>NC_057409.1:38325941-38989237 GCF_019320065.1 Cervus canadensis
GGTTCGGTGTGTCTGTCTCTCCTGGCAGGCTGAGGCTCCTGGGGAAGGGGACAGTGTCTGTGTGTCCCTGGCACTAATATGCAGCTGGCACACAGCAGGTGCCCAGATAGCTTTGGAATGAAAGATGAACTCGAAAATCAGGAAAATTCCTGTTTGTTATAAAAATGATACTACTCTATTACAAAAATAGCCCTAGAAGCAGTCCAAAAAAAAAAAAAAAAATGGAAAAACCCACCAAAGATTCTGGTTGTTAACGACTTTACAACATCATTACCATTAGCATTTTGGTGTGTTTCCTTCTTTTCCTTTTCTCCATCCACATTTTTAAGAATTTATTTTTAATTGAAGAGTAATTACTTCATCATGTGTTGTTTTCTGGCATACAACAATGTGAATTAGCCATAAATATACATATGTCCCTCCTCCGTGAACCTCTCTCCCACCACCCACCCCATCCCACCCTCTAGGCTGAAACACGGCACTGGGTTGAGCTCCCTGTGTTTTGCAGTAGCTCCCCACTGGCTATCTGTGTCACGTATGGTAATGTATACGTTTCAGGACCGGTCTCTACGTATCCCGCCCTGTCCTTCCCCAGCTGTGACCACAAGTCTGTTCTGTGTGTCTGCGTCTCTATTCCTGCCCTGCAAATAGGTTCATCAGTACCACTTTTCTAGATTCCACTGATTTGTTAATATACCATATTTGTTTTTCTCTTTCTGACTGACTGCACTCATAAAACAGGCTCTAGATTCATCCACCTTACTAGAACTGACTGAGATCCACTCCTTTTTGTGGCCAAGTAATATTCCACTGTATTTATGTACCACGACTTCTTTACCCACTCGTCTGTGGACAGATATCTCGGTTGCTTCTGTGTCCGAGCTGTTGTAAACGGTGCCGCTGTGACCACTGGGGGCCATGTGGCTTTTTCAGTCATGGTTTCCTCAGGGTATATGCCCAGTAGTGGGGTCGCTGGGTCATATGGTCGTTTCAGTACTAGTTTTTTAAAGGAATCTCCATCCATATTTTAATCATAGTTAGAATCGTGATTCCATACATGTGCCTATGCATTTGGTTATTCCCCCACCTAAGTTACCTTCTCATTGAGGACTTCCCTTTCAAACCAACTCTCTTACTTCCTGATGTCTTGTATCTCTCTTTCCTGCTTTATTTTTTTCCTTAGTGCATACCTTCGACTAACATACTAGATATCCTACTTTTAAAAACACCCCTTGCTGCCTGTTTCCTCCCTTAAATGTAGATTCTGTGAAGGTAGGGGTCTTTGTCCCATGGCTGATGGCAGCCACTTGGATATTTATGGAATTGGTGGATGTTTTGGGGAATGGTCAGCTGACAGTATGATTCTGCTGAAACTTGGGGCACACTTGGCAGGTCAGAAGTAGCCTCAGAAACCTCTGAGGCAGGCGTTCGAGGAGGTCTCCGTCTAAGAGCTGTTAATGTGAACACTGAGCTGACATGGAAAACCACACCACTCCAGTGCTGACCACAGAGTGCTCTGTAGACTGGTGGGAAGTCCAGGGGGGAAGTCCTGGGTCAAAGTAGGAAGAGGCTTGTTACCCGGAGAGATGGAAAGTATCCCTGAATTCTACTCACCAGGCAGCATTCTGACTAGCAACAGTGATAGGTGCATGCATCTGTCAGCTTGCACATTTTCACAGTATCACACTCAGGACTGAGTCACATGTCCAACTGAATTATATACTGTTACATGTCAAGATAAGAAACCTTCAGTATAAACTGTACTGAAATGGTGCTGCCAACAGCTGTTCTGGGATCCTCTGGGGGATTGCCCATGAAGATTGCAGACTGAAGGATGCAGATGAGAAATAATTTATGAAAGAATGAAATGTACTGTTTATGTTTTAGAATTTACAGGGTTAAAACCAAGCAGGATTGTGTACCATAGTGTTAATGCAAGGTAGATGGGGTGTTTCAGGGCTGACCTTATGTAGTTGCTTCACCTGAAGGGTAACTACCATTTCGGACTTCTCTCCGCCATACTGGTTCAAAAAGTTCAATCTCTTAGTTCATTGTAATCAACCCATAAGAAACAGATGAATACAATACTGCCTCCTTCATTTTACACATTGCTTGTAGAAACTTAGCACATAGAGAACATTATCTCACCTACAGGACTGTTAATACAATCTTGTGATTTTTAACTTTACCATTTTTCCATAATTATATATAAATTGCATGATTACATATAGATTGGCTGCTTCCTGACAGCATAAGTAGAGATAGATTGAAATTTCTTAGTAGCCAGTTAATGTTTTTTCTATGCTTCTTTTTAAAGCTCTAGCCCCAGAAAGGAGCCTTTCTATGTTTAAAAGTATCTTGCTGTCTTCATTTATCATTTGTGCCCAGATTTTTCATCTTTGGCTTTCATTTTGCCCTGAAGCCTACGGACTTGAAGATGGTAACCTAATGAATGAAGTATAATGGTAGACACCTGTGGAGGGTGGGCCACTTCTGCCTGCAGAATTCAGAAGCATAGGCTAGCTTGGGGACTTAGTATTTAATAGGCATAACTTCTGCAAACAGTAAGAAGTCATAGAGGCAAACCGAAGGTTTACATTTACCTGCAGGCAGTAGAGGAGGAGCTTCTGGCCATTGTTCTGACGTGTCAGGTGAAATGTGTAGAGAGGCTCCCCCTGCTGTTTAACTTGACCCCTCTCCTTATTAACTGTACTGATGTGCGCATTACTTTTTGTCCTACATTCTAGGTGCTCACGTGACTATCACGGATCGAAAAGTAGCATTAGAGTTTCTTAAATCAAACGTTCAAGCCAATTTACCACCCCATATCCAGCCCAAAGCTGTTGTTAAGGAGCTGACTTGGGGACAAAATTTGGGGAGTTTTTCACCTGGAGAATTTGACCTGATACTTGGAGCTGATATCATATATTTAGAAGAAACATTCGCAGATCTTCTTCAAACATTGGAGCATCTCTGTAGCAACCACTCAATGGTTCTTTTAGCTTGCCGAATTCGCTATGAACGGGATTACAACTTCTTAGCAATGCTGGAGAGGCAATTTACTGTGAGCAAGGTTCACTATGATTCTGAAAAAGACGTACATATTTACAAAGCACAGAGGAGATGCTTGAGAGAGGACTTGTAATTGGTTCTAATTTATAAGAATGTCGTCACTGAGTGTATCAATTAAGGTCTTACATGGGGAATATAATCATATGTAATAAAGTAGCCCGCTGTACAAGGTTAACCAAAGGTTCTTGAAAGACAAAGCAAATGTACAGTTTTAAAACAAAGCAGCACTTTGTCCCATTGCTGTGACTTCTTTAGTTATATTTTACTAACTCTGAAATTCAATTAACATTAAAGGAAAGTGTGAGATTTTGGTTTTTGTTGTTTCTGTATCCCATATGCTCCCTCTCAATAAACAATTTGCATTGATGCTGTGATGAAGGGTTGGTATAAAGAACTTGTTTTGGTGAGGCTAGGTCATGCAAATCATTTAAAACACATTGTAAGACATATGTTTATCCCAGTTTTCTAATTTTCTGAGTATAAGACAAGAAGTTTAATGTACATTCCCTGAGCCATTAATACTATTGAACTCTTTTGTCTGATGTATTTAGGCCTTAAGTACTTTTGGTTACTAGAGATTAGGATGTGAGTTTTCTGAGGTCTCATATGCGTTTTTGGTGTAATTTCAGATTTAGGTATATAAACAAAAGAGTAAATAAAAATAAAAATTTAGTTATTTTTTGGTAAGCTCCTAAAATGGGGAATAGGTTATCTTCAAATCAAACGCTGTAGTATCTCCCTTCAGCTTCCCCCTTTCTCGAATGTTTTTGTATTTCTCGAGTGTTGTTTTGTAGCCTTTCCCTGCCTCCTCATGATGCACAGGATGACAGTAAAAGAAAAAGTTTTAGCTCTTTCCATGGGAGGTTAACTCCCCAAGTCTCAGTTCCTTCCACATTGCACTTGTAATTGTTTATTCAATGTTTATGTGCCCCAGAAGATTGTACAGTTCCTGGGGGCCAGGAATGCCTCTGCCTCTTTCATTATGGTCTCCCCAGTATCTAGTATATCATAGCCAAGTATTTTTTGAATGAAAAAGATACATTACAGTTAGAGGGTATTGATCTTTGATTGATTGCTACATTGTTTTATGATTACCTTTGATAGACTTTATGAAGTCACACACATACCCTGCCCTTTTGCTTTTTCCCCCACAGTGTAAAAGCTTAAACAACAGCTTAAACATTTAGACCACAAGAATATTATAATCTCAGTATGATGTTTCCTACTAGAGAGAGATTTCTTTGTAAAACATTAGAAACAAGACCTCCTCCCTCTTAACCTTTTAATGACTATTTTGGATGTGTCATATTTTAAATAGAGGTTTAGATAGAGGTTTTACTTTAATAAAGGTGAATTTAAAGTTCTGAGCATTGTCATGTACCAGTTCAACACAATTCTGATAAATGCACATGAAATGGAAATATCCACAGATAACCGAATCCATGAAATGCCAGTACTGTACCACGGGTCTGGAACATCTTTAAAAACAAGTAAAATAAAAGCCCTGCAATATTAACAACACTATAATGAAAGGGCAATCCCATCTAGGTATCTTACTAGGAATGAATATATTAACTGGAGTTCAGCTCCTTTGCTTGAACACCCCTGACTTTGGAGAGAGCTATGAGAATGTCTGTGGGTGTGGATGGGGTGGGGTGGGGGCAGAGCATGCTTGGATGCACTACCAAGTGAAGTGAGCTGTGATTGGGTTCTTTTACATTTCTGTAAAACATTAAGAATCAGAAAAGGTGGAAGGTAATTTTTTCCGCGTGTCCTACAAATAGAAGAAAAGGTGAGAAAAATTCACCAGGAATAGCTTGGTTGTCTAAGTGAAAATCAAGTGGTTTTTTTTTTTTTGGCTTTGGGTTCAAAATGTCACAGGTCCAGTTCCCCAGGGAAATAGACTCAGGGTTGAAGGTTAAGGTTCAGAAAGTTTAAATGAGAATGTTTTCAAGAACAACACCTGAGGGAGTAAAAGTAGCAGGATTGGGAAAGAGGGAGAAATTGGGTTGGGATGCAGGTGGGAAAGCCCTCAGCAGAATTCAGAGCTGGGGTGGCCAGAAAATGGGTGTTGAGGCAAGGGGTGGGACTTACATCCTTGTGTAGCTAGCCATTGGATCCAAGGAGCTTAACCTTGGGGTGGAGACAATTCCTGAGAGACTCAGCGGAGCGCCATCAGCCACTGACATTACCAGAAACTGGGAAATGAGTGCTTCAGGGGTGTGTATAGAGGGAGGGGGTGTAAGAATATGGCCCACTATCAATGTCAACAAAGTTGTGATTTTTTTATTTCTGAGAAAAGGATTAATTTATCCCATAAATATGCATTTTAAGTGTGCTTATTTTGTCCTCAAGGATAGAAATCTAGTCTCCTCTAGACCTACTGTACTAAGCCTTGATTCTCATATTGCTCAGTTTCTTAACTGTTACGTGGTTAACAGCCAGTGGGTATCAGTAACTTTTTTTTCTCAGTTAAAATCAATTGCCAAGTGCTGAGTTAAAATATACATTAGGTTTTTAGAACTAAAACTCTATTAAGTACACTTGTTTTCTAAGATCCCTCTTAAGGGTATCTTGCTTTAGTTCATGACAGAACCATTTGAAGCCATGGTTTCTAAGAGTACATTTATTCTTCGTACTCAAGGATCAGAATTAAAATTGATCAGAAAACTTTATCTAAATGAGATGAACACTAGATTGAAAACTGAGGGCAGAGTAACATTGTCTGAAATGTTTCATCATCTTTCCAAGTACAGTTTATGCCCCAGCAAGGCAAGGACTGTACCTCATATTTTATATTTCAAGTGTTAACAGTGTTCTCTTCATAAAAGTTCGATAAATATATACTCATGAAAAATACATATTCCTTTACATATCAGTTACCTTATTAAATTGCCTATTCTCAGGGATATCAAAATGTAAAGCATATTCTCAGTAACAAAATTTTATGAACATACAAAAGATTCAGTTCCAACATCATTTGTTTAATCTATGCTTTTAGTTTATGGTGGTTGATGGAAGCATTTTCAGTCATTTTTAAAATCAAGAAACAAAAATAACCATTTAGGATACTGTTCTTAAAATTCAAGCCCTTTAATTTTTTAAATTTCTTACTTGTCTGACTGCACTGTGTAGCTTGTGGGATCTTAGTTCCCTGACCAGGGATTGAACCCACACCTTTGACAATGAATGGGCAGAATCTTAACTACTGGACTTGCCAGGAAATTTAAACAATTTATTAATAATTCTTTTAAACATCACTTTTAATGCACTACTATTGGTAAGAGTCCCTTGGACTGCAAGGAGATTCAACCAGTCCATCCTAAAGGAAATCAGTCCTGAATAATTCATTGGAAGGACTGATGCTAAAGCTGAAACTCCCAACGCTTTGGCCACCTGATGTGAAGAACTGACTCATTGGAAGACTCTGATGCTGGGAAAGATTGAAGGCAGGAGGAGAAAGGGATGACAGAGGATGCCGTGGTTGGATGGCATCACTGACTCAATGGACATGAGTTTGAGTAAACTCCGGGAGTTGGGCATGGACAGGGAGGCCTGGCGTGCTGCAGTCCATGGGGTCGCAGAGTCAGACGCAACTGTGACTGAACTGGTAAGAGGTCCTAGATATAGTTGGTGAAATAGACATGTGATTTAGTGTGAGAAAAAGTCACGTTACGGCTCCCACAACCTCTGCTGAGACAGAAGCAGCATTTTCAAGTGCTTTACAAGAATAGGTGAGATGCCATAGTGAGTGTATTTCCGTGTTGTTGGAAACTGGAGACTTGGGTTCTCTCACCATTGACATGAGTTGCCAGGAAAAGCAGGGCAGTCCTCAGGGCTCTTTTTGTCACTTCAAAAATTGAGGACTTGTTAGCTCAGAAGTTTCTGCTTTAAAATCACGTTATGCTTTTCTTCCTACAACCAGAGAAGGGTTAAAATTTAACACTTAAAAAAGATGGCATCACCAGATGCTCCCTAGCTGAGAACAGCTGTTGCTCAGGAAGATCAGAAGGGAAAACAGTATAACAGAAATGAGAAGAGGAAGGACTGCAAACCTTAGGCTAGTCTGCTACTTCTCATTTTTCTTTGAATATTTATGAAAAGAGAGACTGTGAAGTTTGACATAAAAAATACTAATGAATATGACATTTAAAAATTAACTTAGCAGTCTTAATACTGCTTAGCAAACCACCTCCAAATATGAAGAAAACTATACTTAATAAGTTTCCACTTGTCGGTATCTATCCTAGAGATACACTAACTTGTATATACATCTATACTAACTTGTGTATATCTTAACAGTCAGCAGTTTCAAACTAAATGTCCAAAATGAGAGTACTAGTTAAATAAACTGCTATATCTATACAGTGGGATACTTCACACCTGTTAGACTGAGGTAGACAGACATATAATGAAATACAACTATTGCCGAGACACATTCAGAGGAATAAAGCACCATTTATATAAAAAAGGGACAAGGAGAGAAAAGACATTTACATTTGTGTGTACATTTAGTGACAGACTGTCACTAAAGGGATATACAAACTCACCCATTTGTACTGTTCTTTTCCAAATATACATATTTACATATTACTTTAAAAAACTAAGTTAAAAAATTAGAATGAGGACTTCATCAAGAAAATGAGAAGAAAACTTACAGGATATGAGAAAATATTTGCAAAATCCTATTATTTGATAAGGATGTAGTATCCAGAATATATAAAGAACTCAAAACTCAAGAAAAAAAAAGGTGAGCAATGAAGTTGGACACTTCTCCAAAGATATACAAGTGGCCAACAAACACATGAAAAGATGTTCAATATCATTAATCACTAAGGAATTACAAGTCAAAACCCCAGTAAGATACCACTTCCCCATCCATGAGAATGGCTTTACTATTTTTTCTTTTTTCAAAATGTAAACAAGTGTTGGCCAGGATGTAGAGAAAGTGGAACACTTCTGCATCACTGGTGGGAATGGAAAATAATGCAGCCACTGAGGCAGTTCCTCAAAATTTAACTCATAGAATTATCATATGACCCAGCAATTCCACTCCTAGATGTATATACCCCCCCCCAAAAGTTGAAAACAAGCACTCAAACACAAAACTTGCACATGAATGTTCATAGAAGCATTATTTACAATGGCTCCAAAGTGGAAACAAAGGTACAATGGATGAACAAACTGTGGCATATACATACATTGGAATATTACTTGTCCATAAAAAGAAATGAAGTACTGATAAATGCTACAATGTGGAGGAACCTCAAAAACAGTATGCTAACTGAAAGAAGCCAGACACAAAATGTCACATATTGTATGATAATGTGAAATAACCAGAACAGGTAAATCTACAGAAAGATTGGTGGTTGCCAGAGGGCTGAAGGGAGGGGAAAATTGAGTGACTCTTATTTAATGAGTACAGCGTTTCTCTGGAGTGATAAAAATGTTTTGCAACTAGATATAGGTGGTGGTAATACATTATGAATGCACACTTCAAAATGATATTTTGTTACATGAATTTGCACCTCAAACAAGAACACATATCACATTCAAACTCAAATTACTTTCTCTCTTCACTCGTTAGGTCCTCACTAGCATTCTAAGCCCTAGTATAGTCAATGTGCTTAAGTTGTGGAGAAATTAAAATGAAGAGGAAGGACAACCCTGATTAGGGCAGCTTAGTGGATAATAGTATCACCTTCAAGATGGAGAACCAGCTTAGGAGAGAGTAGATTTAGAGAAATTAAAAGTTCAGTTTGGACCTCTATTTTACAGTCGGAGTACAGATGACAATTCTGAGTCTAGAGTTCAGGACTCAAACTGTATAAACGTATTAGAATTGTTTCCTTGGTTGTGTGTCTTAGTTTCTTGAAGACAGGAACTTTTCACTGCCCCAAATTGTGTTCTCAAGTACGTGTTTGTGAAATGAGCAAGTGACAGCAAAGTTGTGGATGGAGAGGACAGGCACTCTGCTTTTACTGGAGGTCCAAGCACCTAAACTCAGCTTATAAGGAGGGTCACCATCAGTCCCAATTTGCTCAGCATAGTCCTGGTTTACACCTCACCTGTTCCCTCTCAAAAATGTCTGTCTTTACAATACATTATGTGGTCACTCTTTGTAGAAGAAAAAAGGAATAAAATTCATGTATTTCTTTCAATACAATGGCAGATATAACAGGCTTAAACATGGCAATTTTTAAAAGTCCTTTAGACTGCAACTGCTAATTTTCAGAAATTGAATCAATAGTATAGGAGAGAATCTTTTATTCTTGTGCTTTAAGCAAAGAGCAGATTAACCACATCTCCTCCCCTTTCCTTCCATTTTACGTGATCACAGAACTTTAGAATTACAAGGAGACCCAAGAAGTCATCTATTCTTATCCTTCCAATGCAAACATGCATTTTGTGACAATAAATACAGCTGGCCACATGTCTCCCATTAGTTGTCTCACCAGGGCAGTAACATGTCTAAATCCTCAAAAAGGCACTGTTGATTAATCTTACTGAAAAAAAATCTTGTGCTAAAAACCAGGAATACAGTAAAATTAAGTAAAGATATGTTAAGTTTGAGTTAGTTTTCTGCTGCTGTGCAACATAAGCTTGTGATATATTCTAGCATTAACTTTTGCCATTTAACAAAATAAACCAAGTCCACAAAATATTGCTTCACACACCTAGGAAAAACCACAATGTAGATGATCCCATCCCAAAAAAGAGACTTAAGGAGTTTTTAAAAGCATGTTTATGTGACAGCACATAAATGTTTGTGTAAAAAGGGCATTATGACAGTTGATACCACAAAGATTACAGTAAGAAAAAGCACTTTATGACAATATTTCACAAATTCACAAGGATTACTTTAATATACAAAGCAATTGCTACCATTCTGAACACAAAGCGGCTAATATGTACATAGTGTTAATAAAATGCATTATAACAGTACATTTTTTTCTCTTTACACAAAGCACAAAAAGATTTAGGTAAAAAAAAAAAAATTAAAACAGGGATGCTTCTAGAATGTAGGGAGTTTTATTAGAAATGCATTTTCCTCACTATATTTACTTATTTAGTATTCAACTCCAATAGGAACATCAGAGTTAAAAGTCAATACCCTGTTTTGTGCTGACAGTTTTTGGGGGAGGTATTCTTGACCCCAGTCCTCAAGGAAAAACAAAACAACAAAACCAAAAACCCAACACTTTTCTCCCTAGAAACTTCCCTGATTATTTTGTTTCTGAAGTTTCAAGTGATACAGCTAGGTTAGAAATAATTCCTTTTTTGGGTGGGGATGACAACTGACATGACAAACCAGTTGGGGACTTTACATGGAAAACTGCGAACTAGCACTCTTCTCTGCCATCCTAATCTATACTCAATGAATTATTCCCCAATTTTAATATAAATAATTTTATTACATACACAAATTGGAGTGGCACCTGGATAAAAATACAATGTCTATAAAGCATATACCAATTCAATTTTAAAAACCTAAGAAAATAAAACCTCCCAAACACAATGACAGATCGTTTCACTTGGCCAGCTGACTAAGGTCATCATCTGCAGGGATTTTCTTCCTTCCCTACCAATTTTTGAACTATGTTAGATTTACTCTCATATCTGAGATGCTCCTCAGACACCAGCTTAGAAATGCCATACTTCTGTAGGCAAGTATTAAATAATGCCTGTATAAAGCAGGTAAAATTTGCATTTCCTATGGTTTGACCCTTTCAAAAGACATTTACTGAAGAATATTCATTTTCCTTTTACTTGCTGGTGAGAATAACTCAAAATGTGTCATGTTTTACCCAACTAGGACCTGTATGCACAGTACCAGAATGCAGACAGGTCAATATTTTCTCTCTGTGCTAAACAACTCAGCCTGTTTATAGTATCAAATTGCTTCACAGGCTTTGTTCTTTTTTTTTTTTTTTCTATTTTTATTTTTTTAAAAAATAAATTTCAAGCTAAAACACCTGAAATATAATCCCTCCATTCAAACGTTATCTGGTCCCTCTTAAAGTTTGTCTGCCCCCTGAGGACACATACAAAGGCTTAAGCTACATTCACTCATCAATAAGAACTTATCATCAGCAGATGAGACAGATGGAACTGCAGCACCCTGTTTGATTGATTTGAAATTCTTCCATACTGACTCAGCTCCATGATATGTTCGACCCCTCAGGGATTAGCGCCTCTCTCAGCCGTTGATTCTAGACAGTCAAGGAAACCAGTTCCTAGTACATACAGTGACTGTGCAGTCAACTTAAAAAAAGTCAACACATCAACATTAGAAGTATTCAAGATGTATGTAGGCCATCCAACAAAAAGTCCTAGTTGTGCTTTGTACAACTGAGCGAACAAATTTATCCCACAATTCTTCACCTACAGGCTTACTATAAGCACACATCACTTTTCCTCTCATCTGAAACCAGTCAAATTTAGACAGTTACTTTTTATGTTAACGAAAACAATTTAAAGTGAAAAAATTAATCAAATTATTACATGTGTTCTCCATGACAACAATAATTAATTACCTTGAAGTCTTTCACTGTTCTGCACAAATTCAAGGATATCTTAGGATCCTATACATAGTATTAATGTTGGGGTAAGGACAGAATCTCATTTAAAATTGGAAATAAATATTTATTCACTTGAGTTGTATTTCCTTCTATCTTTATTCATGATGAAAGAGAATTAGGGTTTGAACCCATTTTTAAATTAATTGAACTAGTCTAATTTCCTTATTTTTCTCTTTTTACAGCTATTTATAAGGCTAGCCTTTAGGTGTTAAATAAAATATTTTAATCAATGAAAAGCTTCCATAAAAAAGACACATGATTTGAAGAGAGGAGAAAGACGTAAAAAGTCAGATGACAATTAATTGATGAGGGAATTTCTCAAGTTTGCTAATACCCCAAACAGGGTCATTTTAAAAGTGCAAGTTACACCAAACATTTACAAAGAATATAATGTAAATATAATCCAAATAAATATACAACTTTTGTATTAAGTCAATGGGAAACAATATACCAACAGTTTTCAGGGTTACAAAGGCAACAAAGCCTCTTGAAAAAAAATGAAATGGTGTGTAACAAGTGTCTTTGGAACCTACTTTAATTCAAAATTTTAACTTCAAGATGTCAGTCTTATTTAATCCTGAAAAATGAAGCAGCCAACCTTCTGATCTTCAAAATAAAGAGACCAATTTATGCTGACAGCTAACTATAGCTGATCACAGAATTAAAAATATTGGAAATGAAAATAAGAAATCTTGATTGAAGTCACTTAAAGTAAGTAAAAGCATCCTGGTTTAAACAAACTTGTATCTTCCTAAGCCTTTGTATGATTCCACATGTCACCCTAAATGGTCAAAAGGATCAGGGATTAGGCCTGAGAGACAGAGATGAACTTCAGCCAGATGACTTCTGATCGGACAGCCTGCCTGACTGGTGTTGTGCTTTCGGGTACTAGCACTGCTGCTTGACTTACCATCTAAGTATATTTTCTGACAAAAATCCCTGCTCAAATGAAAACACCAAAAATTTTCCCCCAGGATGATTTCTGAAAAAATCAGTGGTACCTTTTAGAAGCTATCTTCAAAATGTTCTTACCACTGTTATAGCTGCCAGAGACAAAGCATAAAAACCAAACACTTTTGGGGGTGGTGGTGGTTGTGGTGGTGGTTCAAGTGACTAGTAACATGTTTAAAAGTATCAAGTCAAAGAAAATTAACAATTAAAAAAAAAAAAAGAAAATCAGCAGATAAAAAAATCCGTCATGAGTGCTGGAGTAATGCAGTCCAAGAAATTACCAAAAGGGATGCAATAGATCACGCAAAAATGTAAAATTTCATCTGACCTCAATATACTATAATACTCAGCATTCCTGACTTAAGAGCTCTCAGAGCCTCAGATATATACTGTATGTATATATATATGTACACATATATTATACAAATGCCATCCCCCCAAGAATATCTAAATGAATAGAGCACCTATGACAATATTATGGTTGCCAATATGGTACTTGAATTTGAAAAAGAATGAACTTAAAAATTACATCTGGTATCAATTCTTTTTAATAATGTGAACACATTGGATCTAGCCCTTTCTAAACCACTTTTCCGTTAAACACTATCAAAGCCTAAAAACTCAGAAGAGCAATATATCAAAAATAAACCCCTCCCACTTCATTTTTATTAGAGTTAATCTGTCCTATAGATAAAAGTGCCACATGGCCCTATATTTGCAAAGTGAGCAATACCAAACTTGCTATTTTCTAGGCAAATCAGTAGCATATGTACAGATTCCTATGATGACATTTTTATTCCCTTTTGGCCAATATGAAGAGAAAAAACATTTATAATGTGGCCACATATATTCTTGGCTGTAAGATTTTTAAAAATTATGTTGTTAACAAAGATTCTCAAAGTTGCATGCTTAAAAACAAACACATTTTCCCAATTCTCTTAAAAAAAAAAAAAAGTCTTCACAAAAGATGCTTAATTTCTATCTGTATAAACGAAAATCTTCAAGTCTCTCCAAGGTCTAAACAGATTTAGCAACAGAATATATACTTCTTACCTCATCATTAACTGACTTCAAACCAGAGCAGTCATCCTCAAAAGTAATTTATAAATCCAACCAGCTAATATGGATGTGATTGCCTTGATTTATCAGGGACTAAGAGACCACCAACTTTCTAATTAAACAGAAAGCCTTATTTCTGAAAACATTTGCTAAATATTAAGCAGTGTTCATTTCTAAAGCTTATGACTTAAAATGTTCAGTTTTGACATTCTGACTCATTTAAGAATTCTGGTTTGTGAACAGATTTTTGATTTTGCTTGGTTTCTATCAAACCAGTTTTCGAAAATGGTATATCTAAGTTGGCATACAAATAATTTTGATGCTATAACTTTCACCGTTAGCTCAGCAGGATAAACAACAAAATTTACAGTCGTTTGAAAGCCTTCTTGAGAATCTGGTGAACTGTCCAAAGATAAAGACTACATCACTCAATTCTTAGAATGATGCTGCTTCATAAACTCTGTGCATCCTTAAAAAAAGACAATGCTTTGTTACAAACAAAAAATACCATTTACAAATATTAATTAAAAGTCTTACTTTTCAAAATGGACTCAATAATTAATATCCACATCTGCATATTTTGTTAACACATTAACAAACTTTTAAAAACCCATAACTAAATATAAAACATTAAATCTTAGACTCTCTTAAAAAAAAAAACACCTTCTCAAATGAGAAATTATAATCTAACATGTCGATTTCAAATTTTTCAAATCTATTCCGTCTTATTTTTTTTTAAAAGGGTAGCTTTTAAATTTATCGACTTAGTGAATAAAATGAGTATTAATAATTAAGTCATATTGGAAACAATGTGTGATACATACAAATACAGACGGTTCTAGTCAGGAGTTAAGACAGGTAGGTCCTTTACAGAATAACAAAGGATATACAATATACTGGAAAGCTAAGCATCCCTATCCCTTTTGGAAGAAAACAACAAACAAGGTCTTGCAAGAATGACAAGTCAAATATTGTAGTATAGCAATCATTCAAATAAGTCTGAAAAAATTATTTTCCTTGTGTATATCTAATATTGTACTTTTAAACTATATCTTTGTAACTTCTTTCATTAAAAAATTCACTCAACTGTTAAAGTATGTTAATATGGAAACAATTTAAAATCAGTATTTTTCTACAACACGTAACATTTTATAAACAAATATATCACTTTACTTCAACATCTTGAAGGCTTTCCTGTTGGTGGTATAAGTGCAAAGGGGAGCAGTTTAATTAGAAAAACCCTTTTAAGTAAATGTGTGACAATATAAATATGTTTGAAGGTGATGACAAAAACATCTATTTAAAAACCTTGTTATATAACTCAAGGAACTGGTTTACTAATGAGCATCTTTGTACTAAAAATTTAGTACTACACTGAAGCTTTGTAATTTTACTTACTTTGATTTAATTTAAAATCAAATACCATGCTTTTTCATTCAGTTGGTTACTTCTTTTAATGTATTCATAAATGCTGAACACACACAGAACTGAATTAAGAAGCAACAACTGCCCTATCGAAGAGCTATGGTTAATACAGAGTATTTTTAAGAACCAAGGACAAGTGTTCAGTATTGAAGAGAATGTACATAGAAAGACTCTGAATTCATTCTTAATTTCTTCAACACCATCCTAAAATTCTTTTCTCAGCGCATATTATCTCTTTCACAATTTTACATGATTCACAATGGAAATGGGAAAACATGTCAATTTGGCAATCAACACTTCTTCATTGCACCTTACTTACTTTAAGCATGCGGCCCAAACATTACGTCAACTCAAGAAGCTGGGGTAATTCTGTCCCTAAGGCAATCAAGGAGCTCAGCACAAACCTTGAAATCATTTAAAAAAAGATTTTCTTTTCCTCATTTCCCCCATCAATTTACAAGTAAACAAATTATTACTTCTTGAAGAGGGCAGGGGATAAAAAGCAGAAGTCTCTTCATGATTCCTGGTGCTGAAAATTTCTTGAGGGGAGAAGTGGAGGCAGGTGTTGGAGCATTCACAGTTTAATGCAAAAGCACAAATGAATGAAATTCTGTAGTTGCTTTCAGGCAGTTTTGCGCATAGAAAAAAAGAAATGTTTAGAAAATAAAATGTTTATTTTGTCTTTCTGGTTGTGGCCAAGCCAGTCCTTTTCCCACCATAATAGGTGAAAATTTAAATCCCAAATTAATCTGATTTGTGGCAGTAAAGGTCCTTAAGTGCTTTTAGCTCCTCAATCAGTGTCTTGTTTTGATTTTCAAGCACTGCCACTCTGTTTTCTAGACATTTCACATATTCTTTCTTCTTTCTACGACACTCTCGTGCTGCTTCCCTATAAGCAAAAGACAGGAAAAATTATGCAACATTTCTGCATTCTTTATTTTGTGTTAGATAGAATACATTAAAAAAAGAGATCTGTTTCAAAGCAATAAACGTTTTAACATATTATAGATTAGGCACTTGAAAAAAATAAAGAGAATGACTTGGAAATTGCCTAATGTAAACTTTTCAACATACCATAGAAAACTGATTAAAAAAAAAAAAGAACTGTTCTGAAGCACGAATTTTAATTGATGGGGCAGAAGGGTAGCAAGTGTTCTCACATGAAAATAAAAATTACTGTATTTTGGAGTAGAATACAAAATTCAAATGAGCTTTAAATAAAAAACTTAAAGAACTCTTCAGCTTGGGGAGTGCCTCTTAAGGTGTCTCAAAAATTTCTATCTGAGTATTTTTAAGAACAGAAGAGAATGAAAAGATTCTCCCAATGGACTGGATGGGCAAAAGGGCAGATACACAAAGCAATGGAGTAAGCCAGACACCCCAGAAACAAGCCTATACAAATATGGTCAATTACATTTTGACAAAAGTACAAGGGCAATTCCACAAAGAAAGAATAATCTTTTTTAACAAACGGTGCTAGAATAAACAGTTGATACATAAAGATGAACATGAACACACTTCACACCTTATAAAAATTAATTCAAAAGGGATCAGAGACCTAAATGTAAAATATAGTTATAACACTTGATACAGAGCACTTGGAGCTTTCATACATTGCTGGTAGAAAGGCAAATGGTATAGCCACTCTGAAGAATAGTTTGGCAGTTTCTTATAAAATTAAATATATACTTACCATTCCATCCATCCAGGCCACTCCTAGATATTTCCTCAAGTGAACTGAAAGTTCATATAAAAACCTGTATCTAACTGTTCATTGTAACTTTATTCATAATCCTTTAAAACTAGAAATGAACATAAACTTTAAGGTGAATGGATAAACCACATCCATAGAATACCAAGGATAAAACGAACTGCCTGATTCATACACCACTAACAATGAATCTTGAATGTGTTGTGCTAAGTGAGAGAAATCAGATCCAAAAGGTTACATTTATAGGAGATTGTGGAAAACACAGAAGATGGAAAACAGTTCAGTGGTTTCCAGGAGCTGGGGAAAGGGGTAGAGGCTGACCACCAAGAGTTATCACCAGGAATTCTTTTTAGAATGGTATAAATGTACTGTATGGCACTGTGGTGGCAGACATGTCTGTCAGACGCCATAGAACCATACAGCACAAACAGTAAAGTAATGACAATTTAAAAACAGAAAACAAGACATCAGGTAATCCCAGAATTGAATGAACATGTTGACAAATCTAACTTTACTGTAAATGTATGACATAACCTCACTGAGGGCCTCCCAGGTGGCTCAGGGGTAAAGAACCTGTGAAGCAAGAGATGCAGGTTTGATCCCTAAGTCGGGAAGATCCTCTGGAAGAGGAAATGGCAACCCACTCCAGTATTCTTGCCTGGGAAATACCATGGACAAAGGATCCTGGTGGGCTACATACAGTCCGTCGGGTCGCAAAGAGTCGGACAGAATTTAGCAATTAAACCACCACCACCACCCACCTCACTGAAAGGAGTGGAGAAAAAAGAAGCACAGCTAAGTAACTCTGAAAACAGTACCTTCACTAGTACTTTAAGGTTATAAGCAAAAAAAAAAAAAGAATTGTACATAAATGTTGTATTGTAAATTTGTTTCTGACAGGGGTATAAGTTAGCAATTATAAAACTATTTTATATGATACTAGCATTTAAGAAATACATAAATAAACCATCTTTATTGGGAAGCCAAGTTTCTGTCAGAGAACGAAATTACAAATAAGCAAAGGGGGAAGGGAAGGCTAAAATAAGCCCTGTGGTTACAGATTAGTCAGTGGGGTGAGTAAAACATACTTATTTTAGTAATTACTATAATATATAATAATACATACAACTATAGATGTGTGCATACATGAGCTCGTGTGTATACACACACACACATGTATTTATTAGCTCTGTCCTTTAAGAGGGCCTGTGAAACCTCAATAGCAAAGAGCACTTTGAAAAATTTATAAAAAGAGAAAAATAACTGTAATGGAGGGTCAGTTGGACAGCACTTTAACCAAGTGGTCAAAGTAAACCATTTTTCAATGAAAGAAACTAGGGCTCACTGAAGAAACGGCTGATTTCAAAGCTAAGGCAGAGAAAACCGTAACATGAGAAGTTGAACCTGGATAATGTAGTGTCAGAAAATAAAGATGTGCTTCAAGAAAATTAAGATGCCATCTAAAGGACACAGGGACCAACTTATAAGAACTCCTAATGGCCAAAGCTGGAATAATCTTAACAATATCGTAATTAAGTAATACTGAATTTCAGCCCAAAGAATAAGGTAACTATCTGTAAATTCATACTGATATAAATAATAAATACATGGGGAAGGGACAGATTTTCCTTAAAGAATTCCAGTTAATAATTGCAGAAGGGATGGGGAAACAAAATCCTCATTAGAATATCATAGTAATAGTCACCGCAGGAAAGACCCCCCTGTGAATACTAAAATTAGTGGGGAATAGCTGAAAGAGAAATAAGATATTTGCAGTCTCCAAGTATCTTTGTGAAATTACACCAATTACTGTGTTAGTTTTCACCTAAAACCACAAATTCTTTGATACTCTTGGTTCCAGGAGGTGGCATTTAGTAATCCTCCATTTCAGTGTGGGCTGAATGTAGTAACTTCCTTGTAAGGAATAGGGTGTGAAGAGAAAAACAGATGGAGTGGAGCAGCTGGACAGCGCTTTAACCACGTGATCAAAGTGAACACCGTCAGGAATGAATCATGCTAGTAAGTGCTTCCTGACAAGTGACAAGAAGGGGCAGACTACACCTCTGTGGGATTCTTCCCCCAAATTCATTACCTTCACCTGATCATAAGAAAACATCACACGGGTCCAAAGTGAGGGATATTCTGAAAGAAACTTAATTATTACTCTTCAAAAGTGGCAAGGCCACAAAAGACAAAGAAAAAAACTGTCACAGACTGGAGGAGATGAGGAGCCACAGTGAGTAAATGCAATGTAGTAACCCGGACTGGATTTTGGCAGAGAAAAGTGGAGTAACTGAGGAAATCCAAATAAAATGGATAGTTCAGTTAGCGGTATTATACCATGATAAAAAAGAAAGAAAGTGAAGTCACTCAGTCATGTCTGACTCTTTGCGACCCCATGGACTGTAGCTCGCCAGGCTCCTCTGTCCATGGGATTTTCCGGGCAAGAGTACTGGAGTGGGTTGCCATTTCCTTCTCCAGGAGGTCTTCCCGACCCAAGGATTGAATCCTGGTCTCCCGCATTGTAGGCAGACACTTTATAGTCTTAGCCACCAGGGAAGTCCAAAAATACTATGTTAATTACTATCCATAATATATAACAGAATGTTAATTTCTTTAGTTTTAAGAAACACAGACTGGTTATAGAATACGCTAAAATTGTAAGAAGGCTGAGAAGGTTGATAGAATATCTAGAACTCTGTACTAAAATGTTTTTAACTGTTCCCATAAGCTAAAATTATTTCAAAATAAAAAGTTAAAAACTATACTAAAAATATGTTATTTACCATTGCACATATATACTAGGGGAAAAAATTATACTCCAGAATGTTAACATTTTGGGTGGCACATTAGTGGTGAGTAAATATTTTAGCTTATGTTTTCTAATATGCTTATAATGAGCATGTTTATCTTTTGTAATAAAAATGGATTATATATATATATATACACACACACACACACATATATATATATTGGTAACCTGCTCTTTTCCACTATGAGCATCTTCCCATCTCAGTAAAAACAAATCTTCATTATTAATGGTTGGTTTTATATAGTTGAATGAAAAAGTGAAAGTCACTCAGTCGTGTCTGACTCTTTGCAACCCCATGGTCTGCAGCCTGCCAGGCTGCTCTGTCCATGGAATTCTCCAGGCAAGAATACTGGAGTGAGTAGCTGTTCCCTTCTCCAGGGGATCTTCCAAACCCAGTGACTGAACCCAGGACTCCGGCACTGTGGATGGATTCTTTACAGTCTGAGCCACCTGGGAAAGCCCAAGAATACAGGAGTGGGTAGTCTATCCCTTCTCCAGGGGATTTTCCTGACCCAGAAATTGAACCAGGGCCTCCTGCTTTGCAGGCAGACTCTTTACCAGATGAGCTACCACGGAAGCTGAATGGATGTACCTTCAGTGACATAGCATACACTATACTTGGTTTGAATTTCTAATTTTTTTTTAACCCTATTTCTAATTCATTGTCTTTAAATCTACCTATTACATACCCTTAACTTATCAATCTCCTGACTTTATATGTTAAAAGGTTTCTAGTTTGTTTGCTTTGCTATTTTATCTTTTCCTTGGCTAATCATAGGTGTTGTCATACCTACTTAACCTTTTTCTTTATGACTTCTACTTTTAGGAAACCTGTTCAATTCTTCCTGCATTCTAAAATTACAAGATGGGTTGCATTGCTTCCATACTTTTTCACTCCCCCCTCCCTGTGGGAAGAGCATACATCCCCACCTCACTGATGCTGGGCTTGTCCTCACCTGCTTCCTCGCCAGTGGTACTCGAGTGGACGTGATGTCCACAATCAAGCAGATGCTTCAAAAAGCTCTGCCCCTTTTCCTTTGCTACAAGGACAGGCCTCAAAGAGATGCTCCTCCTTCGGCTGGGAGCATGTGAAGGAAAGCCATAGCATATGACTTGCAGCTGCCAAAATGTAAGTAAGTGAGGAAGAGATTTTTGTTTCTTAGACACTGATTTTTTGTTACTGTAGCAACACAGTTAATGTAACCATCTATACTTTTAGAACATTTACCACTTTATCTTTGAGTATATGGCAATTTGAATGTTACACAATTTGAGGAATCACAACTTTTCCTTATCCAAGTTTAGAGGACAGCCTTTGTGTGAGGTGCATAAGGGGCATCTATTCCTAGTGAGTATGTTCAGGAGAAGACTGATTCTCTAACTTTTCCACCTAAGTAACCATAATACCAGAGAAAACTAAGGATGGGGGCACAATCCAAAGCAACTACTGTTGGTATGAATTTAGTTTTACCTTTAGTTTTGAATCTTTAGTTTTACCTTTAAAATGTTTGTTTCTGTCAAATTTTTGAGCAAAATAAATATTCAAGGAAAGCTCCCATGTTTGCTGCGTGGCCCTACACACCTCCAGCACGCTGCCACCACGTGTTCCAGTTTGAGTGGCAGAGCAGGCGATGACAACTGCATGCTGGAACCTGAGAAGGAGCATGTGCACATGCTTTGGTGCCAGATCCAGGCTCATATCCCGGTTCTACCCATTTCTTAAAAAAGGTGTGACCTCTGGCAAAATATTTACCTGCTTACTGTAAAGTGGAGATAAGCTTCTTTCTTACTGTGGGCAGAACTAATGAAATATATAAAGAAACAAAGTACTGTGTCTAACATATACTGGTACCTAAATAAATAATATCTCAGGGAAGAGGTCAAAACCAGTATGTAATTAAGCTGTATCAACATTAAGGTGATGCCTGAAATACAGGTAGGCATGAAAAGTTTCAAGGGAAAATTTGAAAAGTAGGCAGAAAACCAGGTGAATAAGCCAAAGAAGAGTTTAGAGAAATGAGCAGTTAGAAGTGTCAAATACTCCCATAAAGGTAAAATGAAATGAAAAGAGAATACTAGATGTGCCAAATGGAAGGGTATCTACGTTTTTGTAGACATTAGAGTGGTATGGTGGGCACAGAAGGCAAATTCTAGTGGATGAAAGTTGAAAAAGTAGAAGCAGCAGGAATCTGGAAATAAAGGGAAAAGGGAGCTATAGCAGTCAATGGGAAGTTTCCTTAGAGTGAAATTAAATCCAAGCCAAAGTATTTTATTAACGAGCTCACAGTAAGTTAGGTAGCTTCCCTGAGTATCTCAGGCGAGCAGAGGCTGTTAGGGGCTCTAGCTCTGTGTGCCCTGTCCCTAGCCTGGGGGTGTGTGTGTGTGTGAAATCATAAATCAAATGAATAGAGAAAAAGGAAAATTTGGTATGCCAGTCAAATTAATTTGCTTTTATAAATGGGCAGCTCGCTCTCTGTACACCAGAGCAGACAAGAAGCCATAGTGCTGCCTCCTTACCTAGTTCTTAAGTGTTTCTGTTCTACAGAGCCAGACTACAGAGACACAATCTGAAGTCCTTCTGATGTTTTCATAATCAAGAGATTTATTTTTTACCTGACCACTGTGTCTGTTGAGAACTGGTTTCTTTAGTAAGTACTGTTATCTTAAAATTTTTAACCTAGCCTTTACTTGAGACTTCTAAGCAGACTTGCTTCTAATTTTAAAAAGGGTCAAACATTTCCTTACAAACATTTACAACTCAAAAAGTTTAAACAGAGTTTATATTTTTAAATACATTTAAATATGGACACAGCTTTTATGTTTCTGCTTATTATTCTAACTTAAATACTTACAGAAAATCACAGATTGATGGAGAACAAATAAGCTACCCAGCTTGTTTCCAACTCTTTTCCTAATAACCTGGGAAAAAGCTGTGCCATTTCTCATAGTCTAGATGTAATTTACTAACATTCAGTAATAGCTAAGAATATTTTAGGAATGAAAGAGGCTGATCTGAGTTGAAAAATGAAATTGCAGAAAAACAGATGTTTCAATAAAGGACTGCAGTTACAAAGTGCTTTCAAAGGAATTCTCTTATTTGACCCACAGAACAACCCTCTGGGTGGGTAGTGGGATCCTATTTTACAACAGATCCTTTGTAAAAACACCAGAAAACTCAGGTTTAGGAGGTTATGTTCTAAAGTCACAGCAAAAGGAGTAGATCCAAGATTTGAATCTAGACCCTCTAAATTCAACTTTCATGTTTCCTTCACTTCATCACAGCATGTGAAGAATCTTGGGGTGAAAGGCAGAGGAATATTTTCAATGTTTCAAACTTTTAATATCTTTATTTTCTTTTTCTTTGGTTTGTCTTAGGTAACTTCCATATCTTAAGGTAAATATTTAAATCCTAAGCTAAATACATAAAAATACTACAGTAAATACAAGTAAATAAATTTTTTTACCTGCTTTTGTTTTTTAATGACAAAGCTATTTATAGCTATGAATTTACTTTATGAAAATAACTTTCCCATGTTTAATAAATTTCTGACCTCTAGCATGTTCACTGTTGAAGACTAGCTCGATTTTAAGATTTTTGTCAATAATAAGATATTTTCAGAATTAATCTTTTTTGAAAAATCTTTATTTAGGTGTTTAATATGCGTTAAAACTTGGACTGGTCGTCATACATTTATCTTATTACAAATACATTTAATGTAAATAAAGCTTACCATTTATACACACACACACAACTGTTGATTTTCTTAATGATACTACTCGTGACAAGAAACAATTTTTAAATAACTGAGTCAGCTGGCTGAAGCAATAGTGAAAATATAGCAAAGTTGTGCCTTATCTCTCTCATGGAGAAACTGCATGAAAGAAAACTACTCATCATCAAAGACTGACCATTAGCCATCTCATTAAGTGCAGCTTATTAAATAGAGAAGTTTTAGCAGGATCCATCAATTTTACCAGAGAAAAAAATCCCAATGCAAAGATCCTATTGACATACATCTGGCAGAATCTGAAGTTATACTTGACCTACAACAATCTAAGTAAATGTACCTGTTCTTCATGAGGCGAACCTCTCTCTTCCGTGCCGCTTCTTCAGCAGGCTGTGTAGGAAGTGCTGGGGAAGACGCCATGACGACTCCAGGGGCAATGGTGCTCGTGGGCGCTGTGCGAATCTGGTATGTCTGTACATCTCCAGAGGCAGCTGAAGAGAGAAAGAGTGAGCATGCTGTGAGACACTGAAGTACTGTGACTTGGTACAACTATGGGTTAATCATCAATCTGAACATACATTTTGAATTAAAAGGAAAAAAAGCAACAGATGATTCTGACTAAAATGTTGAGAATCGGCAGCACTCTTTGGGTCATTCACTACTCAGAAGTAATTTCCAATTTAGTGTATTTATTAGTATAGGCACTTGGATGAAAAAGGATCTTCATGACTTATGTCTGCTGGATCTTACATTTATCTTTCATTGGAACGTAGTTCTGTTCTGTTCTTAACGTGTTTACCAGCCTTAAATCTAAAAGGTAAGTAGGGCACAGCTTGGATGATCTTCCTAGACAGAGTATAGTCCTCATGTCTTCCTTTGATATTGGTAAATTCATATTAAAAAATTTCAAGTAGACTCTTGCCACGACATAAAAACGACCATGACTTTTCATAAAACAGCAAAACGTAAGAGAAAATAAAGCATTATGGTCAACTATAAATTCCTAATTGTAATAAAACTGAAAGGATGAAAAAGTGTATCACTTGATACCAATTATATTACCTGTAAACATTGTTTTAATGTAAATGGTAATGGCTAAATAAATTGAAGTTTTATTTTTATAATTAAATGATCCATCATTTGTGAAATAAAAAAGTCTCTTTCTAAAAACAACTTAATAATAAATATGCCCTCCTAGGAATAAGAAACCTAACATTATCTGAGAGAATTTGTAACTCTTTAAAAATCATCCATATTTGTTATTAATATCAATTAAAATGTGTAGTTTGAGTGGAAAAGATGTATATACTAAATGTGTTACCATCTTCAAACTGACGTTCAGAATTCAAATTCACTGACATCCTGCTTTACAATTTTTGAGTACCTGCGTGTAAAGTGAAAAGGTGTTTTACTCCCATTAATAAGCAAAATATTCTCTTCTTCAAATATTATTTGTTTAGTAACAAAATATTCTGTAAGTACATTAGGGCCCTTTAAATAAATTGATTCTTTAGCTGGTTTTAGAATCATAGAAAATTAATCATCCATGGTGAAGGGGCATATCTGTCATTACCTAATAGAGACAAAACATACTATTAATGAAAATATTTTTAGAAACAGATTCATTATTTCTTTAATATGCAAATTTTAAATCTGGCATAAATCATTCTTAAAATATGCAATGAATTCAAAGAAAAATGATCCACTATTCATAAATATTTCTGAAGCAAATAGGAAGAAAACAACAAGAAAATAAAACAAAAAAGAAAAAATTTTTGTAATTTTTGAATTTTTGTAATTCACCATGGATTTAACTACTCTTGCTCATAGAGCAGTGGACTTGCACACTGGCAAAAGATTTTTCAGAACATAAAGCTTTCCTTTGAAATAAAACATGATGACCATAGAAATGAACATATAAACTACTTCTGACTAAAAGCAGAGAAACAGAATTTGAACCTCCAAAGATTCTTATCAGTGATTTAGTACAACTTTTCATTTGACACATTGGGAAAAAAAAAAGGTTAGGGGAGGCTGGCTCTTGCTCAAGGTCACAAAGCAAATCTATATACTTAGATTTAGAAACAAGCTTTTTAAACTCCCAATTTTATTGTCTTTCCCTCTAGCCTACCCCATTTCTCCTACATCCAAATGTTAAAGGTGTTAAATATAGAAGTTATATTTTTAAAACTGAAAGTAGTTGTTTTTATGCCATGACATTTTGGTCCAGTTGGAGTAACGGAAGAAGAGTTTATGAAGAATATTATCTATGATGCAGAAAATAAGCTATATTTTAACAGTGCTTTGCAATACCATACTTACTTTTTTCTGTGTCTATACAATTCTAACCTTTTAAAGAGTTTACCACACCTGTGAGCTCTGAATTCTCTTACCCTGAACGACGACTTGGTTGCTGGGCACCAGGATCTGCTGCCCATCCGTGGTCTGCGCGTACTGCAGGATGGTGGTGCCCGGCTGGGTGGCAGCCGCGTTGGTCATGGTTAGTGTCTGCAGGCCCTGCACCCCGTCAGTGCCATTGTTGGCCAGCTGTATTGCTCCTCCCTGGGTAATGGCAACTAAAATCCAACAGATTTTATTGTTACAAGTCTAATCAATGCCATATAAGACATACACACACTAAATTCAAAGAATAATTTGCAAGACATATCTAGGAGAAATTATTACAGCAGATAACATCACCAAGAAAGATTCTGTATAGTCAAGTAACTTTCTGCTCAGGAAAACTTATATCCAATTTCTAGAATACAAGTATACTCTATGAACCACATTATAATTTATAATAATGTCAGTTAACAATTAAAAAAATAGAACGAGAAAATGCTAAATTCCATCTGAAGTTACTTGGTTGAGAAGAGGCACCACTCTGTGACCCACTTCCTTTATTCTGGTGTTAACTGTGTACTATATTTCTTCTCTACATTCATGTACTTATTAGCGCAGACATGGGTATGTAATAGGCACCCAATAAATGATTATTTTAATGCATAATTAATAAAGCAGTTCAGTAGTGCATTCTGTTGTCTTACTCAGTTAGCAGTACATAAAGTATAACAGAAATCCACTCAATGAGACAACTGAAATGTCCTATGGAACTTAATTATCACAGACCTCTCACAGAGTTTAAAACTGGAGCCCAAGATGATCATTTAGAAAAAAGTATCTTACTGCTATTTCTAAGTTACATATTCAAGCCTTCTCATGTAGAATCCATTGATTATTCACATGTGTCATTCATCTGCTCCAAAGGAAATAAATTTTGGCTCATACAAGACATTTCACTTCATTAAAAAAAACTGAATTAACCTTTGGTACATGGAAAAAGTCAGTAAGACACTTTTCCCTGTTAAGAGTTCAAGTATTCCAGAAAGAGAAGGACTAAAAAAATCACAATGTTACATATAAAACTGCATAATGGATTTTAACAGCCAACATGTCTGACTTGAGCATGTTACTGTGTGTCTCTTAGAAGGAAATTACTGATAGTTTGCGATCAACTGTCAGCTAGCTCTGCATGACTAATATCCTGAGTCATCTGTGTATTAAAAATTATATTTACTGTTTAATCAAGAAATAATAACTGTTAATGGCTACGATTTAGTTTAGTAAATAATACCAGTGAAAATTCAGATACTGGCATATACAATCCATCCACTTTAGCTAATTCCATAAATTTTACTTATCTTAGACAAGTGGGAAAAAAGAAATATGTAAAAAGTATTCTGAGATTAACACTGCTGGATAACTTGAAAGAATCAGAAGGTTAACAGAATCAAACCACAATTTCTCAATTAGAGTTAATGAGCAAATTCCACTGTATTCAACACACACAGCTTTCTTCTTGACTATATACCAATGAACTCAAGGTGGAAAGAAAGAAGGAAACTAGAAATCAGGAGATTTGGGTTTAGTCCAAGTTCCATCACTAAACTGTTATTTGAATCTGTTATCTCTTCTGTAAAAATAACAATATCTGTTTCTAGCCTGTAAGTACAGTTTTTACAAAACTCAAATGAGCCCATGTATATAGGAAAGTACTCTGAAAACTGAAGTCTGATCCTATCAAACATTGTTTTTCTCTTAATATTTATTTCTGCATGTCATATTTTAAAAGGACTTAAGATTGCTTTCAAAAAAACTAAACTAAAACAAGAAGAAAAAGAAGTCAAGTTACTAATGTGTATTTAGATGTATATTTAGATGTACATAATGATTCTATCACAAAATAAGGAAAGAATACAATTAAACAAACTTAGCTGAGAGTTTGAGTAGCCAAAGTGATGAGAAAAACAATTTTATTTAGTGAAACATTTTTTTCTACCTAAGAATAACATCTTTCAACACTTATTATCAGGGATTGTGAACCACGTAATGGACAAAACTAATACTAGTGTTAATAAAAAAAACACAACAAACAATTTACTGACTACAAATTGATGTAGTCACTGGGAAGGGTAACTGGGCAGGCTGACTAGGATTCAACAGTTCCACTCATTAGATGCCACCCCACTGACAGGACGGGACACTATATACTAAAAGAATGTTTATGTAGCATTATTTGAAACAGTATAAAAGTCCTAAATATTCATCAGTGTATGCGATTTTTAAATAAATGTTATATGTATACAGTGAAACACAATGTAGCTATTAAAAGAAACCACTTACATAACTATATATGCATATATTTGTCTGCAGTATATAAATAATGTAGGTCTCACATGTATAAAAATACATTTTACATGTGTATGCATAAACAGAATGAAAAAGAATGAAGGATATATACCACCAAACTCTTACTACTGGGGAGGGGTAGGAAGGGTCTTTACTTTTTATTAATACTATAAACCTCTACCATTTGAATTTTCCCAATCATATACTTGTTTTATAAGAAATATATAGTATTGTTACATATGTAAGTGGTAATTATATTGATTGTTAATAATAATCAAGAACATAATGTTAAATCAGTTCCATCAAAGTCATATATGCATATACAGAGAGAATAAGGCATAAACATTAATGCATAAAGCCTTTAAAATCTCAAAGTATTAACCTTTAAAACAAGCAACTGTTTAACTGCTGGATGGAAGGGGTGTGCCAAATGAAACATCTGTTTTCTGAGCTTTACCTCCCTCAACTTCACTTCCCTATTTGAGATTCTGATGTGCCTCTGTCTGGAGAGCAGGCCTTCTATTTCTAGTTCAAATGAGAACTGCTGTGGTAAATGAATCTCTGTTACTAATAGGACTATGCTGTATTCCTCAAGTGTACTAAAGTTGGAGAAAAATAAGTTCATGTATCAATGTGTTAGAACACATACCTTGAATAGCTCAAATTATTTTGATAAAAAATACACACATACACCTATTTCTGCCAATGAAGAAGGAAGAGGATAAGTGAACTCTAATAAGCTTACAGAATGAACAAGAAGCTTAGTCAAAAATGCCTGCCTTCTACTTACTATTAAAAGTTTCAGCTTTGGTACAGCTAAAAATTCTGCTACTTGTTTTTAATATGGCTGGAATGCAAATTAGTTATGCAAACGAAGGCCAAGGTATAACTGGAAAATTATGAACTTGGGAGTCAAACTTTTATACATATTTCTGACACAGACTACCTCAGGACATTAGAAAACCAATGTAGTAAAAGAGTTTCAATGTGTACATTTGATGTGTTATTAAGGAAAGAGAGGGAGGGCAACTATATAGTGGGCAGCATTGTATTTAATAAACAAATAAAAATGAAGACATCAATGTGTGAGACACTGTGGAAGGCAAAAAGATATTGGGGGAAAAAAGAGAGGAAAAAGGTACCATTCACACAAATGCCTTTGATCAAACAAAGGTAGAACTCAAAAAAGTACTTTTATAACAGATTGAGATGAAAGATAAGAAGAGAGACCCAAGTATCAGAGACATCAGAGAAATGGGAACTTTGATAATTTTTCAAAAGAAATCTTTGCTTTCTGTGAGACAAAAATTGGCCTTAAACATAATCAAAGAATAATTATCTGAAAAACTCATGTTTTCTATTAACATAATATGTTATATGAGGACCGAAATACATTTTTATGTAGTGGTTTGAAAATCTTCTGAGACTTTCCATGCACCAGAACATGCACGCCACTTAAAGGTCTTACATACCTGGGCAATCCTAACTAAACCCTGAAGAAAAGCAAATACTTCTGTTACAAAACTTTGCATATAAGTAAAGGAAATATAACAGTGACAATCAAGATTTAGCAAAGCTCACACTGCTTTTATATGATTACTTTGAGGAGAATGCAGCCATTAGTTTTCATCTCACTTTCCACAACAGAAATATCAATTACTCACTATACTGTCCACTGCTAGTCTGGTAAATCGGAGTTGGCACCGTGACAGTGGTGATGGCAGGTGCTGAAGTCTCCTCTTCAGATTTCTCTTCTTCAATCCTTGGTACTCCTGGTGCATCAGAAGATAAGTCATTCAAAATTTTCCTAGAAAAACAGAGAACTGTATCAGTTAAAATAAAAGTAACATTTACTGGCCAAATACAAAGAAGAGGAAAAGACCAGGAAACTGACAGAAAGTTGACAGCGCTTAGGAGAGAATTTAAAAATTTTATAGTTTAAAATGTAAAAACTTACAATAATAAACAATAAAATGTTTAATTAGTTTAATGTAACATTAAACTAAAAATGAATCAGGGCATCTACATGTCAAAACCATATGAAAAGTAGAAAAAACACAGATGTATTTCTCCTTACAGTGAACCGAAAAAAAGACTGATTCAAAATCCAGGTGCAATTAAAGAAGAGATGAATAGAAAAATTGACTACAGGGAAAAAAACCCTTTTGCATGGCAAAAACGCTTCCCTGGTGGCTCAGCTGGAAAAGAATCCACCTGCAATATGGGAGACCTGGGCTCAATCACTGGTTTGGGAAGATCCCCTGGAGGAGGGAACAGCTCCCACTCCAGTATTCTGGTCTGAAGAATTCCATGGATGGTATAGTCCATGGGGTAAAAGAGCTGGACACGACTGGGCGACTTTCCCTTTAATCTAGACACTAGGTTATTTTTTCCTTTTAAACCGATACAGTCTTATGGTATATTGGCTTTCTTTGGAAACCACATTTAATCAGTGATAATTAAAGAACATTAATTATCTTTTTTAGATGACTTCTTAATCCAGAATCCTGGATGGGAATAACTGACTTTATTCTAAACTCAAGTTCAGAAATGTTACCATTATCCTCAACATTTCATCCTATTCATTTCACTCTGTTTCCCCTGGCTGCTATGACCTTTCAAGGTTTTTATTCTACCATCTATTAGGGTACTTTGCCCTTAAGTTTCTGTTATTTGTGAATCTGATCAACATGGCTTTTATGTTTTCAGCTCAATTACTGATAAAAATACTAAGCCAGCTGAAACTAAGTGAGAATTCTTCAAGGACTTCCTCCGGGTAAAAACTGATCACCATAAAGCTGGGCTGTTCCAGTAAAAACCCAGCATGTATTATTTAATTCCCATTTCTCCAACTTCACAAAAATATCCTAAGAATTTTGATACAGATCTTGTTATAATCAAATTAAGACATACAGGCTAGGTTTTGAGAGTTCATAAACTAAAAGCAAAATAATGGCATACTCCACTATGGAGGTTTGATTATAAGGGAAGAGACCCTTCTTTACACATGTGTGGTGCCAATAAGGCAAAAAAAAAAAAAGATTTTTTCCCAACATAAAACTCATGTATCATTAAGGTTACAGCTAGGGTTTGCCTAGAACTTATACAGAGAAGCCATGTAGCTTGTTTCTTACTATCAAGTTGAATTTGCTTCAGGATCAAATGTCTTACATAGTAACACTAGATATATTTCAAAGTTAAAAGATAAAACTAGCTAGATTTTGAGAATTCTGAGTATAAATAAATACAACACATACTTGGTAACACAGAATTCTTAATTCTCAATTTAATGGTATGTCTTTAGAATCCCTAATTTAATTGTGAGGATAGAGAAAAGGGCTAGCTTAGTAGCCAAGAAAATGGAAAAAAAAATTATAACATTCCTTTAAAAAATAGTATATATAAATAGAAATAACGTAGGCTAAAGAAGGGAAGAATAAGCTTGAAGTTTATTAAACTATGAATTAAGCTTAAAGATTTGTGGAATTGCTCTTCCTGGAGATATTTAATATGGCTCCAAATTCTATGTAGTACTAAAAACAGTTTTGGTCCATCTTGGAAGCAAGGTATGGATTAGGAAGCTTTTGTAGTTGAACATAAAACTGTAGTAAGGTGCCCCTAAAATTAGTGAATATCACCAAACATCACCCTAAGCAACTATTAAATTAACAAGCAGTTATCATGCTAAGTACCATGGAATAAGAAATATGTTATGAAGTACGTGGTACAGTCTCAGAACTGACTTATAACCAGAAAATGCTATAACCTTATCAAATGTATTTCAATCTTTTAAACAGAAAAGCAGCATGTAGCACAGTCTACAAAAACAGAAGAAAAAAAAAATCATCAGTCTTTATCCAGGACTGTTCAGAGTAAGGCTTCCCTGGTGGCTCAGATGGTAAAGAATCTGCCTGCAATGCAGGAGACCTGGTTCGATCCCTGGGTCAGGAGGATCCCTGGGAAAAGGAAATGGCTATACATTCCAATATTCTTGCTTGGAAAATCCCATGGACAGAGGAGACTGGCGGGCTATAGTCGATGGGGTCATGAAGAGTCAGACACAACATGTTCAGATTAAGAAGTGCTCTTATTCTGTATGACAAGCTTCAACTTATTTGAGAGAAGCAACTCAAGATGAAAAGACATGCTTTGTATGGTCCTGAATTGAGTATCTAATTGGCCTTCTGACATCTCTTCATCTGTAACTACATAGGGGTACTCTTTTATACTTCTGATCCTAAATTCTTTTAACTATTCAATTCCATACCTGTAGGAAGGCCTCCTTGAAAGAATTTCTCTTCGTTTTTGGGAATCGGTTACACTATCCACTGACTCCTGTGAATCTTCACTTTCTGCAATAGTTGAAATCTGAAAATAAAGAAGAACTTTATCATGATAATCAAATTTAGTTCCCATAAAATTTTTATGAATTTTAAGAAAAGATCAAATACAAAAGGGCATGTATCAACGTTATACATGCTTTAGTAGAAAATCAGTTTTTATGGGAGACAATCACACCATCCCTTTCCTCTCCCTTTTTTCCCCATCCTACAGAATTCAGAGAACTTAAAATTTCTTTGTCAAAACCAAACTTTTGTGGTATCCAAATTCAGCCTACTCTCTTTCAGGACTTCTTATAATCAACACTGAGTGTATCAGTATCACTTGTCAGTTGTTTTCTTACAGTTAGAACAAAACTACCAAATAAAATAAAGTTCTGACATGAAGGAAAGAATAAGTGACTAAAAATCTAGCTATCAGTCTACTGATTGTACAAATATTTTCCTTTAACTAATGTGGAAATACTTTTGAGTATATTTACAATTGTACAAATAAGATCGGTGATCTTTCAACCACGTTCCAGATGGCTGTTTCTAGCAATTCTGGAAGAAGTCCTCTGCTACATACAGACATGTTTCAAAGCTGGCAATCCACAATTTTTATTAAGCAAAACTTCAAGGTAAAGAACTGTGTATTTCTGGAAAGTATGCTTGGATTGAGAAGGAACAAAGGTAAAGTGAATACAGATTTTATGTGGGATAATAATAACAGCAACTAGCATTTACTGAGAACTTACTATGTGGCAGATGCTATGTTAAAGCACATACATATATTACATTACTCAGTACTCACTAAAATACACTAACTTTAGGTGCTAGATAAGTACCATTAATATGTCCAATTTATAGATGGAATAACTGAGGCACAAAGAATTTAAGTAAATCACCCAAGTCACAAAGCTATGAGGTAGTGAAGCCACTGTCAACAGTTGACACCTCAAATTTAGACGTCCATACTAGCATCAAAATCCTGCTGGTTCCAATCTCAAACCAATTTTGTCAGAAGCAGCAACCCAGAAGCATTTTCAGACCATTTTTAGACTAGAACTTTAGTCATTTAGGTAAGCTAGTCTGTCAGATTTACACTGCCAACTTTCCCTAGGCTAAACAGCAGAAGCCTCCTGCTCTCTCCTAACCTAGGTGAGCATGCTGCTGTCGGAGTGAGAATTAAATTTAACCAAGGCAAAAGGGTGTATGTGGGATAGCGCCTTATCAAAATTTATGGCAAAGGCAGTAAGAACGAACACATTTAAGAGAAACTTGAGAAATCAAGTACGTGGTCCGAGCCTAAGGGTTCTGGAGAGCAGGCAGTTGTATTCAGAGGGCTTTGTGATACACACTCACTTTAAAATGAAGTTTGTTTAATCTAGTAATGTTTCACAAAATAGATCTACAATAAAGTAATGTATGTGCCCCTTAAAACATTTTAAAGTAAACCAAGTATAGTCCTATAGGCCTCTGATTCATGGTAGAGTAACAACACTATAGTTACTGCCAAAGGCGCACCCAGAACACTTCCCCACTCATCTGTAGCTGCTGTTCTCTAGCTCACTCAGTAGAGTCTCTACACAGACCTTCTCAAAGACGTAGAGCTAATGAGGAGCTGTAAAAAGGCCTTAGCAGAGAATCAGAATTTCAAGGGATAACAAGATTGAACTCAAAGTGAATAACCTGACAAATGTTTACCCTCATTAATGTTTTTCAGGACCTTAGTTTCTCTATCATTCTGTCTTTTTTTGCTTAACTCTCATTCTTACAACCTTCTTTCAAGGATAATGACTTAAGCACACTCTTCCAAGTTGGAAGTCATTAAAATAACAATTTTAAAGCATGCTACATAAACCACCCATAGGACAATTTTGAAATGAAACAAATTAATATTGCTTTTTAAATATATGGCCTTTAATTTTTCCCCCAAACTCAATGCATCTATTGCTCCCAGTAAAACAAAGTCTCCCATTCCTCTTACCCGAAACAATTTGTCAGTTCACACAAAAGGAACTAACTTATACTCTACGACTGCAATTTAAAAAAAAAATTGAAGTATGCTGTCAATCTAATTTATAGGTATACAGAATAGTGAGTCACAATTTTTAAAGGCTATATTCCATTTACAGTTATAAATATTGGCTATATTCCCTGTGTTGCAAAATAAATTCTTATAGCTTATTTTATACATAATAGTTTGTACCTCTTAGTCCCCTACTCCTATATTGCCGCTTTCCTCATCCCTATTCCCACAGGTAACCACTAATTTGTTCTCTGTATCTGTGAAATCTGTTTCTTTTTTAATATATTCACTAGTTTGTTGTATTTTTAAGATTCCATGTATAAGTGACATGTACTGCAATTTTTTAAATGTAAAAGGAATTCAGAACTATTAAATACTACTTAACAAATGTAGTATTTCCTCTTTGGTGGAACACTATCCAGACAGAACTTAGAATTATGAATATGAAGCCAATTCCTATGGACTATCTACCAAAAACCAAACAACCCCCCAACCCCCAACACCATACCCCACCAAACCAAAACCAAACAAAAAACCAAAACCCCCCAAACCACTAAACCCTCATTTCTAAGACCATTAAAATCCTTTTTAATAACAACAGTTCAACACATATTTAATAGGTTATTAAAAATAACATGAAAAACTATATCCCACTTGTAAGTATCAAAGACTACCATCACATTCCAATTGCAGAGCCCCTTCCTCTGGTCTCCACCTCTATTATTAATCCCTTCCTGAGTTCCTTAAATAGGACTTTAATCATGGCCACTTATAGGTCAAGAAATTTTTAAAAAGCCAAACCCATCACTGAACCTGTGAAGTTTTAGATCTGTATTTCTCAATATTCTTTTTATTTGTTAAAACAAAGTTTGTTAAAAACTCATACCTCCTGTTTATGAGAAGGAAAAAACTCCCTATTTTGATGTTATTTGAAATGTCAAAATAAAATATATGGTGACTAGCACAAAATTTTAAAAATGGTTGTATTAGATGTTTTCTCAAACTAGACATGGTCCCCTGAAAACTTGAGCACTTTCCTGGAGTACAGTCCAGGCTCAGGTTTAGGTATAGTTAGTTGTTTATTCACTGGGTCAAGGAGTTTAACAAGAGTCTAGGGCAGCACTCTCCAAACTGTTTTGATCTGCAGATCTCCCTTATAAATAAAAAAAATTTGACATAAACACATACATTTATTTGCAAGTTTTAAGTGTTATCTGTATCATAAAACAAATTAATTTTTAGAAAGTCAAGTATTAAAATACATCTGTAAATTTCTTAATATTTCATAGCAACAAGAGTGATGTGCTTTAATGAGGTTCATTAAGAAACCATTTACTATTTTATAACAGTGACTCAAAAATCTGATTCTAAGCCTGGACTTTCTGAAATGTGATCTGACACCTGCAACTGCTGAAAAAAGCTCATGACATGTGGATATAGGAGTAAGTGCTGTGTGGCCAGGCTTACTAAGTAAACCAATCTTTTTTTTTTTTTACTTTCATCTATCAATTGCACAAACTTTTGATGAGATTTACTAGTATATTTTCATCTCCCTGACTCTTGGTCAGTTATTACATGCTAATACAAGCTTTTATATTTTAACAAATAAGTTCAACACCTACTGAAACTCTGGAACACTTCTGAACAGTTTGGAAAACTCTATTTCCAGAGTTTTAAAAGTATATATATTTGAGTTTCTAGGTGACAAATTTATACTGTTTTCAGTTAAAAAACAGTATGGGAACATTTCCAAACTTCTATATTCAAAATATTCTGTCCAAAGCACAATTTCCTTTCAAAATGCAGGTATTCTCTCATACACTGTTAAAATGTCACCTTCTCTCAGAAAAGATAGTTGAAAATAATTTCTTTTTTTCAAAAATGTCTGTTACTTAACATATCCTTTATCGGTCATCTCTTGCTTGCCATCATTACAAAGATCAGCAACTTTGGAACACTTGTCTTATGTAAAAACAAACAAGTAACATCCTTATGTTTGTTCAGCAACTCAAATATTTGCTATATGATAACTATTGGATATCTTGCACAAAAGATTTTTATTGTTGTTCCCATCACACTATAAAGTATTGTAAAGGCTATATCAAAAATTTCAGTGCCAACTACAATCCCTCTTGCTCACTCTAATCAGGCCATGTTGTGTTGCCATTCTCTGGTATGTAAAGCATACTCTCACTTTTGGGCATCTGGACTTGCTTTTATTTGTATGGCTTAGCCTCCTTCACTGCTTTCTAGTTTGCTGCTGTTTGTGTTCCCTGACCACTCTACATAAAATAAAATACCCTTCCCTCCACATCATTCTCTATCCCTTTCCCCTGCTTTAATTATCTTCCCAGCACTTATCCTCACCTGACATATTTTATTTTTTCATTGTCTCTCTTCGCTCAAATGTGATCTTCATGAGAATAGAGAAGTATTATTTGTTCACTGCTGTCTTTCACAGCACCTAGAACAGTGACTGGCACATAGCATGTGATCAATAAAAATTCGTTGAAGGAATGAATGTAATAATTTAAGGTAACATAATCCATAAATCCTATGAAATGTTTTAACTGCATTGTATTAAAAATGCATCCAAAATTAACAAATGAAAAGTGAGGATGATACTGTTAACTTCTATACATTTGTGTGACTCCCAGTATTTTTGTGGGAATTTTTATATAATCTGTGAGATCTGACTTACACATATACATAAGGGGTAAGTTAGGGCACTGATGAATATGAAATATTAGTAAAGCTTAGCTTCTAATCCTCTGAGATGAAAAAAGATAAATAGAAATCTTAATATCTTATTCTCACATCAAGAGAAATGCACCTTATATATTTCAGAAATGCTGCTCTAGGATACTAATATTCTTCCATCAAGAGTTTGAGGAATCAGTTCTCCCCCTGTTTGATCACCTCTTCTGTTATAAACCATTCTCTAATGATTAACTCTAATCACTGTTAACCAGCTGAAATGACCACTGAAGTTTAATAGCTTCTCCATGGTTTAGGGCCTTTAAAATAAAAATACTGTTTGTGTTTCTGTTTGTAGAATTCAGGTTTCTAATTATAAGCACAGCTCACACATTTCTACAAGTTAATGGTCATTATTATTACTTTTACCACAAAGTAAAGGTTAAAATTAAGAATACAATCAACAATTAAACATCATTTATTAAAACCGATGTTTATAATGTTAGCAAATTTTGTGGTAATTTTTGTGTGTTCTTTATAGAAAGACCTCCTACCGTAAGTGAAAAAGAAAAAGTAAAGGTTAATGTGAGATCTGGAATCTAGGTCTCCTGACTAGGAGGTCAGGTTCTTTCCACTATCATCAAGAGGAAGGTACGAGCAGGGAATTAGTAATGGCATACATCATATGAACAACAGTTAGGGAGCATTCAATGAAATAAAAACTGAGATAAAAGATAGGAGACTATTGTTCAGTCAGTGTGGTTCTATAGAAATCTCAAATTCTTCAGTCTTTACCTGGACTATACCATCTATTTAGTAACAACAAATTCCTTTTCAATATTATAACTTGATGATTTTACTTATATAAACACATTCATTCTTCTTTCTCCCTCTAGCCCTGCCCTAAATGTCCAAGCAAACGAAAAGCACAGAGATCAAATGAAGCTGAGGTGGAGTTAACATCTAGTATATTCTTTGATGACATTAATAGAAGACAAGGGACTTCTCCCCTCTACAAGTATCAATCAATTTGGCTACTGTACTCAAGGAAAAAAAGAGAGAAAACAGCTCTCACCCACAAGATGACGACATGGATGGTGAAGAGGAAACAAAACAATGCCAATTATAGAAGAAACACAGGCATTTACTTGGTCTGGACGTTTTTTTTAATGGGAAGGATGTGGGAGATAGGGAAAGGGAAGCAGTCCAATAGGAAAAGGAGTTAAGTTTGCTTAACTTGTTTCTGAGGATAGAATTGGGACCACTAGGTAACACTTTTAGAAAGGTATTCTGGTTCACCTCAGGGAAGAATATTTTAGCAATTATCCCTGATTATAAACTGGTTACCTCTGGAGATTGCCTCCTTTCTCTCAAAGAGTTGAAGTAATGACAGACTGCCATTTGGAGGAGGGGAGAAGGATGTAAATAGGGAAACTAAGTAACAGATAAAGGGCTGGATAGGTAACAAGTTTGGCCTAGACCTAGAAGATATCTAAGATTTTTATTCAAACTTGAGATCCATGTTTAGAGAGAAGGGAAAAAGATATAAAGAATAATTTCTCACCTTCCTTTCTAAAAATAGGACCTAGGACTCACCTGAGTTCCGGAGAAAAGTCTTTTTAAGTCCTTACAGGAAGACTGTGAAGCAAAAAATATGAAATGGGAGGCTGGGGTTATGGCCTACTTGAATGAACGTTCAAGTCTTTCTTTTTTTCCTTCCCCAATAAGCTCATTGCAAAGATGTATACTGCCCTAGGTTCTCTACAGTTAAGTAGAGGTTTATATGCCTTTATTCCCCTTGGATCCAAATTAAAGGAACAATCTCTTCAAAGAATAAGATAACATGCATGGAAAAATCCCTGATTCTTAAGGTACACTTTCTGAAGGTATCATTTTGAAGTTGTATATACTCTAACTTAAGACTCCTAAACATACTTGTTTTTCTTTAAATTCAAATAATACCTTAGGTAAGGTTATTAATTTTTGACAAGGGTTATTTTTTCCAACAGCATGTTTAGAAAATAATTACAAAGTTATTATTTTGCATCTTATTTCCCTGAGGTACCCTTATAGTCTCTTCCAACATTTCCACTTTATCCCATATAGTTTATGATTTTCCCAATCAATTCATTTTTCCTCCAGTTTACGAAACAGTTTTTTATTGTCTGTTCTGTGTATATATGTTCCTATACTTAAGGTGACTATACAGATGCAGCATATTCCATAATTACTATAAAATAAAACTCTAAACTAGACATGTTCCTATTTTCATAATGAAAGGAAGAGAAATATGGCTATAAACGACAGTTATGAAAGTAGATGCAGAACTTTTCATACACATACCTGAACTGTCTGGACTTGTGGAGACTGAATAACTGATGGCTGGGCCGCCTGAATAACTCCATGGACTTGCACTGTCTGCCCGTTGGGCAGCTGCACTAAAGTTACGGTGGGAGCAGATGATGTTGCGTGAGCTGCTGGCATAGATACCTATGGTGTTGAACATGGAAACAAATTACCATCACAGATGCCTCCTTGGGAGTATTCATGTTTAATATGAAGCAACTTTCTAGCAGCAAAAGGATGACCCTTCTGCTAGGTTAAGTATTCCAATGGTGTGGAAGGAACTAACATTAAACTTAATATTCTTTTTGGAAATAAAAAAAAAAAACACACTACAAATACTTCCCATGCCCCCCACTTTTAAACTCCCCCCAAATGAAGAAAATCAAAAATTTTTTTTGTTTTTTTTTTTTTGCTTTAATGTAATATCAAAATATGTAACACAGACTTTTTATGAACACTAAATACCACTTTATTTGTATGGTGCTTTACATTTTCCCACCTGCTTTCATATTCAATTTCTCATTTGCTCTTTGAAGAAATCAGACTGGGTTAGAGTAAGAGTTATCCCCATATTCTCTCCCCACTGAGAGACAGAAACATGAAGTGCTCAAAGAGATTAAGCAACTTACCCAAGGTCAAGAGATAAGCTAGCTTTGAAGGAATGTAAAATTCTTCAGAGTATCATGTGTTAAATTAAGCCATGTTCTAAAGAATAATTGTTCCCAAACTTGGGTGAAGCTTAGCTACTAAGTCTAAAACAAATACACATCTTACAGTATAAAGCATATTTTTCTCTTATAAACTTATTACAAGTATGCCTTTCATTCATGAGGAAGTACAAACTGAAAATTTCTATCCCCTTGCAGCACTTAACTGGTAATAGTTGATATTTTAAGGATTTATCTTCCTCTTGGGGCAGAATTGAGAGAATCTGAGAAACCAGTTTTCTCCTAGGCACAAAGAAGGCAATTTTAATAAGTCAACACCCAGGTTAAAAGGGCTCTTAAGTCATACATATCTATCAAATAGTATAGTATTTATGGTTCCTGAGCTTGAATGTGTTTGGGGGTAGCAATTTTATTTGTCCATTTGGTAAACAGTTAAATGGGGAATTTAATGAAGGTCATGTGATCATACTCTTTCCTTGAATTGCAAGGAGATCAAACTAGTTAGTCCTAAAGGAGATCAGTCCTGAATATTCATTGGAAGGACTGACGCTGAAGCACCAATACTTTGGCCACCTGATGTGAAGGGCTGACTCATTGGAAAAGACCCTGATGCTGGGAAAGATGGAAGGTAGGAGGAGAAGGGGACAACAGAGGATGAGATGGTTGGATGGCATCACCGACTCGATAGACATGCCTTTGAGCAAACTCCGGGAGTTGGTGATGGACAGGGAGGCCTGGTGTGCTACAGTCCATGAGGTCGACTCAGTCCATGAGTCATTCAACTGAGTGACTTAACTCAACTACTGGGGATATGTGTGCCAGAACAACACTAGAACTGAAACTACAGAAATGAGAAAGACATAGGTTTCTGCCCTTAAAAGAAATTACTGAGGCATGTGTATGAAGGAATGGGGAAAAGACCACAAATAAATATACTTCAATGAAGTAATGAAGCCTGCAAAGAGAACAATGGACACAGTGAGGAGAGTCACCCTGCCCAAAGCAGGAGGAGGGGAGGCCGCCAGGGAAGGATGTGAGTGTGAAACAAAGCATGTGAGTTAAAAAAAAAAAAAGAACGAGAAAGGTATGTTCTTATCAATTGCAGAGGGGAGGCACAGAGCTTCACACACAGGGTGACACTGGCAAAAGCAAAGAGAAACAGCAATGTCTGTATGTGGTAGAGAGGGATGACCAGCAGTTAGTACTACTATATAAAAGTGTGTTACTATAGGAAGTAGGAAGTGTGGAGAGATGGAATAACAGGCAGGGGCCAGATGGGCTAGTCATGAAATCTTATACAAGTTACATTAAAGAATTTGCATTTTATTGTGAGACTGGAGAAAACACTGAAGGGCTTTTGAACTCCTGAATATCATAGTGAGGCTTGCATTTTAGACAGGTCACTTTACTTGAATGGTAGTGTGAAAGATACTTATTTCAGAGGAAGAAAAAAGTAGAGGTGAGACCACCTGAGAAAGTCTATATATAGTAGTAAAAGTGAAGGCCAGCAATTAGGCACTAGTTGTATTAGGGATGGAAATAATATAAGTGACTTAATGAAAATTCAGGAGGCAGACCAGAAAGGGATTTATGAATGACTGATGGAAGGAAGTGAGAGAGAAATCAAAGACGACCCACGTAGTTCACATGTGGGTGGAAATGGGTGACCTGTGCCAAATAGAGAACACAAACAGCAGCTTATAGGCGGAAGCAGCTGGGGCAGCAGTGGAAAACGATGGAACGGATGTGACGTCTGAATCTGCAGAGCTGTCTACAAGGCAATTAGATGTCTGACTATAAAGCTTGGGGGAAAGATACCTACTAAAGGCAGAGGCTAAAGTCACGAGCTTCCCCTTCGGACAGTGAGGAAGTCCTTCCTTATCAATCGTTTTTTGGCCACTATACATCTTACTTAGTTTTACTTGGTTCTCAAAATGTGGTCCACAGATTACCTCCAATGGAATTACATAGGGTGCCTGTTTATAAAGTCAGAACCTCTGATGGACCCAAGGACATGTTCCCCGACACCAAGGTTGGAGAACCAAAACTGTAAATTATTCAGAATATCTTGTATCAATGGAAAGCTCTTCTAATATTTGAAACAATTAGTATGTCCTCTTCTCTGAGTATTCTATAAGGTAAATATAACAAACTAACCTAACAAATAATCCTCTTTCTATGCTAATCATTCCACATAATGGTTCCTCTCACTGTAAATTTAGAAAATTCAGATACACCAATATAGAAAAAAATCACTTATATTCCTACCACTCAGAGCTAATCACTTAATATTTTTGCAGTAGATCCATGTGTTTTTAAAGATGCATATATACACTCAATTTTTATAGCACTATTACAGAATCTTTCAAATCCATTCTAAATATCTCTTCATATCATTAATAGTACTTTAATGGTTTTAATGACTGTATAATGGTAAAAATTACATAATTTAATAAATTCCTTATTACTATTTAGGTTTTCAAATTTGCCTGTTACAAGAAAGTTAATTTACAACAATACTGCCAACAATCATCCTTTCACCCAGCTCTTTACTTAAAACCCTCCATAAAAATTAACATTCTCATAGTCAAAACCAACATGTTTTTTCCACTTTAAAAGAAATACTTGTAAATTCCAAATCTTAAGACATTTCATTATTATTTTAGATTGATTTTCCTCCTTCATTAGTTAGACTGAATTTGTTTTTTTTTTTTACGTTCAATGGTCAAATCACAATGGTCTTGACAATTTTATTAAGAATGTCTAGTTTACTACTAGACAACAAAAATAGGTATCAGAATTCTGAGAAATTATGTCAAAATGCATGTGTTAAGGACTTGGATGAGCAAGTGAAAAAAAAAAAACCCTCTGTAATTAGGTATTAAAAGAACAACAACAAAATTTACAAAAGTGAACAGACATTACTTCTCCTAAAACTCAAGTATCATGTCATTCCACTTATCAATGATTATATGCTAACTGAACATGTACATATAATTTTGTTCCTTCCCGAATTTCCAACTAAGCTTCATGAAACTGATTTTGTTTTTATAGGCATAATCACACCAGCAGAGAAGAATGGGAAAGGAAGTAATAGTAAGAGTTTTGGAGGCTGGAAACAGGTGGGTGAAAGGTAAGGAACCTGGAAGACCTCAGAAGGCCAACTCATGAGGTGGAGGCAGGGACAGCTTGATTCATGCCACAAGGTCCTTAAGAGGCTCAGAATCTAAAGCACCCTAGAAGGAAGAGGGAAAGGAGGGGCTGAAGATAAGGAAGGCTGACTGAAGGCTCTTTGAAAAGCAAGTAGATCCCCTCCTCACTCTGTGAATGGACACTAATCTCCCCTACGAGGACAGAAAAACGTTGGTTTATTTTCTGATAGAGGGTTTCTTGACTGCTCGACACCAGGCATTGCTGAGGTGAGGTACTAAACTCCAGTCTCCTTCCGTTGGTTGGCTCACAGGTCTTTACTTATATGCAGGAGATAGTAAAGCTTTTCTCTGGGGAACCTGACCAACAAACACGAAGTTAAGAAGAAAGACTTAACAACACTGGGATGCCACCCTATCATGAAGCTCACAACTCACAGACGTCAGGCCCCAAACATATACACACACATCCAACATAGGTTTTTGGTCACCTACTTTTAAATGTAGGCCAACAGCCACAAGTTATCAAATATCTGAGGAAAGCTTCTAATATGAAAGGTGGTGACCAAAAAAAGAGAAGAGGAAAACTGTATACAGAAGAAAATCTATGTAGAGAGGAGAAAACTTAATATTATCAGAGTAGAGAAAATACTGCCTGCATGAAACTTTAAAAAAAAAATGTCAAAATGGTTGTTGCTCAGTCATGTCTGACTCTGCGATCCCATGAACTGTAGCCCACCAGGCTCCTCTGTCCATGGAATTCTCCAGGCAAGAATACTGGAATGGGTAGCCATTTCCTTCTCCTGGGTATCTTCCCAACCCAAGGACTGAACTGGGTCTCCTGCATTGCAGGCAGATTCTTTACTGTATGAGCCACCAGGGAAGCATAAAACAAACAGAGGATACTATTAAAATACAGAAGGACTGTTCAGAAACAAAAGGAACTCTTGGAAACATGATAGGAGAAATAAAAAAAACCGACAGATGGGGTGAAATGTGAAGCTGAAGAAATCTCTGAGGGCAGAGCAAAAAGACAGACTGAAAACAGGAGAGAAAAGATGAGAAAATTAGAGAAACAGTCCTCAAGGTAGTAACATCTGGATCACAAGAATTCAAGAGATAAAAGGGAAAGAAGAGGGAGAGAAAAAATCATCAACCAAATAACTTAAGGAAATTGCCCAGAAGTGAAGACCTGAGTTTCTACTAAAAAAAAAGGCCCACTGAACACTGCACAATGAATGGTAACGATTCAAGGCCTTGATAATGAAATGGTGAAGCACTGTGAACAGAGGTTTTTACAAGATAACAAGAGACAGAAAGTAAGAAATAGGTTTAGTCTTTTGAAACATAAATACTAAAAATTGAGTGTGCCTTAAAAATTTGAAAAACATTTTCTTTACCAAGAATTCTTTACCCAGTCAACCTTGCTCAAGGAACCACTGGGAACAAAATTCCACAAGAGAAAGACAGTAGGAAGGCAATCTCCAGAGTGACGTTACACAGCAGAGGTGGAGGACACCCAGCCCAGAAGAATGGCGTCCCGAGAGATAGGTATGTTGGGGACTGTCATCACCAAGACCCCTGCCGTTACTGTATCTTCTTTTTACCAGAGGGCTGAGTGCTTGGATGAGTCCCAATTCCTATCTGCCCACACTTGCCCTGACATGTACTGATGAGGCCCTGATGCTTTCACCTTTGTTCCTGCACCTGCTTCATCTTGAGTACGTTTACTTCATCCCTAGATATATTCTGCTTTGCCTTACTCCTCAGGGCTGGAGGTGGGCCCCGGTGATCTTAGGAGAAAACACAAAACATCCCACTGCTCGGACTACCAGAAGACCTAGTATTTGGCCCTGGTATTCCTGCTAGAGACCTAGTATTTGACCCGCATTTTAGCTCAGTGTGGTGACCATATGTGATTAGTCCTCCATTTCCCAAAATCCATTCTTGCTCATGACTCCTGTAGGAGAGCTTTTAAACTCTCTGGGAAGCAGAAGCTCCACATCCCAGCGCCTCAGCTAGGATTATTTTCTCTTGGGAGCTTTCATCTGTAAGAGGCAACATCCCACTCTTCTTACCTAGCAGGTTATTTGTTTGCTATTTGGTGTTTAGATTAACCACTTTTCTCACTCATATATAACATAATGCCAATAAATGTTAATAAAACATTTGAGGAAAAATACGTAAGAACAAAAAATAAAGATGAGAATATAACCTTAGAATGTTTAAGACAAAGACAAAATGAAAGAACTATGAATCATACTTTAAGAAATACAAGGACAAAAACTATCATCCTTGATATTGGTATTTACTTGTGTGTCAGTTTATTTGTTTATTCTATCTTTTTCATTTAAGCACATGTAAATTTAGCTTTTAAGATTATGTGTCCACATGCCCCCAAATAAATCTATATGATATGAAAAAAAAAAACAACCCAGTTATCATATTAGGTTTTATTCAAGAGACCATCTACCCATCAGTTTAAATGTAACTATCCTGAATCATGTCACTACTACAAATAATGTGTTAGTATTTAACAATACATTTTTCTATGTTACTGAATACTGTCATTTCTAAAATTAGGCTGATACTAAATAAATAGGAATTTTGATATTCTAAGAATGTTACCACTCATTCTATGTATATCTCTAATAAAAACTAAGTTCTCTTGTATTTAAAACGTATTCCTCTTAGAAGAGACAACTTGGAATCTCTCCATGTTTTTATACCTGGGCTAATGTGGCAATCTGTGGCTGGGCTTGAACTGTCATTTGCTGGCTTTCAGCTTCTGTTACAGCTGCATCTCCACTCTGCTGGTTCTCTGCTCCAGATTCCATGGTCATTTAGTTACCTACAATAATATGGAAGAGTGTTACAAGCACTACAGTGCTTTGTGCTTTTGTGGTTTTAAAGGCAATTTTCAAGTTATAAAAAGGTATATGTGTTGGTTAGGTTAGCAGATGCACTCAGAAATCTAGTTTAGCTACAATGTAGTTGGATTATTGTCAGATTTGTCCAAATATGCTGAGCTGTAAAAGTACTAGTTTTTTCAAAAAAAGAAAAAAGCTTTTTCCTTTTACTTCCCAATATTACTCCATCTGTTATAGAAAGATGGGATTCCCCTCTTCCATGAATCTGTCCTGATAAGGAGAGGAAGGGCAGCAGCAAAGTTTTAATTTTTTAAAAATGTATCAATCAGGTAAGGAGGGAGGGCAGAGAGCAGAAGTGAGCTGATAATAGGGTCTATGAGATACCGGCTTCAAGGTACCTCCTATAAAGGTATTCCCTCTGTCATAGGGAAGAAACAGAAAAATTATAACCTACTTCCTCCAGAAATGGCTGGTGGTTAAGACAAAATAGCCCAAGTTTCAAGAGCTCAACTTATGGCTCTTGATAGCGTCAAATTAGAGACCTCAAACACAGAAAAGATTCTTTTGCGTTCTCCTTACCCTATGTAATGTGCAACACTCCACACATGTGTATGTATACACACAAACAACACACACACAATAAAACACTTAAAAATTTTAACTGAGAGATTCTGGATGAATTAATCAAGGCTGATCCTTTTAGATCCTGCTTTGCTACAAGTTTAGTATGTTTGTTCAATCTGGCACTGGGTGACAGCAAAAGTGGAGAGCAATTCGCAGCAGCGACACGACTTTGAGTTAAAAAAGCTGACTATACAGCAGATGTAACTGGGGAGGGACTGTTCTCAAGGAGTCACAATAAAAGGGATTATTTCTTACTTGTGTACCGTTATCATTCAGTCCCTAACATACTACCTGTCAAAAATAAATTTAACAGTAAGGACTACCTATGGTGATTTGATAAACAACACAAAAACTCCAATGCTTTTCCAGAATTTATTACATTTATTTTATAACTCTGAAATTGATAATCAAAATAGTCATTAATCCTTATGTGATTATTACATGCCATCAAAATGTATCACATACTAACATTCTGCCACCATTCACAGGAGTCTATAAAATGTTTTTACAAGTGACAGTTAAAAATGAAAATATCTCCGTGGAAATGAATAATTTAGAAATAAAGAAGCCACAAAACAAACGACAAAGGAGATCAACAGATTTGACTACAAAATTATTTAAAATATTAACAAGACAAAAGCCACTAAGACAAGTACACAAGGAGAAAATATCTCATACATACAATCAACACAATAACATCTAGAATACAGAGAAACTACTACTCAGTAAGAAACTCTTATTATTGACTAGTTTACAAAGATAAAATTTTTTTTTGGAATAGTAAAAAACTAGAAACAAGTATCCATCATTAGGAGGACCATTAAAAAATTAAAGCAATGAAAAACAATGAAGTCTAACTATAATAGAATGACAAATAAAGCTTTCCAAGACAGTGAAATGGCAAGTTATAGAACGTATTATAACGTAGAACCCCATTTACATTAAAAACAAAACAGAACAAAACATGTAAAACAAATTGTTATAAAGGTATATGCATGGAAAAGGTGTAGAAATTATAACTGAACCCTAAGAAGTGGTAGCTCTGAAAAGAGAAAGATTTGGTAGAATTGTATATGATGATTTGCACCTTTTACTTTTATATATTTCAGTACTTTTTTTTTTCTTCTTTCTATGAGCATGGATTCAGGATTATGTGTGCAATTAAAGAAATTCTAATACCAGAAATGATGGATAACATTTTGAAAATATGAACCAAAAGCTTTATTTCGGTCATGATTTTGAGATATCCACTGATAAAAAGTTTTTAATCTGATACTTATAATATGAAATTAGTATTTGTTCAAAATTTACCTGAACTGTTTACCTCAATTTCTGAAGAGTAAAAATAACTTTTAAAAAAAGAATTGTAAAATAACTTTACTATCCCCTGTGATAATTCATTGAGTTGTACACTTAAAATTGATGTTCTTTTAAACTAAAAAATTTCAGACAGACTTAAAAATAACAGAGAGCAACATCAAAAAATAGTTTGTGAATACTAAATATGATCCATACTGTTGCTCCGAAAGAAAACATGAAAGCAAAAAAATCTAATCTTAATAACAATAAATGATCCATTTGAGGACAGCACTGAGTCAAGCTAAATAACAGCTGAAACCCACAAACTTTTCTCTATCTTCTCCCCCACATCATCAACTTAATGAGAACAAAGATAAATGCAAATTTACCATCATAATACCTTTTTGTAGACAGAGAACACACAACCATTTTGGAAAGACTTCAGTCCAAGTCACATTTGTTTTTTAATTTTCTGGCAGCACCATGCCACATGCGGAATCTTTCCCACCAGGGATCAAACACACACCCCCCTAGCATTGGAAACATGGGAGTCTTAACTACTGGGCCACCAGGGAAGTTCGCCACATTTTTTTTTTTAACCTACACTGTCATCCAAATAGTTTCACCCTACCATCTGATTAAAAGCACAGATCATACTTTCTTCTGTTTACTTTTCAATATGTTAGAGCCAATTAATTTTCTTTCAACATTTAAGGTGTGTGCGTGCTAAATCACTTCAGTCGTGTCCGACTTTTTGTGACCCTGTGGGCTGCAGCCCACCAGGCTCCTCTGTCCATGGGATTCTCCAGGCAAGGATACTGGAATGAGCTGCCATGCCCTTCCCCAGGGGGTCTTCCTGACCCAGGGACTGAATCCACATCTCCTGTATCTCCTGCATTGGCAGGCCGGTTCTTTACCACTAGTGCCACCTGGGAAGGGTATCATTGCAACTTGCTTCAGAAAATAAAATATTTATGATTCTATAACAAAAGAATAAAACCATTAGTTAACATAAGAAATTATAGTTACAAGGTCACATTCAAAGAAAGAACGTGATTTGCATCTTCTTCCCTACCCAACTAGATATTATTATTTTACTTACTTTTAATTTTCTTCTAAAGACAAAGTGTGGTGTTTCCAATGGTTAGGATCCCCCATGTAAATAAACTGCCAGTGTTTCATTACCATTTCATTCTGGAAGACAACCAAGCCTTTTTCAAAGTCAGGGACAGCCATATTAATTAGCTTGAGTAGATATCAACCACTTGAGCAACAGTACAATTGTTGTCTTTCATCAGTTAATTCAGGCCTTTCTCAAAGAACAAGTGAGAATCATTTAAGGAAAAACAATTTGTTTCAGGTAAGAAATTCAAGAGTCAACTAAACCAGAAACTATTCTGGTTTTCACCTTGAAGGTGCTGAAACAGCAGTCTCCAACTAAACTAAACTAGCATTTAATGTGAGCACATTAATTATGCCTTTGAAAGCTTTTACTCCTTTGTGTTTGTATCTTCAGGTGGAGAGAAAAGAGATAGTAAGGTATGATGTGTACAGTCTTCAATTTTTCTCTTAACCCAGGAACGGTCTTAGTAAGCAGAGCAGTATTCAGACACAGGATCATTTAACAGAGCCAATATATGGGTTTCCAAAATTACTTGAAGGAAGGAGATTCCTAATTGATTATACAAATGAAATGCATTTTGGGAGTGCAAAAACAAGCAAAAAACCGAATAAGCAAAGATCAGGTACATATGAATTCAGATAGAATGTTGTAAAAATACTGGATTTGGAACATTAGAAACAATAGATCTTTAGAAATCATGGAAAATCTAGTATTAGCTTGACAGTTTGTCAAGAATTCTTGAGTCCTTCCAATAATTCTGAATTCCAAAATTTATTTGGGAATGTTATTTAAGATTTAGGTATTTTCATGATTTTCCCCTAAAAATAGAGTATAATTCTTTGAAAACTATGAACTTAAAAATGAATTTCAAAATAGTGTCATGCCTAAAATTAAAAAAAATAAATAAATTCATTCACAAAGACAAGTCATTTTGCTATAAGGGTCTTCAGAGTTCTATCTCTTAATATGAAAAACAAAAAGGGAATGATTCTGCAGTATTATGCACCTCACCTTGAGCGAAACAAAGAATGCTGTTCTGAATAGTTGGGAAATAGCCTAACATTTGATAGAAAGCTGGAGCTGTCATCAAGTGGTCACAGGACAAATTAGGTTTTTTGGGTTCTAGTTTCCTCATCTGAAAACAAGAGATGGGTAAAAAGATCTCTCTCAGTTTTAAATGCTTTGATTTTAGGAAGTGACAACACAAGATGCATGCACACACACATAATTACGCAGGCCACAATATTTATTATCTCCTTTTACTATATGGTTCATCGTAAAAACGATGGACTAAAAATACATCACCTAGCCTCTTAATCTTGGGCAAATATAAAAATATTACCATTCAGATACATTATGATATGTAAAATTTATCAGTTTAACAGTCCTTTTCTTAATTTTCAAAGACGATAAAGCAGCTTTTTTCTTTTTTAGAAAGTTTCAAGAAATTTATCTGACTAGGATTGTATCACTTTTCTACCTTTATACAGTCAAGACAATTGATATTCAAAAATTTCAATACAGTTAGGGTAAACATTCCAGTAAAGTGTCAAATGACTGCTTCCATGATATTTAAGAAGAGAGTATGGTGCAATAGTCAAGAATGGTGGAATGCCAAACACTGAGGATAAATACAGTATTAATAAATTTGGGGATTTATTTTCTGACAAGAAAAATGGTATAAGCAAAGACTTTAATTACAGTAGGCCTTTAGAGAAATGAGTGAGTCAGTGGTTGGTGTCTGATTTTGTATAAAGGATAAAAGATAAAGCATGGTCATTCCTAATCAATCTGCAGCTACTAGGGCAAAATGAGAATATTAGAATGATGTCTCAAAGTTAAGTTAATGGGTTTAGAATTTTTATGTTGCAATATATTTTACTCTGTAAAGCAATATATCCTGAGGTAACTCACCAGAAGTGAATAATTCACTGTTCTTAAACCAACAGGATCTTCAATTTTAATAACTTACATTACATACAGTATACTTGTATTGTATCTGAGTACTTACATGTCGGGCACTGTTCAAGTTACTGGAGATGAAGAAATAAATTTTTTTAAAACTTTGTGGAATTTATATTCTAGTGTGTGGAAATAGAAGAGAGAAAGTATAACAAGTAAAATGTGTAACAAATCAGAACACAGTAAGTGTTGGGTAAAATATAAGGGTGGGAAGGATGCTTAGGGATTTTCAATACTATAAAAGTGGATCAGTATAAAGCCCTCATGGATAAGGTAGCATTCAAATTCACCTACCCAGCACCTATACAGAACTATACCAAATCAGGGAGAAATTTCTGGCAGTACCAAATTCTGTAATCAAGGTCACTGAACAAGAAAGCAAGCATGTATCATCATTTTCGCTAACAACCATTAAGTGAAAGGAAAGAATGCTGTAAATCTTCACCTTGTTCTTTATCCTAAAATACTTTTGAATTTTTAAGAAGCGCCCAGGTCCTTAAGATCCTAAACATTCTAGCTCAAGTTTATGAAAAATAAATCCATCTCCCTCACAAGTTTACTTTTTAATCCCTTAAATCTATGACAAATGTAATCCAGTTTAGAATGAGCGGATCAGTATTCATAGAAATGAACTGTGAATTTTGACTCTGAAAAAGAAATAATACATTCATAACTAATAGAACATATGAACATAGGCCATGGTTTTTAAAATGCAAATAACCTTTATTATAAACGAGGGAAAAAAAAACACAAACTGCTCCTGTATCTAGCAAGTGGGTCTTTCACCAAGTCCAGGGATTTAAGGAAATCACAAAAGCAGACTTAAAGTCTCCAAAATAATCACAGCAAAAAGTCACATTTGGGCACATGATTTTAAAACTAAATGACCAGTCTGTTGTCACAGTCAAATGTATTACTAAAAATACTTTGCAGAAAACCTGAAAACATCTAGCGCTCATGTACAATACTTTTTACATAGTTGTTTTGTACTTGCTAATTTTTTAGTATATTACAGCTGTTTGAAAGCCTTGGTAGCATACTCGTACACCTTTAATATGTCTTGACTAAGATTAATATTCTGAGTGTTATGATTAATTTGAGCTTCCCTTGTACCTCAGTTGGTAAAGAATCTGCCTACAATTCAGGAGACCAGGGCTTGATTCCTGGGTTGGGAAGATCCCCCAGAGAAGGAAATGGCAACCCATTCCAGTATTCTTGCCTTGAGAATCCCAAGGACAAAGGAGCCTGGTGGGCTATAGTCCATGTGGTTCCAAGAGTTGGACACAACTTAGCAACTAAACCACCACCAGGTGATTAATTTATTAAAGAGAGTAGCAAAATGTTCAGCTGCTACATAAAGGACTCTAGGTTCCAGGAGTCAATGATCATGGTGCACTGCTTCTTTCTCTTTTTCCCTCCTGTATGCTTTTTGGTTGTTAACCTTGAGACACTTCATTTATCTTCATTGTATGCCCTATTAAGCAGAACTGAGATGTATGCAATCAATACTGGAAATTTAATGCTTCAGGTTTCTGATGCTAATAACAGTCATTTGGTATTAAATACAGCATACTTTCACTGAAACCAGATAGGAAAACAGCGTATCTGGATGTTGTAATGTGTATGTAAACATGTGTGTAGGTATGTACGTATGTACACAACAAGCACACTCCACGCTCAACACACTTATCAACTCCAGCGATAAGAACCTTATTAGAGACTGATTACACCCTAACAAACTAAGGTTAGGTTTTTAGTGAAAGAACCAGAATAGGCAATGTGAAAAACTAAAATCACCTGGCAACTTTACCAAGCTAAGTAAATTCTGACATAATTTTCAGAAACAGTTTTCTCTATGATCCTACCAAGATCTTTCTCCCTTAACTGGAATACAAATCCATACTTTAGCCTATAGTCTAGTATTAGAGAAGGGGAAGAAAAGCTGTATCTGAAACTAATTCTATGTGATCTGAATTTGATGAGATTTAATCATTCATGAGACAAAAGTAAAAACCTGAAAATGTGTTTATATGTTTTAATAAGTTATTAATAGTAACGCCAGTACTCAACTACCACTACCTAAAAAACACCACATACAACAAAAACGAATCTTTTCAATGTTATTAAAACTAATTCCCTAATTTATTTGTTTATTGGGCTGAACTAAGTTCAAAATTTACATGTTATGATGTATTGCAGTTTTCTGATTACCAAGTATTTGAATGCTATTTTTAATGTTATTTTAAAATATGTATTATGCTCTGTAAGAAACTGTCCTCAAAAGAAGTACTTAACAGAAATGAATTAGGAAAGTTATTATTTGATTTACATAAACCATCCTCATATTCTATTGTGACTAATTCTATACTATCTTTCAATAAGAAAGCTTTAGTACTTTCTTAGATCAGTCACTGTTATTTTTTAAGTACTGCACAATGTATCTGCCTTGTTTTCCTTCAGGTAAGACTACCCATGGCTCTGAAACAAGCCTTCACAGATCTGGTCACCAAGAGACAAGCAATGCTGTTTAGCAGAGCAGCAGCTATGACTATGCATATTGTAGACAACAACAATCAACGGAACTCTTACCATTCTTCTTTCTATCCAAACACCCATCTGATACCCTTTTCACAGCTTTTTCCACCTTGAGCCTTTCAAAGAAGTGACCTTATATAAGATTCTATATATGAAGTTTCTACTAATTAAGATTTTTGAAGCTGCCTTTTTTTTTTTTTTTAAAGAGAAAAGAGCATTATGCACCTCCTACATGTAATTCCTTTTAGAAGAGCAATTTCCGTGTTGAGTAAAGAGTGAAGCTGTCTTCAAATTTCAAGTTCTGCCTCATAAACTAGCTCAAGGCTAACACTGTTAAGGACCTACAAAAGTTATGCCTGAAGGTTAAATATTTATAGCCCATTACTCCATTTACTCAACAAAGCCTGAGTGACTATGTGAAAATCACTATATTGAAAGGAAAAATGAATGTCCAAGTGTTTAATATAAAGTTAACGATTGTAACAGTTCTGCTTTGAACTAAATTTTAAAATGCTATTCTTTGTGAATTATTTACATACTAGACAACAAGGAGCGAAAATCAGTTTTCCTGAAGTAACACTGTACATGTTATATGGCAGAACTCATATATAAGAGCAATTCTGGCTTTAGCTCTGACTTCACAGATGGAGAACTAAAGATGTTAAGAGATTTCTAAGAACTTTACAAGACTGTTTAGGGCTATGCACATCTAGCTTCCGATATTATAAAAAGTGGAGAAATATCTGGCAGTAGAACTGCATAAACTATTAAGCAACATGCTAATCATTTTAATTATATTTGGCTTACTAGAAAAATCTCAAGCACTCAAAGTACCAAGGGTATATTGAACTATATCTTAAAAACTAGCCATGGTTAATCTACAAAGATGAAAAATGACATGTAGACCACAGTAGACTTTATGTACAGTTTTGATAAGGACTCACTTCACTTCATATTTAGGTATCTTTTATCTCTAATTCTGAAAGAATCAAGTCCAGCATTTCAGGTAAATGTACTTTTATTTATCAACCTGGTAGTGACTTCTGGTGATCACTTTGATTAATAGTCTCATGCTATTTTTCCTGTTTCAGAGGTGAAAAGTGTTAGTAAACCATCAGAATTAATTTAGACTCCAGGGAGAAAATTTTCTTTTTAAGCTATGAAAAAACGAATCTAATTTCCTTGGCTTTTAAAAAATAAATCTGTAACCTGTCTAAGCAATTACAAGTGTCCAACTATTTGTGATCCCATGGACGGTGGCCCACCAAGCTTCTCATCCATGGAATTCTCCAGGCAAGAATACTGGAGTGGGTTGCCATTCCTTTCCTTCTCCAGGGGATCTTCTCTACCCAGGGATGGAACCCAGGTTCTCTCGAATTGCAGGCAGATTCTTTACCGTCAGAGCCCCAGGGAAGCCCCTAATTGTCTAAGCATATGCATATATGTCAGCTTCCTCTAACCTCAAGAAGGATTGGTTTTAATCCCCCTTGGTGCAAAACCTCAAGGGGGACTGGTTTTAATCCTGCTTTTCAAATTTGTGACCCTCCAAGAGGAATTCATTCATTATAAGTTTTCGTGCACATTACATAATTAAGTGTTCTGCCAAAAACTATGGGGACTATAGTGTAAAGCAGCCAAGAACCCTTTCTCTCAAAGAGCTCACAAACTCACCAAAGAGCTAGGCAAGTATAAACTAATCCCTACCATCAGTTTACATATAAATTCCCTCCAAACAAGTATTTAGTTAATAATCATTTCAAACCATAAACTGTTTCGAAACAATAGAAAAACAATGAATTATGGAAAAAAGGAAAGCAAGAGCTGGCTACTTATGGTAACCTTTCTGTTGATGCAGACTTGATTAATAAAATAACAAAATCAGTATTTTTACAAGACTTTGGCTACAATACTTCCTTCAAGTAAATGAACTTTTATAAACCAAAACTATTGATGAGGAACAACAAATTTTAGTAATCATCAATCAAGCTAAACTTTCAAAACTTTCTTCACAAAGAGATAATGCTATTAATATTCAGAGTGACGAAGACTATGCTTTACTGTTATTTCTTGCCCAGGGAAAATGTTCTACTAGTATGTAAATTTAAATTCTCCAGAGGTCAGTTTAGTCAGCTGCAAAAAACGAAGGAGTTAGTACTGCCTCCATGGTGTGTGTGTTAGTCACTCAGTGGTGTCCAATTCTCTGCGACCCCATGGATTGTAGACCGCCAGGCTCCTCTGTCCATGGGATTATCCAGGCAACAGTACTGGAGTGGGTAGTCATTCTCTCCTCCAGATCTTCTGGACCTAGGAATGGAATCCATGTCTTCTACACTGTAGGCGGACTGCTTATGCCTAAGATACCAGGGATGCCTCCATGGTAAAAGTCTGCTAAGTGTGAATTCCCCTAATACAGGAGAATTTAAATTTATGAGTGATACACTACATCCACACAACATAATAAATTCTCTAGTAACAAATAATTCTCAAAAATTTGAATTAAACTTAGTTTCAAAGTTGCTATTTCTTGATATTTACCTTTGCTTCTTTTGGTCAGTACTCAAAACTAAGGAATCTGGACACAGGATAAAAGAGAAGACCAGAGCAAGTGGGGTGTAATTTCAAATATGTATTAGTAGATGTAGTCATATTTTTCATTAAATAGTGGTGTCCTTTTTGTCGTGGCTTTCAGAGATATTTAGAAAATGTCTATAGTAATTAAGAATTTATGATGTCCAAGATATGACAACAAAAAGCGCAAGCAATGAAAGAAAGAAAGAAAAAGATGAATTGGAAATTGTCAAAATTAAAAACTTTCGTGCCAAGAAGTGAAGACAATCCATAGAAGAAAATTTCATAAATCATATATATCTGTTAAGAAACTTGTATCTAGAATAACAAAGAACTATTACAACTCAATAATAAGACAAATAACCCAATATAAAAATGGGCAAAGGATCTGAACAGACACTTCTTCCAAGATATACAAATGGCCAATAAGTACACAAAAAGATGCTTGACAGCATTAGTCATTAGGGAAATGCAAGTCTACACCACAATGAGATACTACTACTTCTTACCCACTAAAATGGCTACAGTGAAAAATAAAAACAAGTGTTCAGGATACAGAGAAATCTGAACCCTTATACACTACCAGTGGGAATGTAAAAGGGTACCACTCTTAAGTCTGGCAGTTCCTCTAAATGGTTAAACAGTTACCATATAAGCCAGCAATTCCACTCCTAGGTATAAACCCAAGAGAAACGACAAGATGTGTTATAAATGAATGTTCATGGCAGCATTATTCACAATGGCCCAAAGGTCCAAATGTCCATGAATTCATGAATACTGCATATCTATAATGGAATATTATTTAGCAACAGAAAGTAATGAAGTCCTGATAAATTCAACATGGATAAACCCTAACAGTTTTACTGTGTTAAGTAAAAGAAGCTCATCACAACGGAATCCATTTATATGCAATGTTCAGAACAGGCTTCCCTAATGGTTTAGCAGGTAAAGAATCCACCTGCAATGCAAGAGACACAGGAAAGGTGAGTTCGATCCCTGGGTTGGGAAGATCCCCCTGGAAAAGGAAATGGCAACCCGCTCTGGTATTCTTGCCTGGGAAATCCCATGGACAGAGCACCCTGGCAGGCTACAGTTCACGGGGCCACAAGGAGTCAAACACAACTAAGCACTGGAAGAATTCAGCACTGGAGACAAAAAGCGGCCACGGGGACTTCAGCAGTTGCCTGGGACGGGTGGTGTGGAGCCCGGTTACCTACACTCTAGCTTGTTCTCACACACCAGCCCTCTGTTTATGTTGTTCCTCCTCTTACATGACATTTAAAGCTTCCCTCTTCACACTTAGGGCTCCTCATACTGTGGATTTACATTTAACACGACACTTTCACCACCTCAAGAAAGGTGAATGTCAAGTTCACTCTGCTCCCAGTCTTCACTTTCTTATCCATGCCACTGCCCACAATATACCTCCATCGTTTTTACCTCCCAAGTTCTTCCGTGTGCAATTTGAGTGCTGTCTTTCTCACAGAAGTTTCCTCACTGAACACCTTTTCTTCTAAACTCAACAGTCCTTCAAGACAGTGAAAACTGACATTCTGCCACATATAAACCGTTTTTTTCTTATACTCGTTTCTATCATCTCCATTATACTGTAAATTCCTTGAGGGCAGTAAAGCCACATACTCAGGCTTCTATAGCAACTAGAACAATGGTTTATTTAATATCTCTAAAAATACCTGATTAAATTTTCTTATGACTATTTCACCAACTATGAGAAAGATGATGGTCAATAAATGTTCGCTGAAAAATGCCTAGATAGATAAATGGCAGTAACTGCAAACAATAAGTATTTTAAGAATATGATGCCCGTTTAAGAGCACAGAGTTCAGAACAAGCAATAAATTTCAATTCAACGATGACAAACAAGGTATGCATGAATCTCCTACTGCTAATGGCTTACACAAAAAGGGATAACCACCCTCAAAATTGTTACTCAGCTTTGTTTAGACTACAAACATTTTTAGTTACATCTATACTGTCATACTCTTGCCTGGAGAATCCCATGGACAGAGGAGCCTGGTGGGCTACAGTCCATAGGGTCACGATAAGTCAGACACGACTGAAGCAAATTAACAGAGACACTGTCATATAATAATAACCAGAAATTCAAACCCAGATAACCAGTTCATTAGAGAAAGACTTAAAATTAAAGAAAGAAATCTTAGTTTCCAAGATTTACTAATCTTTGGTAAAGACATTTTCTAATACCACGGGTATAAACTCTCAGACCCATCCTCCACTCAGACAGACACCAAGGCCATTACTTAGCTATTTTAACGTCTCACTTAATTCTCTTCCCCAAATAAATGTATCTACTTTTCTCCTTTAGGAAAAACCTTGGCATCAATGCCTCAGACCTCTTACTCTCTAAACCTTGAGGAGTGATAGATTATTCAGAGACTCTAGATAAATCCAACCAGGAAGAATTTGTTCAGACAGCCCATTTCACTTATGGTAAACTAAATTTTAATAATCTTACCTCAACCCTGAGGAAAAGCAACTCAGGTATTTAAAAGTTTAACAAGCGGTACTATTCTTAAGCTGTGATTCATGTAATTGATTAAATACCTAAAGGTAATTTTTCATCACTGGTTATGTAAAATACTGTCTTCTACTTATCTTCTGGAATTAACACCAGAAATCTTTGCCCATCTTCTTACTGGTAAGAGGAGACATGTAAGCAAAACTAGGTAAAACAATGAAACATATCGTACAGGATCAGGATTGGCAGAGCTAAGAAAGGAGAAAAATGCAAAGCAAAACAACACAAGACAGAGTTTGTAGATACTAAGTGAGCATACTGAGTCAGAAGAGAAACAAATGTTTCAAATATGTCTCAAAAATCTACATTTACAGATTTGATAGTGTAAATTTAGAACCACACTTTCTTCTTATAACTTCAAAAAGTTGACCAAGACTAACCACATATAATGACTGAATAAATAGCATATTTATTAAATTGGCAGAGGAAAACAAGTAACCATTTTCACAGTATCAGTTTGTTGTTTTAGTTCTTGATCTTTACCTCCAACCCAAAAGGCAATTCACTGATACAATGAGACTGTGAGGAATCATTTAATTCCCTGGTAGCCCCCAGATATACAGATTTCAGTTATCCACTCCCAACCCCTACCAATCTATAAGTGCTTTGTAAACATTTTAGTCATTGAGTGGGTAAAAATAGCATGTTTAGTATTTTATATAAAATACTAGTAAATCCTCAAAATAACTGTAAGACAATATTCTTATATTAAAAGCTTTAATATATCTGTCAAGTTAAGCATACAAAGAATGAGATCACCAAAACAGCTTCATTTAATGATTTGTTTCTTTGAAAGATAAGGGAGTTTTTTGAGTCCCTGCTGCTAGATTATTAGTTATCATTTTCTAAGTTTAATCAACTTAAAGACCTTATAGCATGTGTATTTTAAAGATAAATATACTAACAGATGTATATTTAAAATATATTAATAGTTAAATGCTGCTTAGAAGGTCGAAAAAAAGAAAAAGAGAGCATTGAAACTTTTCTTTTGTGCTCTAGTTGGAAGGAGTTATTACTTGGGCCAAGTAGTAACTTGGCCAAGGACTTCCACGGTAAAAGGAAAAAAAAATTCATCTAAGAAGTAAAGTCTCAGTAAACAATCATATAGGTGAAACTATTTAGGTATCAAATATAAAACTCACTGATAACTACACTAAGAAAAATTAGAAAATCATCAAAAAAATAAGTTAATCAGTGTGTAAAAAATTACCTCCGAGAAAGCCAGTACAGTAATCAAGATTACTGGGTAATCGCATCCCATGAGAATGGTCTACTTAAAAAAAGGTCTGGACTACATAAGATGTTCTTTCTCATTTAAAGAGAAAACTATAGACTTTTATTGGCTGAAATAATAAAAGAGAGGCTGTTTAGGGCTGTAAGAACCACAACAAAGGAGTTAAATACAGACTAAATTTACTTTGAGAGTTAACTCTTATACAGCTTGCTTCCCTATTCATGTACATCTCGAACATTTTACTAAAACTTAAAACTGAAACTAAAGATAATCGAGGGAGTTTCAATAACTTCCTATCACAAACTGCTCTCATTCATATGAAATCTTTCATTTAAAGAAATAAAGGCATAATGACAAATTTCCTTACTTGAAAAAGCCATGAGAGCTAAAAATAAAATCAACACACCAACTGGTCAATAAACAAAGGTATATTCAGATGATGAAGTGCCTGATAATGAAAAGAATGAAGGTCTTTATGTACTTACACAACCCAAATGCTAAGCCGTGTTAAGTGAAAACTGGAAGATATAGGAGTGTACACAGTATACTACCATTCGTATATAAAGGGGGATGGGGCAGAGAGCACATACATACTGGTTTGTATATGGATAGAGTACCTCTGAAAAGACAAAAGAGAAATTGGTAACACTTGGGTGATTGGAGGGTGGGGGCAAAAAACATGACCTTCTGCTGCATTACATTTTATGTGTTTTGAATTATGGACTATCTAAAATAATTACTTATTAAAAAATAAAATTAGAAATAAAAAATATAATCCTCTTTTCTTCCATCTTCATCAAGTGTGATCTCTCTTTCCTTTTGACTGCTTTCTTATGGCATATACTGCCTTATTAGTCATCATGTCCCCAATAGTTCCTTGAGGGTAGAGAGATATGACAGTGTAATCCATCTTTGGATTTGCTGCAGCTTCTGGCCTAGTGAATTAAAACACAGTAACAATAATAATGATGAATAATTTAAAACATAATAGGAAACATTTGTTGACCACTTGTGACATGCCTAGTGTTTAATATGTACTAACTCATTTAATTCCCACATGTGTCTGAGTTAGATACTGTATACTTAAGATCAAGGAAAATGAGTATAGAGAAGAAATCTGCCCAAGGTTCCACAGCTAGAAGTTAAAATAAAACTTAAAAATAAATTGAATCCCCAAGGAAGTATTTTATAATTACCTGACAACACTAAAAGTAGCTGGCATTATTCTAACAGATAAAGAAACAAAGACTGAGAAAGATCAAGAAACTTCTTGTAGGTGACAAAATTCCTTGAGGGTAGGCACAGAATAATAGTGGCAACAGCAGGATTCAAATTGGCCCGTGATTCCCAAACCCAATGCTTTCCATTAACTAGATTCTCTACCACAGTAAATGCTAACTGTTATTTGAAGTACCATAAAGTGTGCCTCAAATGATAATGTAGAAATGTGTTCATACCTGAGTAAGAAGAACAAAAAAACCCTTTCATTTTCTTTTTCCCATTCTCTGACTACTATAATCCTTAAACTCAGATTTGAGCTCTAGTCAATAAAGAAGCCATCTCTTGAAGTGACACTATGTATCAAGAAAGATATGCTTTTAAGATTATGTCACAGTTTGGCTATAAACAAGTCCACATAACCATGCCTGATAAGACATTTATAGAATAAATGAAATTACAAATTTCACTGATAAACTGTAAGCGTTAAGATTGTAAGAATTTTTTTCTACTGTGTAAATAAAGGAAAATAATTTTTAAAATGAGGTGAAGCAAGGGATATATACCTGGTTTTACTGTAGTCATATTATATCCCCCAAAATAAAACTCGGTGTCTTAGAATGAAAAATAAAGGTACGCCTCTATGAAGAAACAATAATGTCTATTAATCAGATCTAATCATGAAAATGAATTTCAGAAAGCAGAAAAAGGAGCCATTTTATGAATAAGTTTCCTTAGGCTCTTTTGTGGGGGAGAAAAAGAAAATGATTCAAAAGGAGTTACACTGGAGTTTTATATTTCATAAGAAATGCTTTTTAATAGTTTTCAGTTAATTTCTATCAAAGACTCACTGGCTTTCTGAATACACATTCATTAAAAAAAGGTTCAAGCAGATTTAACTGTAATTTCTGCTGATCCCTGGGAGGGGGTAGAAGTATAACTTAGTAACATGTTACAAATGAATATTCAAATATTAATAATTACAGAAGTTTACAAAGTTTCACCTGAGACTGGTAAGAATTAGATTATGAATTTATAATTAAAAAATTAAAAAGACCTTTTGAATAAAAGAAAAAAACTATCACAACTTCTTAAAAAAAAATCAACAAAGGAAGAGTCACTGTCAGATAGTATCTGTAAGGGAAAAGAATTCTATTCAACTTATGCTGGTCTGCAGAAAATCCTTAAGGAAAAACAGTAATCTATGGCAACATCAAGACCATAATTTCCTCAGTTTTTGGAAATAAAACCATCTTCCCAACTCTTAACGGAAAAATACTCTTTAGTTCATCTTCTTAATTAAATTTCTTGGCAATGAAAAATGGCTAATGTGTGTTTGTTTTTTTTTAATATTAGTAATGCAGTAAGGAGGTTTTGGAAAAGTGACTTGGATAAAGAAAATCAGAAGATAGTGCTTCTACTATTTATTCCTAACAAGAAACCTTGTATCAATCACCATTCTATCATACCATGAGACAGGGAAGTATTTTAAAAACAACCTTTTGCATCACCTAAAATAACCGTTTTGGCTTTATTTTTAAATCAGGAAATGAATGTAAAAGATTTCAACAACTGGCAACCAAAAGTATTTTATACTAAACCTTTACAAGGCAGAACTGATGAAAGCTAACGCTTGCATGAAATTTTAACTTCTGAAGAAGGTAAGACAAACTTAAATAGGTCACATCCCATGGTCCTTTAAAAATTGTCTTTTAATTTTTGATGTGTCAATGATTTTTCTGCTGTCCCTCTTCCCCAACAGGAAAACAAAAAATAAACTTTGTGACTTAAATTATTGTGGGTCTGGGGCTAGGGTTGCCTACTACGGGCGAGGAAAATAATGGATACTTTTAAATGGCTATTTTTAGATTTAGGGTTAACCAATCTCGTATTTAAGATGTGAGAAATATGGTCGGGGTGCGAGGGGAGAGCCAAAGGACCCAACACCACGGCTGCCCCCCGCCAAGGTGATGTGAAACAAAAGTACGTCGCTAATACTCGTTTCAACGAAGTGTTTCAGAATGATCGCTCTCAAGTGATTACCTTATTGAAAAGGGTTAAAACCGAAACTGTTTTCAAACATCAGCTTCCCTTTTACAAGATCCCAATAGGTTTTTTTTTTTAATTACAAATATATTTTTCTTAGCACCCCTTTCCTTCCCCGAAGAATGCATTTCCATGACTACTGATTTAGAAGAAAAAAAAAAAGAGGGTGAGGGGAGAGTCAAAAAATTATTTTAAAAAGCGCGAGTTCTCATTACCTCATGTAAGCAGAAAAGCACAGAAAACAGCATTTTCCCAATGGGGCGGGAGCGGGGGGAAAGGGCGTGAATAAAATACAGGACGAGAGGAAAACCTTGGGTTTCGAACTTTATTGCACAAAGAGAGGAGAGGAGAGTAGGTCAGACGGAGCACCGCTTCCCCTCGCTAGGCGGGCATGGCAGACACGGAGGCTACCGGGAAGGCAGGCACCTTCACCTCCTCTGCCCTCAACTGTCGCCTTCTTCCTCCTCCACCCCCCGCGGGCACCCCGGCGGCGCTACACCGACGGACTGCGGGCCGGGTCGGGGGGCGAGACTGTCGGCGGGGGCCGGGCAGGCGGCGCAGGGGGTAGAGCCGGCCGGGCCGGCGGGCGGCCTCCCCCGGGGCGGCTCCGGGCTCCCGGCTCCGCGCCCGGCCCGGCCCGGCGGCGGCGGGAACGCGGGCGCCAGCTCGCCGCGGCCGGCCGCCCGCCCGCACACACCCCCGGCCGCCGGCTCCCACCCCGCCCGCCGCCCCGCCGCCCCCCGCCATGAGCGCCGCCGCTGGCTGCAGGCAGAGTCGCTGCCGCCCCGGCCGCCGCTGGCTCCAGTCCGCCGCCATTATTCTTTGTTCGCTGCGAGCGGCGGCGATGGTGTGGGGCTCGGGCGGAGGCTCCATCTTTACCGCGGCCCCTCCTGCGAGGGGAAGGCCCCGAGCGCGGGTGTCCGGCGCCTCCCCGTCCCCCCTCCGTCCCCCCGGCTCTCTCCGGCTCCTGCCTCCTCCTCCTGCTCCTCTTACCGGTGGTACAAGCTCCTCCGTCACTGCTTTCGTTCGCGGCCCGGATCTCGCTGGAGTTTTATTCTCTCCCCCACGTAACACACCGCGTCAAACTACACCTCCGCCGCGTCACTCACCAACACTCCGCTTCTCCCAGCCGCCCGGGCCACAGGCAGCAGCAGCCGCCGCCGACTGAGGACTCGCAGCCAGGGAGCCAGCCAGCGCCGCCCAGTGCCGAGTGCGCAGCGGCCGCGCACGGAAACAGCCGAGCTCAGTCGGGAGGAGCTCGAGCTGCCCCGCCCTCCGCGCTGAAGGCGGAAGTTGCCGAAGACCTTCGAGTTCCTTCGGGCGCGGCGGAGGGGTTCCTCCGGGAGAGGGAAAGCGGCGGTGGGCTGGGACCCGGGGGTGGGGAGGTGGGGAGCTATAAGCACCCCCGCTGCTCTGGCCGAGTATCGACGGTTTAAAACCGGCGCGGAAATTTGCAGGAAGAATTGGGGTTTGTGTGTGGCGTGGTGGGGAATTCCCGAGGGGTGTGGACGGTTCGATGGAAACCCCCGGTGCGGGCTGCCCTTGCGGCTGTAAGCGGCGGGCTCTAGGGCGGCTGCAGCGTCACGGGCCTGGGCCCCAGAGCGCCGCCCGCCCCGGGAACTTTCAAAAGCTGCCGGGACCAGAAAGACGCGCCACCGGGTCGGGGCCCCGGCTGAGCGCGGAAGCCCGGCGGAGCCGGGGAGGAAGGCTTGCTGCAGCTCTGCGGTTTCCCGAGGCCTGGGCGGGACGCTGGGACGCTAGGCCTCGGCGCGGCGCCGGCGCGGCCCGGGGGGCGTCGTGGGCCACTGTGGGAAGGGTTTTCCGCCTTTTTGGGCAGGCCGGGAGGCTTCGCTCCGAGAATTCGCAGAGAAACCTGGCGGCCGCCGGTGGGACCATTCAATTTCGGGGGACGGAGGCCTTGGGACTCCGGGTAGCTGGCGGAGTTTAGCCGGGCAGCGAGGACGGCCAGATCCGTGGGGCACACCTTGGGCCTCCGAGCCCTGCCCTGCCCTGACCGAGGTTGCTTTTTTGCACTTTAGAAATGTCTTCCCCTAATCGCCCCCTACCTGCCCGCCTTTTGGGGGGTGGGGGTGGGGGAACCATCCTGTATTGCTTTCTTTTTCACAGCCAGGTTTCTACTGCAGCTGCTGCCCCCTTTTCTTCATCTACTTCCCCATCCGAACCCTCAGTGCGACATCCGTTGCCTGGAAGCAGCTGGTCTTGCCCCCTCAGAGGTCACCCGAGAGTCAATGCTGACTTTATCATTATCCGTTTTATTTAACTCGGCAGTGCTCTCTCCCGGGCTTTCAGGTCTGTTGTAATTCACTTTCAGTCGCTTAAAGCTCTGAAGAAGGAAATGGCAACCCACTCCAATATTCTTGCCTGGAGAATCCCATGGATAGAGGAGCCTGGTGGGCAACGAGTCCATGGGCTTGCAAAGAGTCGGACTCGAGTGAAGCAACTTAGCAGGCACACTTAACCGCAATTGTGTCTTATGAAGCGGAGAGGGTCCAAGTCAGCTCCGCCTCATACTGACTTCCTGTTGAAAGAGTTCCCTCGTCCCGTGCTCTAGCCTAGTACTGTAGATGTCCTCCTGCTTTCTCTTTCGGCTGAAGAATAACCTCCTTTCCTTCCGTTATTTTCAACTTTCTTCCGCTACCGGCGTTTCTGTCTAGTATTTGAACAGCCTTAAGTCTGTCTCCTCTGGAAAAGGAAATGGCAGCCCGCTCCAGTACTCTTGCCTGGATAATCCCATGGACAGAAACCCGGCAGGCTACAGTCCATGGGGTCACAAGAGTAGGTTGCGACTTAGGAACTAAACCACCATCAAGTCTCTCACGTCTAGATTTCTGTCTTTAAGTCCCTCTCCATCTCTTACCACGTAGACATTCTCTCATGACTCACCCCTCAGCCCTCTCTAGTCTAGTTTCTGTTCTTACCACGCACCTGGAGCAGCTCTGAATTGTCACAGACAGGCTTCAGGCCTCTGCTTACAAGACCTTGTTCTGGCATCTTACACTATTGCCCACACCCTTATCCACATATGCTCTTGTCTTCCGCTCTTGTTTTCCTCTTAACTCTCTGGTTGTTCTTTAACAACCCGCTTCTCCTTCTTTAGCCAACTGTTAAATACTGGAATCCTGTTGAGCTTCACCCGCTTCTGGAGTCCCAGCTATGCGCTTTCCTAGGTGGTCTCATCCTCTTCTGTTCCTTTCAGATACCATACGCCAAAGACTCCAGCTCAAAGCTCAAGCCTAGATCTTGCTCTTGAACTCTAGATTCATATTTCCAAGTGCCTTTGCTACACTTTCATCTGGATGACTTGGGTGTGCCAAACCCCTCTCATATATAGCCCTTGGTTCAGTAAAGGAAATGCTATCCATCTACTCAGTTCAGAAACCTAAGACACCTCCAACACACATCAGAATCCCCTAGACCTGCCTTGAAAAAATAGGATTTGTGGCTTCTCTCTGTTCTTAATGACCACTTTTCCATCCCAATGGAAGCTAACTTCACCTCTTGCTGGAAGTTCTGCAGTAACTGCCAGCTAGGTCCTACAAAACTAGTCTTGGCTCCTTCCAATCCATTTGCCATACTGCAGCCAGAGTAATTTTTTTTTTTTTTTTTCTACTCTTCTGTGCTGCCCCTCCCTCCAGCCAGAGTAATTTTTAACAAATACAAATCTGATCAAGTTGCTACCCTGATTGAATTCCTTAAGTCCTTCCCTTTGTTTACTGAACACAATCTGAGTCCTTATCATAAAGGCCAGGCCCTCTGTTATCCAGGCTTGTGTTCTCAGCCTCCCCAGTGAGTTCTCTAGCTATCTGCACTCCAGCCATGTTAGTCTTTTATTTTTCAAGGCTCTTTTCTCTTGTTCTCTACTGTAGGTTCTCACCTCAAGGTATTTATACATGCTATTCCCTTTCCTTGAAATTCTTCGCTGTCACCCACTTCTCCTACCTAACTGTAACTTAGCACTTTCCTGATTCATGATTCTTGGAATTATTTGTTTACTGTTCTTATAAGTCTGTGCAGGTAGTGACCAAGTGCGCCTTGTTTACCACCAGAATTTCTCTCCTCCCATCCTCAGCACAATGCAGTGGTGTTCGTTATTTATTGAACAAATAATATCTCTGTGGTCATGGCAAAATTTCTAAATGTTTTAGGGTTCAAACCCTGGTTCAGCTGTGTGACTTTGGGCATGGTCTTCCCTTGTGCACCTCAGTTTTCCCATCTGTGAAGTGAAGATGATAGTAGCTACTACATCATAGTGTTCTTATGATAATTAAATGAGATCATTCATGGAAAGTTGTGCTTGGCACAATGACATGTAACAAGTGTCAGTTAAAATGTTTCCCATTATTAGATTTATTTATATATCTCATCTTTGTGTCAAATACACTTTCAAAATGTAGCTTATCTCCTTGCTCTTCTTACCCTGGTCCTATACATGATACCAGAATATTGGAATTATTTGGGAATTCCCAGGTGGCTCAGATGGTAAAGTATCTGCCTGCAATGCAGGAGACCTGGGTTCAATCCCTGGGTCCAGAAGATCCCTTGGAGAAAGGAATGGCAACCCACTCCAGTATTCTTGCCTGGAGAAGCCCAAGGACAGAGAAGCCTGGCAGGCTACAGTCCATGGGATCATAAAGAGTTACTCATAGCCTATACTTAGCACTCACCAAATATGGTAATTTTTAATTTTAAAATTTCTCTACATTCTCCTTTTCTGTTTGCACTGTGAGCTCACTTAGGCCCTACCTCTTCATGTCTTAGTTGCTTTGCTAGCTTCCTCGGTGCTTTTTAACTGCAGGCCCACTTGCCTGATCCATCTTTGCCCTATGGTCAGATCAGTGAGCCTCCAACAGTCATTTAGTCATATTTTGTCCTTGATGTTGGCTCCCCTGACCTCTGTTCTTACCTGACCTCATTAATTCACTTATTCATTCAGTCATCCAGTCATTCAAATGCATGTTATTTTGCTAAACACTTTGGATATGCTTCAGATTTGAAATGTAGTCTTCTAATTTCATGTATTTGCATATCCATAAACCATAGAAATGAACTAGAATCATCCAACTTTAGCATTCATTTTTATCTCTGGGACTTAAAAGCTACCCCTGTTTTTTACTTAATTTTTCAATTGGAAAACAGGGTTAATGTTGGGAAGGTGAAAGAAGAGTACATGGGTGCAAGTGGACTTAGTATAAAGTAGATGAGATGGAAAAGGGGAAAAGTCTCATGAGATGATTGTAAAAGGCTTCAAGGAGAAAGTGGTATCTGAGCACTTTTTTTCTAACCACCACTTCCTTTTCCTGTTATTTTACTCTGTTGCTTCCGCTGTTGAACCTAATTTTTACCCTCACTGTGAACTCAAGTTCCATGAACCCTGCCTGTTTTAGTTCATCATCTCTCGTGACTTAGTTTTTCTACCTAACCCAAGGGCCATGGTGACCTATTTTGTTTATTCTAAAAATACCTGTTGAGCACCTACTTTGTGCCCTGTACTACAAAACTGGAGCTATAGCCATGAAGAAAAGGTTGTTTCTGCTCTCAAAGATACTGCTTTCAAAGATACTAGAATAAAATCTTCAACTTCTCCAACATCTGTTATTTATCTTTTTTGTTCACTCCTTTATGCCCTCATCCTGCCTTGTGATTGTAAATACAATGCCCATGCTGATTAACTCTCAAAATTATATCTTTTCCCCAAATCACTCTCCCAAACTCCAGACTCATTTAAACAGCTATCCATTCATGCCTTCACTGTTGTCTTAGCATTTGTCTTAGCCTTGGTTCTCCCAGAAATAGAGGCTTCTGTGCTCTTATCTTACTAGGGATTACAGTCCTGGGGAAATGAGGGTAGCAAAAAGAAGGGAATCAGGAGAGAAGGTTAAGATTCAGTCAGAAGATGCTAACACTACCCTCCTCTGGAACATGTGCACACTTAGGTTTTGTGTGGGCACCAGGCAGACCTTTGTGTGAGATGTGTGGCGTGAGCATGAGGCAAAGCACTATTGGGTGGTTACTGCCTGAGGTTGGGTGGCCATGGCAATAGGGACAAAATAAGTTGCAAATTGTCCCACAAGCAAGAAGGCCAAGAGGATTCTAGGTCCTATAGAGGTGTCTAATAGACATCTCAAGCTCAATCTGTCCAACACTGAGCTGATTTCCCCCATCACATCTGCACCTGCAGCATTTTCCATCTTAGTTGCTGAGATTAGAAATCTTGGGATGATTCTTAACACCTTCTTTTCTCTCTTATTCCACATCTATTCTTGTAGGTAATTCTATTGCTGTACCTTCAAAATACATCCAAAAACTGACTGCTACCTCCTCTGCAGGTGCAGGTGACGTGGATCTGCAATACCTTCATCTCTTGCCTGGATTACTGCAATTGCTTCTGAAGAAGTTTCCCTGCTTCTCCCACTGCCGCACACCAGCTACGCTTCTACCTTAGCACCTTGGGTCTGTTTCAGTACTTAAAGTGTTTTTTCCAAATTTGAAGATAGCTGACTCCTTCACCTCCTTCACTTTCTCACTGAGGCCCTTGCTCATACTATTTAAAATTGCAATTTGACACCTACCTCAGCCGCCCCTATTTTTCCCTATAGCAGTCATTATCTTCAGATATACTGTGTGTTTTACTACTTTTTATGTTCACTGTTTACTGGTTCCCCTGCTAATATGCACATTCTAAATAGGAGTCGCTTTGTTTTGTTCACTGATGTATCTCAAACACTTGAACCATTGTTGTGGTTTAGTCTGACTCTTTTGTGGCCATTTGAACTACAGTCCTCCAGGCTCCTCTGTCCATGGAATTTCCCAGGCAAGAATACTGGAGTGAGTTGCCATTGCCTTCTCCAGAAGATCTTCCTGACCCAGAGATTGAACCCATGTCTCCTGCATTGGTAGGTGGATTTGTGAGCCACCAGGGAAGCCCATCTATAACAGAAAAAAGAAATGACCTAGATGTCCCCATACTAAGCTGTTAACTATTTTAATTCAAATTTTGTCTCGTATGTACACATACCTCTTTTACCATTATATGAGAACTGTTTATTTGCTTGGGGTTCAGTCACTAAATGGTTCTAACATATCTAAACATCTAACATTACATATCTAACCATCTTATCCTCTGCCACCTCTTCTCCTTTGGCCTTCAGTCTTTCCAGGCATCAGGATCTTTTCCTGTGAGTTGACTCTTGGAATCAGGTGCCAAAGTATTGGAGCTTCAGCATCAATCCTTCCAATGACTATTCAGAGTTAATTTCCTTCAGGATTGACTGGTTTGATTTCCTTGCTTGTCTGTATCCTTTATTGAACCATGAACTTCCTAAAGGCAATGTTATGTTTTGCTGGACTTGTATCCCTAGTAATTGGCATATAATAGGCCCTCAGTAATGTTTCTTGAATGAAGGAATGAATGAATGGTTAGAGTTTCTCCAGCACTGGTCACAGGAGAGGTACCCTGCTCAGCTGATTAAAGCATCTGATCTACTTAGCAGTTCATAATTGGAAACAGTGTAAGGTGGAGCTATTGTCTGTGCCCATGAATTAGTCTTATGACTTTAATTGGACTTTCCCAATAGTTTTCCAACAGAGAGGAGAAAGCACTGATCAGTTACATCTATTTGTGTTCCGTTTACTAGTTATAGTGCCCTGCATAAGTTAGATATGGTAGATTGGAAGGACTGATGCTGAAGCTGAAGCTCCAGTACTTTGGCCACCTAATTCCAAGAGCTGACTCATTCATTGATAAAGACCCTGATGCTGGGAAAAATTGAGGGCAAGTGGAGAAGAGGGTAACAGAGGATGAGACGGTTGGATGGCATCACTGACTCAATGGGCATGAGTTTGAAGAAAGTCAGGGAGATAGTGATGGACAGAGAAGCCTGGCATGCTGCAGTTTATGAGGTCACAAAAAGTCAGACTTGGCTTAGCAACTGAAAAACAATGTAAATTAATATTTTGCTTCTTAAAATTAATCTTCAACAATAACAACAACAAAACTCTCTATTTCTACTTTCTCCTCTAGCTACTGTCCCCGGCCCCCCTTTTTTTTGCCTCTTTACAATGAATATCCCTGAAAGAGTTCTGCATTTACCATCCCCATTCCTTTCTCACATTTTCTGTTAAATCCACTCCAACTAACTCTTGCCCCCAGAATTCCACCAAAACTGCTCTCCATGTTACTTAATCCAATGGCCTGTTCTCAGTCTTTTCATTTGACTTATCAACAACGTTTGACACAGTTGATCACAACCTCCCATGTAGCTTCACTTGTTACACTTGTTTCTTCAGTGTTACAGGGCACTTTACCCTCCTGATATTCATAATCCACTGCTAGTCATTGTTCTCAATCTCTTTTGCTCACTGACCTCTTACTGTTGGAGTGTCCCGGGTCTCTGACTTTGCACCTCTTCTGTTTCATGCTCTTTCCCTCAGTACCTCATTCAGTCTTACGGCATCAGATATTATAAATATGCTCACAACTCCCTAGGCTCAGATTAGGCCTTGTATATCCTAGGATATTTAATAGACCTCTGAAAAGTGAGAGTCGCTCAGTCATGTCTGACTCTTTGCAACCCCATGGGCTGTCTATACAGTCCATGGAATTCTCCAGGCCAGAATGCTGGAATAGGTAGCCTATCCTCTCTCCAGTGGATCTTCCTGACCCAGGAATCAAACTGGGATCTCCTGCATTGCAGGTAGATTCTTTACCAGCTGAGCTACCAGGGAAGCCTTGGATGTTTAATAGACCTCTCCATTTTATTATATCTAAAACTAAACTCCTGATCTCTCCTCTGCTCAAAAACCTCCTATACTTACAACTTTCTCTGTCTCAGTCCATGGCAACTCCATCATTTCCACTGCTGAGGCCAACTCAGCAACTCTTTTACACCCCACATCCAATCTGTCATCAAATCCTACTGCTGTCTCTTGAAAATATGTGACTAATTCTCCCATCTCCACTGATACCACCTTGGTCCAAGCTGCTGTTACCTCCATTAGCCTTCATTCTCTTCTCAGCCCAGCAGCCAGGGTGATCCTTTTAAGCTATGATTCTGTTCAAAGCTATCTAGTAGCTCCCACGTTGCTCAGAAAAGGCTGTGATTCTTACAGTTAGGCCTACAAGACCCCATTTCCTTTCTGATCCACTTCCTGCTCTTTTCCCACTACCTTTCACTGCTCAGGCCCATTGACCACCTTGCTATTACTCAGCAGTTTGGACACACTCTCCTCAGGGACTCAAATTTGCTGTTCTTTCTGGTCAGGATGCTCCTTTGAGACGTTTCCATGTCCTTCTCACCTCCTCAGGTCTTTGCTTAAACATCCCCATTTCCGTGAGGCCTTCCCTTATTACCCTGATGAAAATTGTTCACCCCACACCCCACCTCCCTCTTTGCTCTTTTGCTCTCTCTGTCTCCTTTTGATACTTTATTATTCTCCATGGCACCTGTCACTTTCTGGCATGACATATACTTAGCTCATTTAATACGTTTGCAGGGACTTTTGTCTCTTTTTTTGATTGCTATATTCTTAACATTTAGAACAGTATTTTATACGTAGCTGGCACTCAAATGTTTGATGAGTGGATGCAGTTGAAATTCTGGACTTAATCTCCTGGCATTGGTTTGCATAAACAGGTCTCCCTTAGCTTGATAATCTCTAAATGCATCTATAAATATTGTTTCTGTATTACAGCCTGAATCATAGGAATCCACCAAAGTACTGCCTTCTTGTGGGACCTGATTTCAGCATGGTCACACTCCCTGCCATCTCTGTCTTAGTTCTATATAACCTGAAAGAGATGAAGACCTCTTTGAAGCTTTCTGATCTTCCCACGTTCAGAGTCAGAACTGAAGAACTGATCAGCAAGATTCTGGTTGCTTCTTATTTCTATTTTGAGGACCAGTTGGTAAGCTAGTAGTCCTGCTGCATTCTTGTCTTCCTTGTGACTGAAAGCAATGCCATGTAAACAAAATCAACTGACCTCTTATCCTCCTGGAAATTACAAAAGGCCAGTGGTTGGCAAATAAAACTGGTAGCAGCAATAAGTGAAGATAAGTTCTTACTTTGTGCCGGGCACTGTTTTAAACACTTTTGACTTATTAACTAACCTAATCCTCATAATAACTTAATGAGGAAAATTGTAACATTAGGAGCATTTTGTACATAAGTAAGCTGAAGCATGAAGGGATGAAGAAAATAGCGTCTCCAAGGTCTTAGAGCTAGCAAGTGGCAAGAGTGAGAATGTGAACCCAAGCTGGCAACCTGATTCCAGAGCCGCTGTTCTCCCCTGCCTGGTTGTAGGATGAGAAGTAGGGGAGGGAATTTACTTTGAGAAGAAAGCAAAGTAATTATTATTCCATGAGTGTGAGTCTATCATTCCGATAGCATCATAGTAATACAAGCACTTTCCTCTCGTATCGGTCCTGTCACCATTTCATACATGACACAAGAATTAGGCTAAAAAACTTCCAAAATACCTTGTCAGCCTTCCTAGGTGAAGGAGTAGGCTCCCTGGCACCCTCTGCCTAACCGTCCCCTTTCATCTTTGCTTTGCTCATTCCTGCTGTGTAGCTGAGCTCTGAAGGGTATGTCATGAACTCTGAGCATGGTGCTTAACCCCCTACCTCAGACTTGCACCCTAGTCTGATTTCACTACCTGAATTCCATGTTTTGGTTCCCATTAAATCACCTATCACACTTACTTGCCATTTTTTGTTTAACTGTCTGGTTCCTTGCTAGACTGTAACCTCTGTGAGGGCAGTGATTGCATCTGCCTTATTCACAGGTATATACTTTATACCTAGCATGGTGTTTGGCACATTGAAGGAGTTCAGTAAAAAAAATAATGAGTAAAAGTGGTATTTCTATAGAATATCTGCAATGATACCCATGCATTAAGGTGAATTTTCTTATGGCTAGACTAGTCCATCTTTTTCTTTATTTCTTTTTTTAAGTCCATTGTTTTAGAAATAGGAAAGAAAATTTTCTTTTAGTCTGCCTTCCAGCTGTTGGGTTCTTATGTTATCATTGCTTTGCCATAATGATAGTTTTCAATTCGTGCCAATTTCTGCTTTAGATTCAACTAACATCCAACTGCAATGTGATGGATGGCTCCCTGAAGTCTTTCATATATGTCTGTTAATTTAAATTGATATAACTTTTTTGGATTTCAGCTTCAGCTGTACAACCAAGACACCTGATTGACTTGCAGAAGATCAGACTGTAAGTTTGAGAATTGGGGTTTGAATTTAGAAATTCCAATTCTAAATTTAGCTTTCTTTTTTTCATATGTGACCTTTCTGTTCTCATCTTTGATTCTTGTCTGTTAGTCTGTGGTTAGCACCCATATTACTGAGTGTCAAGCATATTTCATAATCTTGTAAGCACCTCCTTCAAAAAAATTTTTTCCCCACTCATTTGTTCTGTTTTCCACTTTTATTCATTTTCTTCCCATTTCTACTCTGCCAGATTCTCTTCCAAACAGTGACACTCATGTTTCATGAAAAATTTCTGAAGGCTGTTCTAATCTCATGTATAGATTAAAGGCTTCAATGATATTTGGTTATTTCTATTATTATTCCTATCTGTTATTTTTATCTATTTGAAAAAAGATTTGAGAAGAATCCCAGGGATTGGAAACAGTATGCATACTATTTGGGCTCCTGATCAAACAAGGTGATTGAACACATACTCTTTGCTTTGCTCATTTCTGACACTCCACACTAAAGGAGTAAGAAAAGTGTAAACTTTTACGACAGACAGAATAGTAGTCCCTTCATAAATACTCCTGTCTTAATTCCTGGGACCTGTGATTGTCTTATTTGAAAAAAAAAAGGACTTTGCAGATGTGATTAAGTTAAGAATTTTGAGATATGGTGATTATCTTAGATTGTTTGAGTGGGCCCAGTGTAACCCCTGAGGGCTTCCAGGGTGGATCAGATGATAAAGAATCCTCCTGCAATGCAGGAGACCTGAGTTCAACCCCTGGGTCAGGAAGATCCCCTAGAGAAGGAAATGGCTGCCCACTCCAGTATTTTTGCCTGAAGAATTCCATGGACAGAGGAGCCTGGCGGGCTATAGTCCATGGGGTCGCAAAGAGTTGGACACGACTGAGTGACCAACACTTTCTCTTTCAATGTAATCACAAAGCTTTTTATAAGGGAAAGAAGGAGGCAGGAGAGTTAGAGAGAGAGAATGGAAGAGGCTCAGCAGCTGGCTTTGAGCATAGACGATGAGGTCACTAGCCAACAAATGCAGACACCCTGTAGGAACTTGAAATGGCAAAGAAACAGATTCTCCCTCACAGTTTCCTAACGGGATGCCACCTGCCAACACCTTGATTTTAGCCATCTGAGACTGATTACGGACTTCCGACCTCCAGCATTTTAAGATAATAAACCTGTGTTGTTTGAAGACATTTAGTTTGTGATAATTTGTCACAGCAGCAATAGGATACTTCTACAACCCCTCAAGGACAAAAGGAACAGAAAAGCTGACAACAGCAGTTGAGAGAATTCAGCACATACTTAGAAGATAGGATGGATGGAGGAAGGGTAACTGACTTAGAGGTGGAGAAGCTGATACCTAAGCCTGCAGAAGGGGTATTGATGAGAAGGAAGCAAATTTGCCCGACAGGAACCCAGAGTTCGGGGATTAGTGGCCATGTCTTCTTTATGCCATTTGTAGAGCCTGGGAAAAGAGAATAAAAAGAGGCCTATGGAACATTTGTCCAAATATTTTAAAGTTATAAACCCAGCTAACAAACTGCTAACTAAAGTATATTCAATCCTTCTTTCTTGAGAAATGAGGAGAAAGGATCTCCATTTGGGAGTACTCCAGAGAATTTAAGGGAATTGTCCATCCTGAAAGAGAGAAACCAACAAACTATCCAACCAACTTACCAACCTACCAGAAAGTCTGACATCTAAAAATGTCAGAATGAGAATTTAAATGAGTGGTAGAGAGTTTTGAATTGGCAATATATGCTTAGGAAACTAAGTAAGTGAAAAGAACAATACAGTTATTAACTCCAGGGAAAACAAAAAAGTTTGGTAGGAGAGGAAAAGTAATCATAGTTATTACATGACTCAAATCTAACTGGAATACAAGGTCCCAGTAATGTAAAAAAGTTGGCTTAAAGCTCAATATTCAGAAAACTAAGATCATGGCATCTGGTCCCATCACTTCATGGGAAGTAGATGGGGAGACAGTGGAAACAGTGTCAGACTTTATTTTTGGGGGCTCCAAAATCACTGCAGATGGTGATTGCAGCCATGAAATTAAAAGACGCTTATTCCTTGGAAGGAAAGTTATGACCCAACCTACATAGCATATTAAAAAGCAGAGACATTACTTTGCGAACAAAGGTCCATCTAGTCAAGGCTATGGTTTTTCCAGTGGTCATCTATGGATGTGAGTTGGACTGTGGAGAAAGCTGAGTGCTGAAAAATTGATGCTTTTGAACTGTAGTGTTGGAGAAGACTCTTGAGAGTCCCTTGGACTGCAAGAAGATCCAACCAGTCCATTCTAAAGGAGATCAGTCCTGGGTGTTTATTGGAAGGACTGATGCTGAAGCTGAAACTCCAGTACTTTGGCCACCTCATGTGAAGAGTTGACTCATTGGAAAAGACCCTGATGCTGGGAGGGATTGGGGGCAGGAGGAGAAGGGGACGACAGAGGATGAGATGGCTGGATGGTGTCACCAACTCGATGGACATGAGTTTGAGTAAATTCCATGAGTTGGTGATGGACAGGGAGGCCTGGCATGCTGCGATTCATGGGGTCACAAAGAGTTGGACACAGCTGAGGGACTGAACTGAACTGAACTGAATAATGTAAATACTCATGATTAATCTAATTAAAGTTATGATATATAGTGAAAGCAGCATGTATGTTGTGGCTGTGCAGAGAAGGAGGAGAATAAATCCTCATTTCCATAATGAAAATAAATAATGCCTGAAACAGAAATATCATGTTACCACAATTAAATACGTGTGTAGAGATATGGAGGTCAATACCAAAGAACTAGCTAAAAAAAAAAAAAAAACAGAGTGGCTGTCCCTGGGGAACAGTAAATATTCAGTGAGAAAGTTGTTGACTCTGCAAACTTTGAGCATGTTTAACTTTGATGAAACTAAAATTTTTATTTTAAAAAAAGATGATTTTAAGAGAATATTGAAGATTCTGTCCTAGATTTGAAAAACATGAGCATTAAGATTGAAAGAGATACTGAAATGTCTTGAAAAAGGCCCATAACAAAGCACATGACCACGAAATTTTAGAACAGCCATTAAAAGCCTCTGGGAGCAGGTGAAGATACACACAAAGGACTAGAAAAAACAACAGTGGTCTTCTCAACAGCATCATTGGAAACTAGAAGACAATGTCTCAATGCTTTCTGATTCTGAGAGAAAAATTATTTCAAATTCAGTATTCTATTATTTTCAGACATATTAGGTCTTTGCCTGTTATAGACACTTTCTCAGGAAGCTACTGGAAGATAAATTGCCAAATTTAGAGCATAAAGCCAACAAAGGAGATCTAGGAAATACAGATATATTCATCAACTCAGGCTATGATGCAGTCACAAACAATACCAAACTCTCTGGTTTACAATGTAGGGTTATTTCTTTTCACCCAGTGTGTCCATTGTGTAGTTCTGCTCCTTTTCATCATCATAATTGGACTCAGGCTGGTGGAGCATCCTTTACCTGTGAAATTGCCAGACTTGTGGCAGAGGGAAAAGAGATGATAGAACTCTCTGTTAAGTTTCCACCTTGGAATGTCACATGTCATTGGCCAAATCAAGTCACACGGTCACTTCTGAGTTTAACAAGGCAGAGATGGAAAATCCTCCCATCGGATGGGACATCACATCTCGTAACCAAGCCTGACATCAATGGGGTGAGTGTAATCAACCCCAAGGCAGGAGCCACAAATATTTTGAACAGTATTATAGTTTTTCTCAAAGGGTACCCCTGCGCAGAAGAGAGGCAGAGGGAATACCCAGGTCAGCAGCTGTGAAAAGAAGAGAGCCCCAGGAGGAAAGTCAGGCTGGGGGAAGGGAGGCTGGCAATGACCGCTCCCCTGACAGGTGTGATTGTTAGTCAGCTGCCACTTTGGGCAGGTGCTGAAGGGGGGAGGTGGGGTAGGAGACTGCCGCTTTCTCATCAACTTTTTTGGTATAAAGTGGATTTTAAAGAAATATGTAAAACAATTATTTTCTATATATTTAAATTATTTTTAAAATGGATAGAAATTTATCTTTGATGCGTTTGTGTGTGCTTCTGTGATGTATATGTGTCCCATGTTTGTGGATATGTGTGTGGTTAGGACAATTCTTTTCAGACTGTAGTTCAGAATAGTTTGTTATCCATTTGCCACAAGGTAAGTACAGAAGCTGAGAGTAAGCTTTTATAAACTTTAATAGCAATTTGACAGAGTTATTTTATGCCCGTTGAAATCACTAATACAAAATTTGGGGGCTTATATTTTGTATATTTTTAAAAATTTACTTTTCTAGTAACTCATTTCTACTGTAATTTATAAAAGCTTGCAGTAGATGGAAATTTTAAAATTTGGTCCTTTACCACAGAATGTTTTAGAAGCTCTGATTTAGACTAAAGAATGAATATATTTGAGAATTATTGTGCTAGAACAATCAGCAAATGACCAATCAGCAAATCAGCCGTATTTTCTGATCATCCTTCTTCCTCCGCAATTACGCATATGAGAATTTTATACAGAAAGAACAGAAGTACCTTCCATAGTGAGGTTGTTTACGGTATTTTCCTCTTCCTCCATTTTACTCTCTCAATAAAGCACCTGGAAAGAGCCCAGAGAAAACAGCGATATTTTCCAAGAAGCTGTGGGAAAACAGCATTAGTAACCCTGGGAAGGTGGAAACATTTGACTTTCTAAGGATAAGAGCTTTCTTTTTTGCAGTCCTGTCCAAATACTGCATTTTTGGCTACACTACTCTCTTACTAGTGTTAGCAGTCAAATATCTACGGCATTCACTTCAGTTCAATTCAATCGCTCAGTCGTGTCCGACTCTGTGACCCCATGGACCTCAGCACTCCAGGCCTCGCTGTCCATCACCAACTCCCGGAGTCCACTCAAACTTATGTCCATTGGATCGGTGATGCCATCCAACCATCTCATCCTCTGTCATCCCCTTCTCCTCCTGCCCTCAATCTTTCCCAGCATCAGGGTCTTTTCAAATGAGTCAGCTCTTCACATCAGGTGGCCAAAGTATTGGAATTTCAGCTTCAACATCAGTCCAAAAAGATAGGTTTCTCTTACCTTTTTAACTGTCTTACTGGATTCTTAACTCCTTTCCCTTTAGGTTTTATGCCTTTGCTCCCTAATGCTTATTCAAAGAAAGCAAAGCATCCACACAAAATGTCTTCTGGGGCTTAAAAACTGATGCTTTACTGTGCTGAAGTGAAATATAATTTATCATAGGATGTACTTCAGAAGTATCAGAGCACATTTCTTCTCTAGAAGAGTTAACATTTCTTTCAATATATGAATAAAAAGGGTGAAGTGGTCATTAATTGCATCAGTCTTCATGCTGATGTTCACATGCATCTTGATAAAACTTTTCTGATCTCTGTGTTAGTTGTGGTTTAGTCAAGTATGTAGTCTTGGTGACACTGGAAAGCAACACAGCTGACTCACGCCCTCACAGGAATTGTTGCTACCTAAACCCAGGTACAGGGTACAGAGGCTTAATCCACACCCTAGGAGGCATCCCGTCTCTGTAGAGTGGAATGCTACTGGAGGTGAGCTTAATGGTAGCAGTTACTGTATCTCCTGAAAGTATCTGTATCAAGGTATCTGGTTGTGTGTTCAGATATTTCAGATGAGTGGTTCTCAGGTTTTCTCTTTTTCACACATAGACTGTTTCCATCAGTAACATCAAAAGATGGAGTGGGGAAGAGACGCTATTTTCAAAAGTTCCTCCCACCTAGGCTTTTACCCCTTTCCTCTACAAGGAATTTAGATGAAGTTACTTGCTTGAGTTTGTAAGAATGATGGGGAAGGAGAGAATACATCTTTTCGTCTGTACACATCCCAAGGCTGCAGATGAGAATAAGAACCCTTAAAAATTTTCAGTGTCATGATTGCCAGTGTTGCTTCTGTGTAGACAGCTTTTAGCAAGGAATCTAGTCCTGTCAGCTAAAATCTTATATTTTAGTATTTGACACACTTTTTTTTTTCCCCTAAGGGACCTGTCAAAAATGACAGTGATTTGGTATAGGTTTCTGTATATTGCATTAACAACAGTGTTGCTTCTTCTAGGAAATATCTTCTTGCTAGCTGAACTTAGAGGACATTCTTGCCCATCCCTCCCCTGCACAAGCAGATTTTATACCATTAGGGCCTTGTAGTTGCAGATCAGGAAAAAAACTTCATTTCCTCTTAATCCATTGGTTTGAGCAGATATTGTCACAGTTCTGAGATGCTGTTAAAAAAAGAGGTCCCTTAGTGCACATGTCTCAAACTATGAATGAGGGTTACAAACATCAGTAAAATGGGATTGAATTTACTAGAATTTGGTGTGTTTATAACCCTGGTTTTTATTCTAGGTTCACAGAGTCTCCCTAACCAGATTGATCCTTTTCCAAGGATTGTCCTTTTTTTCCCCCACCCCCTAACCCCAGTACAAGTACCTTGTGTAGGTTCATGTAATTAATCTGTAAATGTTACTGTTTAATATATTATTGACTAATACTCTGTAAATGTCAATTAACATCTATTCTACAGTACATTGCTAAATAGTTTTTGTAACTGTGGTTTTTGAGCCCAGCCAGTATCATGCTTTTGTAATTGTGTGTCAGAGTTTCTTTTTTTTTTTTTTCTGGGAAGTTTGGAACTGAATCATTTTCAGGACTTCCATAGAACCTAGTCTGTCATCTTTAGTCCAATATTAAACAAACAGTGTATGCTCTTGTGGCCTACGTGATACAAGGTATGAAAGAACTATAATCAAAACAGCCCCTGAGTGGCTCACTGCAGCCCAGGAATGTTTACCGGAATGACCCGTAATCCAGCGTGAAGCTGAAGGAGTTGAGAAAACACCCACTTTTTCTTTCCATTAGGGCCTGCCCTAAGCTGTCTCTGCGCTGTCAGAGCTTGCTGCACGCAGACGCAAAGCACCTGGCATGTGAGAGGGAGTAGATTACCCGTTCCTGCGCTGTCTCACCCATTAGACTGTAAGTGCCTCAAGGCAGGGGCAACGTGTTACTCATCCCTTGAGCCCTGCACCTCCTTCTGTGCTTTTCTCTTTTTAAAAATTTATTTGTTTATTTGGCTGTGTTAGGTCCCAGTTGTGGCACATGGGATCTTTAGTTGTCGCACTTGAGATCCAATTCCCTGACCAGGGAACTTCCCTCATAGCTCAGTTCCTAAAGAACCCGCCTGCAACGCAGGAGACCCTGTTTCAATTCCTGGATTGGGAAGATCCGCTGAAGAAGGGATCGGCTACCCACTCCAGTGTTCTTGGGCTTCCCTTGTGGCTCAGCTGGTAAAGAATCTACCCACAGTACGGGAGACCTGGGTTCGATTCCTGGGTTGGGAAGATCCCCTGGAGGAGGGAAAGGCTACCCACTCAAGTATTCTGGCCTGGAGAATTCCATGGACTGTATGTCCATGGGGTCACAAGAGATGGACATGACTGAGTGACTTTCACTTTGGAACTCCCTGCATTGGGACTATGGAGTCCCAACCACTGGACCACCAGGGAAGTCCCCCATGCCTATTTTTTTATTTGAAAAAGGGAACCAAACAAAACCCCAAACCCACACAAAAGACTGGAATTAGAAGTCTATGTGTAGCAGAGGGAGCAGCTGGACTTGGGATAATAAATGCAGCAGGCATCTAAGACTCATGCTAAAGATTTCCTTCTTAAAATTCTTAAAGGTGAGAAATTATAGGAGGCTGATGATTTTATTCCAAGGGGAAAAAGTAGCAAAGCACAAAGATTGTATGGGACATACAAAAGGCACATAAGTTTTCTTCACTATTTGGGCATTCTCTTAAAAGGAGGGAAATTGGTTACTACTTCATAGGATGGTTGTGAGATTCCATGTATATATAAATTCCATGTATAGCACTTAGCACTGTCCCTGGCTCATTGTGGCTAGTAAGTATTAGTTATTTTTAATCATTATTATCTCGTATCCAATTTAAAAATATTTTTTGTGTCACTAAGAAAAGCATTGCCCATTAAACTATTAAATGGTGATTTCTTACCACTGAAGTTATTTTCTATTTTTTGAAAATTTAGTCCCATCTAGTGGATTTTTAAAATCATATTTTATTCTCAAGTCATGTATAAAGAGGTAAATGTAGATAAATCATTTGAGGTATTTTTAGGTTTTTTTCATGTTCAGAGTCTAATTCTTCACAATCATTTTTAGATTCAAAGACATTGATTTCTGTGTTTTTCCTCACAATGTTGTCTCTGATATCAAGTGTTGGGAATTTGAAATGGAGCACTTCTAAAATGTGCTGCCCAGCTGAATCCCAGATTTTCTTTCAGACGGCTGACACCCACTCTCCTTGTATTTATTCCATCTTACCAGAAAGTGTCAACAGAACATTTTCAGACAACAACTAAATTCATGTTCTTTCATGAATTCCTGCTCTTCACATCCTAACCTGCCTCTTCCATGATCTTCCCATATTGGTTCATGATACCTCCATCGAAGCAGTTGCTCAGGACAAAATCCCTAGAGACGTCTTTGGCTCTCCTGTTTGTTATCGGGGCTTCCCTGGCGGTCAGAGGGTAAAGAATCTGTCTGCAGTGCAGGAGACCCAGGTTCAATCCCTGGGTTGGGAAGATCCCCTGGAGAAGGAAATGGCAACCCACTCCAGTATTCTTGAGTGGAGAATTCCATGGACAGAGGAGCCTGGCAGGCTACAGTCTGTGGAGCAGCAAAGAGTCAGACATGACTGAGCGACTAACACAAGGATTACACCCCATGTCCTTCCCCCGTGATGCTAAATCCAAAATCTGGCCCACTTTATGCTACTTCTCTTGCCTGAGGCAGCCTCCTCTCTCATAATTACCTCCTAACAGGTTTTTCTGCTTCTGTCTTGGCCCCGCTACAATTTTATTCTCCACATAATGACCTGAGTGAATCTTGCAGAAGTAAGATCATGTCTCTCCACTGCTCAAAACCCATCAACAGTTCCCCATTTCACACAGAATAAAAGCCAGTGTTTGTAATGGCCCACAAGCTGCCATCACTGATGTTCCCTGCTTTACCTCTCTCTTCCCCTCCTATTCCCTTCTGAGGCATTTTACTCCAGACTCACTGGCCTCCAAGCTTCTTCTCAAACTCACCAAGCATATTCCTGTGTGAGGCTGTTTGCTCTTGTTCTTTCCACTATCCGGAAGCCTCTTCTTCTGGGATCTGCAAAGACTTGAAGGAAGTGAGTTAATTCCCTCACGTCCTTCAAATCTTTGCTCAAATCCCGTTCTCACAGAAGAAGATATATATATATCTTATATATAGTTCAAGTACTATAACTTGAACCTTTTTCTGTACCCTAGTCCATTCCAGCCCTCTTAACCCACTCCGTGTTTTCTTTTTCCATATGTTTTTGTTGGTCAGTTGCTAAGTCATGTCCAGCTCTTTTGCAATCCCATGGACTACAGTCCGCCAGGCTCCTCTGTCCCTGGGATTTCCCAGGCAAAAATACTAGAGTGGGTTGCCATTTTCTTCTGCAGGGGATCTTCCTAGACCAGGGATTGAACCCACATCTGCATTGGCAGGTAGATTCTTTTACCACAGAGCCACCAGGGAAACCCTTTACTTTTCTATAGCACTTATCATTATAACATACTATAAAATTTACTTATTATAGTTTGTTTATTGTATATTTTTCCTCACAAGGTTAGGCATCTTTGATTTGTTCACTGATGTTTCCCAGATGACCAGAATGGTACCTCATCTTCATTCATTAATTACTTGTTAAAATATACTGAATTGTGGTAAATACCATGACTGAGGTCTGTACAAGGTGCCATGGCTCACACTGAGCAGGCTAAAACTTTGTGAGGGACCAAATGCCTCAGCTGAACTTTTAAGAAGCTAAATACAGTGAGGCAGCTAAAGGAATCACAAGAAGCAGTGAAGTTACATGCACAAAGTGCTCCCTTGGGTATTGTTTCAGGTGGATATTTAGATTGGAGTCTACCTGTTGATTACAGTTCCAGGTATGAAAGTCAAGAAGCCCCAGAGGTAATACACTTTGCAAAAAAAAAAAAAAGCTTATTTTTGTCTTAGTGTACCATGTTATAGTGAGCATGTATAACATTTCATGGTCAGACTGGCATGGGCCAGGAATTTCTGCTTGATCAGCCAAGGTGCCAAACCTTTGTTTTGATCAGTGGAGTAATCAATAATGAAAATGTTAAGGTTGTACCAGCCAAAATAACAGTGAAGGAAGTTTACACTGAATATCTTCAGAAAAGAATGCAACGACACAGGAAGTTTTCGCCTTTGAGGTGTCCTTTCAGTATAGACTGGGGATTGTCCTCAGAGATAGAGCCTTCCTGATTTTAGTAGCTGGGATAAGATACAAATTCATTCTTAAACAGCCTTGTAACTTCTGATACATGACTTATGTGTTCTTAAAAATTTATGCCACCTGGTGGCTTCATATTTAAATAATTATTCTTGATAATTAGATGTCAAGCTCAGTTGTTTCTAGCTATTGAAGGAGTGTATGTGCTGTCACCATGTAAAATACATTTTAGAATTGTGCACACTTTATTAATAAAATGTTTGCTCGTGCCCTTAATTTCAGTAGGTAGATACAAAGCTCTTTCTGCCTTCCTCATTGTGCCTCTCTTCATAGAATTGCCTAAGCTCAGTCTGTGACTGGCAGACAGTAATCAATACATATTATTTAAATGAATCAAATACATTTTGGTGCAGAAGAGACGTATATTCTAAGTCTCAAAGACTTGGGGAAACTGAACTTAAGGTACTCTTTTATCTGTAAAATAGGGCTCATCATGGTTCCCATCTCAGTTTTCATGAGAATTAATATATGTCTTTTTTAAAAAGTAGACTTCATTTTTTTAGAACAGTTTTAGATTTACAGGAATGAGCAGACAGTACAGAGAATATATACCTACATCCCCTTCCCTTCTCTCATCCCATGCCCAGTTTCCCTACTGTTAATATCTTGTATTAGTGTGGTACATTTGTTACAATTACTAAGCCAATATTGACATATTATTAATAGCTAAAGTCTTTAATTTATTCAGATTTCCTTCGTCTCTACCTAATGCCCTTTTCTGTTCCCATAATTCTATCCAGAATACTAGGTTACATTTTCTAGCCATGTCTGCTTAAGTTCCCTGTGACGGTTTCACAGACTTTCCTGTTTTTGATGATTTTGACAGGTTTAAGGAATAGTGAAGAGGTATATTACAGTATGTGCCTCTTTTGGAACTTGTTATGGTATAATGCAGGAGACCCCGGTTTGCTTCCTAAGTCAGGAAGATCTGCTGGAGAAGGCATAGGCTACCCACCCCAGTATTCTTGGGCTGCCCTGGTGGGAAAGAATCTGCCTGCAATGTGTTAGACCTGGGTCCAATCCCTGGGTTGGGAAGATTCCCTGGAGAAGAGAATGGCTACCCACTCCAGTATTCTGACCTGGAGAATTCCATGGACAGAGGAGCCTCGGAGGCTACAGTCCATGGGGTCAGAAAGAGCCAGACACGACTGAGTGGCTTTCACACAAGATGTATAAAAGTGTTAGTTACTATTATTGCTTCATGTTTGTATTACAATGTGGAACAGATAATATGTTGTAGGGAGACAGTTTTACTGGATGTAAAAAGATTTATTTAAGGCTTGATCATTTTATCAGTGCTTAAAGATCTCAGGAAAAGTGTTCCTTTCCTACATCTCTCCTTTCATCTGTCCATTTGATTCAGTAAATATTCTCCAAGTCCTTGTTTGAAGGGTAAAAGTGTTGGATGCTGGGGATTTAATGATGAATAAAACTGCCCCCATGAGCTTCCAGTCAAATAGGGAGACAGTTAATAGGCAAATGAAAATAGAAACAACCTAAAGAATAGCTTGTGACAAGTGAAGAAAATAAAATATTCTTATATTAAAGAATATTTCAGCTGGCGAAGGGAAGGGGTACTACTTAGAATGATATATTAGTTAGGATTTAATTGTGAGGGGCAGAAAACTTTAAAAACAGAACTGAAAATAGGAATTCCTCATATTCAGGAAGTCAGGGAATGTGGCATCTCCATAATATCAGGGGCCTGGGCTCCTTCTATCTTATTGCTCTGCTGTACATGGATTCCTTTCCCAGGATCATCTCATGATCAAAGACAGCTTCCAGGGCTCCACCCATCATATCTGAATTCCAGCCAGCATGAAGGTGAATGAGAGAAGAGAACACCCCTTTTCCCATTTCTGCTTACTTTTTGTTTGTCAGAACTTAGCCGTAGCCTTACCTAGCCACCTAACCTGGTTTTTATCCAGGTGGCCAGGTATACCAGTTAAACATCAGAAGTGTTATTGCTATAGAACAGTGGTTCTCACACTTCAGCATGCATCAGACTCACCTGCAAGGCTTATTGAAATATAGATTTCTGGGCCCCATTCTCAGAGTTTCTGTCTCAATAGAAGGTCAAGAATCTGCATTTCTAACAAGTTCTCATGTGCTGCTGATACTGCTCCTCCAGGACCACACTTTGAGGGCTGCTGCCATAGAAGGGAAGCAGGGGTATGGGGGAAGTGGTCTCTGATTTGGAGCATAATTTGAACTTCGATCATTTACATTTTTATATTTAGACAGATGATGCTTTCTGAGGTTAAGTATTTCATCTTTGATGTACCAAATCTGGGTAGCTGTACACAATTTAGTCATTTTGTGTAAGGTCAGTAGTTTGGTTATCTACTGCTAGGTAACAAAGTACCCCAAAACACAGTGGCTTAAAGCAGTAATTTGCTTATGATTCTAGACCTGCGATCTGAGCGGACTCAGTGGAAAAGATATGCATCTGCTCTACGTGTGTGGGCTGGTCATGGCTCGGCTGGAGATGCAGCACGGTCCCACTCACATGTCTGGGCACCTTGGGGCTCCTTCCTCTAGGAGACTTGTCTAGCAGGACAGCCTGGGCTTCCTTACATGGAGGCTTGGGGCTCCACAAGGGTGCCTGGAACTCACACCTGCCCAGTTCTGTGAGTCAAGAAAGTCACAAAGGCAACCCAGGTTCAAGGGGAGAGGAAATGGACTCCACTCACTGATGGAAGTATTCTTGCCTGGAGAATTCCATGGACAGAGGAGCCTGGTGGGCTACAGTCCATGGGGTCCCAAAGAGTCGGACACGACTGAGTGACTAATGCTTTCACTCTAGCTGATGGAAGGAGTAGCAGAGTCACACTGAAAAAGCATGCAATTGAGGGGGGTTATTGTGTCTGTCCCTGGCAGTAGTCTACTGTAGTGAGAACTGAGAGTGTCAATATTATAGTAGGAATCCCTAACAGTTGTAAATATGGACATAGACTTGTCAATTGTGTTTTATCCCTACCAGGACTAGAGTATCATATGGGTAAAACACTTCCAAAAGTGCACTAGTAGAAAAGAAATACAACAAGATTAAATAGGATTTTAGAAAGTTTTTTTTTGTTGTTGTTATTGAAGACACTTTCCCATATCTTTACTGATAACAAAGTTCACATACGAGGAAGAGAAGACAAGTTGGAAATAACATCATAAATATTTTTCTGGTCTGCTTTAGATTTTAATTGAAAGTAGTGATCTCAACTTTTGAAAATCAGTATTTAAAAAATAATGTTCTCATTCCCATAAAACAGGATCTCATGCCCTAAAAAAGGTCAAGTTTATAACATATTTTTAATGTGGTACCATTTAGGATGTGGGTAAGAGACATTCCTCCCTGCATGAAATATCTACAAGTTCCTGAAATTTTACAAGGAGTGATTCATTATTTGTCCCAAGCATTGTTCATTTTCACTGGATTATTACATAGCAGATACTTCTTGGAAGGGGAGGATAGGAAGCTGGTAGAACTGTCCTATGAATAATTTAGAGGAACACTCTTCTCAGAGAATTCTGAGTCTGGCTGCCTTTGGAGGAAAGGGTTGTCAAAGGCAGGAGCCAGGTGAGATGAGGAAAGGCTGAGGTGGCATGCACTGGGCTTATGTGATGTGAAAACAGCTAATACCATACCTGCTCTTTATTTTGGAGAGAACGTTTTTCTTCCTCTGATATGATATTCATGCACTATTTGTGCTTTTTTCCTAAACGCTTCTCCACCAAGAATATTTCTTTACCCTTAAAATAGCTCCTGCCACCTGCTGTGAGATCCTTGTCTTATAATAACTTTTAGCTGTTGTGCTTTTCCTTTGGAATGAAGTTATCTCTTTCAGCCCTTCCTTTCCACTCTGTTTTCCCAGGTGGGAGAGATGTCCCTGGCAGTCTGCTGGACCTCTGAAGCTGCCGGTCCACTGTGGGGAAAGTCCAGCTGGGGCAGACACAACGCTGTCTGTTCACCAGGTGCAGAATCCACCAATGGGCAGAGCTGCCTGCAGCCTGCATTTTCCTTGTGTGAACAGCAAGCTTATTTACTCCTTTGATTTTCTTAAGGGTACGCAGTCTTTCCTTTTACTGTATTCTTTTACCCAGTGAAAACCAAATCCAACCCAGAAGCCCTGAGGAGTTACAGTCTAGGGAGCTGCTTCTTGTTTGAGGAGCTAGTATAGTGCGGGCCTGGGATTTTATTATTCCCACAGAAAGCAAGAGCCTGTTCTGTGGTTAGGGTGAAAAGCTCTGTGACTAAAGGATTCTTTCTTCCTTCCTTTCTTTTTTTGGGTTACATTTCTCCCACTAGCTTCCAGGTCCTTTCGCGACACTTCTTCCAGCTGAAGTGATCTATCACGTAGAGAGTGAAGGAGAAGTGGGCGCTGTCTGGTTTCTCTCCCCCCTAGACAGCGGGACTTCTACTCTTGCAATCAGGACACGCCAACAGCCTGTCACTTAGGAGGTGGGAGCTGAGGAAAGGAGACTCGGAAGTATTGCATCTCTGGAGAAGTCCCCAGATACAGGGCGGTGAGCCAGTGCGTGCAGTCTGCCTCCTGGTGTTCCCTCTCTTGGAAGCCAAGACTTAGTTTTGCAGCCAAACTAGAGATGGGGTTCCTTCTGTGGTAGTCCTGGGAATCTACTCAATATGGATTTTACAGTTAGTTACAGCTTGACGTAAATTGGAACTAGAGCAGACCAGGCATTGTGCCTCTTTTAAACCTCTGCAAAGGTTTCTCCCCCACCCCACCCCAGCTGGTTGGCAGGATCCAAGGGGATACCCACAGGCTGTTGAAGGTTTCTCAGTGTTGGAGTATCCAATTTTGCACTCCAAAGTCACTATTTTCTCCCCAACCACTTCATAGAGACATGTACTTTTTTGGGGAAAATATGTGGCAGTTTGACAAGTCCAATTAGTAGCATAGTGTCATGACAGTAGCTAAAGAACCATGTGATAAAAGCATCTCTAGTTTCGACACCTGAAAAACAGGTGAGCCACGGGCAACAACTGAATTGGAGGAAAGTGCTAATTTGCTAACAAGATAGACCAGCAAGTTGTCAACTGTCAAGAACAAAAGCATAATCTCTGGTATTCTCTTGGAGAAATCTCTGCTGATGAGTCCTCCATCTTCCGGCGTCTGTGCATGGGCGCCATCCAAAGCCTAGAACTGCCCCAGTTTCTGAGGGGCCGTAGCAGTGTACTATAAAAGCATAGCCAGGAGAAGAGAAACCATGCTGAGTGTCTGAATCTGCTAAATACAATGCAGGTAACTGTTGGTATAGGAGATGGAAGAGCGGAGAAGCCAAGCAATGGGTGGCGGGATGACTCAGAGGCTAGCAACAGCAGGAAGTCGCTGATTCTTCTGAACTGGAACTCAGCAGGGAGGAAGTGCTTCTTTATCAAAGTAGAGGAGGCACAAGGGTCATCTGGTGGAAACCACTGTGGGACTATTTGGTAGGAGCTGGAACCACAGAGAAGATGCCAGGGGCAGTGCCTTACACAGAGAGGGAGGGTCAGTCTGCTGGAATCCAGAGCAGCAGAGGGTGAGGACTGGCCAGGCAGGGAGCCCCATGCGGATGTGGGTGTGTGTAGAAGGGAGTTCATGATCCAGTCTTGCTGCTCATGGACCTTGTGTATTCAGTGCCAGAGATGACTCCGGGCTGCCGTGAAATCTACCAGTAGCATCACCTCCTGTCATCAGATAGTCTGGTAGAGGGAGTCTCAAGGTTAAGATCTACTGTATAGTTCTTGCTAGGACTGTGGGTTATTTGAATGTATATGCATTTATTCAAGACTCGTTGAACTATAATCTTTTAAGTTACACCTCAATAATATATAAATATCCAAAAAGAGTATTAGGCTCTGAAGTCACACTGTCTGTATTTACTACTAATTAGCTCTTTTGCACTGATCTGTGTCTTTTCCCCACTCCCCTACCCATTCTGTCTCCTCCAGATTCACATGTTGTAGCCCGAAAGCCCAATGTGACTATATTTAGAGATAAGGGCCTCTAAGAAGGTAATTAAGGTTAAATGAAGTCATAGGGTGGGTCCCTTACCCATCAGGACTGGTGTCTTCATAAGAAGAGGAGGATAAATCAGAGATCTCTCTCTCTACATGTGTACCAAATTAAAGGCCATGTGAGGACACAGCAGAAGGCAACCATCTGCGAACCAGGAAAAGAGACTTCACTAGAAACCAACCTTGCCAGCACCTTGATCTTGGACTTTGAAATTCCAGAAGGCTGAGAAAACAAATTTCTGTTCTTTACATCACCTGATCTGTGGTATTCTATTACAATAGCCCAAGCTGACCAATATACTAGCATGTGACTGAGCAAACCAGTATCTCCTATCAACGTTAATTTCTTCTTTTCAAAAATGGAGATGGTTAAAAAGTTCTCCTTCACAAGAAATTTGGAAGAATTAAGTGCACTGTGAGTTTAAAGCACTTAGTATGTAGTAAGTATGCATATGTAGCTCTTACTCCTCATATCCCTGGATTTCTGCTTCAGTATCCCCGCCTGGAATCCCAGGTCTTGGCTCTCATCAATTGCTGCCTCGCAGCCTCACACTGGTTCTTGCTGGTCCCCACCGTGTTCTGTTCCTGGTGCCTCCTGCCTCTGCTCTGGATCTGCCGGCATCAGTCCTGCTGGTCCTGATTTTCTTTCCCCTGTCAGTGCTCCAGTTGCCGGCACCATTTCAACCCTGAGAGTGTCGTGTCCCTGTTATTTTCTGTGTTGGTCCATCTATCAGCTGGCTTGTGTGGCTGAGCCAGTGTATCCCTTTCCCACGACCCCATCCCCTCTGGACCTGGCTGCATCCTGTCAGCCCACTTGCTTAGATTAGCATACCTCTCATTTCTTTAGTGCTCCAGGCTGTTGACACTGACTCTGGAAGCTTTGGCTGCTCTAGGTTTTTCTGTCTAGGCAGCAAATGAGCTTGCTTTAAAGCTGTATTTGCATGGCAGGCACAATTTTATGTTTGTTTGTTTTTAACTTAGATTGTGGGCTTATTGGGTTGGGTTTTAGAAGTAATGGAAATTATATGTTTGGGAGGGTAGGGGGCCATAGTCACAGGCCGATTGGATACGAGTTCCTGGCATCAGTTCCTTACTCAGCACTTATTTCTGCTTTTATTCGGGTCTTGGGATTTGTGGTTGTCTGCCTGAGGTTTGTTGGGTGGTTTGTAAGCAGTGATTCTCAGGTTTGTGATGACTCATGTGTATTAGTTTTCAATTGCCACACATCTCAAACTAAGCAGCCTCAAAACAACACACACATTATCGCAGGATTTCTGCAGTTTTTAGTCTTTTAAAAAAAGTACAAAAGCGATAAAGTTGGTTATAACAAGTTTGAACATTAAAAGTTCATAAAGTGAAAATTATACATATGACCTTCTTGCGTGCTAAGTTGCTTCAGTTATGTCTGACTCTTTGTAACCCTGTGGACTGTAGCCCTCCAGGCTCCTCTGTGATTAAGTACTAGAGTGGATTGCCCTGCTCTCCTTCAGGGGATCTTCCCAACCCAGGGATCGAAACTGCATCTCCTTTGTTTCCTGCATTGACAGGTGGGTTCTTTACCACTAGCACCACCTGGGAAGCCTATGTCCTTCTTACTTCCCTCTATTCCAGTTCTCAGAAACAACTGCTGGTAGCCATTCAGTACATCCATTCATGTTTTTCCATGCTTCAATGAACATACGCTCACACACACATGCCCACTTTTTTTTTTTGTAGAACAAGAATAAACTCAGACTTAAATGACGGAGGACTTTTGTTTGCAAGTGATAGAAACTCTACACTAACTATCTTAGGCAAAAAGAATTCACTGGCAGAAGAATGTAAACCACAGGACTCATTCCCTCTGTCTTTGTCTCCGCCTGCATTCTCCACAAGGCAGAACTCTGGTTACCAACACCCCCAGGCTTCCCACATGAGCGTTGATCCTTCTGCCTTCAGCTCTAAGTGAGACACTCCCAAGAAGTACTTTGGCTGCAAACAACACAAAACCCAACTGTCAACAACTTAATACAGGATTCTTCTTTTCATGGAACAAGATGTCTAGAGTTAGATGGTTCTGTAGCAGATTGGTGCCACGGTTCTGGATCAGTTTCTTGCATTCTCTTAGTCTTCCCCTCATGGTTGTAAGTGGGTGCAGCAGCTCATCATATTCTCTCCTTTGACAATGTTTTTTTTTTTTTAAACCTGGCTTCTCTCAAAACCAAAGCCCAAGACAAAGGCTGTGTGCAATGACTTGCAGTGATGATTGAAGGGAGCAGAGTAAGGACTGGAGGAGTGAAGCCGGGAATGAGGGGCAACTAATATCAGGATGCATTACTGAGTGGGACAGGCCTGTGGGTGCTGCTTAGTGCTAGAGTCCGCTGGCACCTCCAAGGGGCCTTCTGAAATAGATCTCAGCACTGTCCCCTGGGGAACCAAAGAGAGGAGCATTTTTCTATCAGTGGAGAAACTAAATATTATGACAATGAGCATATTTTCCAGTCAATGTACGTACATGTGGTATACACAGCTCACATCTCATAGTATTTTGCTATACAGATGAGTCACCTTTTGCGTTTTCTCCTATTAATTCACGTTTAAGTTGCATCTCTGGTTTTGTATCCATTTGCCATGAGCATTCAAAGGGATACGGCTTTTCTTTTTTCATTCCCAGGAAATTCCCGTTTCATGGTTTTGACACATTGAAAAATATAACAATATTCCATCTTGCCAAAACACAACTATTTCACACTAACCTATTCAGAGCAAAAATAGGGAAGAGGTAAAAACAGCTCCTAAGAAGCCAGATAGACGTCAAACAGCCCTGAAATCCAGTGCACACAGGTGGTGCCCTGTGCAGCGTCACTCTAGTTTTGTCTTAAATTTCACACATTTTACTTGTAAGAGAGGGTTTTACTGGGAGCCTGCCTAACCTCCTTTTACTTATAATTCTAACCAGCTTGGTATCCTAGTTACTATTTCCACAGCAAATAAAAAAGGAAAGAAAGCTGCTAAGGAAGCCACACTGACAAACTTAAAATCAAAAAGTGACCACTGACAAGCAACAGAGGTGGCAAAAAACCCAAACAGCGATGATGAAAAAAAACTTTAAAAAAATGTCATAAACGTGCAAAAGAATATTGGTGTTTTATCTACTCTATGGAACAGTAAATGGACTGAGGTTCACAGCCAAAAAGGATAGTTAAAATTGCATTCAGAGTGCTCTTTACAAGGCAAGGCAATGAATAATTTATTTTATGCCGTTATATTCTTTCATGCAGTATTGACTCAGTATGATTATTTCTTATGTGTAATATATTTTAGAGAGATTTCCCAATAAGTAGGCTTAAAACGATGAAAAGAGTTGATTCTAAAAGCTCTGGGGAATTTCACTCTCCAAACAGCCATTTTCCATGGAGCTTCAGCCAAGAAATTTCCTGCAACATGCCGATTGGGTAGCCAGAGGGAGTGATGTCTCTGCCTCTCTGCACAAGGGGGCGATATTGACCAGCCTTTGCTTCTAATTCAGGCCAGCAGTGCTCGTCTCCAGAGTACACTTGCACAGTCACCATCCATCCTGGCGCTGTGATGGATTAAGCTGGGAGGGAAACGCTAAGGCTTTTATCCATCCTCCTAGAACTTTCCTGGAAATGTTAGAGGTGAGCTGGAATGGAAGCGGTAAGAAAAAAAATCCTTTTCCAGGAAGAAAGGCATTTAGGAACTTTTTCTACAAAAGTATAATAACTAGCAAACATGTTGTTCATTTTTTATTTAATTTGTCTAATTAATAAACAGTAATATCCCAGCTGTGGCATCAGCTAACCAAGCTATTACTCTGTGTATATGTGTGTGTGTGCGCTCTTGAGTAAACTAATAGTATTAAGCTGTTTTTTTTTTTTTGCTTTGTTCCAGATGCTTATAGTCTAATGCACTAATTCTTATCTATTTGTAATTTTATTACTGTTGTAAATGTTACTACTCCGTTTTAAAAATTCACTGTCATTTCTTCCTCTGTTCTTGTTTTTTTGTTTTTTTTTCTTTTTAGTCTTATGTACTGTGGTAAACAGAATAATGCCTTCTGAAAGATGCTCATGTTTTAATCCACAGAACCTATGAATATATCATGTTGCATGGAAAGGGGAATTAAGTTTGTAGATAGAATTAAAGTTGCTCACCAGCTGACTTTAAAATAAGGAGATTATCCTGGATTATCTGGTGGGCCAAATGTGATCACAGGAATCCTTAAGTGGGCGAGGCAGAGGCAAAAACGTTAGAAAAAGAGAATTGGCATTGTGAGAAAGACCTGCTGTTGATGGCTTTGCAAATGGAAGGGAGCCACAAGTTAAGGAATGTGGCAGCCTCTGGAATCTGGAAAAGGCCAGAGAATACGTTCTCTCCTGAAGCCTCCAGAAATGGATGCAGCCGTGCCAACACTGAACTTCTGACTACTAGGACTCTAAGATGTTAAATTTGTGTTGTTTTAGGTCACCAAGTCTGTGGTGATTTTCTCCAGCAGCAACGTGAAACTAATACACATGCTCATAAATTACATTTAAGACATTTTATGAAGATTTCACTGAATGCTCAAGATTTTACATAGAGACAAGATGCAAAAGTAATGTGAATGTCACAGCTTCTCACAAGCCATTGACGTTTTAGAAGATGAACTAGGGTTTTATTTCTGTTATGCAGATCTTTAGCTGTCATGTGATGCTCATAGTTGCATGTGTGTATGCTAGGTCACTTCAGTCGTGTCCGACTCTGTGTGATCCTGTGGACCACAGCCTGCGATGCTCCTCTCTCCATGAGATTCTCCAGGCAAAAATACTGAAGTAGGTTGCCATGGCCTTCTCCAGGGGATCTTCTGAACCCAGGGATTGAACCCTCATCTGTAACATCTCCTACATTGGCAGGCAGGTTCTTGCAAGCCCCTCTAATCATTTACATGCTCTGTGCCAGGCATTGTGTTTATAAAGATAAGTGAGACACAAAGTTGAATAAGATAAAGTTACTTAATGTAACCAAGCAGAATTCTGCATCTCTACCAACCATCTAATCTATACTTCCTGCAGTCTTTCCCCAATCTCAACTCATCAAATTCCAAAACTACAGAATGGTGGGAGTAGAGGTTTTCACCAGTGGTATATGTGAGAGTCATTGCTGTGTTGGATATGAATAGGCAGGAAAAATACAACGCCTGTACCTGCCCCTGGAAATTATGACTTATAGTCTGGACAAAGTGAAGAAGAATTAAAGAGCCTCTCGAAGAGGGTGAAAGAGGAGAGTGAACAAACTGGCTTAAACCTCTACATTCAAAAAACTAAGATCACGGCATCTGGTCCCATCATTTTGTGGCAAATAGAAGAAGAAAAAGTGGAAGCAGTGACAGATTTTATTTTCTTGAGCTCCAAAATCACTGCAGTTGGTGACTGTAGCCACTAAATTAAATTAAAAGATGCCTGCTCCTTGGAAGGAAAGCTATGGTAAACCTAGACAGCGTATTAAGAGCAAAGACATCACTTTGCCGACAAAGGTCCAAGTAGTCAAAGCTATGTTTTTTCCAGTAGCCATGTATGGATGTGAGATTTGGACCATAAAGAAGGCTGAGCACCAAAGAATTGACGCCTTAGAATTGTGGTATTGGAGAAGACTCTTGAGAGTCCCTTGGACTCCAGAGAGATCAACCCAGTCAATCCTTAAGGAAATCAGTCCTGAATATTCATTGGAAGGACTGATGCTGAAACTGAAGCTTCAATACTTTGACCACCTGATGTGAAGAGCTGATTCATTGGAAAAGACTCTGATGCTGGGAAAGACTGAAGGCAGCGGGAGAGAGAGGGTGGCAGAGGATGATATGGTTTGGTAGCATCACCGACTCAATGGACATGTGTTTGTGTAAACTTCATTCTGGGAGATAGTGAAGGACAAGGAAGCCTGGCATGCTTCAGTCCATGGGATTGCAAAGAGTTGGACATGACTTAGCAACTGAACAACAAGAGTCAGGAGAATGTTTTGGCTATCTTATAAAAACCCTCTAGGTAATTCTTTACCTTATTTTAGAGAATGAGATAAACATAGTAAAACAGAAACAAAACAGGCCAAAGAAATGTCAACAAGTTAAGCATTTGCTGCCATATGGGTGGAACCATGCTGGTTGATCACAATGTAATACAATTATAAGTTAACAATAACAACAGTAGAAGAGAGCTACCTGGGAATTCCTTGGCAGTCCAGTGGTTAGGACATGGCACTTTCACTGCAGTGACCCAGGTTCAATCCCTAGTCAGGGAACTAAGATCCTGCAAGCAGTAAGGAGAGAAAATCTATACATTTGGAAATTAACAAGACATTTTCCTAAATAGTTAATTTTCTGGATGAAGAGATAGAATAAAATTGTATAATATTCAGAAGGAAACCACAATGAGAATAGAACTATCAGAATTATAAAAAGTAGACAAAGTGTCATTTGGAGGGAAATTTATAACCTTAAGTTTTTATTAGAAAATAAATCACATTGAACATAAAATACCCAGCTCAAGAAAATACAAAAAGAACAAAAAGAAATCCCAAAGAGTAGAAATATTTATGTCAGGTTAAAGATAAAAAAAATAATAAATGAAGCAACATAACCTCAGTGGAATTGACTAATAAAATGAAAAGTTTGTTCCTTGATAAAGATAAATAACAGAAACAAACTTCAGTTGTGATAAATACATGGTTTTATTATTAGTTGTAGTGTTAGTATTAGTAGTGGCAGTAATAGTATTAAGAAAACATGAATACAGTGACCTATATCAGAGACATTTATTATCTACCAAGTATGCACATACTTGCTACTTTTCCAAGTCCTCTTAGTCATGAGCCTGTAAGCAGATGGCCACTGAATTGTAAGTAGAACGACAGGTAGTATTTCTCAACCAAAGCATTTAAGACCTGTATATGATCCTTCAGCTTCCCTCTCCCTCTCTTCCCCTGTGATCTTGAAGGCCATGTCCTGAGATAGCAAAGCCATTCAGTGGAAGCAGCTTAGATTACTGAGTCCCCAGATAAAGGATAGATGCCCTGGGGAGCTGCCTAATTGACGGAGCACCCTGTGTGAGCAGGAGATTAACCTTTGCTGAGTCACTGGCTCGCGTTTTAATCTAGCATAGTCTATGTTATCCTGACTAATGCATGTTTTATAAAAGGTGTTTTTCTAGTGTACTTCTCAGTTGTTAGATAAATACCTATAACTTAACCAGTTTACTATGAAAGTTAAAGTATAGGAAGAGAGTGGAAGAGGAGAGATTAGCTGAACTCGTCAAAGTTCATCTTCCCTGTCTGTTGTCAGACAAATATACCTATTAGTTTCCAGGACCTAATAGCCCTGGTATGCATCTACAAATATGCATATACCTGAAAGCCTGTAGAAGAAAGCAGTTTCCCGTCACATCCTTTACTGTTCAGAATATTTTTCTTAATTTGTTAATTCACTGTTGCTTTTGAAAGATAGTAAGACTAAGCATCTTTTGTTTCTAACTCCAATAAACTATTAATGTGATTTATTACAGTTAACTCATTACGGCATATTTCTATCAAAATGAGAAAACAAAAATAATACACAATCAACAGGTCTCTGCATTAAATGACCTATAACTGAATTTGTCCCGATTTTCATGCTAATTCTCACATTCAGAGTGCAGAGCAAGCCATTTACTAACATTTATTATAAAACTAGTTCTGTATTATTTGTAGAGGAGTGTTTTCATTTGTTAGTCGTATTTCTGAAATGCACAGAACACTGAAGCATGCTCTAGTTTACTGTATGGAGTCAGCTTGTCTGCATTTCTATTTCAGTTTCACCACCTTACTAGCTAGGTGTGCGCTGTGCTTAGTCGCTCAGTCATGTCTGACCTTTGTGACCCCATGAACTTGTAGCCCACCAGGCTCCTCTGTCCATGGGGATTCTCCAGGAAAGAATACTGGAGTGGATTGCCATGCTTTCCTCCAGGGGACCTTCCCAGCCCAGGGATTGAACCTAGGTCTACTGTGTTGTAGGTGGATTCTTTACCATCTGCGCCATCAGGAATCCTAAGAATACTGGAGTGGGTAGACTGTCCCTTCTCCAGGGGTTCTTCCCAACCCAGAAATTGAACCAGGGTCTCCTGCATTGCAGGCAGATTCTTTACCAGCTGAGCTACCAGGGGAGCCCACTAGCTAGGTGGCCTTGGGTATTATTTAACCTCTTCGAGCCTCAGTTTCTCTTCCTGTAAATTGGGAGTAACAGTGATTGAAGTGGGGATCAGAAATGGTGCTCTGTGTAAACTGCCCAGAAGTGCTGCTGTCGGCAGCGGTGATGATGCTTACGACGGAGCAGTTCTGAGAGTAGTGCTCGTCACACGGAACTGGCACTGGTGAGCAGCTCTGCCTCTTCCTGGGCCTCTTTGAGCAAATTGTTCTTTAGTTGCTCAGTTGTGTCTGATTCTTTGTGACCCCATGGACTGCAGCACGTTAGGCTTCCCTGTCCTACACCATCTCCCGGAACTTTCTCAAACTCATGTCCACTGAGTCGGTGATGCCATCCAACCATCTCATCCTCTGTTGTCCCCTTCTCCTCCTGCCTTCCATCTTTCCCAGAATCAGGGTCTTTTCTAATGAATCAGCTCTTCACGTCAGGTGGCCAAAGTATTGGAGCCTCAGTTTCAGCATCAATCCTTCCAATGAATATTCAGGATTGATTTCCTTCAGGATGGACTGATTTGATCTCCTTGTGGTCCAAGGGATCTCAAGAATCTTCTCCAACACCACAGTTCAAAAGCATCAGTTATTTGGCACTCAGACTTCTTTATGGTCCAGCTTTCACATCCATACATGACTACTGAAAAAAACCATAGTTTTGACTAGATGGATCTTTGTCAGCAAAGTAATATCTCTGCTTTTTAATACACTGTCTAGGTTTGTCACAGCTTTTCTTCCAAGGAGCAAGTGTCTTTTAATTTCATGGCTGCTGTCATCATCTGCAGTGATTTTGGAGCCCAAGAAAATAAAGTCTGTCACTGTTTCCATTGTTTCCCCATCTATTTGCCATGAAGTGATAAGACCGGATACCATAATCTTAGTTTTTTGAATGTTGAGTTTTAAGTCAGTGTTTTCACTCCTCTTTTGTACTCCTCAAGAGGCTCTTTTAGTTCCTCTTCACTTTCTGCCATATGGGTGGTGTTATCTGCATATCTGAGGTTATTGATATTTCTCCTGGCAGTCTTGATTCCAGCTTGTGCTTCATCCAGCCCAGCATTTTGCATGATTTACTCTGCATATACCCCTGGAGAAAGAAATGGCAAACCATTCCAGTATTCCTGCCTGGGAAATCCCATGGACAGAGGAGCCTGGTGGGCTACAGTTCATGCGGTTGCAAGAGTCAGACATGACTTAGTGACTAAACCACCGTCACTCTGCATATAAGTTAAACAAGCAGGGTGACAATATACAGCCTTGACGTACTCCTTTCTCAATTTTGAACCAGTCCGTTCCATGTCCAGTTCTAACTGTTGCCTCATGACCTGCATACAGATTTCTTAGGAGGCAGGTAAGGTGGTCTGGTATTCCCATCTCTTGAAGAATTTTCCACAGCTTGTTGTGATCTACAGAGTCAAAGGCTTTGGCATAATCAATAAAGCAGACATAGATGTCTTTCTGCAATTCTCTTGTTTTTTCTATGATCCAATGCATGTTGACAATTTGATCTCTGGCTCCTCTGCCTTTTCTAAAACCAGCTTGAACATATGGAAGTTCTCAGTTCACATGCTGTTGAAGCCTGGCTTGGAGAATTTTGAGTATTACTTCGCTAGCATGTGAGATGAGTGCAATTGTGTGGTAGTCTGAACATTCTTTGGCATTGCCTTTCTTTGGGTTTGGAATGAAAACAGAGCTTTTCCAGTCCTGTGGCCACTGCTGAGTTTTCCAAATTTGCTGGCATATTGAGTGTAGCACTTTTACAGCATCATCTTTCAGGATTTGAAATAGCTCAACTGGAATTCCATCACCTCCATTAGCTTTGTTCATAGTGATGATTTCAAAAGGCCCACTTCACTTCGCACTCCAAGACGTCTGGCTCTAGGTGAGTGATCACACCATCATGGTTATATGGGTCATTAAGATCTTTTTAATATGGTTCTTCTGTGTATTCTTGCCACTTCTTCTTAATATCTTCTGCTTCTTTTAGGTCCATACCATTTCTGTCTTTTGTTGTGTCCATCTTTGCATGAAATGTTCCCTGGAATCTCTAATTTTCTTGAAGAGATCTCTAGTCTTTCCCATTCTTTTGTTTTCCTCTATTTATTTGCATTGTTCACTTAAACAGGCTTTCTTATCTCACCTTGCTATTCTTTGGAGCTCTGCATTCAGATGAATATATCTTTCCTTTTCTACTTTTCCTTTCACTTCTTTTCACAGCTATTTGTAAGGCCTCTTCAGACAACCATTTTGCCTTTTTGCATTTCTTTTTCTTGGGGATGATTTTGATCACTGCCTCTTATACAATATTATGAACCTCTGTCCATAGTTCCTCAGGCACTCTGTCTATCAGATCTAATGCCTTGAATCTATTTGTCACTTCCACTGAATAATCGTGATTTGATTTAGGTCATTCCTTAATGACCTAGAGGTTTCCCCCTACTTTCTTCAATTTAAGTGTGAATTTGGCAATAAGGAGTTCATGATCTGAGACACAGTCAGCTCCCAGTCTTGTTTTTGTTGACTGTATAGAGTTTCTCCATCTTCAGCTGCAAAGAACATAATCTGATTTCGGTATTGACCACCTGATGATGTCCATGTGTAGAGTCTTCTCTTGTGTTGTTGGAAGAGGGTGTTTGCTAGGACCAGTGCATTCTCTTGGCAAAACTCTATCAGTCTTTTTTGCCTTGCTTCGTTTTGTGCTCCAAGGCCAAATTTGCCTGTTACTCCAGGTATCTCTTGACTTCCTACTTTTGCATTCTAGTCCCCTATGATGAAAAAGACAAAAGGACATTTTTTTTTTTTTTTTGGCATTAGTTCTAGAAGGTCTTGTAGGTCTTCACAGAACCATTCAACTTCAGCTTCTTTGGTATTCGGTGGTTGGGGCATAGACTTGGATTACTGTGATATTGAATGGTTTACTTTGGAAACAAACCGAGGTCATTCTGTCATTTTTTGAGATTGCACCCAAGTACTTCATTTTGGACTCTTTCATCTCAAATGCAGTACTCTTTTTTTGCTCCTTTTTGAGCAACTCACCCTCCCTCATTTTCAGTTTTCTCATGTACAAATGAGGGTAATTATAGTTATCTGGTAGATCTGTTGGGAATATCAAATCAAATAGAGTATTACCAATAGTGTTTAGCACAGAGTTGGGTACACAAGGCACTCAGTAAATAATAGCTCTTACTATGAAAACCAAAAATTGGAAAACTTCTACATGGTTTACATATGTAGTACAAATATCCAAAATAATATTCTGTTACCATGTTCTTCTACTCCCTCCTGTGGCCCTAAATACTGGTATTTTCTGAACTACAGGCCAAGTTCTGATACCAAAAATTTCAATATAAAAATAACAATTTTTTTTTTTTGCCATGTGGCTTGTAGCATTTCAGTTCCCTGATCAGGGGTTGAACCTGGGCCATGGCAGTGAAAGCCTGGAATCCTAACCTCCAGGCCACCAGGGAATTCCCTCCTTTGCATTTTTTAATATGCAGATTTCATGAGGCTTTACATCTGGAAACTTGAAAATCTTTGTTGTTATGCTGATTTTATTTGCCCATGTTGGATTTAACTCAGAGTCCGCATTTTTGTTTTAATTTTTTTCTCCTTTTTTTTACCTCCTCTTATTCTACTCTTCTGATTTGCCTTCTTCCCTTCCTTCTTTATAATTAAGTATACCTCCAAACTGCCTTCCATGCAGCTGTCTATAGCATGAAGGATTAGACTGTTTAATGGAAGAGCAGCTCTAAGAATGCAACACAGAAGCCAGCACTGACCTTTCTTGGCTCCTGTGTGTGCTTCTAAATGATCACCTCTTCTGCCACACAGAGGCTAGCATTGCTCTAATTATTGCTTTCACTCTCATTTCTGCTTAAACTTTACATTCTCCCAGTGCACTGAATATTAATTTCAGGTTGCAAACATTTGCTCATTTTTAACCCATGCTTTTTTCTTCAAGGCTACTGTAAACATAATTAGCTTACAGTAAAACATTACATAAAACATTCTTTATTGCTTACAAATTTAAAATATTAATAAAATTAATATTTTATTTCTAGAGAAGAAAAAATACCAATGATGTTGATGCTTATGTTAAGATTAATAGGTCTTCTGTGGGCTTATTATCTCTTCTCTAAGAGGGAAGGGTCATTGTAAATCCCTCCTTCAGGCATGTTTGGTGACCATGAAAAACATTTAGCACAGTGCCAGGTACAGGGTAAAGGCAGTAAATGTTTGTATTGTGATGGCTGTTTTATTACTATAAGTAATTTCTATAATTTAATGATTTAGTTTAGTTCTAGAAGGAAACTTTTTTACTCCTCTGATCAGTCATGAGGTCCTTGACTTCAACCCTTGGCTTTAAAATGAGTTGTTATGAGAATTTTTTTTTATGTTTGTTAGACTAGGAGGAGAATAAATCATCTTGTTCCTTTTCTCTTCACTTTTTTCTAGTGCATTTAAATCTAATAAAACTCTGCCTGGTGTAGGCTTCACTCTAAGCCATGTAGACATTGAAAGAAGATGGTTGCTTGCTTCTGCCATTTGAAATATGGATCCAGATGCAACGGAGCCCTGCTGGATGAGACAGAGTGCTAGAACTCTCAGGGGCTTGACTGCTTGGGTTTGAAGGACTGAGCAAGCTCAGTCTCACTAAGAGTGGTTTTGTTTTTGGAGCCTGGGGAGTTTGATGGGGCTGTTTTAGCTCTGGTGTGGGGGGACTCCCCAGACATCTGTTTGACCTTCCTGGAGGCGTCTTCCTCGTTAGTCACATGTTGGAATGTCAAAGGACTGTCATCTCAGTCCCTCCCTGGTCCTCGTCGGCCTCATTGGAGCTGGGACAAGAGAACGTGTCAGCCTCTGGCTGAAACTGAGAGGTGGAAACGAAAGGGAAGCCTGACAGCGGACTTGGGCAAGATCACTGCTGAAGCTGCAGGCCTGAAAAAAGAATGCGTGCGCCAGAATCTTTTTGGCTTAAATTATCTGTGATTACCTCATCACTTCTATTTTTGTGAATATATTTTTTACTTCCAGAGTGCTTTCACTTTAAGTAGAAAAGCCCAGTCTTTCTCTCCTTATGTTTTTCCTTTACTCTCACGAGACTATCACATTCACAACACTTCTGACACTTCTGGCCACCAAATGTGCGGATTTTTTCCCCTGCCCTAAGCAGTGCTCAGATACTACCTGGGTGTTCTACAATTTAACTTGTTCTGATAGTGACTACCTGGAGGCAGTGTCAGATCCCACAGATAAAGAGCTCAGTCCCACAAGATTGCCCCACCCTTAGACGCCAATCACAAGTAGTAGGTCCCTAGGTCACCCGCAGCTTCTGTCTGGGACATTTGGCTGTAACCAGAATTTTCCACAACCCCTTCTTTGGGTTCCTCTTACTTGTTCGAGCTGCCCACAGAACTCAGGAAATCACTTATAATTCAGTCAGTTCAGTTGCTCAGTCGTGTCCAACTCTTTGTGACCCCATGAACTGCAGCACGCCAGGCCTCCCTGTCTATCACCAACTCCTGGAGTCCACCCAAACCCATATCCATTGAGTTGGTGATGCCATCCAACCGTCTTATCTTCTGTCATCACCTTCTCCTCCTGCCCTCAATCTTTCCCAGCATCAGCGTCTTTTCAAATGAGTCAGCTCTTCACATCAGGTAGCCAAAGTATTGGAGTTTCAGCTTCAGCATCAGTCCTTCCAATGAACACCCAGGATTGATCTCCTTTATTAAAAGATATGATAAAGGCTACAGATGTACAGGCAGATGAAGAGATATTTAGAATGAGATCCTAGTGGGTCCCAAGCACAGGGACTTCTGGCCTGTGGAGTTGGGGTATGTCACCAACTTGGAAGCTCTCTGAACGCCATACAATTTTGGTTTTGGTGGAGGCTTCATTACACAGGCATGATCAATTATTAACTGCATTTCCTCTCCTTCATTCTACTCAAGAGAATGAGGGGTGGGGCTGAAAATTCCAAGCTTCTAATCATGGCTTGTTCATTCCAGTGGCCAGTGCTCATCCAGAAGACCAGCCAGAGTCACCTCATTAGAACAAAAGATACTCCTATCACCCAGGAAATTATGAAGGTTTCAGGAGCTCTGTCCCAGTAACTGGGGGTAGAGACATACATATTTCCTGTGATCTCACACACATATGCCAACTGGCCTAATCCTCGCAGTAGTCTCTTGAGGCAGGCAGGGTAGGTCTCACCACTATTTGACAGAAAAGAAAACTAAAGCTTTCTCCAATAAATCTTTCTAATAAGTGGCAATGCAGTTTTTGGCTCCTGGTCCCATTGTTTAGAGTGTTTTTGGCTGGGCTGATTGCATTCCGAGGTAAGCACTATGGTATGCCTTGAGGCCCACTGGGACAATCTCCAGGCACCAAATGGCTCCTACTTTTCTGCATCATTTTCTGTAATTCTATCATTTTGAGTCAGTCATATACTTGATTTAGCCAGTACCTTTCTAAGCCCTCTCTTAAAAAATGCTAAGGGGTAGGGAAGTAATAAATGGTAAATCAGTTTGCCAGGTTACTTTCTCTCTTGACAGTCAGCTGAGATCAGAGCCGTTAGGGATGGAAATGTTGATGGCAGAGGGAGTTTGAAGGGCTCTCTGAGAAGGACAGGCCTAGAAGGGTATGTTGGTTTTCTGTTGCTGTATAAGAAATGGCCACAATTGTAGTAGCTTAAAACAGCACACATTTATCTCACAGTTTCTGTAGGTCAGGAGCCTGGGCTTGCCTTAGCTCGGTCCTCTAGTCAAGGTTATGAATCTGCAATAAAAATGCTGGTGGGGCTGCATTCCTTTCCAGAACTTGGTATCTTTTTCCAAGGTCCCAAGTTTTCTGGCAGAATTCAGTTCCTTGTAGTTGTTGGACTGAAGCCCTCTGCACCCTGAGGCTGTCTTCAGCTCTCTGACATGTGACCCTCTTCACAGGCAGTTCATATCATAGCACCTTGCTTCTTCAAGGGCAGCCATAGATTTGCTCTCTGAAATCTCTAAGTGAAAGTGTTAGCTGCTCAGTCGTGTCCAACTCTTTGTGATCCCATGGACTGTAGCACATCAGGCTCATCTGTCCTTGGAATTCTCCAAGCAAGAATACTAGAGTGGGTTGCCATTCCCTTTTTGAGGGGATCTTCCCACAATGGAGTATTACATAGTGTGGTATGAGTCTGTGGTTGATAATTTGAGATTTCACCTTAAAATCTGGATCTTCCAGTGAATCAGGGTCCACATTCTCACTGGCAAATAGCTGGTAGGCGCTGAGTAGCCACTAGTGTTAATAGCTTGGACATGAAAGGGCTGAAGTTTTCTTTAGGGTAGCCTCCTTCCATGTATGCTGCACTGCCCCAGCCTGCTTCAGTCATTCACTGTGCCCTTCTGCCTGTTGTGAGTATTGACTTCTGTGACATGAGATCACGTTTTTGAAGAGACTGAGAAAGGGTATGACTCCAGGAAATGGAGTAAGGAGGCTGTGATTGAAGAAAGGGGATGGGACTGAAGCAATAGTCTCTCACATGTCTAACTGTAACACAAAGAAAGGTGAGACGGAATAGATCTGGCTTTACTTGTGGCTCCACACTTGCATGTGTAGATTTAGGCCTATAATTTCACCTCTCTGAGCCTCAGTTTTCTCATCTAGAAAACCTCCCTTCCCCCAGAGTTTCTGAATCAAACAGATTGGGGTCAGGGACTAGGAATCTGTAGTTTTGAAAAATGCTCAAGGTGACTCTTCATGGTCGGGCAAGATGACGAGTCCATTCACAACTGGGCATTGGCCAGCAGCTCTGCCTCAGGAAGTAAGAGCCACTTCTCGGTATTGATGATTGTGGCTCATCTAAGCAGGCTAGACTTGATGGAAATATTTTAGCTCCAGAAGGGGTAGGAAACCAAGTCAAAAACCAAACCATATAGACTGAGCCATCATGGTGGAGAGGGAGAAGCAAGGATGTAGTACGTGGGGTCCCCCACCCACTACCACCTCCTTCTCACTCCCCAGCGGCTGGCTTCCTTCCATTAAGTGCCGCTGCCCGGTGGGTCAGTACAGGGGCTGAACCGTTGTGTCTTACATCTCAAAATACTTTGTAAACTGCTGATGGGGCAAAGCTATGTAGTCCAGTGAAAATTAGGGGCTTAATAAATGTTGGTTGAATAAGAGAATCAATAAAAAATAGATACTTTCCAAGGTCTGGTACTTGGTACCACTTTGATGCACTCTTTCACTCTTAACCTCTCTGAATTTCTCTGAGAACATGGAGAGAAGTTCTTCTCTGTCTCTCCACTCTTTCTACTGACCTGAGTGCAATCTATAGCAAGATTGTAGATAATGAGAGACTTAATTTAGAAAAAATCTTTTTTTTCTAGCTCAAAGCAAATGCCCACAGTATCCTGGTTTAAAAAATGCAAAGTTATCATTTTCATTGAAAAAGAAATCTTCTAGCTTGTTGAGCACATTTTTCCCAAATAAGGAAAATTTCTAGTAACTTACAGGTGTGGAAAGCCCTGTAGGCAAACTTGATTTTATCATTACACTGTCATGTTTGAAAATAAAAGAAAATTTTAAGTAACCTAACACGAAAGCTGACTCCTATAAAGTTTTGTGGTTAAAAAGACATGAGATTTATCAATGTTGTGCAGTCTTTTTTTTCGAATCACACCTCAATCAGAAGACAGGAATCATGGAAGGACACATGTGCTTTATGAACTCCTGCTTAGGATAAGACTTTGCTTCCCCTAAAATATATTTTGGTCAATTTGTTCGTATATTTTTGGTCTTATCTCTTTTTAACATACAGCATTGGTTTGGTTTAACAGCCCATGAGAGCCTTTAAATATTTCATAGCTGATAGTGCTGATGAAAACTTAACTTGCACCAAAGTTATTTTTTATTTATGGGCTTCTGGGGGCATCCATAGTGCTCCACGAAGCATAGGAAGGACAAGTTTATGCTCTGGGCCTTCTGTGAGTGCTTAGCATTTAGATAGCAGTGACAGGCAGGAGCATGAGTGGCTGTCTGAGTTATTTGGAATGATAGCCTTCTGGTTGGAGTGACAGGCTGTCCTGCTTGGGGGAAAATGATTATACAGGATATGGTTGCTGGTCACTGCATTTGGAGTAATTTTTCTGGAAGTGGTGATGAGCATTTAAGGGACAGAGGATTGGGAGGATAGATGGGAAAAAGAAAGGCATTTGAAATGAGGGAAACAGCATGACCAAGGCACAGAGGTGCTGTATCTGGTATATTTGGTGAATATATTTGGGGGAATAGCATTAGATGAGACTTAGTGGTGTGGTGGGCCTGGATTATGAAGGATCTGGAGAGGCAGGCTTTGGTATTCCAGCAAATGAAAATAGAATACTTTCTATGGAAGATTTCTTTTTTTTTAAGTTAAAATATAGTTGATTTACAATGCTATTTTAGTTTCAGGTGCATAGCACAGTGATTCAACATTTTTATAGATTATAATTCATTAAAAGTTATTACAAAATAAAGGCCATCATTCCCTGTGCCATTCAATATATTTTTGTTGCTTGTCTACTTTATACATAGTAGTTTATATATCCTAATCCCATATCCCTATCTTGTCTCCTCTACTATGAAAGGTTTCTGAGTAGGAGAAATGTCATAATAGTAATTAAATTTTTATTGAAGGATTACCATACACAGGTGGGCTTCCCTTGTAGATCAGTTGGTAAGGACTCTGACTGCAATGTAGGAGACCCAGGTTTGATTCTTGGGTCAGGAAGATCCCCTGAAGAAGGAAATGGCAACCCACTCCAGTATTCTTGCCTGGGAAATCCCATGGACACAGGAGCCTGGCAAGCTACCATCCATGAAGTCACAAGAGTCCGACATGACTTATCGACAATAGGTCAGACCATACACAAGTAATGATACAAGTTCTTTCATATACATTGACTCACCTCAACCCTGGGAAGTAAACACCATTTCTAGGATCTCAGTTTTCAGATGAGGAACCTGGGCGTAGTGAAGTGGTTGAGGTGGAATTTGAACCCAAGCTGTTTGGCTGTGCTGCCAATGCACTTAAGCCGTGGACTCTATTCCTCAACGGGATAAGTGGTATCTGCATGCGTGCTAAGTCGCTTCAGTTGTGTCTGGCTCTTTGTGACCTTATGGACTGTGGCCCACCAAGCTCCCCTGTCCATGGTATTCTCCAGGCAAGAATACTGGAGTGGGTAGCTATTCCCTCCTCCAGGGGATCTTCCCCGATCAAACCTGTCTCCTGCATCTCCTGCACTGCAGGCGGATTATTCACCACTGAGCCACTCGGGAAGCCTAAGTGGTATCTAAGGAAGGTTAATCTCAGGGTTGGTTGGAAGCGGGAAAAAAAGCCTGGTGATGAGAAACCAGGTTATGTGGCTACAGTAGTAATTCTAGGCATATGAGAAACAGTTCCCATCTTTGCCTCCTGCCTCTTCATCACTGATTTCATCCATCCCTACTAGTCCGATAATAAGTTCCAGGCCCCACTATGTTCTGCCTCCTGCCTTGCTCCCCCAGCAATCCATTCTCCACTCTGCAGCCAGAGGATCTTTGTAAAAGCAAATCTAAGCATGTCGCTCCCTTTATTAAACCTTCAATGTTAAATCCAACTCTTCACGAGATGGCTCTCCTTTTTCTCCACAGTCCCATTTCTAAGCACCTACATAATTTCACACCAATAAATGTCAGCTGTTATTATCAACCCAATAAACCCACTTATCACACTACTGTATATTTGCTGAATGAAGAAAACCAGTGAGTGGGAACAGAGCATAAGAGATAGACACGGTTAATAGGCAGAAGTCTGATTTTAATAATTTCTCTCCACCTGTGGGCTTGAGGCAAAGAAACACAGAGGAAAAAAGATCTACCCTTCTATTTTAGGGCCTCTGCAACCTCTGCTTCTATCTGTATCTGTATCTCTGTAGCAAATATTTTCCCACTTAGTGCAGCCCTTTTGGAAGTTCTGTTTCCAGGTCTCCATGCTGCATATCTGCCTCAACGCCTGGCTCTGCTGCCTGGAAGCCTCGGGCTTGGCCCTGTTTTACTGCTCCTCCATCTTCAGGAAGCTGGCCTCAGAGTCTCTCACCCCTCTGCTGCCTTGGGGAGGGGATTTGGATCATTTCAAAGGAAACGGAGAGGATGATTCAAAGATGAGTCGATAGTTTCAAGATGGCTGACTCAGAGAATGACTAAGAAGGAAGTGGGAGGGAGTAAGAAGGGAAGACAGAGTTGTGAAGGCAAGGAGGCCTGTGGAAGCAGCAAGGCTGGACTTCAGTCCCATTCCTGCCCTCAGGGATACCCCCGACCTGGCCCAAGTCTCAGCTTCCTCCCCCTCAAGTGGGGCCAATCTGCTTTATAAGAGTATCTTGAAGGTTAAAGGGAAGGTGACCCTCAGGAACTCAGCGTGATGGTTCTCCACAGGAAGTGCCCTCTAAAAGTCAACTGTCATCACTTTAAGTGGGAAGTGACAGTTAAACTGTCTGGCCTAAAGCAGCGACTTTCAAACTTTTGGTATCTGGAGGGCCCCCTAAGCTTGTAAATATTACTGAGGACTTCAAAGAGCTATTGTTTACCTTTTACCTAGTAATACCACATTCGAAATTAAAACTGAAATATTTTAAAGTATTTATTAATTATACGAGAGATATAATAAACCCATCATCTGTTAACATATTGTAAAAAATGGGAGTAGTAAGTTTTTCCAAGACAAAAACGACTAGAAGAGAGGCATTGCTTTACATTTGTGTAAATCTCCTTAATGTTGGGCTTAATAGAAGACAGCTGGATGATCATATGCTTTGGGGCAGCACCACATCCAGATACCTCTGCATAACTCCACTATACTCCTGTGAAAGAATGAGCCTTTAAAAAGCAAATAGCATTTGATGCTGTTATGAAATAGTTGTGACCTCAGTGTCTGCCTGAAGGAGTTTCAGGCTTCTTCCAGGGGTCCCCAGACCAAACTCTGAGAACCACTGACCTATAAGATCATTCTGAAAAAATATTTTTCAATCTGTGAATAAAGATAATGCCAGAAATGAGGTCATATATCACCTCCATCATGTGGACAAAAATTAAAGAGTCTGCCAATATCAAGTGTTTCTGAGGATGTGAAATAGAGGAAGCTCTCAACCTGGGTATGAATTGGCTCGACTGCTTTATTAGGCATTACCAAACTTCTCTTTAAAGTTAAAAATGCTCATACTCTACTATCCAGCTATTCTACTCTTCAGTAGAATTAAGAAACAAGTGATGGTGTCTTTACATAACAGAATACTAAAATGAAATACTGTAATGAACACTAATGGTAATAGAATAATAATAGTAATATGGTATATTCACATAATAGAACATTGCAATTAGAAATGAATTCACTAGAGCCACATTAATATGAGTAAACCTCAAAAGCAATATTGAGCAAAAACTGAGTGAAAGAGATGCCAGTCCAGAGTAACATATTTGTAAAGACTGAAAGTATGCCAAACAAAAGTACATGTTGCTGATGGACACCTACATACCCAGTGAAAATATACCATCGTGCATGGAATGAGAAGCACCAAATTCAAGACAATGGTTGCCCCTGAAGAATGACATGCAGCGAAATCAGGGAGGAGTTTGGGAAGGCTTTAAAGATATCTGTAATGTTTTATTTATCTATTTAAAAAATCTGAATTTAAAAAGTTTTAAGTGTTGATTTAGCTGGGAAAGAGAATATGGCAAGGAAACAAATCCATGACAATAAAAAATGAAATCTCTCTGCAAAGGGCGTGTGGGCAATGATCTCCCCTGCAACTCCTTCAGTCAGTTGACTGTGCGGTTGGGGTCACGCTGGAGCAGCGGGGTTTCAAAGATTCTTTTGTAACTGATTCCTTGGTGTTTGCCATGGGTTTTCCCATAGATACAGTCAAGGCAGTTGCCTAGACTAGGTTCATCTGCCCAACCCACAGAAACCTATTAATTTCACAGACTGCTTGACCAATAGAAAGGGATCAGCAGGGTTGAGAGAGTTTCCTGGTCAAGCTTGTTCTGACTCTGAGAGCCAGGAACAGATTCTCTCCCGGGCATTCTCGCTTGATCTACCTCCCTTCCTAGTCAGGTTCTGGGAGAGGGGATTCTCATATTTCTGAGTCAGTCAAGCTTGGCAGGGAGGGGCAGGACAGTCTGGGGTGTGTGGTTCTGTGGGTGGATGGTCTGGGAATCTGGGGCCAAGAGATGGAGGGGGGCAAATTTATCAGCCCATATCTCTGAGTTGGAATCACTCTTGATCTTTGGTCAGTTTTAGAGTTATCTCTCACTGATTTTCTGCTAGGACTTCTTTTACTTTCTCTTTTACTGACAATCTGGTTGTTTACTCACTGATTCTGTCCAATCCTGGACAAGGATCCTACCTAGACCTCACTCTGTCCAGTGTTACTGAGATATAACTGATACATAGCTTTCTATAAGTTTAAGATGTGCAGCATAATGATTTGATATACGTGCATACTGAGAAATGATTACCACGGTAAGTCTAGTTAACATCTATCACCACACAGTTACAATTTTTTGTGTGTGATGAGAATTTTTAAGACCTACTCTCTTAACAGCTTTCAAATACACAATGCAGTGTATATATATGTGTGTGTGTGCGCGCGTATGTATATACATGTGTAAGGAAATGGCAACCTACTCCAGTACTCTTGCCTGGAGAATCCCATGGACAGAGGAGCCTGGTGGGCTACAGTCCAAGGGGTCGCAAAGAGTCGGACACGACTGAGTGACTTAACCTTCACTTTCATATATAAATAAACATATATATACACATACACATCTATCTATGGGCTTCCCTGGTGGCTCAGACGGTAAAGCGTCTGCCTACAATGCGGGAAACCCGGGTTTGATCCCTGGGTTGGGAAGATCTCCTAGAGAAGGAAATGGCAACCCACTCCAGTATGCTTGCCTGGAAAATTCCATGGATGGAGGAGCCTGGTAGGCTACAGTCCATGGGGTCGCAAAAAGTCAGACACGACTGAGTGACTTCAATGTCATGTCACATCTATCTATATGTAGATGTGTACATATACATCTAGTCTATGCATACACACATACACATCTAGTCACCAAGTTGTACATTACATCTCCAGGACTTACTTATCTTATAACTGGAAGTTGGTATCTTTTGACACCTTTCACCCTTTTTGCCCACCCACCCAACCCCTGCCTATTCTCCGTTTTGATGAGTTTGGTTTTTTCAGATTCCACATATATATACATATTTTTAAAAGGCCTGGTAATATCCTGTTGAATGGATATTAGTGGACTAGAGAAAGTTTCTGCATCCTAACTCAGGGAGAACAAGACCTCCTGGGGCTGATTCAAGAATGAAAGATTACAGTAGATGTAGTGTATTTACAATAGAGTCTAGACAGGATAACGGCTGAGTAAATGTTGACCATTATTGTGTATAACCATGTCTTCACCTTTGTTCTTTTAAAAAGCCCCACCCATTTAATGAAAGTGTGGGTCTCTCCACTGACAACCTGCCACTCTATTTATTTTTTCCATTTAGAGACAAAGCTACATATAGTTGATAATGATGGATCTCAGGCTAGCAAAGAGACCTAAGTAGCATTGTTTCCACTTCAGGAGAGCCAGCTCAGTTAATTTAAAATAGTTTTAAACTTTATATTGGAGCATAGTTGATAAGCTCAGTTAAATTTATCTTCCTTCTTTATCAAGGAAGAGTAACTTCTGGTGGGAGAAGGTAGAGCAGGGCCTCTGGGATGAAGCATTTGGAAAAGTTCTGGGGTCACTCATACATACTCCAACAAATATTTTTTGAGCACCATTGATGTTTTTGAACCAGTCACTGACTAAGGCTGCTAAGCCCTGAAAATACAGATGAAAGACATTTTCTGCTCCCAAGTTGCTCACTGTGTAGAGAAGAGGATGTTAAGTGGGAAAGGGTACACAGGAAGAACGAACATCCTGAGAGTTCAGGAAGGAGCCTAACCCACACCAGACTGATACTCAAACCGAGCTGGATAGGGTTCCTCCTGGGAATGAGTCTATTGAAGTCATTACATTACATTAAAAAAAAAAAAAAGGCCAACACCAGATCATAAAGGATCTTTTGTGCTGTCACAGAAGGGTTCCGCAAACCCCCTTGCTCCCAGAAGGCAATGTAAGATGTCACAGAGTGCAGAAGGGACAGAAGGAATGGGAGATGAAGTCATGCTCTTTCTTCCTCCCTCAGATTTTCCTTTTCTTCCTCCTTCACTGTCCCTCCATATTTGTCCTGCAATATCAAAAGGTTATAGTTGGGAAGGAGTGGGGGGTGGGGTGGAGAGGAGAGACAGAAGGAGAAAGAAATCCCAAATAATGGCAGTGTAGAGGAAAGGAAGTGTTGGAGCCACCTGGCTGGTGCAGTCATTTGTATTGAAGAGAAGTACCTAATTCAGGCATCTGAAACCTAGAGACTGTCCTAGAAAATAAATTTCCCAGGCTGTGCAGCGATTCATCAGCCCCAAACCTCATCTCCTTGTTATTTATGAGTTTTTAGAACTTGAATAAATGCCAGGCAACGTTTTCTAAGTTGGATTCTTCATTTAGTACGTTTATTTTGAAATGCTTTTTTCCTATGACCGAGTTAAGAGTTAGGTTCACACACTAAAAGGTGAAGAATAGTGGTATAGGGGATAAATAAAGCAGGCATCCTGATAGCTCTTAATCCCAAATCAACTTTTCTCTCAATATTGAGGGAATGAGAGAAAATGAAATCATGTTTTTACTTGAGATATATGAATAACTGTAGGTTTAGCAGAATATGTATTGACATATCAACTTTTCCTAAGGTTTTTTTTTTTTAAGTTGTTTAATTTTTTTAACCTCTGTGAAGTTAAAAAAATATATAAACTTTTAAAAAATATTAGGCTGGATTTAAATATTTTTGTTTCTGCTACATGAGTCTAAGGCTAACAAAGTGATGCCTAAGATACTATTTGAACATCTCAAAGAATGTGTTGATTCCTTTAACAATTTTTAAGCAGTCATTTCAGTGAACTCCTTAGAAGTTATATGAAAACTTTTTAGTGGATTTAGCTGTGAGTTAGAAGTGATAACGATTTCAGCTCTAAGAAAATTTATATAATGTTTCAGATCTATTATAGTCTTGAGGATCCTAGATACCATGGTAGTTTAGTGTTGGAGCAAGAAATAGTTATTAAAATCGACTGGAAAAGTCTAGTGGGAGATCTTTCAAAAGCTTCATATCGAAAAAACTTGAAGAGGAAAATAACATCTTGATTTCATCAAGATGAGGTGTAAAAATCAAACAGATGGGAGGACATTGCAGGAAAAAAAATGTAATAACAAATCTACTGCTTTCCTTCCAAATAATTTCCCAAAATAATAAAACCTGTAAAAATTACATAATATGCAATTAGTGATGTTTTATTGTATCTCTTTTAGTTTTTCTTTTTTTTTTCCCTCTCCTATCTCTGCCTGTGGCCATATAGGCAGAAATTATAAGACACGTGCTCCTCAAAACCAGTGAGGGGAGAGGACAAAGGAACACAATGAGCAATTACCATCGGCCGGGATAGTGTTCAGCTGCAGGGAAGAAAGCCCTGGCTTCCCTGGCTTAGACAAGGATGCGTGTGATGAGGAATCTGGGTGGGGCAGTCCAGCGCAGATGCTGGTGCCCAAGGAGGTCACTGAGGACGTGGGCTCCTTCCCAGGCCCTGCGGTCACCTTTCCTCCAGCACCAGGCACTGTATTCATGCTCCAGGCAAGATAAAGGGGCAGGATGAGAACGGTGGAGATACTACTGCAGAAGGTTCCCCTTGAGTTTAGCACCTGTTTACAATCAGCCAGCACGGATGTATTCCCATGGCTACCTCTAACCATAAGGCAATCTGGACGAGGGGAGGATTTCTAACTGGCTATTTGTCACCTCAAATAGAGATAAGGTCTTTCAAAAAGGAAGAAGGGAGAATGTTTTCATTCTTGATCTTTGAAGTATTTAGTTTATCCCATTTACCATTAAATGAAGACAGGTTTAATCTATTTCTCTTATTACTTATTGTCTCCTGCTGCACCTAATAATACACATTCAACAAATGGAAGTTGATTGACAGACTGATGACTCATCAAGCTGTCAAGCATACTTCATGTCAATATACTAGGGAATTGTTGCAGTTTCAGACATTCATACACATAGAATAATTAGAGAACAACCCAACTGACATAAAGGCAGATTATCTCCATTTGTATTTTGTTTTCTATTAATTCATAATGCTAAAGTACTTGTTGAACTAGACTTGGTTCCAAGCATGTTTTTGTCAAATTATTTGGTTAAATGTCAGTTCAGTTCAGTTCAGTCACTCAGTCATGTCCGACTCTTTGCAACCCCATGAACTGCAGCACGCCAGGCCTCCCTGTCCATCACCAACTCCTGGAATCTACCCAAACCCATGTCCATCAAGTCGGTGATGCCATCCAGCCATCTCATCCTCTGTCATCCCCTTATCCTCCTGCCCCCAATCCTTCCCAGCGTTAGGGTCTTTTCCAATGAGTCAGCTCTTGGCAACAGGTGGCCAAAGTGTTGGAGTTTCAGCTTCAACGTCAGTCCTTCCAATGAACACCCAGGACTGATCTCCTTTAGGATGGACTGGTTGGATCTCCTTGCAGTTCAAGGGACTCTCAAGAGTCTTCTCCAACACCACAGTTCAAAAGCATCACTTCTTCGGCGCTCAGCTTTCTTCACCATCCAACTCTCACATCCATACATGACCACTGGAAAAATCATAGCCTTGACTAGATGGACCTTTGTTGGCAAAGTAATGTCTCTGCTTTTTAATATGCTATCTAGGTTGGTCATAACTTTCCTTTCAAGGAGTAAGTGCCTTTTAATTTCATGGCTGCAATCACCATCTGAAGTGATTTTGGAGCTCCCCAAAATAAAGTCTAACACTGTTTCCACTGTTTCCCCATCTATTTCCCATGAAGTGATGGGACCAGATGCCATGATCTTAGTTTTCTGAATGTTCAGCTTTAAGCCAACTTTTTCGCTCTTCTCTTTCACTTTCATCAGGAGGCTTTTTAGTTCCTCTTCACTTTCTGCCATAGGGGTGGTGTTGTCTGCATATCTGAGGTTATTGATATTTCTCCCGGAAATCTTGATTCCAGCTTGTGCTTCCTCCAGCCCAGCGTTTCTCATGATGTACTCTACATATATGTTAAATAAGCAGGGTGACAATATACAGCCTTGACGTACTCCTTTTCCTATTTGGAACCAGTCTGTTGTTCCATGTCCAGTTCTAACTGTTGCGTCCTGACCTGCACACAGGTTTCTCAAGAGGGTCAGATGGTCTGGTATGCCCATCTCTTTCAGAATTTTCCACAGTTTATTGTGATCCACACAGTCAAGGCTTTGGCATAGTCAATAAAGCAGAAATAGATGTTTTTCTGGAAGCTATCTTGCTTTTTCGATGATCCATCAGATGTTGGCAATTTGATCTCTGGTTCCTCTGCTTTTCTAAAACCAGCTTGAACATATGGAGTTCCAGTTCATGTTTGCTGAGCCTGGACTGGAGAATTTAGAGCATTACTTTACTAGTGTGTGAGATGAGTGGCAATTGTGTGGTAGTTTGAGCATTCTTTGGCATTGGCCTTTCTTCGATTGAATGAAAACTGACCTTTTCCAGTCCTGTGGCCACTGCTGAGTTTTCCAAATTTGCTGGCATATTGAGTGCAGCACTTTCACAGCATCATCTTTCAGGATTTGAAATAGCTCAACTGGAATTCCATCACCTCCACAAGCTTTGTTCTTAGTGATGCTTTCTAAGGCCCACTTGACTTCACATTCCAGGATGTCTGGCTCTAGGTGAGTGATCACACCATCGTGATTATCTGGGTTTGAAGATTTTTTGTACCGTTCTTCTGTGTACTCTTGCCACCTCTTCTTAGTATCTTCTGCTTCTGTTAGGTCCATACCATTTCTGTCCTTTATTGAGCCCATCTTTGCATGAAATGTTCCCTTGGTATCTCTAATTTTCTTGAAGAGATCTCTAGTCTTTCCCATTCTGTTATTTTCCTCTATTTCTTTGCATTGATTGCTGAGGAACGCTTTTTTATCTCTCCTTGCTATTCTTTGGAACTCTGCATTCAGATGGGAATATCTTTCCTTTTCTCCTTTGCTTTTCACTTCTCTTCTTTTTACAGCTATTTGTAAGGCCTCCTCAGACAGCCATTTTGCCTTTTTGCATTTCTTTTCCCTGAGGATGGTCTTAATCCTTGTTTCCTGTACAATGTCATGAACCTCCGTCCATAGTTCATCAGGCACTCTGTCTATCAGATCTAGTCCCTTAAATCTATTTCTCACTTCCACTGTATAATCATAAGGGATTTGATTAGGTCACACCTGAATGGTTTAGTGGTTTTCCCTACTTTCTTCAATTTAAGTCTGAATTTGGCAATAAGGAGTTCATGATCTGAGCCACAGTCAGCTCCTCGTCTTGTTTTTGCTGACTGTATAGAGCTTCTCCATCTTTGGCTGCAAAGAATATAATCAATCTGATTTCAGTGTTGACTATCTGGTGATGTCCATGTGTAGAGTCTTATCTTGTGTTGTTGGAAGAGGGTGTTTGCTGTGACCAGTGCGTTCTCTTGTCAAAATTCTATTAGCCTTTGCCCTGCTTCATTCTTTACTCCAAGGCCAAATTTGCCTGTTATTCCAGGTGTTTCCTGACTTCCTGCTTTTGCATTCCAGTCCCCTATAATGAAAAGGACATCTCTTTGGGGTGTTAGTTCTAAAAGGTCTTGTAGGTCTTCATAGAACCATTCAACTTCAGCTTCTTCAGCATTACTGGTTGGGCCATAGGCTTGGATTACCGTGATATTGAATGGTTTCCCTTGGAAACAAACAGAGATCATTCTGTCATTTTTGAGATTGCATCCAAGTACTGCATTTCAGGCTCTTTTGTTGACCATGATGGCTACTCCATTTCTTCTAAGGGATTCTTGCCCACAGTAGTAGATATAATGGTCATCTAAGTTAAATTCACCCATTCCAGTCCATCTTCGTTAGCTGATTCCTAGAATGTCAACATTCACTCTTGCCATCTCCTGTTTGACCACTTCCAATGTGCCTTGATTCATGGACCTAACATTCCAGGTTCCTATGCAATATTGCTCTTTATAGCATTGGACCTTGCTTCTATCACCAGTCACATCCACAACTGGGTATTGTTTTTGCTTTGGCTCCATCCCTTCATTCTTTCTGGAGTTATTTCTCCACTGATCTCCAGTAGCATATTGGGCACCTACCGACCTGGGGAGTTCCTTTTTCAGTGTCCTGTCTTTTTGTCTTTTCATACTGTTCATGGGGTTCTCAAGGCAAAATACTGATGTGGTTTGCCATTCCCTTCTCCAGTGGACCACATTCTGTGGTCAGAGGGGCAGAAAAATATAATGAGGGCACATGATGGGAACAAATGATTCTCATTGCATCATGGTTTGTGGGATGATATATCACATAGCCTTTCTGTTTCTTCGTTTCTCCCTATAAAATACAGGCTGTGGCAATGACCATCCCTCATAGATACTGGGAAGGTGAGATAATGTAAGACAGTAAAGAGCATGCACGGGCTCGGAAATCAGACCATCTGGATTCCTTTTTCAAATCTGTCATTTACTAGCTGTGTAACTAGGGAAATGTATCTCAGTTTCTCTATCTATAAAATGAAGTAATAGAGGTAAAAATGACAGAGGGCTGACGTAGAGATTAAGTGGGTCAATACATGCAAAGTGTTTAGAAAGAACTTGGGACATAGTAAACACTCAAAAAATATTAGCCATGATTATAGTGTTTCTAAAGGTTTCTCTAGAAGGAAAGAAGCGTGGGTTTGTTTTTTCTCCCATGTTCTTTTCCTGAGTGCTTCCCTCCCCTTCTCTCTCTCTTCCCTCCCCCTACCCCTGCTTTCCCCTTCTCCTCCTCCTCCTCACATATCTTGCCTGTGTCTGCTTGGACATCTTTGGGGCCAGAGGGGACAAAGGGAGCAGGTAAGATGTCTTCAGAGACGGGGAGAAGCAGCCCCGTGGACCAACTGCCATAAGCCAGCGTGATGGGCTCTCGGGCTGATGCCAGTCAAAGCAGGGCAACCGGACCTGTCAGGAGAGATGTTGATTTCAGCTGTCACACGCGGCCCTTTTGGACTCGCTGCAGGACTCCTGACCCTCCTCTGCAGTGGTTTGAAATGGACTTTATGAGGCTTTCATTCGTCCTTGTATCTATTTTTTTTCTCCTGGTGTCTGGTATCTCAGCTACATGAGCGCCAGGCCACACACTTGGCCGACACTCTGCGCAGACCTCTCCTGCATGTCCAGCCCTCTCTCTGCCACACGAAATCTAGACAGTGAGGTCAGGGGTTCCAAGGACCGACTCAGCTTGTTCATCAACGGAGCAATGAGACTATTTTGTGTGTGCTTCCCCTTTTTCAGTTTCCTCCTGGACCAGAATTATAAATAGGATGCTCTGTGACCTTGGGGTCAAAAAGGGAATAATCAGGCAAATGAATTTCTTTTATAATGACTATTATGAACAAAAAATATTAATAATGAGTGTCAAGGATTCAGCTCAAAGACAGTAGAGGCAAAGCCTCCATGAGTCCTTTCTCTCTCTGTTTTCCCAGTTATTTCATAATTTATCTCTGGGTAGAGTGGTGATAGGATTTTTAAATATTAGTAAAAATTTTCACCTCTCAAAATAACTTGCTAATTATTATCCTGAATAATTCTTTGACTGATGAAGCCCTATTGTTTTGCAAACACAAAAGGAATGATAATCCACACTAATAAACAAATCTGAGGAGTATAAAACCCTTTTATTTGCCTAATTAGAGAAATTTCTAAGGAGTGATTTTCAAAGGAAAACAGTTATAGCATTTGTGTCTAAATATATCTTTTTGCTTTTGTTCTACTTTAACCTGAGTGTTTTAAGAAATCTTGTATAGAGTTGATTTTCCTTTGTTAAGGGTACTATTTCTCAGAATAAGTTAAAAAAATTATACAACCCTGAGCTTCCACATTTCTTGTTGAGAGTATTTTTCTTTCTGAATTTGAAAAGAGTGATGTCCTGTCAGCATATTTGATGTTGAGGGTGTAGGTTTCATTTGCTCCAGCAAAGCACTGAGTTCACACTTTCTCTCATCTTCCTGGGTAGAGAGAAATGTAAATAGTGATGAACCGAGCTCTTCGCCACTCTTTCCCTGGTTTTTCTTTGTGATATCACCTTCTATAGAGTTCAAATACATGGGATTTTAAGAAGAAATAATCTCATTCAACAGTAAGCAATGGCTATTATGAAAAGGACTAGTAAATATTTTTTGAAATATCAAATTATCAGATAATTTAAATCTGCTAGATGGTGCCCCTCCTCCTCCTGTTTTGATTATTAGGTACAAAGTTGATAACCTTCATCCCAGTGACTCCAGAAACACCCATATGATACTGTATCTGAACTTAGGGCATTTGTTTACTTAAGCAAGACTTCTCAATCCATTACTGCTAATTCTTCATGGTAAGGGCTGTTCTGTGCATTTGAGGACATGGAGTAGCATCCCTGCTCTCTACCTACTAGATCCTGGTAGCATCCTTCTCCAGTGCGGCAATTAAAAATGTGTCCAGACATGGGCAGGTGTCCCCTGGGGAGATACACCACCCTCAGCTGAGAAGCATGGGTTTACAGTGGTATTTGAATTGGGATGCAGCAACAGTGTCTCTCCAAAGGGCACAATGGCTAGAGGAGGTTAAGCATCGGAAACTTCTACATTCTGATGTGGGAACACAGGCACGGAAATTACACGTGCCTTGCGTGTAATGAAGAGGGGATCAGAAAGTTAAAGTTCCTGTAGTGCTTGGAAGGGGAAGGTACAAAATAGTTAATCAACAGCTTCACCTTGACTAGTCCAGTTTGCTTGCAATATATTAAAAAATATTTCTCAGGAGATTTCTAATTTTCAGATTTCTAACATAAGATATATAAGGCAATTTTATATACGGTTTCCGTTGAAATCAGTGATTATTCAAGCCCAGTAAAATGGGAAATATAGAGTTTTATGTTTTTCTCCCAATCGCTCTCTTTTTTTAAACTATTGTTATATTTTTTATTACATATGTTCATTATAGGGGAAGAAAAAATTTCTGTAAGCTAAAGGGGGAAAAATCCCCCCAAATCTTATTACCTAGATATAACTACTATTAACATGTTGATGTATATTCTCCAAAGAAATCATTATATAGCAACAACTTCTTTTTTTCAAAATAGTTTCTTTTTTTCCATTGAACAGTATTTTACTTTATATCTACTGCTGCATCATGGTAATGCTATCTTGGTCTTTATAAAATATTCTTCTGTAGACTCAGATGTCTTCTGATTTATGGTTATTGTTACAAAATCCCAGTGAGGTAGAAGGAACAACTATTATTATCTCTTATTTATGGAGTATTAAAAGGTAAAGAGGGTTTAAGTGAATTACTTAATGTTACAGAGTTTATCAGGGGAAAAGGTTGAAATAGGATCCCAGGTTTTCTGCTTCCTAATTCAATGTGCTTTCCATTAGTCTGATTTAGTTATTTTAAATATAGATTTATATTAAAATTTTCTTTGCTAAAACTTAAGGTGCTTTAGAGATACCTTTTAACTAAAACTCTTACGGGAATTTGTAATCATGAAGGAAGACAATGGAGGAAAAGTGTAGGCAAAATGAAAAGAGATAAATCAGAATTAGTGCCTGTAACTTTGCCTTCCCCTCCCTCAAGTTGGAGAGCTGTTTAAATTTGCTGAGCACTGTGGCTGGTAAAGAACAAATGTGGGCATCACAATTCTCGGAGCTAGAGCAAAAAGGTAAATAACTTAAAGAATTGCAAGGCACGACAAGTATTGTAATTCAGTGAAACGGGCTGGGTATGTGTCAGGGTGTGGTGGGGATGGTGGGAAACCCACAGTGGGCATGCCCCATCTAAGGGGGCAGCCAGTCCTCAGCTGTAGTGGAAAAATAGAACCCGTGGTGTTAGGTCTTCTGCTTTTACTGAAAAACCCAACATTAGATTATCGTGTAAAATATTTCGACCAAAGAACAAACAGGCCACAATAGTATGTTAGCAAGCGAGGTGTGCCTTGCAGACCTCAGTCTACTCTTGGCATTTTTGAGTCTTGGCTTTCATATATTTTCAGATTTAGATTTCCCCTAAGAATAATAATTGATTCGGCGAGTAAAAAAATTCTCTGTACACTTGCATCTATTCTTCAAGAGGGACCTTGATGGTGACTGTGTTCCTTCCTCTAATAATGCTCCCCAACCTTGTTTCCATAAGAGGTATTTTCTCTCCGTAGGTTGCTGTCTACCCAACATCTACATCATGACTTCCATGGAGGTGTGACTCTCATGGGACATGTGCTCATGGAACAAGCTGTGAGGCAACTGACTTCTGTTAGAGGTTCTGAGAACTGTCACTCAGGTCTAAGAAAATTGCCTTGCAGTGTCTACCTTGGTATGGTAACTCTTAGCTGACAGTCTCTTCCTGGTCTGTGATTTCTCTAAGGATAAATGACCTGTCGGTGCAGGAAACCAGAAGATGATTTTCTATCACCATGAGCATGAACAGTTGCTTTTACCTAAAAATATATTTATGAACTGATCTGTTGTTTCCTTCAAACATAATAACCCCTTTTCCTTCAAATGGAAGGGCATAGTCATTTCTGTCAGGTAGTGTTCAGATTAGAGACACTCGAATATTTTCTGTTTCTGGAATTCTTCTAAGTTTCCTGTCATGAGAAAAAAACTTCCTCCTGGAGGAACTGAATTCTGAAAGTTCAGGAGCCCCATAGCAACATGATTTATTTTCCATTTATGTCTTCTAGTGCTCTATAAAATGCATGTAAAAATGATACAAACCCAATCCCAAGTTATATAAAAAAATTTGAGAGGGTATTGTGCCATGTAAATAATATGCATATATGTGATGCTAAATGGATGCCAATTTCTTCAAAGTACATTGAGAAAATATAAAAATGTTTCAATTTAAACAATGACTCATGTTATTAAAATGTTGGCCAGGAGAGGGCAGCATTGTCTACATAAATCCCAGAATGAAGACAATCAGAACCTCACCGATAACTATGAGGGTCTTCCACCATTGGATTTCAAACACAAGGACTGATAATAGAAGCAGAATTATCTGTGTTTGAAAATTTGCAGTATTTTTCGATAAGACATCTTTATCTCTTGGTCTAGGCAGCCGTTAGGCGCCATCCAGTGATGGCGCTTCTCTTTTTTATGTTTCATTATTTCTCTGTTCTGTCTCAGCACGCCTCCTTCGCATTCTCCTCTCAGTTTCTGTAGTTTGATGGTTTATTTTTCAAAAAAGTCATCCTGACTCTTTTATGATCCTGGTCACGTTAGTTAACCCTAGGGTGGGGGCCTCCGTTTCTCTATCTATAAAACTCCCAGGCAGTTCAGTGGATAAAATGTGGCTGAAGCTGTGGGTAGGTACTGGTTTTGCCGCTTAAGAGACTTGCTCTTCCCCATCGGTGAACAGAAGGCGATAACAGCATGGATGTGTAAGAAAGAAAGTGCTCGATAACCACTGAAGGAGCCGTGGTGGATTTTTCTGTTTTTAATGGAATGGATTGCTAACATTTAAAATTCTGGAGTGATCACGTGAAATTTCTCACTGATCCAGCTTCATTCACACATATTCCTGGCTTGGCTTCTGTGGGCGCTCTGGTTGATGTCCTTCCCTTGGTCCTCCCATCTCCCACTGTCTATTCATTATCGTTCGATGATATTAAAAACTGCACTATGGCCAGCAAGAACAGATGAAGGGAAGGAAACCCTGTTTTCCCCCACGTTGCAGAAGATGATTTTGCTTAGTCCTAGCAGCGCTGTCTGAGTCTGTTATCTGAGCAATCTGAAACCCTTAGTGCTGCAATTTAATCTAATTTGTTTCTTTTGTCAGATTTCATTTTGAGGTAGAGGCCTTTGAGAGACTAGGAAAGGGCATTTCCTGTGGGAAATTTGGCTTCATTCATTCCTAGGTGGCAGGTTGGGAGGGGGATGGGGTCAGGACTGTAAAACAGGGAAGGACATCTGGGGTCTGATGGTAGAACAAAATGTCCTGAGGGACAGACAGAGGACAGTCACGCTGTGGCATCTTTTCTTTTTCCTCCCTCCACCCCTATGTGACAGGGTTTTCTTATTTTTAGTTTTAATCTTGGGAAAAAAAGACTGATTTCTAAAATGAGGTTTAAAAGGTTATTTCTTCACAGCAGGAGGCTAGGGTGAAGTTTTGCCCTCCTCAGGAACCCATGGGGGAATTTAGCCATCCTCGCCTCTGATTTCTAAAACTGTGCTAAGTTATCAAAGGAAACCACGGCTCATTTATCCAGCCCTTTGCAGTTAAACATACGGGGACGGGTGCGTATGTTGGAACAGCTCTTGGGGTGGCAGCAGACACTCAGAATGGTGTTTCCACTGAACAGTGCATTTCAGCTCATTGAAAAACACAGCACATCGAAGGGCTGTGGCGAAAACACTTTTCAGACTATAAATCGGGGCTGGAGGAGTTGCTTAATTAAATCAGTCCTGAGGTTACAGGAAGGAAAAGCAAACCTCTCCCTCCCAGAGTTGACCCGTTTCAAGTTACACGGCAGCTGGAGAACTTGGAAATGTGTCAGTAGGACTAACATCAATGTACCCGAACGAGGCTCTTCCCCGTCCAGCTGACGGGCAAGAACTCGCATGTAGAGACAGATGACGGCTCTGACTTTCCAACTTCATCCTGTGGGCAGGAAACACACGTGAAGATGGCCAGAGAGGCTGAATCGCTGTTTCAGATTACAGTGCCAAGGACAGGCTCTTTTTTTTTTTTTTTTTTTTAACAGGACTTATTTCTGCAGAATCCTGTTACTCACTAGCCGGGAAACCTCGAAGTCGATCCTGTCTCAGAACTTTGTTTTGAAAGGGTAAATCTTTCACTAAAACCTACCAGTTTATGAATTAGGAAACCTGGTCAGAATTTGAGATCCCAGACCGTGGAGTCTGCCACAAAGGAGGACCGTCCACACAGAAGGGGCAGTGAGCAGATGGTTAGTGGGCCTGGGGTACTGAGTATGTAACCAGCTCAGCAGGGCGCCCGCAAGCCCCGTGGGTCCCTCCTTTCTCACTAGACTCTCTGAGGTTCACGGGCTAAGTGATCACTGTTCTTCTCCATGGCCTTCTCGCTCCATGGCTTCCTCTTTCCACAGCTCCCCAAACTTAAAGACAGGCTCACAAGTCTAAAAGAAAAAGAGCAGGATGTAAATGTGAAGCCACAGCGTTTGGTTTTAGCCAGAAGACAAGGAGGCGGAAGACATAACTAATTCAGTCTAGCTAATCAGTGCGGGTCTCAGTGGTACGCCCCGGTCTGGTGCACATGGGCTCTGGTGATGAGCGTCATGTGTGAGGGGAATAAAGTTTTTTTCCCACCCTCGTAGTGTTCCTGCTGGGTCTGAAAATTAAACTGATGCAAAGACTGACGAACAGGAGAAAAGTGTACACATTTGTTTTCTGTGTACACGAGAGTCTCCATAAGAAAGTGAGGACCCCCCAGAAATGGTTAAAACTGAGCGTTTCTTAAAAATGATTTATCCTTTATTTATTTTTGGTTGCATTGGGTCTTTGTTGCTGCTTGTGGGCTTTCTTTAGCTGCAGTGAGCAGGGGTTCCTCTCTAGTTGCGGTGTGTGAGGTTTCCACTGCGGTGGTTTCTCTTGCTGTGGGACACAGGCTCGTGGGCTTCAGTAGAACACAGGTTCTGTATTTGTGGTGCCAGGGCCTAACTGCTCAGTGGCATGTGGAATCTTCCCGGACCAGGGATCGAACCCGTGTCCCCTGAATTGGCAGGTGGATGCTTAACCATTGTACCACCAGGGAAGTCCCAAACGGAGTGCTTTTATACCAGACTGGATGAAGAGAGATACAATAGAGAGAGATGATGAGGCGAGGGCTTCCCAGGTGGCGCTACTAGTAAAGAACCGCCTGCCAATGCAGGAGACGTAAGAGACGTGGGTTTGATCCCGGGGTCGGGAAGATTCCCTGGAGCAGGGCACGGCAACCCACTCCAGTATTCCTGCTGGAGAATCCCATGGACAGAGGAGCCTGGAGGGCTACAGCCCGTAGGGTTGCAAAGAGTCAGACACGACTGAAGTGACTTTGCAGAGCTCACAGGATTAGGTGAAGAGTATGAGCTGAATGCAGTAACTGGGGGACTTGGCCAGGCCTGTTGGGTGGGATGCTTTCCATCTCTAGTGATAAGGATGCTCTTCTCCTCACTCCAGATACAGGGGGGATGCCTCTCACATGATGCAGTGACCTCCTTCAGTGAGACGGGCAAGGGAAGGAGGCCAGAGAGTCTTCCCTGCACCTACTGTTTCCTCACGCTCCATCAGCTGAAAACACTCAGTATATCAAGGTGCTGGTTTGGGGGTGGCATGCCCGAAACTCCATCAGTCATGATGTGAAACAAAGGACTCAGTGCCTTGCAACCATTACCACCCTCCCCTCACATCTATTGTCATATATTGATTACACTTGTTTTTCATTCATAATTTTCCATGACTCATTATTTCCCATGATACAGACACATCAACCCTGTTAGCCCCTTTGGATCTATTTGTTAACAGATCAATTCTTGTTAGGACTTTAGGTTAAGTTAATAGTCAGAGAAGGAGGGAAGGCGAGCTTTGGAAGGGAGGCGTTTATTCGCACCTGCTGTGTCTGCGTAGATGGACACAAACCACTCCCCTCCCCTCCTTTCTTATCTGATCCTTTCCTCTCTGGCACTTTCTGGTTTTCTGCTCCTTCACAAATGACAAACAGGGTCTGAATGACCCTCGGAGTGTAATAGAGGTCAAGTGTCTGCCTCTCCCCAAGCAGCTCTCTCCTCTCTCTATGATGGAGAAGGAGCGAACAGCTGAGGGACGGGAAGTGGAGAAGTAAGGACCGCCAAGTGGAAAGGTGTGCGGGAGGCCTTCCGAGCAGGGGAGCTGAAGGAGGGAAATTGAGATCTGGGCTGCCGTTCAGCTGTGAACTCAGGGGGCCAGGCTTCACACGCCCTGTGGCTGGCTCTGGGGGTCCATGAGTCCATGAGCTAGAAAGTGGCAGCTTACCATTTGAGAACACTGTCACCCTCTTAAAGTTATCAAAATTTATTTTAAAAAAAACCTTCCTGTGGTCTATAAATTTATACCCCTTTACCAATGCAGTTATATATGAATAACTTATTATCACCAATCAAAATAAGAAAAAAAAAAGCACCCGAAGGCAGAATGATGAAGTGGGTGATGAATACTACCAGGCTCATTCTGGTAAGTGAGTAATTTGTTTATTCCTTCTGTACTTGGGGTTGCCACTAAATCTGGACTGGAGAAACCAGTAAATATTTTTAATGTGACAAGAAAATCAAAGCATTCTGTGCCTTGCACACTGTTGTTACTACAAGTTTTATTTCTCTTTTTATGATTAGCCGTAACCTCTTGGGCCTGATCTTGTACGAGAGCCCTGTGCAATCCTGTTAGGGGTGAGAGGCCAGCTGGAGCCGTCCTCACATGCGGGGCCGTCTGCTGGTCCTTCTCATCACACAATGGCTGGGGCCCTTCTGAGGTGGCGCTCAGGGCTGATTGGTGACACAATTCAAGAACAGTGACTTTTATTCTACTTACTTTATGGTGTTACCATATCTATCTTAGGCTCTTCATGGGTTCAAAACTTGTTTAGCCCCATACCCACTTTCCAACCAGCTAATTCCCATTTGCATTGTACATCTTGATCCACACATTAGCTAGTTGATTTTTTTTTTTTCTTCCAGGGCAGTAAGTAAAGGAAACACACACGTAAAACCATCTGCCCATCATAGTGAAAACCTAATAAAAACAATAGCAAAGAGAGGCAGGGTTTATTCAATTTGGTTTAGACCTGGGCAACTTTAACTTCCTTGTCTCAAGACAGCCTATGTCACGGGGGGGGGGGGGGGGGCGGGTTCAGTGAAACTCAGCACAGGCGGAGGTAGAGCCAGCGAGGTTCAGTTGGTGACTCCTTCAAGCTGGCGCAGAGGGAGTTAAACTTGAAAGAAAAAGAAAATTGAAATGCAATCCTGGCTCATGTTACCCATTAGCTGGGTATATTGACCAAACTTATAGTCAGATAATGCAAACAATAACAAAGTTATTGATTGAGGAGATGTCAGGCAAATAGGTACTTATCATGATGCTACTGATAAGCTTGGGGTCTCCCTCATGTGGCAGCGACGGAGGCCTATTGATCTTGCAGTTGGTCATCTGTGGCTTCCAGCTGACACGGGATCTGTGGGCTGATTGTATAAGCAGGAGCTAGACTTCCCTCATGTAGCAGAGCCATACAGAAATCCCCTGAAAGGATGCCCCCAAACTCTGGCTGTGGAGAAAGGAAGGGTTGACACCATATTGTAAACAAGAGCCTGGGAACAAAGCCTGGCCGTGTCATGAGGGCACAGCTCCTGGGCTGTCTTCTCCTTCGGGCACGCTTCTGTCCCCGTGAATGGAGGATTCGCACAGGAGCGGGGCCTTAAGCAGCTGGCTTTAGGGCTGAGCGCTGAGCTGACCAGTAGGGGTGCAGAAGACAGATGAGACCCACAGACCCTCCCCACTGAAGACCAAATGCATCACCTCCACGGCACATCTGCTCCGCAACCTGGGCCTTCCAGTTGGCAGGGAGATCTGGCCAGACGTATTATTATTGCTTCTCCCAGCATGTGATCAGCCTGAGGCATTCATGGTTGATTGTCTACATTTTAGATGTGAACCAGCAAAACGCCATCTCTCTTAGCACTTTTAGTATTAGCTGATTACATGGCTGTGGAGGAGATGCCATAATACTCATTATTTTTTGGATGGCCTTGCAAGAAAAGGATGCTTGAAGTCCGCCAAACAGAACTGGTGATTCTTTTGACACCTGAGTGTGTGAGGAAGCGAGAGGGTGGTGCAGAGGATGAGAGGAGGAGGGACTTGTTTATTTTCTTACTTTCCCATCGGTAATTCTGTAGGTGATTTCCTGGTTTTATCAGTGGGGGGAACAAAACACTTTGTATTCATTATTATTGTCCATTCTTCTTGCAGAATGACACCAAAGGGTATGGAATGTTTACACAAAAGTGATGCTGTAGGAGGGTTTCCCGGGTGGCTCGGTGGTAAAGATCTGCCTGCCAGTGCAGGAGATGCGGGTTCGATCCCTGGGTCAAGATGATCCCCTGGAGTAGAAAATGGCAACCCGCTCCAGTAATCTTACTTGGGAAATTCCTTGGACAGAGGAGCCTGGTAGGCTATAGTCCATGGAGTCACAAAGAGTCGAACACAACTGAGTGCCCTGGCACACACATATGCTTTAAGGAAGAGAATTCTATCCATTCATTCATCCAACAGATATCTGAGGATCTACCATGCCCAGGCTCCATGCGTAGAGCGGGGTGGAGCAGGTGGGCAAGGCAGCCAGTTCTACCCCTGTGTTGATTTCCATGTGAGGAAGGATAGGGTGGGGTGGAAGCCCGTAGTACACAAACGTGTTTGCTTTTAAAGATTCAGGTTGTTTTCAATTTCCAGCGCCTATAAATAAGCAATGGGCCTTTCTCGGAGGCCCGAGATTACTCCGTGAGAGAACTGCTCTCAGTTTTAAAGGCACCACCTTCTCCATTGAGATGTCCAGCATTACAGATGTTCTTGAGACTTTTCTTTTGGAGTTGTCATTCAGAGCTTACTTTTAATCTCCTCAGTCTTTGGAGAGAGAATCTAATTTGACTTTTGGAAATACTCAAGCGTCATCTGGCCTTACATCTGGTGAACGTGATGAGGATGAATCATCTCCATCTTCTTTGGCTGTTGTTAAAAATGTGTGCCTATAAAGTAGTGCGACTGATTTGGGGGAAAGGGGAAGGCTCCTAAAAGCACTGTAAAAGCAAGCAGAGGAGGGCTTCTAACTTGTTCTGAACGATGGCAGCCATCTCTGTCTAAGGAAGAAGGACAGAGGAGACCCCATGGGCTATGATATCAGCAAGTTCTTGGGTCTCATCCCCGCTCCTTCCTCTCCTTGCAATGTAATGTGAAGCCAGTTCCGGCTCCTTTAGGCTTCCCATTGATCACTTATAAAACAAAGCTATTTCACCCATTACACAGTTGTTATGAGGGTGAAATAACATAAAATATCTAGCAGATGTTATTATAAATGATACGTGAAGCGCTTCCCACAAGGAATAAATTGAAGAAACTACCCTCCCCTCCCTTTTTAAACCGTAACTTCTAGCCTGTTTACAAAAGGTATCAGCTGCATGCTTGGAATAGTGGGGTACCATGCTGGATATTATCTGTCTGCTGCCTGAATCCGCTCTCCACTCTTCCCCAGCCCGCTGGGTGCCTGGGCGGACTGCATGGGGCAGGCCATTTTCCGCTGCCTTCTGGATGGATTCAGATGAGGGTGGATTGACAGGGGATCAGGAGGTAGGAGAAGCGAGTGACTGGGGTATTTATTCGCCCTGCTTGCTTTCCCAGGGATGCAGTCCCCCTCCCCATCTGGAGGCCACATCTCTCAGGTCTCAGCCCTTCTGCTCCCCTTCCCCCTCCCCACCCCCTGGGACTGGATCCCTATCACATAGTTAGCCTTCTAGTAGTCTACTGCCCTAAGGTTGAGATGAAAATGGTTTGATGGTGGTAATCGTGTCTGGGAAAGAGAATAGGATTTTATAAATTTTGAGCTATGCAAACAGCAGAATTTAAGAGAGACCCTGAGAGCAGGCCTCAGAAATGCTTGACACTCAGGGTTTGCTTTCTAGGCAAACCGTCAGATTTTGCTTTTTCCTCTCCCCTCCTGCGCCGTTACGCATGTCTTCATGTTAAGTGCTTGCGTTGTCAGAGGAGCACTCAGAATAAGTAATGCCACTCGGTGAGTCACAAATGGAATCCATGTCAGCCAGTGTCGTGAAATGGATCTATAACTGGCTTTTTGTCCCTCAATTTGAGATGATCTAATTCAATTTCTATGATTTATGGTTTGAGAGAAGACACTTTCTGTCCCCCTCCCGAATTTTATTCTGTTTCTCTCTTACTCCCTAAATTTCCTGAGATCTGAAGGAAATTCTTTTCTGCAGGCAAACTTGAGCCTATTGCCATTGCCTAAGCACAAATTATAATTCCTTTGTATTTATTACTGCTACTGACACAAGAGATCTGAAGTATCACTGAAACTAATCTACATCTTTAATATTGAGATGCTATTTCGTTTGTAGGAAAACCCAATTTTTTTTTTTTTTAAGATTGTGCAAATCGTAAGGATGGTGTGAAAGTGATGGGCTGGTCTGATTTCCAACATGAACTGCTGACTTAAAGATGATGGATGTGCTGCTTGGGTGGGCTTCCCAGGTGGCGCTAGTGGTAAAGAATTTACCTGTGAGTGCAGGAGATGTAACAGATGTGAGTTCAATCCCTGGGTCGGGAAGATCCTCTGAAGGAGGGCAAGGCAACCCGTTCCAGTATTCTTGCCTGGAGAATTTCATGGACAGAGGAGGCTGGTGGGCTACTGTCCACAGGGTCGCAAAGAGTGGGACATGACTGAATCGACTTAGCACAGCCCAGCAGGAGCCTTCTTGTGGGAGGTTGCTGTCTTTTTCACTCCGCCTGTGGTTAATGATTGACAGGGTGGTTACAAAAGGCAAAACTCCTTACCTAAAGGGGTGCACCTCTGCAGGGGCCTCTCCACCTGCACTCTTCATTCACTCCTCTGCTCCAGCCTGCTCCCCTCACCTCCTGACACCCTTGTCTTTCGAGTAGATCCTTAGTAAATCATGTATTCCTGAATTCCAATCTCAGGCGCGGCTTCAGGGATCCCAGCCCTTCTGATAGCCAACCTGAACGGCTAACTTGAAGTTAGCAATCTCATTATCAAAGACATGGTAAGTGTGAGACGTGGGTCGACAAAGTGTGCTTGTCCTCCTACGCATGTGCAGTCGATGTGCGCATGGTTGCTTCTCAGAATGCTCTCGGAGTAAACAGATGCCATTTTGATGACTGCATCCAACATGTCTGTGGACATATAATTTTTTGAGTTCCAACTTTCTCCAGCTGTGAGAAGACTAAATATTCTGACCTTAAATCTTGGATTTATTCTCTTGGGGTAGCTGATGTCACCAAAATTTCTGAGTTACAGGACTGTTCTCTATTTGTTCAGCTGAGAGCATTTTGCCAGATCTTTCATCTTGGGGCCTTCCAGTGCAGTCATAGGTCCATGGTGTTTTGCATGACTTGAAAGCATGGTCTTGGACTATGTGCAAGACTCCTGCTATACCTCTATGGGAAATGCTCCCTCCCTTCCTCCATGCTAAATCAAGTTCCTCATCACACGGAAACCACACGGCTAAAAACATTATCTGGGGGACCCTGCGCTTCTCTGCTATTCCAGCCAGTCCTGCATCCCTCTGACTTTCATTGTTATGACTACTGATATGACAAATTGAACTATGCTGTCAGATATAAAGCACCTTTAGCTTTTCTTTATTTAAAAATTTAAAAAGTTGTGGTATAATGTACATAAAAGTCATACATTTTAAGTATGTAGGTAGATGAATTTTTACATATGATCTTTCCCAGGAAACCACCACCTGGATCAAGATATAGAGCACTTCCAGCTTCCCGTGTGCTTTCCCATACACCACCAGGGAGAGGCAACCACGATTTGACTTCTAACAATAGATTAGCTGAGTCCAGTCTTGAGGCTTCCCAGGTGGGACTAGTGGTAAAGAACCTGCTTGCCAATGCAGGAGATGTAAGAGACGTGAGTTCAACCCCTGGGTTGGGAAGATCCCCTGAAGGAGCGCATGGCAACCAGCTCCCGTATTTTGCCTGCAGAATTCCATGGACAGAGGAGCCTGGTGGGCTACAGTTCATAGGGTTGCGAAGAGTTGGATGTGACCTAAGTGACTTAGCACACATATGCATGCCCAGTCTTGAACTTCATATAAATGGAGTATATACTACATATCTGGCCTCTTTCACTTGTTAAATACATATGAGATTCATCTACATTATTTGTTATTTTAAAATAGCATTTCTTGTTTTTTTTTTTATGTCTGATTATTCTTTATGTTTTGCCCTGTCTTCCGTTTTACCTTGCATACTTCTTAAAGTACAGGCTGTGTCTTTTATATATTTATCAGATTAGCATATTTCGGACATTTAAAAATATTGCACGGGTGGATGCTGACTAGATCCTGGTTTGTACGGTTACGGAATGAAGGCATGCTTTTGTCTTTTCTCCCTCATTGCATGGCATGTGTAGTTGAAATAGTTGTGTCTGGGGCTGAAGCCTGTTTTACTGTAATAATAACAGCAGTAATAAATATTTATAGGGTCTTTATCTGAGGGATTCAGAGTGACTTGCAGTTTCTAGTTCATCTTTTCATTTTCTTTTAGAGCTTGATAGGAAAGCCATCAAGGTTGTTTTGCCGATGGGTAAGCTAACATGCTCTGAGGGTAAGCCACTGACTCCAAGTCCGAGAGAACATAAGTGGCAAAACTGAAGGTATAATTTAGTTCTAGCTCACTCTTTCTGTTGGATTCAATCCCAGGCAGCTCTCCTCCCTGCAAGTGCTTTAGGATTATTCCCATGGAAAGAGATATATTAGTATAACCACAATTATCAGGGGAGGTTTAAAGTTTTGGAATTCTATTATTATGTGAGTTGTTATCATAATGTTGTCTCATTCTATGTGTGTAAGTGCTGTTGGCCTGTCTTTAAATTTATTTTTGTTCTCTACCTTTTGTGATAGTTGTTATAGGTATTGCTTCTACGTAAATCAGATACGGGACATTAAAAACTTACATTCACAAATACATGCATTTGGAACTTTGCCATGAGTGACTTACTTTCACTTTTCACTTTCATGCATTGGAGAAGGAAATGGCAACCCACTCCAGTGTTCTTGCCTGGAGAAGCCCAGGGACGGGGGAGCCTGGTGGGCTGCCGTCTATGGGGCCGCACAGAGTCGGACACGACTGAAGCGACTTAGCAGCAGCAGCACTCACTTTTCAGTTTGAAGACATAGGAGCTAAAGAAGAGTGTGCACAGGTTTTGAGAGAATTTATAAAACAGTTTAAAGTCAAATCCATCTCTTCCTTTCTTGTCCTAAGGTTGGATTTTGTTTTGATTCATGTTGTTTGACCTGTGGTTTGTGTTGCAGGGGAGGAAAAATACCTTTTCCTTCTACCTTTTGGGGTTTTTGGCTGGGGCCCCTATAACAAAAGACAGATGAAGGGAAAAGCATGCACACTTACTTCATGTGAATTTTATGTGACACGGGGACCTTCACAAAGGAATAAAGACCTGAAAAAACTGCTCATCCTGAGTTATACTAGGCTTGATGAAGAGGGGAAAGTTGTCAAAAAGGGGTATGAGCTACCAGTGGTAAATGGGGGAACTTACAAGGTTCAGATGACTACCAGCGTCCCTCCGTCTTTGGAGGTAAATGTGCTCCTTTCCTCAGGGTATTGGGAGGGTACCTCCCACATGAAGGTTTTATGATTGGCTTCAGGAGAAGGTCAGAAAGTCTGGCCTGTGCCAGAAGCAGATTCCTTCAGCTTGAACTTTTCCATTTGCCAAGGTGCCATATTTAGGGGCACCATATTCTGAACCCCATCATTTGGTATACTGAAAGCTTTTGATATCAACATTTCATTGCTTCTACATAAATGGACTGAAATGGGATTGTCACCCAATTTTTAGCTTCCTTCCATTTTTCTTAATCAATCGAAATTCATGACTGGGGTAGTTGTAATTCTTATCTTCTAGGGGAAATTAACAAGAAGCTTTAATAATAACAATAAATACTAATGTCAACCAATCCTCTGACTTTGAGATCTGTTCTCAAGCTCAAATCATGAAAGTACGGAACTAATAAATAAATAACTATTCTTGAAAACACACATGATAGTAAATATTAACAAGGCTCTGGTGTAGCATGCATTAAAATGCAGGTAATTATGCTATTTCTCTGCTTTGAGAAGAGCTCAAGATGCCACGGAGGTGCTCAGCACATCAAGGAAAAGGCTTTACAATCTACTTTGTTCATGAGATGCTGTAACAGAAAACAGAACTGCTATCCTGGAAGCATCTGTTAAACCAATTACATGGCAAATTTTCAAGTTCTAGAATGGGTGGGTTTGTAATTGGTGAAAAATTTGGTAACCGAGAGAAGACAGGATCTAGAGAAGAGGGCAGGTGGTGAATAGAGAATGTGTGAGCATGATCTTGATGGTGTCTATGTTTTATTGAAACCTGGAAATTAGACACTTTTACACGCAATATTTTTTTTTCCTCACTTAACAGTTCCCAAATAAACAGTTAAAGTGGTTTTAGGTGATTAAAGCAATATAGAAGATTAGTTTTGTTATGTATAATCACCTTTGCTTCTCCTTTATTGATGAAAAGAGCTTTTCTCAGCGGGTTGTGTTATCTATTTTAGATGTTGCCTGATCTTGTTTTTTAAATGGAAATCAGCTTTTTAATCTTTTTTTATGTAAATTTGATAGCCTGTACCAGCAATTATTCTGCTTTGTTGCAGCTCCCTCTTTAGAACTGTCTCTGTTTTATGTTTAATTGTCCTAATTGTCCAAATTTGAATAAACCTGGAGACCAGCAATGGAGATCATTACTTGATTTTAAATTTACAAAAAGGTTTAAGCACTCCTTCCTGAACTTCCCTTTAATTCTTTACACTGTTAATTATGATCTAGGAGATTGGAAAACCTTGTTATTGTCCCCAGAGCTGCTACTCCAAATTATAGGTTTGTTTATTTTTGTTTTACTACTTTATATCAGACTTCTCCTTCTTAGGAACATGATAAAAAGCTCATCAGAGAAAATTTACATTCACTTTTTAATCAGTGCGAGATTTTAACAGGCAGATAGCTACATGAAGAAGTACATTCTGTACTCTTAGAGCTTGGAACCAGTAACTATAATCTAGGAAAAGGAATTTCATTAATCCATTTCATTTATCCATCTATTATTCATCCATCATCTGTCCATGCATTCACCCATCCCTCCTTCTACCTTTCAATCTATCCACCTTCCAATCTGTCCACCTATCCATCCACCTGGCCATCAATTTTGGGAGGGCTTGAACTGGTCAAAGTGAAAGTTGCTCAGTCGTGTCCAAATCTATACAGTCCATGGAATTCTCTGGGCCAGAATACTGGAGTGGGTAGCCTTTCCCTTCTCCAGGGGATCTTCCCAACCCAAGGATCGAACCATCCACCTGGTCATCAATTTTGGGAGGACTTGAACTGGATGACACATCAATTCAATAAGATTATGTTCTGATTGAATAATTTTTAGAAAATGAGTAGATTAGATTCTAGGTCAAATCTGACTGAATATTAAAGTTGATTTAGTGCATAATTTAATTAGAGAAAACAGAAACAAAAGATAACCACGGGAAGTGTTATCTCTGTTTATGGAGGTTCTTGCAGTTTGTGGTTTTATGCTCTGGTTCAGATCAAAGCCTTGGTCAGGAGACAAGTCACTTGCTTTAGAAATTGAACATGAGACTCATCTATGTCTTGTACCCCTGTGTCTGTGCATGTATGTTCCAGACAGTGTCTCTAGCAAGACATTTCTTCTCTATTACCGTGCTAAAGAGAAGCTACCTTCATAGGCTCACTCAGCACCTAGAGACACTTGGAGTGTACAAAGAAATAGGTTAATTTCTGGTCAATCTGCTGGTTAGGTGGGATCAGATACCAGTAAGACAAATCCTTTATGTAATATAGACAGTCACATATAGATACATAAATAACTAACTTGACTGACTTTTGTGGTCAGATCTGTCCAGAATTGCCTACAGAGACAGAGCCTTGGGATGACCTTGGACAAGACACTAAAACCCGCTGAGGTTAATTTCCACCCCATGAGACCAGAGGAAGGAATAATTCTCAAGGCTGCAATATATGGAGAACAGACAAGTGTCACAGTATTTTAAAGAAGCTCCATTATCATACACAAGGTCAGATCAAACGAGAAAGAAATGTTTTCTCGTAGCATCTCCAAGTTTCAGCAAGTGAATTCTAGTCATGCTTTGTATTCACAGACAGGAAATGTCTATTCAGAAGGAATGAATAATAGATAACTACTTTCTTTGCTTTACACCTAGTTATAATTCTACAACTAACATAATTTTAAATGAGTTCCTTTCCTCCCAGCGATGTTTCATATATGAGTTACGTATTATAACCTCAAAACTCAACAGCATGAAAAATCAAACAGCTGGGGAAAATGTATCTTTAATTTTCCCACCAATTTACCACCCTCTGCCCTCTTCCTCCAGATTATCTGTCCAGTTCTTAGGCAAATGGTATATTCTACTCCCTCTGCTCTCGTAAAGATGATGGATCCCAGCCAATCTTAGCTCCAGTTTTTCAGATCCACTTTTTATTTGCTGGGATTTAAAACCAAGGTTTACTTTCACAGCAGTATGTTAAATACCTCATTTGCTGAATCATACCTGAAATAAATTTAACAAAATTGTTTTTTAAATTGCATGAAGTGTTCATTTGTAGTAGTATATAGCTCCTGAATAGTAATTTATGTTTGGAAGGTGGTACTAATAAAAACTTACTCTGGTTTATAAGAATTGTTGATTTTGTTGTTATATATAGTACATTAATTGTGAGAAGAAGAGCAATCAAAGAATAACATAACATTGACTGGGAAGAAATCATAGGCATGATTTTATTAACTGTTCATTAAAGAGGCGAGGGAACAACGGTTCTGAGAGATGAAGTGACTTGTGCAAGGTCACACAGCTGGTTAGCTCTAGAGTTGGCCCTAAACCACACAGTTTTTGGCGTCTGGTCCAGCATGCTTTCCATCGCAACATGCAGCCTCTTAGTTTGTTGGTTTTGGGTCAGAAATATGATTAACACAGGGCAGGAAGCCTAGATTATGAAAAAGTTGGAGGGGAAATCTAATGAAAATCAAGCTTTTATGAAAGTCATAGGCAGTCAACCTGTTCTGTGATATATCCTTGCTGTCCAGCTGCAAGTAGAGTTTGGCAAATGACTCTTCTTTCCTCTTTGGCCTCTTGGTTCTCTTTTTAAACTAGTGATTTAAGAGTCTGCAGTTAGTGCAGAAGTTCTAGCAGAGTGAAAAAAGTAATACAACAATAAATAATTGTAAACAAAAAAGTACAAAAATAGTGAAAAAAAAAACAGAAGAAAGCAGTACAGTTATAAAAGTAGTACAACTCCAAGAATTCTCTTGTGAACTGATGAAGCAGTAGATTGGGAGCACGCATTTCAGAAGTTTAGCCATTACAAATTAGGAAAAGTAGTGTTTGTTGTCAAATGATAATACAAAAGTATGGCAGCTTGAAAACCAAGATAGCACAAATACAAGAAGAGCAGGATTTAGGACTCTGATGCAGATCCATTGGCCACACAGATGGCATGAGGCATGGGATGCAGCAGAGCCCTGAGGGATTGGAAATGAACTCTGAGCCCACACAGAATCCTATTTAAATGTATGCACATGGATTGAATATAATGTGTATATACATGCATACAGATATGTACATGAGTTTGTTCCCATTCCACAGTGTTTGAGTCACTGGTTATATTTATAATACCCATTGCTAAGTAATATCCCCAGGAATTGCTTGGGGTGCCAAGTGGATCTCATTAACAATTTCAGTCAAGGTGCTAGGAGAGGCAGGCTAAATTGCACCTCTTACAGAATGGCTCATTCTTCCTGGGTTGGGATATCTATTACACTTTTCTTTATCCCTACCTACTAATAACCAGTGTCTTCCCATGAGAAGGCCTACTGACTCTTCTGTCTTGATGGACAGGTCCTCTGCTTTCATTATGCCTATTAGCATCTGTATAAAAATTATTTTCCAATGTCTCTCTTCAATGGTGATTTGTGGGGAGGGGGACCATGATGAGGCTGATGTATGACCCTTGTGACACAGTCTCTCAGGGGATCAACTCATCTGAGCCACCATATTTGAGTGAGGACACTGGGTATTTTAAGTACTCTTAGACCTGGTCATTCTTTTGATTATCGACTCACATGATCAATTCCAGTTGACAGCAGAGTGTCATCTTTTTAATTTATATTTATATTAATGTATATTTATAATTTATATTAATATATTAATTTATAGTTACATTTTAATTTCTGTTGAATTATTTGCATTCTCCATCCTGAAATGTCTCTTTCTAATATAAAGTTACCTAGAGGTGAGTTTAATCAGAATGCTGATTGATGAGCATAGATGAAAATTGCTTTGGGAGGAATTTTTGTGTAAACTTTAGAAAAGCTCAATGAAATACCCATACTTCACCACTGGAAAGGTGATTTGATGATCAGATCATGGAATCTCCAAATTTGGTACTCTTTCACCATCGAAAGTATGAATTCTCTCAGTGGAGTAGAGAAGGTGATAAGGAGCAAAATTGATAAACTATATGTAATAGGCAGAATAGTCCCCCCAAAGATGTGCAAGCTGTGATCCCTGGAGCCTGTGAATATGCTTTCTCATATGACAAAAAGGACTTTGCATCTGTAGCTAAGATTATAGACATGGAATTATCCAAGTGGGCCCAATGAAATCACACAATCCCTTCAAAGCAGAGAAGTTACTTTAGTTGGAGTCAGAGACATGCTGTAGAACTGAGGCAAGAAAGGGAATCAGAGAGACTTGGAGTATAAGGAGAGTTTGAAGTGCTGCTGCTTGTTGAGTGTAGAAGCCACTTACAAGGTCTGGAGAGCGGTCTTTAGGAACGAAGGGCAGCCCTTGGCTGACAGCCATTAAGCAAATGGGGCCTCAGTCCTGCAACCCCAAGGAACAAGATTATGACAACAACTTGAACAATCTTGGAAGCAGGTTCTTCCCCAGAGCCTCCCAAAAGGAAAATAGCTCTGCTCACACCTTGATTTGATCTGTGAACCTGGAGCAGAGGAACCAGCTGGAACATGCTCTGCCCATACTTCTGATCCATAAAGTTGTGAGATAATAAATGTTTTGAGTGTTGTTTTCGGCCTTAAAGTTTGTGGTTATTTGTTGTTTTAGCAGTAGAAAACCAAAACACTATGCTAGTATGTTCAAATTCAATCTAAGAAAAACTATCTGAGAAAAATTATGCAGTTGTGCATGTGAACATACACCCCAAAAGAGAATTCAAAGGACAAGGGCAGGGAAACATGAGGTAGGTCATTCAAACACCAACTGTTATCTGTAAGATAATGAAAGGTAAACATCTGTTTCTCTGCATAATTGTGATCAAAGGAGCAAAATGTGTTTTGCACATATTTGGAAGAAAACAAACTACATCAGGATTTTCATCAGGGGAGGACTGTACCAGTGTCGAACTGCAGTCCAGGACACTCAACCTATGTTATAATGACAAGGAGGTAGATGTGCAGATTTAGGTGAGTAAGTGAGCAGTCATAGAGTTCCAGTGGAAGATACATACCCCCTCAATCGACATCTTGGGTGGGAACCATGGTGAAGTCAAAGGAAAGGGGAAGGAAAGCCTTTTCTCTGGGACCACTTTTTATGCTTATCTCTCATCTTCTGTTGACACCCTTTCACTGGCCCTTCTTCCTGGTTCCAGGGTTGAGCATATGACCCAGGGCAGGATCATGTGTGTATATTTCTGTCTCTTGCACAGGGACTGGTTCAAGATGTGGCCAAAAAGCAGCCCGAAGAGCACCAGAACTTTTTTTGGAAACAGTTGCAAAAGTGGGGCTCTCTTTCTGCTAGTGCCACTGAACTGGTAAGATGAATGCTCAGACTGTTGGGGGCGTAGAGGGGAATCCCCTCACCATCTTGTGGGAAGAGCATACACAGTAATTAAGTCAGCCCAGACAAACCAGAACTGAGAAGATGGGGCAAGACAGATACCTGGCACCATTTGTTGAGCATCTAGACCCAGATAAACATCTGGATTTTACTCTGGACTTTTCCAGTTTCTTGGTTTGAGGTAATAGGAGGTGGAGTTTTGTCCCTTGACATACAAAGAGTTCTGATAAAATTGTGTAAGTTACCATGTCACTGCAGATGACTCACAAATCTTGTTACCTGTTACTCCCTTCAAGTTACCTTTAGAGTGTCTACACTGGAGGCAACTTTTAACCCCAGGACCTGTATGTGTTTAAAACCGAGCTCATCATGACCTTTACTCTCTCTGATCATTCTTTATGTCTCCTTTGATGTGCCTCTTTTTTTCTGTTAAGGTTAGAGACATAGGAAGGGAGACTGTTTTGACTAGTAAGAATTTCTTTATTCCTTCTTCTGTTAATCGCCCCTTCCCTCTTCGGTTTTCTGTCTGTCCCACCCTCCACATGAATTTGGTGACAATTCTACCCAGATTTGGTGCACTACTCTTCTGGAAACTGTAATTGACCCAAGGATGGACACCGTGACCCAAGCTAGTTTTTGTCACTTGCACCTAAATAGTCCTGACAAATAAAATGTCTGCTATCTCCTCTGCCTGCCTCCAATCAACCTGCTCCACTCTCAGATCCTGTAGTTCTGGGAGTTAGTTTTCTATTTCCCTCTTTTTCTTCTCATATAAATGGGAAATACTTTTTTCTTAATTATATCAGTATAAGAAATACACTCCAGTATTCTTGCCTGGAGAAGTTCAAGGACAGAGGAGTCTGGCAATCACAAAGAGTCAGACACTAATGAGTAACTAACACTTTCACTTTTTTTTCAGGGTGCTGAATTTAGGAAAACCATTATCTGGTCACCAAGGCAGTGTATTTGGTGACGGAGTAGGGATACTTTGCTGGGTTTTTCTTGAGTTCACATAAGACATTCTTACAAAGCAATTATCACTGTTCAGTTCAGTGGCCCAGTGTGTACAACTCTTTGTGACCCCATGGACTGCAGCACGCCAGGCTTCCCTGTCCATCACCAACCCCTGGGGCTTGCTCAAACTCATGTCCATCACGTCGGTGATGCCATCCAACCATCTCATTCTCTGTCATCCCCTTCTCCTCCTGCCTTCAATCTTTCCCAGCATCAGGGTCTTTTCCAATGAGTCAGTTCTTCACATTGGGTGGCCAGAGTATTGGAGTTTCTGCTCTAGCATCAGTCCTTTCAATGAATATTCAGGACTGATCTCCTTTAGGATGGACTGGTTGGATCTCCTTGCAGTCCAAGGGGCTCTCAAGAGTGTTCTCCAACACCACAGTTCAAAAGCATCAATCCTTCAGTGCTCAGTTTGCTTTATATTCCAACTCACATCCGTGCATGACTACTGGAAAGTCATAGCTTTGACTAGACAGACCTTTGTTGGCAAAGTAATGTCTCTGCTTTTTAATATGCTGTCTAGGTTGGTCATAGCTTTTCTTCCAAGGAGCAAGCATCTTTTAATTTCATGGCTGCAGTCACCATCTGCAGTGATTTTGGAGCCCCCCAAAATAAAATCTGTCATTGTTTCCATTGTTTCCCCATCTATTTGCCATGAAGTAATGGGACCGGATGCTATGACCTTAGTTTTTTGAATGTTGAGTTTTAAGCCAGATTTTCCACTTTCCTCTTTCACTTTCATCAAGAGGTTCTTTAGTTCCTCTTCACTTTCTGCCATAAGGGTGGTATCATCTGCATATCTGAGTTTATTGATATTTCTCCCAGAAATCTTGATTCCAGTTTGCACTTCATTCAGCCTGGCATTTTGCTTGATGTATTCTGCATATAAGTTAAATAAGCAGGGTGACAATATACAGCATTGATGTACTCCTTTCCCAATTTGGAACCAGACTGTTGTTCCATGTCCAGTTCTAACTGTTGCTTCTTGACCTGCATACAGATTTCTCAGGAGGTAGATCAGGTGGTTTGGTATTCCCATCTCTTTGAGAATTTTCCACAGTTTGTTGTGATCTACACAGTCAAAGGCTTTGGCATAGTCAATAAAGCAGAAATAGATATTTTTCTGGAATTCTCTTGCTTTTTCTATGATTCGATGGATGTTGACAATTTGATCTTTGGTTCCTCTGCCTTTTCTAAATCTAGCTGGCATATCTGGAATTTCATGGTTGGAGAATTTTGAGCGTTACTTTACTTGCATGTGAGATGAGTGCAATTGTGCAGTAGTTTGAATATTCTTTGGCATTGCCCTTCTTTGGGATTGGCCTTTTCCAGTCCTGTGGCCACTGCTGAGTTTTCCAAATTTGCTGGCTTATTGAGTGCAACACTTTCACAGCATCATCTTTTAGGATTTGAAATAGCTCAACTGGAATTCCATCACCTCCACTAGCTTTGTTCATAGTGATGCTTCCTAAGGCCCACTTGACTTCACATTCCAGAATGTCTGGCTCTAGGTGAGTGATCACACCATTGTGGTTATCTGCGTCATGAAGATCTTTTTTGTGTAGTTTTTCTGTGTATTCTTGCAACCTCTCTTAGTATCTTCTGCTTCTGTTAGGTCCATACAGTTTCTGTCCTTTATTGAGCCCATCTTTGCATGAAATGTTCCCTTGGTATCTCTAATTTTCTTGAAGAGACCTCTAGTCTTTCCCATTCTATTGTTTTCCTCTATTTCTTTGCATTGATCACTGAGGAAGACTTTCTTATCTCTCCTTGCTATTCTTTGGAACTCTGCATTATCACTGTAGGCCCACCAATGAGCATCCTGATTAAATTCACTTCCCAGATAACTTGGTATCAGAAGGAATTTTCCAGGATAGAAAATCTAAACAATTGTGTCAGTAGAAATTAAAATGTATGTTAAATACAAGTGTAAAATAATAAAGAAATTGAAGTATAAGTATAAAATATAAATAATTATCTGTATAACTATAATAACCTTATATAAAATTATAATCTACAATTAAGCCAGTGGCCTGATATGCTGGCATTTTGGTTATTTCTTTTAAGTTAGTTTGCTTATGTATTCATTTATTTATTCAATTTGCTTTATTCTTATCTGATGCAGTCAGACCCCACGGTTGGTCAGTTCATTAAAATATCTTATTGATGTAATGGAAAGTAAATTAGATTTGCAATAGGAATATCTCAGTTACTTTGAGCAAATTATTAAGTGTTTTATATGGCAGAAAGATCCTAGGACTTGAAGCCAGAAGATTCTGTGTTTATATGCAACTCTGGCACTTTCTGTATAGCCTTGAGTCCAGTATCAACCTAACTGAGCTCCTGAGTGTCAAATTCTTTGTTTTTGAAATGGGACTAAGGATACTACCGGGCAGGGTTGCCACCTAAGTCAGTGAGGATGTGAGCAGAGAAGGTAATATTATACTTGAGACATAGTAGGTACTCAACACATGGTAACGGTAAGTAACCTTATAGTCATCTATCTTCTGATGTAGGGCTAAGGCCTTTTCTTTGAGCCTAACTTGGCTGTGTGAAGTCTGCAAAGTCTTTCTTGATTTCATCACATTCATAATAGGCTATAATTTCCAATTTTAGTGTGTTTAAAGTGAAGTGAGAACTTAGAATCACTTGCAAAGCAATCTGAGTCAAGAATTCTAGAATTTTATTTATTTTCCCCTATTCTTTTGTGATGTTTCCCATATCCAATTGATAATATTTTCCCTAATAACCTTCCATTATGGACTCTTTCCAATGATTCAACCAAATTTTATAAAAACTCTCTTCATATACACACTTCATTAATTTCCATAGTTTAATAGATTCTATAATTATAATAACTAATACAAATGACATTAACAGGTTTGGGAAAGTTACTGACTTTAGATAAGGGTGTGTTTGTGCTCAGTTGTGTCCAACTCTTTCTGGCTCCATGGACTGTAGCCCGCCAGTCTCCTCTGTCCACAGGATTTCCTGGGCAAGAATACTGAAATGGGTTGCCTTTTCCTACTCTAGGGGATCTTCCCAACCCAGGGATCAAACCCAAGTCTCCGGCATTGCTGGTGGATTGTTTACTTTGGTGCCACCTGGGCTTCCCTGCTGGCTCAGTGGTAAAGAATCCACTGGCCAATGCAGGAGATGAGGGTTCGATCCCTCATCAGTATTCTTGCCTGGAGAATCCCCGGGGACAGAGGAGACCGGTGGGCTACAGTCCATGGGGTCGCAAAGAGTCCGACACGGCAGAGTAACACAGAACAGCACGGCATGGAAGCCCCTTGGATCAGGATAAAAGGGTTCAGTTTAGAATCACAGAGTCTCTTAGAGAGCAGTATCCCAACACAGGCTGATTCATTCATTCATCTAATCTTTGTTTAGTGACTACTACATGCTGGGCACTGTATGTCAGACACTATTATATGCTGGGCCCCTGAATATATAGAAAGGAACCAAACTGACAAAAACCTTTGCCCATCTGGAGTTTCTATCTGGGGTTTCCACCTTTTGTTGTTTTCATTTCGTTGCTAAGTCCTGTCTGATTCTTTCGTGATCCCAGGGACAGTAGCCCACTAGTCTCCTCTGTCCATTGGATTTCCCAGGAAAGAATACTGGAGTGAGTTGCTATTTCCTTCTCCAGGGGATCTTCCCAACCCAGGGATCGAACCCTTGCCTCCTGCATTGGCTAGTGGATTCTTTACCACTGAGCCAGCAGGGAAGCCTGATTTTCAGAGTCCTGGGATATCAGTCAGCACATTTTACAGAGGGATTAGTATCATCAGTTAAGGAAACAAGTTGGTCATTTAAAAGTATTCTTACTGTATTTCTCCTTTTTAAAATCTCCCTCTTAACTTGAGGTGATTTCAAGCCCTCATTCTCCTTTATGCCTTATATCTTTTCTATTGTCAACTTCTCTCATATTTTTTCTGCAATGTTTCTTGGCCAATTACAGTAAAGAGTCGCCTCATGAGTCTCTCTTTCCAAAATGTTTTCCTTTTCCCGTGTATCCCATGAGTAGTCTTTGGGAAGTATTTTCATCATCACACTCTGAAAGACAGGGCTGCTTTCATGGGCATGTGACCTGTGTATTTTCACAGGGCTCAGGCTCAGAAGAGCTCCAGACTTGTTTAAATGCTCTCCTGTCAGTCTTGAAATTTTTAATAATTTTTAAACAAGGGGATCCATGTTTTTGTTTTGCTCTGGGCTCTGAGAATTATGTGGTTGGCCTGCTTAAAGATCCTTGTTTTCTGACTGTTAAACCTTTACCTAGACACTAAGGTGATTGCCCACCTTCTGGTCTCAATAACCTCTTATTTTAACCTTTTTTTCGATGGAATCTTTGTTTGAGATTAGTCAGACCTGCTGCCCTTGAATGAAATAAACTCACTTCTATGACTGTGCTGTGGCTTACCCAGCTTTCTCTGATGGGAAGGAGCCTTGTGTTTCCTCTGCTCCAATGTGAACCTCCAGACCTTTTTATTCTGGCTCAGAACTCACCCCCCTCCAACCTGAGTTTGTTTCCTCTTGGTATTTATGTAATTATGAGTTCAGCTTTCTAATAAAATAACCATAATAGCGACTCCTCCTTTAGTGTTTACTGTGGGCCTCCGTGGCACAGAACTAAGTGCTTTGCATTCATTATCTCGTCTTTACCCAGACTTCTGTATCCTTTCTTCGGTTTGGGGGTGTGCTTATTCAGTAAGGTCTGAATCTCTGTGTAGACTTCAAGTTTTCTGAGCCCATGGGTCACGTCTTCCACATTCATTTGCACTCTCTCAGCACCATGCTTGTGGGGTTGGTGTAGTGCCAGGGCTGTGTGCCTGTTGCCAATTGACAAAATATTAATAAAAGCTGAAGGAACAAAGTATGGCACTTCTTTCATCTATGGATTTTTTTTGCAGCTAGCTGTACCCTAGGAAAACTTTGCTGGCCTGAGGCCTTTAAAAACTGGTCTGTACTATAACTTGAAGTAATTGTTCTTGTGATTGAAACTAACAACTATATAATGCTTGCTAGGCATAATGCCAAGACATGATTTGATTTCAGGTTAAATTTGCAGCTAAGTTGATTTTTGCAAAATATGCCCACATGTGCTCAGGCAGTAAGAATGCCCTCCCTACTTCCATTCACCCTCAAAAGTGCACTTGTCTGTAGAACTGGATGTCCTTCACTTGTTGGAATATTTGACCCTGTGCATTGCTTCCGAGACTCATTAGAAAAGATTGTTGTTGATCAGCGTCTGCCAAATGTAAAATGCTGTGTTCAGATGCCTTTAGGATGTCCATAAAAATAGTCAGAAATGGGGCCATGGTATTTATCAAGTCAAGGGAGACTCATGTCTAATAACAGTGAGTTGTTTTATGCTGTTAAGAAACGAGCAGACCTGTCAGGAAAATGTTCAACATAAGCTGATGTCAAACTTGCTGGAATAACTTACTCACTGCGGGGTTCCCATCTGTGAAGTCGCTGGGGAGGTGGCTGCCTCCATGTGAGTCCCCAGATTTGTCAGTTAAATTAGATACCCAGCGGCAAAACCAGCTGACAGGGGCATCATGATGCTCCTGGAGGATTCTGAACCCATAGGCCAGGAGCAGGTCCCATTCACAATTTTGTTTCCGCTGATACCGGAGGTCATACCAGTTTTATAGGAAAGCAAGGGATAAGAGAGAAAGCAGCAGGTTAGTCCCCTAGAGACTGTTGGAGGCAATATGCCCAATGCATATTTTGCGTGATTGGAGAAAAGGGAATGACTTTATTTTGCAGCAGCAAAGTCCCAGAATATTATCTTGAGAAACACGTGTGCAGCTTTTTAGGAATTAGATGTCTTGGCTGCACCAAGCCAGGCTACTGTCAGAGAAATTATATTTATGAGATGTTGATCAAAGTTTTACTAATGTTTCCCCATGACACAGTGATCCGAGGATACAATAACAAAAGGCAGAACAAGTTTCTGGTTTGACCTCGTTTAGCAACTGTAAGGAGAGTAGGCATTTCATTTATTCTAGTTTCTTTTTCTCCCTCTTTTTCATTGCCTTCCCTCTTCTTGCCCACACCATTCTCCACTAGAGGGCCTTCAGAAGATCATGGGTATGGAGTAAGGATATGCTGCATATGAGAATGCAGAAAGTATTATTAATATATTACTCAATACTGTCTCAATCCACATCCTGTCCTCCCACCAATACTGATCGAAAATCTTTAGACCAACTTGGTAAGTCTCAACTCTCTCTTCTTCTAGGGTAAGTTATTTCCCAGGAAGTTCCTTGAACCTTAAGGAAAAAAGGCTTCTCAGGAGTTTAGTCTATTAGCCCCCAGATTCAACCAGATATGTCTGGACTGTGGGATGAACATCGAGTCAACGGAGAAAGCACCAATGCACTGCAGCAGAATAGCATCTCAATGACCTTGAGATTTCAATGCCAGATGGTGGAAGTCAAATGTTGATAGAACAATCCCAAGTATTTTCCTTTATGTTTCTCAGAAGCAGACCCTGAGACAAGGAGTCTCAGGATATCAGAGAAAAGGGAATGGGTTATTTGTTTTCCAGAGGGAAAGTCCCAGAAGTGGAGGTGATATTTTTGGGAGATGACCCCAGGAAACACTGGCGGTGGAATGAGGAAGCGGGACAGGAGAGGAAAGAGGCTGGTAAAGGGCATGTTATCAGGCTGGTCATGACTTTGAGTCACTGGAGGGTGTTCTGCCCAGGAACCCTGGGAACATGTAGACCATACCTTAGAACTATCCCAGCTGAGAGGTGAGGAAGCTGGGATGTATATCCACCCAAACACTCTCTGTCATTGGTCGATGTCCCCCTCCCTGGGTTGGGAAAATCCCCTGGAGAAGGGAAAGACTACCCACTCCAGTATTCTGGCCTGGAGAATTCCATGGACTTTATAGTCCATGGGGTTGCAGAGAGTTGGACAGGACTGAGCAACTTTCACTTTCACTTTCATAGGAGGGCCAACTCATCTCCTGGAGCCAAAAAGTAGAGAACTGCAGATATTCACAGTGTCCTTTGATGTGTAGAGGTGAGTGGGTATGGACAGGCATTCACCCAGCCTATTATTGCAAGAGTGGGAAGCAGAGTAATTAACAAGATCAGCAGAAAACCCATTTTTTGGTGGTTTTCCTATCAGTGTATTAAGAAAGTTCGTCTCAGACAAAAGAAAACTAGGAGACTGGCTAGTGAAAGCTTTAAAATACTTATAGGTTATATCATTTCTGCAAGTAACCAACATTCAACTTGCTGTTTGGTAGCTGTGCAGGAAGTTTTAGCAAGAGAAGAGAAATTTGATCGACAGATAGGCTCAAAGAAATCTGATTGTACAATACACTTTGAAATTGCCCATTGTGGACTTAATCTCTTTGCACAAACCCAAGAGTCCTTTAGCTAATTCCTTTCCCAATGAAGGAGGCAATCAATGTTCTTTCAGGGGAGAAAATTACTAGAGAGCCTAGTATGTGTTTTGATGCCCTAATGAGGCGCTATGAATTACCCAACCCAAACCAATTAAGTCTTAGCCCAGATAGAGGGCTACTGAGGAGATGAGGACACAGCGTGCATTTAGGACAGAATTAACGGCTTCCATAGCCTGGAAACATGCTTGGGGGAGAGCCAAACCTTGTAGGCTCTCTGCCGTCCTTAAAACTGGCAGTCAAAATGTGATCTAGCCCAATGTTAGCTTTTGATGCTTTTGCTTCTTTGGCCTTAAATTTTAAAAATGTCTATAAAACATAAAATATGTTTTGAACATTACATAAGGCTATTAAGAGAGGGTGAATCATGAAAACATGGTATGTCAGAGACAATAAAGTAAGTGAAATGAACTGCCACTGACTAGCTGTTTGACCTTGGGCCAGTTGCTCAGTCCTTTCTTGTCAATCAAATAGGAAATTATAGCCCAATAATGTGGTTTTGGATTGCAGCTCAATAAGCAAACTCTAATCTCTTGGTTACGCCTTACTGTACCATGGGAAACCAAGCACTTATTTTCATTTTAATGTGATCTCTTCCAGTGGACTGTGACTTCCTAAAGCACCCAGCACAATACCTGGCTTGGTTCAGGGACTCAGGAGATACGTGTTGAATAAATGTGAAATGAATAGTGGAAAAAGTTATTTCAACTACTATGGTGTGCCTAGAAATATGTGAATAAACATACCATCAACACAATGAACTGTTTTAAAAAGGATGGTGAAAATTGATACCTTTTTGCAGCCCATGTACATTAATGGGGAAGAGGAAACAGCAGGAGTGTTGCCATTAGTGAGAAGTGTGTTGTGTGGTGACTGAGACACAGCCTGCAGAGTCAGGCAGACCTGGGCTGGAGCCCTGAGTCTACCACTTGCTAGCTGTGTGTCCTTGTGCAAGTTACTTGACTTCTCTGGGTTTCAGTTTCCACTTCTGGGCCTTGTAGTTTATAATAAGGATCTTGTAACTTTGCAACATCTCGAAGGGCTTGAAGGACAATATATGATTTAAAAGAGCTCAGTACAGGGTGATCATCATAAATACACATGAAGTCCAAAGTGAGAGGAAAACTTCTTCCACTGGGTTGCATTTTAGGCCTACTGGGTTTGTTTCAACGGGTATCAGAGCAGATTTTCTTCCCCCGATCTTTCTCTCTTTCCTGTTGCCTCAAATTCCCCCTTCCTCCCAGGGTCCTAGCTTCATTTTCCTAGCACAAGGATAAGCCAAGGCTGGTGAAACTCTTGCCCCAGCCTCCACCTTCAGAGGGTGATCAGAGAGTGATGATGATGGCTCATTGGGATAGATGATAGTTTCTCAAGATCCTCCGTATTATAGGCATGAGTGTTCCCCGTGCTATAATTTTTCAGAATATTCTTTTGCTCATATTGACCACTTCCTGCAATACACTTTGAGTAACTATGCTGAAGTCAGCACCTGAAAGTGGAAAGGCACAGAAGGTATGGAGAGAACAGAGAACCGTTTCCATCCATCCTGGACTAAAGCAAGACTTACAGTTCTAGTCCTTCCCACATTTGATGGTTGACACATAATGGCTATGCTCAATCTTTATGGTGTTCCGTGGTGGTCAAGGGACATTTTTTTACCTCTACTTGCTTTACCTCTTTAAACTTGTTTTGAGTGAACAAATGTGTCAAGGAACAAAGAGGGTGGTTGGAAAAAGCACACAGTTTGGGTCAGCATGAACTGTTAGGCAAAGATCCCTGATTAGTAGACTGGATCCTACTTCATTAGTCTCCAAGTGAGGTTTGATTTCTTGTCTACCTTCCTGAAATGAACGTCCATTTCAGGGCCACTGGTGTGTGAGCACCTTCACATTCCTCTGGGGGAATTCCACAACCCTCCCTCCCAGCTCATGGCTGTGGAAATGATCACCAACCACTTCTTCCAGAAATCCTAGGAACCATTCTCTTAGGTCACTTAAATAGAGGCTGGCTCAAACAGTAAAGAATCTGCCTGCAATTCTTTGGAGGAGAACCAGGAGACCCAGGTTTGATCTCTGGGTCAGGAAGATCCCCTGGAGAAGGGAATGTCTACCCACTTCAGCGTTCTTGCCTGGAGAATTCCATGGACAGAGGAGCCTGGCGGGCTACAGTCCATGGGGTCACAAAGAGTCAGACATGACTGAGAAACTAACACCCATGGAAAGGCTTTTGAAAAATATCTATTTAATCTACTATGAAATAATTGACTACTCAGTCTTCCCTGTTTACATATTTCAAGAATTTAAGCAGTGCAAGAATCTTAAAGCAAATATATTCCAACTCCTCTTTACTGTAAAGAAGAGAAAATGTAAACTTTGGTTTTCTACAAATCCTTCATATCTTTTTTTTTTTTCCTCCTTCCAATATTTCTGGATGCCAAGAGCTTTGTTTTTTGGGGAAAAAAATCTAAAATTTATATGCCTGTAGACTATTTTGTACAGACTGATGTTTAAAAAAATTCCTTAAGATAAAACAAAATTCACAGTTAAAGTTATGTAGCTGCTTGGTGTAGTAGTGACATGGCATAATGCTTAATATAGCTTATTTTTATTTATTTTTTTACACCCATGTAATAGCAAAAAGACACAATGACATGGAGAGCCATAAAGCCAAACAACTCTCCCATTTCATTTTATAGCACAAGGCGGGGAAAGGCACAATTTGGTATCCTGACCATTTTTATAGGGGTTCGGAGACAGGTTAGACATGTCTGAAATATGTCCTTCAATTCTTAGAACTCTTTCAGGCATTCCTGCTGAAGGATGTTCCTTGGAGAAATACTCCTATAAATACAGGATGTTTTCATTACTGCATGTGGTTGATTCAGCCTGTTGGCTACACGACAGTGAGAAGAAGTGCCTGAGAAACGACTTCATATAGTCCGCGTTCAAACAGTCCCTAGAGCTCCCCAGATTAGAATGACTCTAGTGGGAGTGCTTGGAAATGAATGTTCATATATCACTGGGGTCTTTAAAAAAAGGTTTAAGGTTCTGTAGGCTGTCTCCCTTAGTGCAGCAAAATGATGGAATGATAGCATGTATGGAGATGAATTTCTGCCTATGAAAATTTTCACTTCATATGGAGGAAAGCTACAAAATCAATAGCTCAGATAGCAAGATAACAAATGTCCCACCCCCAAACCAAAACAAAATCCATGAGACAAACCCATGCAAGGAGATGGCAGCATAATTTATTTGGGAACAAATAGTAAATATGGAGCCATATATTATAGGTTCAGTTTGGGTGTTTTCTTCAGGACTGTAGAGCTACCTGCCAATGGAGTTGAAGCTGGGCCTTAAAAGACCTGTATGTTATTTTAAATTATAAAATAATATTTCCTGTTTATGTAGCTCTTTACAATTTTCAAATATTTTTACTTCCTTTTTTGAGCGCCCAAATAACTGTAGAAGATGGGTGATACTTTTAGATATTTTTATAGGTGATGAACCTGAAGCTCAGAAAGATGAAGGGCCTCACACAAGGTTGTACAGTGAACAGGTCTCTCGATCTTCTGACTCCCAATCTGAAAATTTTTCTACCGTCCCACACTGACAAATAAAATACTGCTTCTTATTTTCTGTAATATTGCCAGTGTTGTAAAACTATTACAGCCCCCACTTCCCTGATCAAAAGTTAACTTTTCTTTATTGAATAGAGATTTTATGGTGTGAAAGACTAGGGAATACCGGGTGAGATGCTGGGTGAGAAAGAAATGACTTAGGCATGCATCACTTTTGGAGAGATGCTGAATTGGTAATGAAACGTGCAATTTCGTAGTCGCTTATTGAAAAACTATAGAACATAATGGGCAGGTTGGAGAAAAGCAGAATTGTGAATTGAGAAAATTATTTACTATAATTAGATTGGTCTGTGGGCAGGATAAAATTTATGAAGAAGGCTAACCTTTGCCTGCTAAGACAAGGGTAACGCAATCTCATGTGTGGAATAAAACGAATTACCATCAGGAAGAACTTATTTTTTCTCTCTCTCTTTGCTTGTTGTTGCCCTGGGTATTATAAAAATTTCTTTCTGACCATCTATCTTAATTTTTTTTCCTTGCAACAACCTAAACAGTTTAGGAACTGTTGTCAGAGAAGTTTAAGAAAACACAAATAGAAATAAGGCAGTAGAAGAATTGGATTCTAGCTTGGTATTGAAAGCTCATCATTTATGAGCATGTCTGTTCTTTTAAAGAAAATGTATTTAAGACTGAGTTGAAGGGTGATTTCTGGGTATTTAGCAGATATAAAAAAGCCAACCGACCATAGAACAAAACAAAACACCAATCCGCAAATGAAAAATACTACCAACTCATCATGATATGCAATTAAAAGATGGGGCCAATGTTGGCCTTCACAGCGCTAGATCCCTCACCCACATGTTTCACCGACTTTCTTTCTGCATGTGTGACCTACTCATGCTTTTCTTTCCTACCTACTGCCCAATCTTCCTGTTCAGCTCAGGACAATAGCATCCTTCATGGTAGCTTGCTAATGTTTGTGCAGGAAATACAGAAGATATTCTAACAAACAACTGTGTACGTCCCACCCCAAATAAGTGCTAATGTTGGTTCTAAAGCAAATGTAACCAACAGTTTGTTTACATTTACTTCCACCTCATAAACTTTCATGGATCATGATGATCAATCCAGGCGTGAATATATGAAAGATGAGAGGTCTGGATCTAATAATATGCACATTTCAATCCAAAATTGAAAGCAGAAATACTGGTTTGGCACAGTGAAGCTTCACTTGTTCAGATTATTTTTAGGAAGGACTGAATTAGGGAAAACTCAAATTATACCACATTGTGTAAAGAAGTGTGGATGTGAAGCTTAAGAAGTTATAGAAATGTATAACTTGAAGAAAGTTAGCAGAAATTTTCCTAATAAAGTTGTTTTTACAAAGAAAAAAAAGAATAATTTTTGATGTGCACATTTATTGTTTTTAGGTAAATGGAGTCAGAAGTATTCAGAATGTGTTACTTTGAAACAGCGAGCCTTTAGTAAATATTTATTGAATGAATGTGTACTGTTTGCTCTTCCCTGGCAGCTCAGATGGTAAAGCATCTGCCTGCAGTGAGGGAAACCTGGGTTTGATCCCTGGGTCGGGAAGATCCCCTGGAGAAGGAACTGGCAACCTGCCCGAGTATTCTTGCCTGGAAATCCCACGGATGGAGGAGCCTGGTGGGCTACAGTCAACGGGGTCGCAAAGAGCTGGACTGAGTGACTAACAGTTTCACTTTCACTTTCATACTATTTGCCAGGCACTGCACCAGGCCCTGGAAATGTAAAAATAAGGAAGATCTGAGTTCTTTATAAATCAGATTTTGTCTAAGAAAAGAGACATGTGGACAAGCAGTTACAATGCAACCTGGTAAGTAAAACTATTATAAATGCAAAAAAGTTGCATTTTTAAAAAGTACAATGAGTTTTCTTAAACATTTTTCATAAAACTTTATGCTTACACAATTCATTTGCATTATAAGTCTTTTGTGTCAGATAATGTCCTGCCACATTTATTATAGATTTCAAATGAATAGAATTCAAATTAAAGATGGTTTATTATAGAATAAGAAAGAATGTGTTTGTCCATCTTATATTTAAAATGCAACAACTCAGTGTTTTTAAGTGTATTTTCAGTATTGTGCAACATCACTTTTTTTTAGAACATTTCTACGCCCCATAAGAAACCCTGTGCTCAGTAGCAATCATTTCCCATAAGCACCCACAATCTCTCTATCCTTCAGTTCAGTTCAGTTCGGTCGCTCAGTTGTGTCTGACTCTTTGCGACCCCATGAATCACAGCACACCAGGCCTCCCTGTCCATCACCAACTCCCGGAGTCCACCCAAACCCATGTCCATCGAGTCGGTGATGCCATCCAGCCATCTCATCCTCTGTCGTCCCCTTCTCCTCCTGCCCCTAATCCCTCCCAGCATCAGGGTCTTTTCCAATGAGTCAACTCTTCGATCCTTAGGCAACCACTAATCTACTTTTTATCGCCATAGATTTGCCTATTCTGAATATTTCACATGCATGCAATCATAAATTTTGTGACAATTTTCTTCCACTTAGCATAATGTTTTCCAAGTTCATCTATGTTGTAGCATGTGTCAGTACTTCATTTCTTTTTATGGAGGAATCATATTCTATGGTATGACTATAACACATTTTATTTATCCATTCATCAGCTGTTGGACATTTGTGTTGTTTCCACTTTTTGTCTATCTTGAATAATGCTGCTTTGAACATTTACATACAAGTTTTGTGTGGACATAACATTTATTTTCACTTCTCTAGGGTGTATACCCAGGAGTGAAATTACTGGGTTGTATGGCAACTTTGTGTTTAACCTCTGGATTAACTGCTACTGCTAGACTGTTCTTCAAAGTGGTATTTCTGAAAAACATATAACTGTACCATTTCATATTTCTATCAGCAGTGTATGAGGGTTCTACTTTCTCCACACCCTTGACAACACTTATTTTTATCTATCATTTTGGTTCTAATCATCTTAGTGGGTATGAAGTAGTATTTTATTGTAGTCTTGATTTGTACCTCCACGATGATTTGAGTATCTTTTCATGTGTTTATTGGCTACTTGTATATCTTCTTCGGAGAAATGTCTATTCACATTCTGTGCCAATTTTAAATTGTCTTTTAATTATTGAATTGTATGTGTTCTTTTTATATTCTAGATACAAGTATCTTAGCAACTATATGGTTTGCAACTGTTTTATTCTGCCAGCTATCTTTTCACTTTCTTGATGATGTCCTTTGCAGCACAAATTAAAAAAATTTTGACAAAGTCCAATTTATTTCCTTTTTCTTCTGTTACTTTTGCTTCTAGTGTTTGTATGTAAGAAACCACCACCAAATCTAAGAACATGATTGATTCCCATATTTTCTAGTTTTAGAGTTTTATAATTTTAGATCTTACATTTAGACTTTTACTCCACTTTGAGTTAATTTTTATATATGGTGTGAGGTAGAGGTCTCATTTTATTCTTTTGCATGCTTATTTATTTCTCCTAGTATTATTTTTTAAAAAGACTATTTTTCCTTATTAATGATCATCTTGGCACTCTTATTGAAAATCAGTTGATCAAGATATGGGAGTTTATTTCTGGACTCTCATGATTTATTCCATTGATCTACTGATCTATCCCTACACCAACATCACACTGGCTTATTTACTGTAGCCTTGTCATGAGTTTTGAAATCAGGAAGTGTGAGTCCTTCTACTCATTTTTCTTTTCAAGATTGTTTTGACTACTCTGAATCTCTTGAATTTTCATAAAATTTTAGAATCAGCTTGCCAATTTCTGCAAAGAAACCAACCACAATTTTGAAATACCACATTAAATTTTTTAAAATTTATTATTTAAAAAATAACTCTAAATGCCTAAGGAAACATTTAGAAATACCCTGCAATTTTATTGCTCCGAAAACTCCCTTTGATCCATTAATACACCTTGGTAATGTGGACACGTGTTTGAACAGAAGCATTTCCCTCTGATTAGACACACATCCTGGAAAAGTCAGAGGGCTTCTCCAAACCTATTTATTAATCTATTAGAAAGTGAGATAAATTGGATTAAACTAAATTTAGAGTTGGGCACAATTAGAGGAGTAAGGCAAGCCACAAAGTGAGAAAAGAATTTGCAAAGCATCTGACAAAGAATTTGTATTCAGGAAAATAAAGAAGACCTAATAAATTAATAAGAAAAAGACAGATCTCCCAGTAGAAAAGACTCGAGCAAGAACTTCACAAAACAGGAGATACAATTTAAAGGGTGCCCACTTATAAGCAGAAAAGTGCCTCCCCCCCTCAGAGATATATTCACTTTCTAATCCTTGGAATCTGTGAATATCATTTTATATGGCAAAAGTTATCTGGGTAAGCCCTATATGAAATTATCAGTGTATGTGTTCTGATGAGAGAGACAGAGGGAGTTTTAACACCGACAAACACAGAAAAAACATACAGAGATGGGAGGTGAGAGTAACGTAGCTACAACTCAGGGAGTGCCACCAGATACTGGAAGAATCAAGGACTAGATTGCCCCTGAGACCTTCAGAGGGAGTATAGCCCTGCTGATACCTTCATCTCAGTCTTCTGGCCTCTTGAATAATAACTGAATACATTTATGTTATTTTCAGCCACCACATGTATGGTAATTTGTTACAACAGCCATAGCAGACTAATAAACTGTCTTTATCAGTTATCTAGGATAAGCAAATTAAAAGCACAGTGTGATACCTCTATCCACCTCCGGAAAACTAAAATGAAAAAGACAGATAATTTTAAGTGTTAGTGAGGACGTGGAACCACTTAAACACCCACATGTTGCTGGTGAAGGGTACATTACAACCACTAGGCTAAATAGTTTAGAAGTATCTTCCAAAGTTCAGTAGATGATTCACCATTTCACTTATATGTGAAAATGCACACTTTCACCAAAAATCATGAATGTAAATGTTCAGAATAACACTGTTATAATAGCTCCAACTTGGAAACAACTCAACCATCCATGAACAGTAGGATAGATAGTTATATGCATCCATAATACATACTGTGGGATACTGTACAATAATGAGAATGAATCACTACAGCTTCATACAGTAACACAGATTAACCTCACAAATACAGTGTCGACAAAAGAAGCCAGGCACAGAAAAGGACATATGTATACTGTATGATTCTGTGTTTATAACATTTCAGAAACAGATAAAACTAGTTCATAGTGTTAGAAATCAGGGTAGTAAATACCCTTTAAGATGGGTAATAACTGGAGGGCCATAAAGAGTTGACTTTAATAAAAGGAGTTGAAATTTATAAAATCTGTCAGTTCATAGGATGTCTTATCCATTGATCCATTTATTTAAAATTATTTATTTAATAAGCGTTTATATTTATTGAGCTTCTGTTGTTTGCCAGGAACTCCTCTAATGCTAGGATCATAGCAGGATGCATGACAATGTTTCTGTGCTCAAGCAGTTGACCTTCCAGTAGTTTCCTCTCTGAATACTAGAGTACAGTGTTCCTGTGTTGGCTCCCGTATCCCACATGAAGCTCACAACTTTAGGTAGCTCTTTCTCACATTGCTTTGGATTTGGCCACGTGAACTGCTTTAGCCATAAGACGTTGGCAGGATGCAAGAGGCACTTTGAAAAGTGCTTGCTCACTGGGGCTTTAGCTCTTGGAATGCTGTTTCTGGAAGCCAGCTGCTACGTTGCTAGAAGCTTGGGACTCCATGACTAAACATTGAAAGGCCTCACACAGGAAGTGCATGGAGGAGCCCATCTTCGATATTTCAGCCCCAGCCAAGCTCCCGGCTCAACGCAACTACATAAGTGACCTCAGCTATGTCATGTCAGGCAGAAAGCCACCCATCCTGTGCCTGGTCATGGACTTGTGAGAAATAATGAACTGTAGGGTTTTGTTTTTTTAAGATTTTGGAGTGGTTTGTTACACTGTATTTAATAATAAAAACATAAAAAAATGGGTGCGTAAATAAGAAATACAATTGTACAGTGTGATTTGAACTATAAAAAAATTAGGTAATGCTATAAAGAGTGAGGGGAAATTCAGAGAGACTGGTGTGAGTACATTTTTAAGCCTTTAAAGTCATATGTATTTGTGAGGAATTACTAGGGTGTTCTATACGGAAACTGAGGAATCAACTGTTTCTAGTTAGGAGTGTCAGATACTGTGTGGGATCAACAATAGAGGAAAAACAATGGAATTCATCAGAGCTGGGTTGGAGTTAAGATTCTGCTTTTGACCTTGGGCAGAGCACTGGTTCCTTGTGAGTTTCAGTTTCTTCATCTCTTATATTGGGATAATAACGCTCATCTTGTCTAAATTCCAGGATAGCTGGGAAGGTTATACTTGATAATGCTTGCAAAAGGACTCCAATGTCTTAAAACATTATTTAAGTGAAAGCATTTCTAGGAAAAAAAGACATTTTGATCATCCACTTACATTCTGAAGTCTCTGCTCTGTCCGCAAGATGGTACATTCAAAGTCAATGAAATAAATTTTATGCGCCAAACCCACAGTCTGTCGGTACACTCTACTGGCATGGTCTTTGTTATACATTAGCCTTTTTTATTTATTCAACATCCACTGGGACCAAGGCTCTGCAGTTTTGAATAATCCACGAAGTTGTCACTAAAAGCTGATATTCTCTATGTTGATAATGAAGAAAAACACCAATGAACAGCCTTATTAGTGTAAAAAGTCACACACTCCAAAGCCTCTATCCCATTAGGAAAAAACTCAACATATGTCATGTCACATTAATATATACTGCATGTGCAAAGTGTGCCTTATATTAACAGTAAATTCCCCCATGGAAAATTGATTTGCTTTTAAATTTTAATTGACTTCTTTTCTCTTCTATGGACCCTAGTTAGTTTCCCCCCTCCTCTCCTTTTCTTTCACAAATAATGTAAGTTAGCATGAAAAATACATCATTATCTAAACCCAACAGCAAAAAAGAGAAACAAAATGCAGAAAAAAAGAGGTAAGGAGAAATAAAAGGGGAAAAATAACAAATTGGTCATTAAAAGCGAAAAGATGCATGAGATAAAAGAGAGGGAGGCAAGACGAACATCTACTATATTGGGCTTCGGTGCAGATGTAAGTATAAAATGCTCCACAAGTCCTGTAATTGAGAAAATCTATCAAATGTCCTGACAGCTGCTCGGGCATTTCCAGAAGCGATAAAACTTGAATTTATTTCACTCCTAGAAAAGGGGCAGTATCACCTTCTGGCGGCTTTAATGAAATGCCATAAAATTCGAGGAAAAACTGTGTTGTAAAGTCATAAAAAGGTAGTCGGAAGTGGATTGTTGGAAATGGGGCGGGAGGGGTTGCCGTGTCTGAAGAGTTACCGAAGGGGACCAGAGGGCTGTCGGCTTGGCCCGTGGTCACCAGCCAGGCGTTCACTTTGCCACGGACCCTGACCCCCGCAGCCCCGCCTCCAGGGCCAGGGGAGGGAGTGCTGAGGGGAGGACGCCCTTCCTGCGCTGCTCCACCCGCTCACCCACTCTCGGAACTTGGCTTCGTGGTCGTTGACTTTTCACCTCTGACCCCAGGACCAGGTGTCACCGCTGAAAAGGTGACACCTACTCCATTTGTATTTTGTGAGGGTGACCACAGGAGTACTCTCACCTGCATTTCTCCAGATGGAAATATTACAGTAGGTTGGAGTGGATGCTCCCCAGCCATAATGTCGGGCATCCTAGCTGCAGACCTGGAGAGGAGGCTACTAGCTCCTGGGGCAGGATTTAGAGCAAAGGTAATTAGACACACATTCTGCTTTAGAACCTGGTTATTCAGGGCTTGGCTCACCCAGCCTTCTTCCAGTTCTTTCTGGCCTTGGTTTACTGTCAACGTAGATATTGTTATCTACTTTTCCTTTTAGATGATGAGTGACTCGGAGGGTAAGAATTATCTCCAAGTTCCTATTTGCACCCCTTTGGCATCTTGCCTCACGTTGTGCACGTTGGGGCTTCCCTTGTGACTCAGGGGTAAAGAATCCACAGTGCAATGCAGGAGACCCAGGAGGCGTGGGTTCGATCCGTGGGTTGGGAAGATCTGCTGGAGGAGGGCATGGCAACTCATTTCAGTATTCTTGCCTGGTGAATCCCGTGGGCAGAGGAGCCTGGTGGGCTACAGTCCCTAGGGTTGCGAAGAGTCGGACACGACCAAACTGAGGGCGCTCACATGCAGGCATGAGCCCATGAGACGATTCCAAAGGGGTAGAATTTTTCAAAGTCTCAGATTGTCAGGTAATGTCTTTTGTTATTCAGTCAATTCTGTGGTTGAATAACTATCCTTGCTATTTTCTATAGGTATATGAGCTAAATTCATTTATTGAAGATTATTGTACAAGGAGCAGTACATAGTATTTTACTTTATATTTTTATATTTTAATAAAGTAGCATTAGATCCATATAAGAATTCTATTTCAAAAATAAATAAACAGAGGCCCTGAGTCTTACAGTGAATTTCTTTGGTCCACCAAACTCTGTGCAAAGATTCTGAAGTTAAACTGTAAACATGAAGAAAAAAGGGCCTAAAATGAGGGGTTGATATGTGAAGTTCAAGACATGCCTATGAAATAATGTTATTCAAAAAAGAGAAGGTGAAGAGAATGTTATTCTAACTGGCAGCAACTTGAAGAAAAATTTTACCAGAGATATTTTGAGGCCATCCTAAAAAAAGTACCCCAAACAAAACTTAACTAAACAAATAAAATAAATGATGATTTTGGGACAGTGCAAGGAAGTGAGAGAATCAACAAGGTTAATGAAGACAAAGAAAATAAAAATGGATTATGAAGTCTGAAAGTGGGAATGGGTTGTTTTTCTTTAGGGATCTGATGACCTCATGCCCTTGGCCTAAAGGGGAATTTCCACAGTATAGGTCCGACCCAAACCACAGGTTGAAGGAATATCAGTAAGAATGTCAATCTTTGGAAAATCTTGTGAGCACGGTTATTGAGTTATGACTGTCACTTGAGCAGTCTTCAGTGGAATAGGATATAAATTTCCCCAAGGCAAGAGCAAGGGCTTGGAAGCCAACAAAGTTTAGTGATCCTCCTTTCATTTTTCTATGCTCAAGTCCTTTGTCAGCTTCAGAACCGGGAAGGCAGCTATTAAATTAGAGATGAAATAATGCCAGACTCCAGATGTGGCTGCCTCACACTCCTGTCTGCAGCCAGATGTGCCCACACCATCACATTCATCATGATTAGAGTGAAGGTGGTGGGAAAGCAGCATACGACGCACCCAAATGATTCCCAGCTCATTCACTCAGGAGACGCCTCCGAGCAATTGGAGAGGCTTTTCTAAGGTCCGGTAAAAAGAGGGATATATTTTCTTTTTAAGGCTAATTGACCCCAGCTCCAAGTTCCAGTGATCTCCACTGGGTCATTTACAAGTGGCTCAGACAGTAAAGAATCTGCCTGCAATGCGGGAGACCTGGGTTTGATCCCTGGGTTGGGAAGATCCCCTGGAGGAGGAAATGGCAACCCACTCCAGTACTCTGGTCTGGAGAATCCCCATGGACAGAGGAGCTTGGCAGGCTACAGTCCCTGGGGTTGCAAAGAGCTGGACACAGCTGAGCGACTAAAACATTGCACCGCCACATTTAAGCCACCACCTCTGGTCTCAGAACTATCCTGCCTTGGTACAGATCTATCCTTGCTTAATCGCTTTCTATTTTGGGATAAAGCCTCTGTTCCTTTCATTCCCCTTCGCCCACCTTTGATTGGTGAAAAGCTTATGTCAGCACTAAATGGTGTGGGAAGAACCCTGAGGGCAACAGGGAAGGAGCTTGGATCTCTAGGAGATTTTTGAGGACACTGAAGCTCCTGGTGCTGGCGGTGGGGGTGGACAGGCCAGAATGAAAAGTCCTACCAGGGCTTAAGGGCACTTGGGCACAGTTATCCTGGTCTAGGCGTGAGCTGGTCTCCGGGGTGATACCAAGAGTTCGCAGATTATCGCTGTCCCTTGGATGAGAATCTCTAAATCACGTGTCTTTCACAAGTGGGGATGAAACTGGGGAAACTGAAGGGTGTGAGCGCCTGGAAGTCACTGTTCAGACCTGTGTGGAAATGAGCGTGTGCTCTGTCATTTCCTCCAAGGCCTGCAGCCCACACGACAGTAACAGGTCCCGTCGGGTGTGAGGTGAGTCACTGTCGGAACACAGCTTGGAAGGAGCGAGCTGTCTTGTGTGTCGTTTAAGAAGCATGTTTATCAGGAATGATTTTACTTAGAGCCGTGAACTCTCCTCTGAGAGCTCTTTGCTCAAAGAGAGGCGTCTCTGCTGAATAAAACAGTAGTAACTACTTGGATTGATTGGTTGCTTCTCACATGAGCTAAAACAAAATGGACAATGGCAATAAAAATGGTCACAAGCAGGTTCTAGGCATTGTGTGCTGACCAGGCAGGATGCATCTGTGTGCACGCTCAGTCGTTTCAGTCGTGTCTGACTCCTCCTAACACTGTGGACTGTAGCCCACCAGGCTCCTCCGTCCATGGGATTCTCCAGGCAAGAATACTGGAGTGGGTTGCCGTGCCCTCCTCCAGGGGATCTTCCTGACTGAGGGATCGAACCCACACCTCCTGTGTCTCCGGCATTGCAGGGTTCTTTACTAATGCTGAGCCACCAGGGAAGCCCCCAACAGAGCACAATAGATCACTTCTAAAAATTCCCAGACAACATGGTGCTTTTCATTAGGCAAGGATATTAGGACTCTTCGAAGAAAATCTTTGAGATATTCTAACATTTCTAATTGGCATTCCACTACTGACAGAAAAGCATGCATTATTCTCTGAAATGTTTTCTAATAATATTCTCCATCTTGACAAAGTGGAATAATTTCAATCTTTTCTCATTCCTTCTACAAGCAGAGAGAGAGAGAGAGAGGGAGGGAGAATGGCAGTAGAAATCATGAACAATTTTAGTTCATTCGGAAGTTGAAGAGACTTATTTTTCAAATGTATTCTTTCAAATCCAGATTCCTATAACAGATGCTCTCAGCTCCCAGGATCCTTCCATCTGTAATTCAATTTCCTTCCAAACGTGATGCTGACATCTGTTGCAATGCAGATACACACTCAAGTACCTGCGATTTCTCTGTCAAGCTCAGTGTCATGTTAAAGAACTGTGAACTTTGCAGGTCTGGGGAGCAGACACTGGAATCCTCAGGGCTGCAGGCAGAAAGAAATGTAATGTCTCTTTCATGGTTCTGATGTCTCAGCATCTTTTCCTCTCTGACACTTGGGCTTTTGTTAAAGATTTTTCAGGGAACATAAAGTGTTTATTTAATAGTGCAATTAATTGTTTCAGCTTCACTTCTGGAGCCACCTGAAATCAGCATGTGCTAAGATTTAGCGGGGAGGCAGAGATTGCGTCTTCAGATTCTTCCTGACAGAGTGAATTAGATAAATTACCACCCAATTCTCTAAAGTATTTTAAAAACAAAGACAAAGCACTGCATGTTGCATTTAAAGATGCTGATCTTTGCCCTGTTTCTTTTCTACCCCCTCCCCCAGTGCCTTTCTATAAAGCAAGCCCATTTGAGGCATGGATTGAATTCAATCATTCCATCATTAATTAATTCATTAAATAAACATTTATCAAGTCTGTATTCTGTGACTGGTATTATGCTAGGTGCTGGGGAAAGAAATGATGTAGGATCCATCAGGAATCCTTCAGTAGTGCTTTATTTTAGAAAAAAAGTACTAAATCTTACTGAGGTTCCCCGTGATAGGTGAAATCAGAGTTTTATGCCAAAGGAAAATTTTTATATTCTGACAAGATTACAAACCTATTATTGAGTTAAATACTCTTCCGTTTTAAAAAAGCAAGAACTTGTTTTTGAGCTTCATAGGAAGGTAGAAATCTTTGCTATTTATCATCTAATTTGGAGCTGATGAGAATAGGGGAGAATGGACTGTTCCTTCTGACCCTTCCTGCCTTTCTGATACAGACAATCCACTGACTTCTGAAGGGTGACACTTGATTAGCCATGTCATTGCTTCAGGTAGCTTTGCTGGGGCTGTGTTAAAATCACGAACATTCATTCAGGCCTTTAAAAAGGTTTGACACAATAATATTTAACCTGGACACCTTCTCTACCAATTACCATCTTTTCAGTTTTGGACAACACCGTCAAAAGGCTCAGCGGGTTGTGTGAATGTGGCTTGTATTGTTCAGTAGTGACTCAAGGAGGAGTCTGGCTGTGAGAGCCAGGCCAGTTGTGACTGGCAATAGGCAGAGGATAGGACTGTAGGCTGGGGTCACCAAGCTGCTTGCAGGCGGATCTGGTGTCAAGGACAGATAGGGAGGGTCTGAATTACTCACTGTAGTTTCTCAGGCATTTCCTTTAACTTAAGATATTACCAGTTGTTGGGCCTGGGCTGAACCTGGTCCACAGATGTGTGATATTGGGCCCCCATTGTATTATTATTTTTATTTTTTAAATTGATTGCTCTAATGTAAAATTTGGGAGATTTTATCGTCTGTCTGAAAATTGGAATATCTAGCAATGCAGGGTCTGCATGGCTCCATGACGAGCATCACTCAGCATCACTGATGTAGAGCTGAATCCCAGTTTTCCCCTTAGGTGGGTCCTGCATGTTTCCTATAGACCCAGTCCCCACCACACCATATTGTCGCATACCTAGCCTGCTTCAGTATTCGGTTACCTGCCTGGGTCCCTGATCTACATGAATTAATTAAACAAAAAGTATTTTCGGTCAATCAGAATGTTTTTATTGGATCACTTCTCTACTTTTAGATGCTTATTAGGTAGTGTAGGAGAAGCAAATGATGTAAAATGTGAAAGTGTTAGTTGCTCAGTTCTGTCCATGGGATTCTCCAGGGAAGAATACTGCTGTGGGTTGCCATTCCCTCCTCCAGGGGATCTTCCTGACCCAGGGATCAAATAGTACTGCAGGCAGATTCTTTACAATCTGACCCACCAGGGAAGCCAAAAGATATTCCTGCCCAAATGAGGAATAAAACAGTAATAAATGCAACAATCAGAGACATGGCCTTGAATAGACCACAAATCAACACAAGAATTTGGAGAAAGGAATATTGATATACTTAGTCATTAGGCTTCTGTATTTTATTACTTCTATTTTCCAGAAAAGGGAAAAAAACAAAACAAAACACTTCTTGTTCATGAAAAGGAAGTTCTTAGCAAGTTTAGAATGTAGCTATTTAACACATCTAAGTGTGTAAGGCATTTGTATTCTAATCACATTTTTAAGAAAATCTTTTTGTTTATGCAGAAAAAGAACCCAATCCCAGGCAAACATGTATTACTTACACCTGAGAGAATATAAAAAGCAATGATGCTGAATAGACTATAGAGATTTAGAAGAAGAAATAACAATACCAGGTCTATTCTGCAGGTCTTCAGGAGCCTGCACAGAAAATCTAATGCTTAAAACGGATTGTAATTGTTGAGAAAGACCTGGGCAATGTTTTAAAATTCTAGGTTTAATTTAATATCGACTCTCTGGCTAGACTTGTGGTCTGGATTTGCTTTGTGAGAGGATGGCTGACATAGAAAGCAGGAAAGGTCAAGGTCTTATTGGCATTAAATAGGAAACAGTTGGCTACTTTCCCTAGGAGCAAACTCATCGTCCATTACCCCAGTGCTTTGTTTATATCTGAAAACAAGAACTAGTCAGCACAGCTGGACAATTTAAAGCCACCACTGAGGGCTTGGAGATTCTAGTCTCTCACATGACAGTGTTCACATGTATATGCATGAGATGCCATGCGTCCAGTAGTGAATGCTGATCAGTGAGGACACTAAGCAGCTAGCAGCACCAGTGAAATCCTTGTTTGAGCCTTAATAAAAGTTAACGTTTATTGACCACTTATTATGTCTCAGACGTTGTGCTAAGTGCTTTATATGTTTTATTTAATACTTACTACAACCTTACGAAGTATGCTCAAGTAACACCTCCTTTTACCGGTTAAAAAAAAACAACAGACATAGAGAGGCTCAGGAACTTATCCAAGGTCACCAGCTAGCAAGAGGCACTGATAGGAACTGAACCCACACTTGATGCCTGTGTCTCTATGGTGAACCACAGGCTACACTCTAGGTACAGGACACCTTGGCCTTTCCTGGTATGGGTTATCAGCCCTCAACCTTTCCCTCTTTGGAGGAAGCTGCATCATTTTTTAAACATCCTGGGACATCTATGGATTGCAAGCAGTCCCTAATAGTAAGGACAGAACTTCAGTCATTTTCTTTAATCCTACTCCTGCACTTTCAGCCCTTGCTAGAGAAAATTACAAAATCAGGGCAAATTGGTTTCACTATGAAGTCCACAGAAACTCAGAAAGGGCCCCAGAGCTGCTGAGCCTGGCTTGCATTCGCTCGCTGGGGAGCCCAACCCAGCAGCTGTTTCAGACAGCCAGAGTCTTAAGCTGTAGCTCCCATACAACCCCTCCAGGGTTAGAGACGCCGGCAGATACCTTTGTTCTAATTCCACAAGAAAATGAGACCTAGGGGACACAAGCTAGCCTCCCTTGTCTTGCTAGAACACTCTGTGTGCTCACCCCATTTCTATTCTTTCCCTCTGATCTCGGCAGAAGAAAAACTCAAATCTTTCTAAGATTCACTTGCTACTGTGCTCACCAACCCCTCCCCTGGTGCTGCCTCCAAGCAGCCCTGCTTCCCTAGTTGCTCCTGGTATTTCTTGCATCTATAATCTGTCTCCTCCCCACTGCTCCTTCCAGGGTAGCAGGGAGGCAGTGGCCTGGTGACTGGAGCTCAGCCTCTGGGTCAGGCTGCCCACCACGTGCCTATGTCTTAGGCACTGTCACTGACCTCTGTGTGACCTTGGGCAATTTACTTCATTTTCTTATGACTACACTTCTTCTAAGCACTTTGCTCATAATAACTCATCTTAAATTTCTGAACCACCCTAAAAGGAGATGAGAAACTGAGAGAGAGAGAGGTTAATGAAAATTGGGAGTATAATAAGAGCTTATTTCTTTAAGGGGACAACAGAGGATGAGTTGGTTGGATGGCATCACTGACTCAATGGACATGAGTTTGAGCAAGCTCCAGGAGATGGTGAAGGACAGGAATGCCTGGCATGCAGCCGTCCATGGGGTTGCAGAGTTGGACACGACTGAGTGACTGAACAATAAATTTCTTTAAGAGGAAGAAACCTTTTTCTCTTAAAGTAAGTAGTACCAGAGGGTCTAGGTAGAACAGGAGAATCATGCCCATGGGCTCTGGGATCTTACTGCATGTGTCCATACTCAGTTGCTCAGTCACATCCAATTCTGTGCGACTCCATGGACTGAAGCCTGCCAGGTTCCTCCGTTCATGGAATTTTCAATTTTCCAGGCAATAATACTGGAATGGGTTGCCATTTCCTTCTCCACTGGGATCATACTGCTGCTGCTGCTGCTAAGTCGCTTCAGTCATGTCCGACTCTGTGCGACCCCATAGACGGCAGCCCACCAGGGTCCCCCGTCCCTGGGATTCTCCAGGCAAGAATACTGGAGTGGGTTGCCATTTCCTTTTCCAATGCATGAAAGTGAAAAGTGAAAGTGAAGTCGCTCAGTCGTGTCCGACTCCCAGTGACCCCATGGACTGCAGCCTACCAGGCTCCTCGGTCCATGGAATTTTCCACACAAGAGTACTGGAGTGGGTTGCCATTGCCTTCTCCGGGATCATATTAGCTGTGTTCAAATCCCAGTGTTGCTTCTTTTTCTCTGTGTGGCTTTTGGCAAGTTCATTAACCTCTCTGTGTCTCAATTTCTCATCTCTGTATAGAGTTGTTGAGAAGTTTAAGATAAGTTTTTTTTTCCATTTATTTTTATTAGTTGGAGGCTAATTACTTTACAATATTGTAGTGGTTTTTGCCATACATTGACATGAATCAGCCATGGATTTACATGTATTCCCCATCCCGATCCCCCCTCCCAAGATAAATTTTTATAAGCCAAGTGCTTAGAAGAGTGCTGGTTATGATTAAGCATTTGGGTAAATGTTACTTGTTATTATTAGAATTGGCACTTGTAGACCTCTCGTGTCCTGGATCAGTAGATCAAGTAAATACACAGAATTACAGGGATCTTAACATCACATTCAGAGGCAAGGGAAGCATGTGTTATCACCAAGAGGCTCTGTTTAATAGAAAAGGAAGTATGAGGCTACCGTAATGTTCAGTTCAGAATAATAAAGGGCTGGAACCTAGCCTCGTTCCTGAAGTGACGGCCTGGGAATCTTGATGAAGTCCAGAATTCCTTTTAGGTAGGTTTAAAGTCCTCCTGCCATACCAACCTCATTGGTTCTGATGTTACTTTAATTAGGACAGTCTGCCTCTTGAAGGAAGTTGGGAACATAAGCACAGCACATGGCAAAGCTTAAAGGGATGTTGGGATCCTGGTCCAGCTTTCAGTTTCTATAAGCTAGGAGAGTGTGCTGTGATGCTCACAGACTGACCTTATCATTTGGAAAACAGTGGGCTTCTAGACCCAGGGAGCCCCTCTTCCAGATGGTGAGAGGCGGACCTCAGAGAGACGGACCTCAGAGAGACATGTGCTGACTATTGACTCATTTTGTGCATTTCCTGTGTGGTTCTTGCATCTTCCATCTAAGTTACTGACTCAGCTTAACCCTGCTTAGCTTTCAAGACCTTTCAGGGAAATCAGAGAACGAGATGCAGTCACTGCAAGTTGTCACACATGATTAAGGAGCTGGAGGGAGTGATTTATGTGGAAAGATTAAAATCCCTAAATATGGATGGCAGTGCTGCCCTGACTGAGTGGGGCTCTAGGTATTTGCAAACTGCCCCCGGGAAGGCTGCAGACTTCAGTGGAGGTAGGACTGCTTTAAAGGAGTTGAAGGGCGATACAGATAGCAGAAATGTGATGATATGAAAATAGGATACTTCCTCCTGATGAAGCTGAAAAGACTTGATTCAGACAGGAAATTCTTCTGTGGCTTTTATTTTATCGGGCAACTGGCTGTCTCTGGAATTTTCTACATGAACTTCAAGCTCTGTGCTATCAGACAGCTATCAGTAGCTCTTACTTCATCCTCTGCAGGGTCCCTATTCTTGGGGTGCCTTTGCTTTCTCCCACTGTCCTTCCACTAAGGCTCCTCCCTCTAGGGTCTCTCTTGCTACTTTGTTGCTCCCCACCTCCCCAGTACCCCTCATCCACACTCCCAGTCAACTGGAAATTCCTGGTGTTCTGACTTTAAGTTAGGACTATGATGCTAGAGTTAATTGGATAAACTACTTCCTGTTGAACTTAAGCCAGATAATTAATTGTCTGGTTTTCCCAGATAACACTGACCAAGCTCTTAGCGAGTGTGAGACTTTTCAACACTTGTTGTGTGGGCGAGGGTTGTACGTCTGTGTGTGTGTGTGTGTGTGTGTGTGTGCCTTGTGTGTATAAAGAGGGAAGGAAAGGGCAGGGTGCTTTTTAGCAGTCTGTACATGATCCTGTGCAAACCAGACTACTCTCAAAACAGCTAAGCACGGATATGGTCATTGACCAACCAAAGTGATCAAGGAGGACTTTTTAAGGAAGTGATGCTGAAGTCAAAGACGGAAGGCTGAGTCTGAGTTATCAAGGTAAGGGAGGTAGGTGAGAAGGGGGATATATATTAAGTTTCTGAAAACAGTCTTATTTTTCAATACTCTGCTCCATGCAATGATTTGAACAATTTGGTTACTGTACCATTAACTGCAATAAACTAATTTAAAGAAATGGTGCCCTAGCTGCATGGATTTTCTTTTTCTATAGAGTAAGTCAAAGACAATCTATCCATGCCTCTTTCCTATCCTAATGGCCGTCCTCTGGCATAACAAGCCCTCAGCAGTCTTCACCTGACCTTTCTCTAATGTTCTTTATGCTCTGTCCTTGCAGCTCCCAGATCACACTGTTCTTTTTGGACCTCTGTACCCTTGAGCAGTCTTTTTTTTCCTTTCCTCTGAGTTATTTCCTTACTGTTTGGATTTGGCTGCCAAGCTCTTGACTTTTTTGCCAAAAGCCAACTTAAAAATCATCTCCTCTAGGAAGCCCTCCATGATTAAGGACATCTTCCACTATAGCATTCTGGTGTCTTACGCTTCTCCATATTTGGCACATGTGTCGGTATCATGTTTCTTTGAATATGTTACCCCTCTGGCCTATCAGTAGTGCCTACCATAGTGTTGGGCATAGTGTAAGTGCCTAGCAAATATCTCTTGAACGAACAAATAAACAGTGGCATACCTTTCTATATTCCATAACTGTAATGTGCATGTATAACCATTCACCCAGTAGCAATAAACAGGAGCTCAGATAGTGAACATTTGGACTTTCTCTTTTGTTGGGTAATTGAAAAAAGGTACATAGTCAGTCCATGAAGTATAATTCTGTGTTTTAGTGGGTAAATTGCAGATGTCTATCTTTAAAAATAATTTTCTTAAATGTGATAAAGTTTATTTTTTGGTTCGTATTTGTTAGGTTGTCATAGTGTTTTAAAATATCTGGCTTAGATCACTTAAATTTTTAAAATTATACTTCAAGTAGCTATTAGCTTAATGATATTATCTATTAATAGAGATTCCTACAGGAGTAAAGGTACCTGCAATTTACATGAAATCAGAAAACTTGGTGTGATTAGTAGCATCACAACAAACCCAGCATGACTATTGTAATGACTACATTTCCCATCACTGTAATTATCTCCTAAAACTTTTATTGGGAACATTGATTGCCATTTGCTCACTCATTCACTTTGAGAAAGTGGACTGATGAACATGTGCCAGGAGTGAAACAGTGGCTGTGCAGGTCCTCTGGAAAATACATGCTGGATGATTACAAAATGAATCATTTGTATCAGCCAGGAGAGCTGTCTGATCTTTCTGGGTTCAAAATAAATGATAGATTTCTTATTTCTTTCAATTACTAAGAATTTAAGTGAAGAAGATGAACAGGAGATGGTATTCTAAGAGAAAATGTGAGATGATTATTCCTACTTGAAGGACGTTAGACAAAATGTCACATCCCCTCCCCGCTGTAGTGTATCATTCCCCTTCATGCAATTGAGGGAAGGTGGAGATTTGGCTCCTTGAATCCGTCCACTTCTCTCCATTTTCACTGTTAAGTCTGTAAGCCAAGCTGCCATTGGCTCTTGTCTGGACTACTGCAACTGCCTTCTAACTGCTCTCCCCACCTTCCACTACGCTGCTTTCCAATTCATTCTCTCTACTGCAGACAAAGTGCTCTTTCTAAACAGCAAATCTGATCATGTCACTCCCCTGCTTAAAGTACTCGGACTCCCCGAGTCTTTATTCTGGTTTATAAGGCCTTTCACTATCTGACCCTCTCTTAGCTGTGCAGTCTTATAACTCACCATATCCTGGCCACACGGAAGCAGAAGGGCTCTTCTTCCTTACCACTCCCCTCCCACCCTGTCTTTGATCTAACTTCTGATCACCTTTCAGGGTTAGATATTCCCCTCTGCATTCCGAGGGCATCCTCAGCTGACTTCTCTTTGTGCACTTATCACACTGTCCTGAAGTTGCCTCTTGTCTGTTTCTGCCCTGTTCTGTAAACTGATGAGAGCAGAGTCTGGGTCTGACTGGTTCATCTTGTATCCTTAGCACTAAGCGTGGCGAGAAGACAGCCAGACACGGCTAATAGAGGGAGCAATTCTGTTTTCCAGTTTTGCTTGTTGCTGCTTTTAATTCAGGTCAAAGGCAAATGTTAATTTAGCCTCAGTGTCTATTTTTAGGCATTGCTCCACACTTTCCCTATACTAGGGATTTTCTTTGTGGAAGATCGCTCAAAGAACAGAATGAAAAGTGCGATCGTGGTCCTCATTGGTTGTTCTGAGCATAGGAAATATCACTGTGGGTGACCATGTTTAGTCTGTCCCTCCCAGACCCAGGCAGTGAGGACTAGAGGCTGATCAAACAGAATTTCAGGGTGTGTGTGCGCATGCGTGTGTGTGTGTGTGTGTGTATGCGCACACACATGCCTGTGTGGGTATTTAGGTGTGTTGTGTTGCCGGGCACAGGAATGGGTTAGCTTTGTTAGAAATTAATGCTTGTGAGTTCTTCTGATAAAGCAGTTGCTGGGCTCTGCTTTCTTTGCCAGAGAATGACCCATGTGTGTCAAAACGGTATGTCTCAGAAAGGAAAAAGTTGCCAGTCCTAGAAGGTTACCCTGAGATGTATTGATCACTACTCTGGTCATTAAAACTAGCCCAGTTTTAATGACCAGAAAAGTTTTCTTTTAGTCTTTTTGGATATGGCTATGTATGTGTGTATATGTGATTAGCATTGGAGCAAACCAATTTAGAAGAATGTAGCTTTTATCAAGAAAATGAAATTGCAGAATATGAAAAAGGTAACCTGGAGTATCTAGTTACAGATTGGTGGTAGAGATCTTGATTTGAATTTTTGGCATTTGTTAAAATTATTTTGAATGCTCATCTTTTTTTTAAAAAAAGCTTTTTTTCCCCCCCTCAAAGTCTCCCTGTAGCTCCCATTGAACCCTCTTGGGAGGTATGTTACACAAACCTTGCTGGATTGCTTCTTTCTGTCCCAGACTAACAGAGAATTGTGGCAACCTTTTGACATCACTTAACTGTGTGGCTGCAATGGGCACCTTCGAGCTGCATGTAGCCCTTTGTCTCACGAATAGTGCAAATTGGGTAATGCGTTTGAACAAGCCTGATGGATTCCAACCAGGATAAAGACAGAGTAAAGAGTGAGGGAAATCTAAAAGATGCCTGTTTCACTCCCTCCCTCCGCTTCCCAGTGCTGGATCCCCAGAGTCCAATGTAAGCACCGAACAAGTTGGCTTACAGAGATATCACAGAGCAAGGCTATGTGTCATTTGCATTTCCTGAAAAACAATCAGGTGGTGAGAGCCTGCCGTGGGCTGCTGGCAAGAAATTCAGTGATTATATAGCCACCCAAACAATTTCTTCTTCCCCCACTTTTCCGTTTGGGCTTTAATTTGTATCTTGTTTCTTTAAGCAAAACAGCTGACTTGACTTGTGTCTGACTTCTGGGAAAAACTGAATTCTTCTGGCAGGGGCTAAGTAACCAGAGAGCAGCAAATGAAAATTTCACTCTGAAACACACCCACACTCACCCACACACAGACTTGTGGGCTTGTCCGCAGCACTCTCTGTGGTTTGGAGAGAGAGATTTGGAGAATATTTGTGTATTATTTGCCTTTTTAATTTCCCAGCCCATTTTAAGGGGTCAGAGCTATAAATCTCAACATGGGATGTGGGAAAGAGAATTTTTGTCTGATCAAGAGGCATGTGGATTCTTAAAAGTTGAGAAAAACCGTGATGGCGAGAAGTTGGGTTGCTTTGTGATTTCTCTCAGCCCTGCTTTTATGGAAAAACCTTGTTAGGGAAGGAGGTCAGAAAGGCAGAGAAACTAACGATAGTTGAATGTTCAGTTCCTGTTCATGCACTTTGAGTGAATTAGCGTATTTAATTTTCACAGCAAATCTGCTACTCCACCTATTTACAGATGATGAAAATGAGGCTTGGAAGGATTCAGTAATGTGCTCAAGTACACCCATCCCGTAAGAGATAGAGTCAGAACTCAACCCAGATCTCTCTGATGCCAAAGATAGATCCAATTATATCACTTTAAATCACTGGGGGGAAAATATCTAAACCTACATATCTGTGATTGTGGAGTTGCTTCTCCACTTGTCACAGCCCTGTCTTTTCTCTTGCTCCCTTGCTTGCCTGTCTCCCTGCTTTGGAACACCTCATTAATGCTGGGTAGCTCCAGGGAACAACCTGAGTATGGCAGGCCTGCCTTCCTTTTGAAGTTGTACATGGCACCAGCTTGCATGTTTTTACGCTGAGTTGGGAAGGAACATTTTTTTCTTGTTTTTAATTTATTTGAATTTGAAGGATAATGGCTTTACAATGTTGTATTGGTTTCTGCCATGCAGCATGAATCAGCCGTAATTATACACATGTCGTCTCCCTCTTGAACCTCCCTCCCACCCTCTACCCCATTCCACCCCTCTAATTGTTACAGAGCACCAGGTTGAGCTCCCTATGTTATACAGAAACTTCCTACTAGCTAGCTATTTTACATACGGTAACGCATATGTTTCACTGCTACTCTCAGTTCATCCCACCCTCCCCTTCTGCTGTGTCCATGAGTCTGTTCTCTATGTCTGCATTTCTATTCCTACCCTGAAAATAGGTTCATCAGTACTATTTTTCTAGATTCCATACAAATATCTTAATTTATGATATTTATTTTTCTCTTTCTGACTTACTTCACGTTGTATAACAAGCTCTAGGTTCAGTTTACTGAACTAAAATGAAATTCATTCCTTTTTATGGCTGAGTAATGTTAGATGAGAATACCAGACCACCTGACCTGCCTCTTGAGAAACCTATATGCAGGTCAGGAAGCAAGAGTTAGAATTGGACATGGGACAACAGACTGGTTCCAAATAGGAAAAGGAGAACGTCAAGGCTGTATATTGTCACCCTGCTTATTTAAATTATATGCAGAGTACATCATGAAAAATGCTGGGCTGGAAGAAGCACAAGCTGGAATCAAGATTGCAGGGAGAAATATCAATAACCTCAGATATGCAGATAACACCACCCCCTTATGGCAGAAAGTGAAGATGAACTAAAAAGCCTCTTGATGGAAGTAAAAGAGGAGAGTGAAAAAGTTGGCTTAAAGCTCAACATTCAGAAAACTAAGATCATGGCATCTGGTCCCATCACTTCATGGGAAATAGATGGGGAAACAGTGGAAACAGTGAGAGAGTTTATTTTTTGGGGCTCCAAAATCACTGCAGATGGTGATTGCAGCCATGAAATTAAAAGACGCTTACTCCTTGGAAGGCAAGTTATGACCAACCTGGATAGCATATTTAAAAGCAGAGACGTTACTTTGCCAACAAGGGTCCATCTAGTCAAGGCTATGGTTTTTCCAGTGGCCATGTATGGATGCGAGGTTTGGACTGTGAAGAAAGCTGAGCGCCGAAAAATTGATGCTTTTGAACTGTGGTGTTGGAGAAGACTCTTGAGAGTCCTTGGGACTGCAAGAAGATCCAATCAGTCCATGCTAAAGGAGATCAGTCCTGGGTGTTCATTGGAAGGACTGGTGCTGAAGCTGAAACAATACTTTGGCCACCTCATGTGAAGAGTTGGCTCATTGGAAAAGACCCTGATGCTGGGAGGGATTGGGGGCAGGAGGAGAAGGGGATGACAGAGGATGAGATGACTGGATGGCATCACTGACTCAATGGATGTAAGTTGGTGATGGACAGGGAGGCCTGGTGTGCTGCAGTTCATGGGGTCACAAAGAGTCGGACACAATTGAGTGACTGAACTGAACTGAATGTTCCATTGGGGCTTCCCTGGTGGTTCAGCTGGTAAAGAATCTGCCTGTAATGCAGGAGACCTGGGTTCGATCCCTGGGTTGGGAAGATGTCCTGGAGAAAGGAAAGGCTACCCACTCCAGTATTCTGGCCTGGAGAATTCCATGGATGGTATAGTCCATGGGGTCACAAAGAGTCAGACACAACTGAGTGACTTTTACAATATTCCGTTGTATATATGTACCACAACTTCTTTATCCATTCATCTGTCAATGAACATCTAGGTTACTTTCATGTCCTGGCTGTTGTAAATAGTGGCATGCATGTCTTTACACCCACTTAGGAAAGAACTTTTTTTTTTTTTTAAGATTTTTTTTTTTTTGAGCAGCTTTAGGTTCATAGCAAAACTGAGAGGCAATCACAGAGATTTTCCATCTACTGCCTGCCCCCACACATTCACAGCCTCCCCTGTGTGGGACGTTGGTCTCACACCAGAGTGGTATATTTGTTACAACTAATGAACCTACATTGACACATCATTATCACCTGAAGTGCAGAGTTTGCATTAGAGTTCACTTCTAGAGGTGTACATTCTATGGTTTTAGACAAATGTGTAATGACATCCATCCATCATTATAGTATCATACAGAGTATTTTCACTGCCTTAAAAATCTTTTATGTTCCACCTATTCATAATTCCTCCCTTGTCCCCGCAGTCCATGGAAGCCACTGACCTTTTTACAGTCTCTATAGAAATAGTGTTAGTCACTTGGGTGTGCCTGACTCTCTGTTAATCCACCTACTGTAGCCTGCCAGACTGTAGCCCGCCAGGCTCCTCTGTCCTTGGGATTTCCCAGGCTAGAATACTGGAGTGGATTGCCATCCCCTTCTCCAGAGGATCTTCCCAACCCAGGGATCAAACCTGAGTCTCCTGCACTGCAGGCAGATTCTTTACCATCTGAGAAAGACCTACAGCCTCTATAGTTTTAATATATATATGTATATATATATTTCTTACAGCTGGAAAGGTAAGGCTATGGGATGATTTGTTGAGCTCACCATTACTTTTCCATCCATTCAGGACTGGCTTGTACATTTACACTGAGTCAACAATCGACACACATTCATGAAGGCCTGTACTAGTCACCTGCCTGGGAGATACAGGAGGACTCTAGCTGCAGTTAGGGCTTGTGAGCAGCTTAACAATCTGGTTAGTGGGATGGACAAGATATATCCATCTCCATATCTGTTTTGATCTCTGTATCTATGTCATTGACTACAAAATTAGAGCAGAGAGAAAAATTTTCAGGGCTTCCAACACCTGTTAATTGAGAAAGTGAGTAAATATAACCAGAAGGTTTTGAAAAGACTTGAAATTGAACATGTTATTTTTTAGAACCTGGTAATGCCTGCTTATTAGCTTTTTATGAGGATAGATAAGGGTTATTTTTTTTAAAAAAGCTCCTCTTTTGTACAATAGTAGCCCAAATAGTCAGGGGTTGGCAAAGCCTTTTCTGATGTTTATTGGAGCAGCTGTGGAAATAATTTTGTACCATTAGGAATAAATTTGGGATTGGGATTTATTTTAAGGCTTTCAAAAACTGGAAGTGCTCTGGTCTCAGAATTATTTTTTACTAAACATTGTCTCCCTGGCTACGTTTTAGGTGCTGGCTGAATTCCTCACAGTGGATTGTGTTAGCATTAGAAATGCTGTTGAATGATAGTAATGACAATAAATTTCATTGGAAAAGACCCTTATGCTGGGAAAGATTGAGGGCAAGAGGATAAGGGGGCGACAGGGGATGAGATGGTTGGATAGCATCACTGACTCAATGGACATGAGTTTTAGCAAACTCCGGGAGATAGTGAGGACAGGGACGCCTGGCAGTGGTGTAGTTCATGGGTCACAAAGAGTCAGACACGGCTGAGCAACTGAACAACAGCAACAATGACAATAAATACATGTATTAAAGGATGGAATTGGGTTCCAATTCTGTTTGGCTAAACTTGATATTTGACTTTGCTGACTCAGTTTGGGCATCCTTAAATATAATTTATATGTACTCTTACCTGGGCACAATCATGCTTGAAAAAAAAGTGAACCCTTGAATACAGGTGCTTTGAATGCAAATTGTTATATATTTCCATCAATACGTTTTACAGATTGACTTCTTAGTCCAGAAGGAAATCTTCCCTGTACTGTCAGTTCAAGCTGACTTCCAAATGAGGATTGAGTAAACATGGTGGGCAAGGAGGCTGGGAAGATCTTGACTTTCCAGGGGCAGCATTGCCACCTTGCTGCCACCATGAATGAGAACCGCATTCTTTTTCTCACGGTATCTGATTCTGGAAAGACAAGTTGCACGTTTTGCTCCCAATACATAGCCATGTACCCCAGCCTCTTTCTCACCCCATTCTCACTTTCTCTTCTCTCAAGCTCACTAATTCTCTGTCTCCATGGGAGCTTCCAAGAGAAACAGAGTGAATCATTCAGCAAGGAGAAAGCACCACCCAAACATCAACCATCAAACACCTGGAATCCTCAACACTGATTTAGAATCCACTTTCTTATGGTTTCTCAGTAAGGCTATATAACAATGTACAGAGAAGAGAAAAGTGGTTCATCTAATGAGGGCCAAGGAGACAAACTGAAATGTACTGCATATACTCTGAGTCAGGGCCCAAGGGAAATATACAAAATATGAAACTTGTTTTTGGTCTCTAGGAGCATAAAATCAAGTAGGGAAGAAAAGCATACTGACAGTTTATGAGACAGGATGAGACAGGTTATAGCTTTTACCACAGCATCACTTTGCTTCCATTTTCAAAATACAAAGCCCTCTTTCCTGGCTCTCAGGGCTCCTGGAAATCCATATGCCATCTCTTTCACTGTCCACAAAAGTATGCTGGTAGCAGATGGACACCTTGTCTGGGTGAGGGAGCCACAATCAAGATTGTCTTCTATAGTAGACTCTCTCCCAGTTCAATTCACAGCCACTCCCAGTACCATAAATGGATCCCCCAGTGCTTGGACATGAGAGGTTCAGATTCTTGGTCTCAGAGTCCTGACCTCTTTTCTTTCTCTGTAGCCCTGGCAGACTCATCCCCAAGGTCTTGAACTGTCTTTTCATATATCTTTCTTTTGTAAAAAAATTGATTTTGTTTTTGGCCTCACTGTGCAGCATATGGGATCTCAGTTCCCTGATCAAGGATTGAACTCATGTTCCCTGCAGTGGAAACACAGAGTCTTAACCACTAGACCAACCAGGAAAGTCCTTAGATCTTTAAAACACATAATTTATGAGTTTGGAAAAATGGAACCACCTTCCTATTCTCATTATGTAGATACCCTGATGATGATTACTATCTTAAGGACTGCTAAGCTGATCTTCCTTCTCATCTCCTGTTAAAGGGGAGAAAAATAAAGAAAGAAAATGAAAGCACAAGAATGGTTAATTATCAAGTAAGCAAAAAAAAAAAAAAATGTGCTGAGCAGCAGCAAAATAACAAACATTTTCATATACGTTATTCTATTTAATCTCCATAATAAAGACCACAAAGTGGTTGTTATTCTTCCCATTTCATTGAAAAAAAAAGTTGGGTCTCATAGGAGTTAAACAACTTGCTCAAAGTCACACAGTTAACAGAGCCAATACTGCTTATATTTCTGTTGTCTAGGACAGTATTCCTTCTACTACAGCTTCTCCTAGGTCAAAAGAGGAAGGACTTCCTGTGGGTTGGAATGTTCTCAGGGCAGGTTTATGAGGAGGAGGTATCTGAACTGGCTCTTGACTGAATTACAGGCTTTGGCTAGACAGTGGAAGAAGGCAAACCTATTTCTGGACTGGGAGGATTTGCATGACTAAAACCACAGGTTGGGAAAGTGGAAGGTGTATTTGGAAGACTATGTGTAGTCTGCGTTGGCTGGAGAGGAGGGTTCTTTCATAGAATGAAATGGCATCCAGCCAAAGAGAGGAGAACAATGAAGACGGTTCTGCCATTGTTGCAATTCGGGAGTTTCAGGCACCTCTGTTAAATGAGGATAAACAGGGCTGACCTTCCCTCATAGGCAGTCTGGGATTCTGAATCATCAGTGACTGGGAAGTGGCATGCTCCATTATTTGAGGCATGATATTATATCCACCAGCTATTTTGTGCAGTTGAATTTTTGTTCCATTGAAATGATTCTCTCAGTGTGAGCTCAATAGCAACGGGCATGATGGTGGTTTTTCTGTGTTGCCAGAAACTAGGTCTGAATTTCTTCCAGCTCCTCCTGCTCTAAAGCACCTCTTATGATTAATTAACCTTTTGTGGAGTAACTAGGACATCTGTGTGGGATGAGATGTACTTTGGTCAGACTTCAGTTTTCAGTTGTTCAGCAAGAGGGTAATTAATTATAAGAGCTGAATCTGAACAGAAGATTGTTGGAGGAAATCCAAATGAAGCAAAACATCTAATTATCAATGAACAGGAAGGGTTTTTTTTTTTTTTATTGTTGTTGTTGTAGGAGTGAACAAAATACTTAATGCGATGTAAATAAGAGATAGTAACAACTTAAGATGTCTTCTTGTGGTGTACACATAATGCAAAAAGTGTGAGATATTTGTATTTTTGGAGATACAATACAATGAACTAATTGTAACAAATAGGACAAATAGGAAACAGAGGCCAAGTTAGTGTCTGAAATAAATATGTATTCCCCCTGAGATAATTGTTATGTTGACTTTAACAAGGATATATCTAGAATCATCTGGGTATTATTGCCCCTGACAAATAACAGTAAACACCTCTTGTCTACAGAAGCAGGTTGGATTACGATGCAAAATAAGAGATAAAATTCAGAAGCTAAAAACAGCTTAAAATCAATTTCTTTAACATCAATGGTTACTGTGATAGAGATGTAGCTAGCTTTTTGAGGTGAGTCACCTCTAGCATTTAACTCACTTCTACTTGATACAATCTCCCCAACCCCACCACTAAGCCTGACAGCCAGAGATTCTAGCTTGACTTACTTAACTATGATGAGGGGGTACCTTAGTGGAAATGTGAGAAATTTCCACTCTCAAACAAAATGATTCTCAAGGGGTTGTGCACATTCACCGATAACTTCTATACAAATGCTGCATGATTCAATTTCTATAGGGGAATGTGATTCTGTTACCAGAAGGGGGGACCCTTCTAGGGCCCAAGGATGGACTCTTGTCTAACACTAGGAAATGAATTGTCTAAGGAGACACATGTGCTGACAAAGCAAAAGACTTTCTTGGAAAGGGATATTGGAGAATAGGAGGGTAAGGGAAGCTAAGAGAACTGCTCTGCCACGTGCCTCACAGTCCCAGGGTTTATGGTGGTGGGGTTCCCCTTCCAGGTTATCTCTGGCCAATCGTCTTGCCTGTGTCCATATTTGGTCCAGTTCAAGGCCATTCCTGGCAGTGTGTGCATCTCCCAGTCAAGATGGATTCCAGTGCAAGGGTTTCTCTGAGGTTGGTAGGATATATTAAGGGCTGGGGTCCCCTCCCTCTTCTTGGCTCTTCCCAATTCTTCTGGCTGGCAGTAGCTAGTCAGTTCTGAGTCCCTTATCAGGCCCTCCTGTTGTGAGATAACTCACAAAAGCGGTTATTATCATGGCTGGCCAGGGCTGGCAGTTTTGGTCAATGGCTCTGTGACAGCACTAGTTCATGTTTATAAATACTATCAGGCTCCCACTGGTATGAAGATGCTGTATCCTCTCTTACCTATTTCTTCTGCTGCTGTCAAATAATTTCAATTCCTACTTTTCTTTTCTCTCTACTTCTGCTGTCCTGTGTTAGAACTTGCTGCCTACTCTTTGTGTCTCTTAGTTATCATAACTTTCCATTGTATGTTGTTGTTGGGAGACAGCCCTTTGTGGGTCTCTTGTGTTTCTGCACATCTTTCAAGCAGAGGCACTGACAACTTATTCGCGACCATCTTTTCATGAGTGTGTATTGGTGAGCAGACTTGGAAGATGGAGACAGTGTTTCCCTCTGGAGCAGAGGGCAGCTTCACTTGCCATTCAGTGTAATAATATCTCTCTTATGGGGGCAAAGATAAGAAGGTTTGCTAGTAACTCATTATGAAAGATTTAGGTTTCCTAAGTTTGAATTTTCTCGGTGTTAATTGCTTAGTTGTGTCTGACTCTGAGACCCCATGGACTGGGGCCCACCCAGGCTCCTCTGTCCATGAAATTCTCCAGGCAAGAGTATTGGCTGCTGCTGCTGCTCACTTCAGTCGTGTCCGACTCTGTGCAACCCCATAGATGGCAGCCCACCAGGCTCCTTTGTCCCTGGGATTCTCCAGGCAAGAATACTGGAGTGGGTTGCCATTTCCTTCTCCAATGCATGCATGCACTCTAAGTCGCTTCAGTTGTGTCCGACTCTGTGCGACCCTGTGGACAGCAGCCCACCAGGCCCCTCCATCCACAGGATTCTGTAGGCAAGAATCCTGGAGTGGATTGCCATTTCCTTCTCCAGGGGATCTTCCTGACCCAGGGATCGAACCCAGATCTCCTGCACTGCAGGCAGATTCGTTACCATCTGAGCCGCCAGGGAAGCCCTGAGTTTCCTCAGCTGTGATGCAGACCCACTGCATCACCTGGCTGCTCTGTGTCACCCTTTTGGTGACTAAAGGGGTGAAGGACAAGGGGAACCAAAGCAAATATGATGTTTACGCTGCCTGCTGTGCTGTAAGAAGTCCCTTGTCTCTGATTCAGGTGTCTTGTGTCTCCTGCCACCATCCACAACAGTGTGGCAGGATAAATTGCTAGCTTGCAAGAAAAGTCAGATTTCTTCATACTTCTTGACATGTATGTCTTACATCCAAACTCCCCCAGAGAATCTGACTGGGTCAGGTAATCACCATCTGGTACAGAGGACTCCTGTAATATTGACTTCTTTTTTTCCCTTCTAGTTTTATTGAGATATGATGGACATACAGCACTGTATAATTTTAAGATGTACAGTGTAAGTATTTGACTTGCCTGCATCATGGAATGATTATCACAATAAATTTAGTGAATATCCATCATCTCATATTGATACAAAATTAAAGGAATAAAGAAAGTTTATTTTCCTTGTGATGAGAACTCTCAGGATTCACAATCTTAACAACTACAGTAGTGTTAATTATATTTTTCACATTGTATATTCCATCCCTAGGACTTTATCTTATAACTGAAAGTTTGTATTCAATACATTCGACTGCCTTCATCCAGCTTCCTCTCTCATCACTGAACTCCCAGATAAGACCCTCTTATAGGCTAGTCAGTAGATCACTGCTTTTGGATCAGGTACTTGTGCTTCGACCAGTCATCTGTGGCCAATTTTTCAAGGTCACTTTGTTCAAATATTGGAAACAGTGAATGAGGGACAGGAACTCATTGAAAGAGGATGTGAGCTTGGCAAACCCTGTTAAGTTCTCAGAAGCAGACATTGTATCTTGCACTTTTCGTAGATCATCTAGGAAAAGTTACTGAGGAAATGGCAAATTCACCTTAACTCTCCTTCATAATCTGGGATTTGCAATATTATATTAGTTTCAGGTGGACAACATAGTGATTTGATATTTTAGATTATACTCTATTTAAAGTTGTTATAAAATATTGGTTATGCTTCCTGTGCTGTATATTATATCCTCTGTCTTATTTATTTTATACTTTGTGGATCTTTTCAATAAGTACTATACTATTACATGATCCATGGTTGGTTGAATCCATGGATACAAGACCATCACTATGGAGGGTCAACTGTAAAGGTACACATGAATTTTTGATTGTTTGGGGGTTCATGCCTCTAACTCCACGTTGTTAAAGTGTCAATTGAACACAACTTTATGTGTGGAGATTATATATTAATATATTATACGTATTCTATATCTATACATATGTGTCATTGTTGTTGTTCAGTCACCCAGTCACGTCCGAGTTTTTGTGACCCCATGGACTGCAGCACGCCAGGCCTCCCTGCCCTTCACCATCTCCTGGAGTTTGCCCAAGTTCATGTTCATTGCATCGTTGATGTTGTCCAGCTATCTCATCTTCTGACACCCTCTTCTCCTTCTGCCCTCAATCTTACCCAGCATCAGGGACTTTTCCAATGAGTCACCTGTTTGCATCTGATGACCAAAATACTGGAGCTTCATATTCAGTATCAGGCCTTCCAGTGAATATTCAGGGTCGATCTCCCTTAAGATTGACTGGTTTGATCTCGCTGTCCAAGGGACTTTTAGAAGTCTTCTCCAGCACGACAGTTCAAAGGCTTCAATTCTTTGGCATTCTGCCTTCTTACAGTCCAGCTCTCACATCTGTACGTGACCACTGGGAAGACCATAGCCTTGACTATATGGACCTTTGTCGGCAGAGTTATGTCTCTGCTTTTCAACACACTGTGTATACATATAAAACTTATATTTTATATGTATAAACAGTAAGCATATAAAATATAAATTTTATGCATATATACATATAAACATACATATAAAACATATACAATTTCCACACACACATACATATTTCTATCTATCCACACACATACATATAATCCACATATCTCTATCTACCCATATACCTATCTACATATATCTATATTTATCTATCTATATTTCTGTTGAGAGATATTTGTTATGAGGAATTGGCTCACGAGATTTTAGAGGCTGAAAAGTTTCACAGTCTGTCATCGTCAAGCTGGAGATTCAGGAAAGCCAGTGGTCTAATTCAATCTGTGTTCGAAGACCTGAGAGCCAGGGACCTTGATGGTATAAACACCAGTCTGAAGATAGGAGATGAAATGTTACAGCTGATGCAATGAGGCAGGAAAGAAAGGCAAGTTTTTCTTTCACCTTTTGTTCTATGCAGGTCCTCAACCGATAGGATGATGCCCACTCACACTGGTGAGAGTTAATCTACTTTACTGAGACCACCAATTCAAATGCTAATCTCATCCAGAATATCCTCACAGTCTGCCCAGGAATAATGCTTAATCTGGGCACCCTATGGCCAGTTTAGTTGACAAAAAATTAACTATCACAGTCACCAGGAGGGAAGTTAGTTTGAAAATAAAGGTGATACTTGGAGGAAGAAAGAGCCAAAACAATAGCAAAAATTGGAGCCAGAGCCGTAATCAAATTATCCCCAAAGTCTATATAGTTTCTGGGCATGACACTTATGTAAGCCAATAAATTAACTTTACTATTAATATCAGTTTGAGCTGGATTTTCTATTACCTACCAACAAAAACATCCCAAGTGATTCATGTAGTAGTTTTCATAACATCTAAAGTCACTCAAGGATAATATTGGAGGTTACACAGGTCATACAGACATCTTTCTGAAGTTGGGAGAGTGCATTTTAGCCCTGGAGAGGTCAGATGCAAGTCTTATAGGTGCAATTCACTGTTCTTTCCAGTGCTGGAGATGATATTACCCATAAACTGCTGTGGAATGAATCCATGAATACTGCCTATTGCTTTTCATAACTTATCTGTTATTTCCTGACTCTGATCACACCTGCTTCATCATTAATGGGCTTTTGCTGCAGAATTTGGAGGATGAGATTAGTTACTAAAGAGTTAAATGAAAAGACCAAAAAAATCATGCTGTTTCCACAAAACAGTGACCCATGTCATCTTGGCCTCCACATTCTTTAGGGGTGGGTTTCCATACTGGTGATTCAGCAGGCCAGGCCATACTACTTAATCAGAAGTTATAATTTTGGTTTGAACTGGTCAGTGGTCCATTATAGTCTACAGTTTACATCTTGTGGAAAATGGAGAGATTAATCATTTTGCTGGAGTACAATCTTATTTTCTTCAGAAAATAATTAGACCTAGAGCTGTGTTTTAGATCTCAGCACTGCCCTTTGGTATTTAAAAGCATATCCTCTTTCCTAACTGAAAACTAACATTAAAAAAAAAAAATAAGTCAAGACAGAGATGGCCCTACCCCATGAACAGGAATCACTACCATCTGTTATAAGTGGAAGTACCAACAAGAACCACACCCAAAATGAGAGAATAATACAGCCTAGCTAACCACGGCTGAACCATGTTAAAATGATGAAGAATCCTGATGGGAACGCAGGTTAATACTCCCAGCTTGCCAGGCCACATGCTTGCTGATATCAGGATTTTCTAGTAGATGTGGAAAACTGTTGAAGTCAGAATATCTGGGTCAGCATAACTGAATGTGCACTGACAAAAATCTAACATGAACAGCCTTCCCCAATATGTTCTTTTCTTCTCTTTCAAATGCTCTGTGATACTTGAAGAATGGAATAACATCTCGAAATGTGGCCCGTGGACAGCAAAGCCAAGTTGCAAGTTGGTAACAGGGTTCTTAGGCAATCTGGGAATAAGGCACAAAGGCTTCTCCCCAGAGGTGCATCATTTATACCATCAAATACACCCACAACCCTTAAAATGTCTTTCTGGAATCTCAAAGGTGGTTCAAAGGGAAACCCAGGCCAAATAATTGTCTTATAAGTAGAGCTAAATCCAAGGCCATGCATCACTGTGGAGAGCAAAAAGCTTGTTGGAATTTTAAGCAGAAAAGGGCTGTTTGTCCTGGTCAAACTTGAATTCAGAGAAATCCTTTGGTTAAATTCTCCATGGTTTTTCCAATTGAGTTTCATTTCAATATTCATTATTTCATTAATATAGCTTTATGTACATTTATTTTCTTAAAGTAAGTCTATCCATTCATTTTCTTTAGTATTTAGAAGTCCAAAATACTATCATGCTATCATCACTTTCTTTCCAGCGTCAAGAAGCATCTTGACAGGTTTAGATTGCCAACTGACTTTTCTCTTCTGATCAGAAAAAAAAATCCTGTTAACCATTTCCGCATAATATTCTTCTCAGCAGTAAAATTCACAGCAAGGCTACTTAATTTCTTAGGTGCTCGTTTTTTCTTTCCATAAATGAGACTGCCAACAGACGGCCATATAATGGAAATCACCATTGACTCTCATGGATTATCTCTACCTGAGCTTTGTAATCTGCATCAGGAAAGCATTTTCAATATCCTCTGTCTTCCTGGATGGTCTGTTTCTACAAATTCTCTTCACTGTGCTTCTACCTTCTTGTGTGGACATTTCCGTACAGGAGTATATCCCTTTATTCTCATTACAGCTCTTGATTGTACTTACTTTGCAGTATTCTTTTCTTCTCTAGTGTCTTTTTTTCTTTCAAGCATGGATTTATTCCATCCAGATGGTTCCAAGAATAGGAAGCACATCTTCTAATTCTTCTTATGCCTCTAAACACCGCTTAACATGTTGAAGATGGAGAATAAATATGCTTCCCCAGTAATTTCAGTTTCCTAGTCCTAGCTTCATTTGCATTGGTTTCCTTTCCCTTAAAGACATCCCTCAAATTAATTTTTTATAGTTAATATTTAAATTGTTTAAAAGCCATTTGCAGCCCTCTTTTTTTTTTTTTTTGCAGCCCTCTTATAAGCTAATTTCACCTGGTTGCAAATATATTGAAACTGGATCTGATTAGAAAGGAGACTTAGGTGTATGGACTATGACTGGATATATTCCTTGTTTATCTTAGCATCTTGTTTATGTTCTTTTTGTTGTTAATGCTCTAACTGGTTTATTAAATGTGCTTAACTCAGTAGGGTTTAACCAAGAAACGTATTTATCTTTCTTTCTCGATAGCCGTTAATTATACTTGGTCAGTTTTCTCTACCTCCTTGATGACAAATTGAATAGATCGCACAGCTTTTCAGTCAATTTCTAGGTGTTAATAAATAGGTTCACTCTCAAGTATTAAATGGCAACTTTAATATCTCATCTAACTGAGGCTCCCTCCCACCTGTGTCCTTCCGTCCCCCTCCACTGCCCACCCAATGCTCAGAGAAGACAAGAGCCCTGGGCTGGTGGGCTTCCCAGGTGGTGCTGGTAGTAAAGAACGTGTCTGCCAATGCAGGAGACATAAGAGACTTGGGTTCTATCCCTGGGTCAGGAAGATTCCCTGGAGGAGGGCACAGCAACCCACTCCAGTCTTGTTGCCTGGAGAATCCCATAGACAGAGGAGACGGGTGGGGTCGCAAAGAGTTGGACACGACTGAGGCGACTTAGCACGCACATGCACTTGGCTGGTGGCCGGGCTGTGAGGCAGGTCCCAGCTTCCCTTTGCTTCTCCACTTTGCTCTTTCCCTCCAGGTGTCTGCTCAGAAGGCTGTTGCTTCCATCCTCCTCTGAGTCAGGCTGGCAAGTGGGGAGGACAACCAGATGATGACAGTTTCTCACTTGCCTGGTACTGGTATAAATGACCCCCTTGTTCTCTCTGGCATATGCCCCAGTGCTGGGATTCTCTCAGGAGTGTGTTTCATGACATCTTTGTCCTGCACAGGTCACACATTCTCTGGCTGACCTCTGTGATGCCCTCCGAGTTTCTTTGCTCTGGCTGTGTACCTTACTGAGTGTTTTTTGGGGTCCCGGTGCCCTGCTACCTGAGCCCTTTCAAGACAGGGCTGGCCTGTCTCCTCTCTGTGGCATTCAGATGGTCCAGAGTGCCTTTATCCTACTGGGACAGGTAGAAGCTCAGCATGCTCACTCGGATGTTGTCTCTGTTTGTTTATTTGCCAGGAATAGCTGCTGTCTTGGTGGACAGTTCAGATTCTCTTAAAAATTTTCTAGCCTCATTCTCTGTGATCATCAGTCATGAACTAAGGTGCTCTTATTCATGTATTCAAATAATTGCGCTGCAGCACTTTCTAGCTGGCTGGGTGTTTTGCATGGGAGATGGGAGGCAGAGCACTCCCCCCATCCCCCAGTTCCTTTCTCCATGGAAAAAGGATTGAGAAATCCACTCCCATGAATTTTTCTAAAGAATCTTTTATTTTATTTTTCCTTCCAGGTTATGGGCTCAAGTTCTCAGGACAGGTTTTGGCAACATCTAAGCTAGTCCTATAGGGAGGGTTTTTGGATTATAGGGTGTGAAGTTCCTTGTTCTCAGCTTTGGTTCATCAGATGAAATTCCAATTAATTTGGAATTAATTAATGTCATGATGCAAAGCAGCTTTTGAGACTAAAAGTTTTATGTTTCTCTAGTGAAAACTAAAGTATGAATGCACATTCTTTCAATGTTTATTCCAGATTCTTCTATAGGGTTCTTAAAAATGAAACAAGGCACTTTGAAAGCTTAGATGTTTCCTTTCTAAGTTTAGTATCACACTGTATTACCAAAGTCAGTGCATATGATTAAAGAAACACGAATTAGATGGATAAAAATTAGAGTGTAAATTTGTTGAGTGATATTTGAGTTTGGATTTCTTTTACTCCTCTTTTAGTTGGTCAGTTATTTTCATTGAAATATTATTTGGTTGAGAAACCTACTATAAAGTAGGCTTCCCTGGTAGCTCAGTTGGTAAAGAATCCGCTTGCAATGCAGGAGACTAGGGTTCGATCCTTGGGTCAGGAAGATGCTCTGGAGAAGGAAATGGCAACCCACTCCAATATTCTGGCCTGGAAAATCCCATGGACAGAGGAGCCTGGCAGGCTATAGTCCATGGAGTCTCGAGAGTTAGACATGACTTAGAGACTAAATTACCACCACTATAGAGTAAAACGTATTGTCTGTGATTCTTGACTTTAGAGAGTCTAGTTTCTGATATGGTTTAGAGGTGTCTTAATGCTGAGAATTGGATTCGCTTATTCGCACCAATGGGTTTCGAGTTAGGTAAACCGCTTAGCTTCATGATTTAGGACAAGGCATTTTTATGGGACTAAGTAGTACTATTTTTAAATTGAGAACATATTAGTGGGTAATTTTTAAAGTCTTTCAGAGCTCTAACAGTTTGTGACATTTGGATAATATACATTTGTGTTGGTGTAAATTAAAAAATACCAGCTTAAAAAAACCTGCTTTTTAAAAAATATCTGATTCAACATTCACATTATCAATAGTGTTGTTAGACAGAATTTCATCATTCACTATAATTCATATAGTCTTTAATTTTATTACTTAGTTTTGCTATACTTTCAATAAAGGAAAGCTTAATGATCAGTGACTTTGATTAAACATTTAATCTAGCACTAGCATTTTCCCTTCGCTAGCTGTGAAACAAGTTACTGTTTCCTTCAGAATATATACTAAAAATAAATGTTATTTATTTATTTTGTAGACTTCTTGATACTAAATATATTTAGTTTTCCCATCTGGACAATGGGTACAATAACAGTCAAAAAAAGCTAAGTATGTCTTCAGGGAAAGCATTCCTCAGACCTTCCTGCCAGAGAATGTTTCACCAAGTCACAAGACAGGGAACTCCCATGACTATTCTTTCCCCTCAAACTGACATCTAATCAGCTAGAAAATCCTTGGCTCAACTCCAAAGAGGGTCATGCATGCTGTTACCACCGATTCTATAAATTCTTGCCCAGATTAAGCAGCCACAGTGGTCCTTAAATCCATAAACCAGGTCACCTCCATCCTCTCCTTGGAAGCTTCCAGTGGCATTTGTATGCAGTTTGAATAAAATCCAAGTTCCTTGTCAGGGTATATTAGTTAAGATGGTGATAAATAAAACTCAAAACATCCATGGCTTAACACATGAAATTTTACCCCTGGCTCGTGTACCAGTTCAGTGTAGGTGATCCTGGTTTTGAGCAGATCTCCTCCACTGATGATTCAGGGACTCAGGTTTGTCATCTTGTGGTCCTGTGTTTTGCCAGCTGCCTCAGAATCTTCTGCATCTTGTGGGAGAATGGGTGGGAAAAGGTGCATCCTCTTAGTTGTTGTGGCACTAATATGGCTGCATTACAACGCTCACATTCCATTGGTCATATGACCCCCGCTAGAAACTATGGGGGCTGGGAAATGTAGTCTCTGGCAGGAACCACATCCCATGCACCTCTCTTCCCTCTGGAACAGGTGCATAAATTTTTAGGGGACAGCTAGCCATTCTGCCATACACAGTCTTGAAAGTCCCCCCAGTTGTCCCATCTACTTCCCTAGCCCCCTCTCATACACTTTCTCCGGCTGCGTTCCAGCTACACTAGCTTTCTCTTCTCATCTTAAGCTCATCCTTGCTTTAGGACTTCTGCATTTTCTTCCTCCTGCCTGGAAAGGTTTATCCCCAGACCTTTTTCTGGGTCATTCTCTTTAACTCTCAAGTCTCCGTTCAAATGTTGATACCATCTCCTCAGGAGTTCACTGCCTGACTGCCAGTATGGTCCTCGCCCATGTCACCAGGTTTAGTTATCTTCACAGCCGGAGTCAACTCTCTGGAATTATCTATTCTGATTACGTAGTTATTGCCCATTTTCCTCCCTGCTCTCACTCCTTCTGCCCTACTCCCCACCCTTACCGTGTGCAAATGTAAACTCTGTGCCTGACTGTCTTGCTTTCTCCCCTATGTATTTCCAGCATACAGAACTTCACTGGTAAATATAAGTCACTCAATACATATTTATTGAATGAATCCTGAGTCAAAATCCACAAAGAAGAGTTTATATGGGAAGGCTGGCATCACTCCACATTTTCAGTCACTAGGATTCAGCTCAGCTAATCAGTCATTCAACCGATACAATCACCTATCTGTTGCATTAAATCCTCATTGTAGTACCCTAGAAGAATCTGGTAGGGTATGTTAATCCAATGAACAAATCTTGGGCCTGTTAGAAGTCCATTTTTGCAAGATTTTTAAAACTGTACTTATGTCTCTTGGAATTTTAAAGCAGTCCTTTTCTGGCTAAATGTGAATATGCATTACAGGTGGTACACTTTACTTGTGAATGATTCCCATTGCTACTAAAAATACAACTGGGGAATACAAATGAACCAACACAAAATAATTCTAATGGCTGCTCCACCAGTCAGTTTCAAAACTGCTAATGGAACCTGAGACTTTTGAGTTTTTCATATACTCAGAATATTAGAATGACTATTTACTTCCATTTCCCTGCTATTTCCAGAGTGGAAACTCAAAGCCCTTTTGAATATTCTTGATGAAAGTATTCACACAGTTGTGTTTTAAGAAGATGTATTTTACTCTACTGAGAGGTGACATACGTGGGGGAGTAGAAAAATATTTATTTCAGAGCCCCAAACCCTGAATTTGAATACTTTGGGTGTGCCACTTACCAACTGTGTGACCTTGTGTAGGTATTACACAAGGGCTCCAAAATCACTGCAGATGGTGACTGCAGCCATGAAATTAAAAGATGCTTACTCCTTGGAAGAAAAGCTATGACCAACCTAGACAGCATATTAAAAAGCAGAGACATTATGTTGCTGACAAAGGTCCATCTAGTCAAAGCTATGGTTTTTCCAATAGTCATGTATGGATGGGGGAGTTAGACCATAAAGAAAGCTGAGCACTGAAGAATGATGCTTTTGAGCTGTGGTGTTGGAGAAGACTCTTGAGAGTCCCTTGGACTGCAAGGAGATCCAACCAGTCCATCCTAAAGGAGATCAGTCCTGGGTGTTCATTGGAAGGACTGATGCTGAAGCTGAAGCTCCAATACTTTGGCCACCTGATGTGAAGAACTGACTCACTGGAAAAGATCCTGATGCTGGGAAAAGTTGAAGTCAGGGGGAGACGGGGATGACAGAGGATGAGATGGTTGGATGGCATCACTGACTTGATGGACTTGAGTTTGAGCAAGCTCCAGGAGTTGGTGATGGACAAGGAAGCCTGGCGTGCTGCAGGCCATGGGGTTGCAAAGAGTTGGACATGACTGAGCAACTAGACTGACTGTGTAATTTTTTTTCTGTGCCTCAATCTGTAAATAGAGAAAAAAATATCTGTCTCATTGGACTTTTGTAAGGACCAAATATGACTGGTTAGTCTAAAGCCAGCACTTAGTAGGTACTTAAAGAATGTTAGTTTTTTTCCTTTATGGTATGTGAATATTTCTTTACTCAACTTAGCTCAAAGTTCTTTAGAAGAAAAAGCCCGTTTTTTGACAATTGTTCAAAAAAAAAATATGGAACAATTTTACACAAAATTTTTTACACACACCCAGGAGCAGATTAGAAATGTTGGAGTCACCTTTTTTCCATTGATTATACATTTAATAAGTTATAAGTATTGTTGATTCTACTCCTGAATTATCCGTAGAGGCCATCCACTTCTCCCTGGACTTCACTTCTGACTTTCTCACTAAGATAATTCCCAAATGGTCTTTTTAGCTCCTTTCTCTTTCAACTCTATCTTCTACATTGTGTCAGCATCAGTTTTCTAAAGTTCAGATATAATCATACTACTTTTCTTCTTAAGTCTCTATGATGGTGAATTTTATGTGTCAACATAAAATTATGTTGTTTAATTTTTTAATTATGATGTTTAATTTTATGATTGTGGGTTGCCCAGGTGTTTGGTTAAACATTATTCTGGTGTGTCTGTGAGGGTGTTACTGGAAGAGATTTGAATTGGTAGACTGAGTAAAGCAGGGTGAACACTGGTGAAAATCATCCAGTCCACTGGGGTCTTGAATAGAACAAAAATACAGAAGTAGGGAAAAAGTCTCTGTCTCTGCCTGACTGCTGAGCTGGGACACAGGTCTTCTCGGACCCTGGAATTGGGACTTACACTCAGTCAGCTCTGGTTCTCAGACCTCTGGGCCTGGGCTGGAACTTACCTGGGCTGGACACTGAATTTCCTGGAACTCTAGCTTACAGATGGCAGACTCTGAGACTTCTCTGCTTCTGTAATTTTGTGAGTCAGTTCTTCATAATAAATCTCTTTATGTATCATATTGGTTCTATTTCTCTGGAGTTGCCCATAGGTAAAAATTTGTCCTTACAAATACTTAGCATGGTATCACTCTAACAACCTTACTAGCCAATATTTCTTTCTTTCTACCCTCTTACATGCAATATTTTCATTATAGTGACTTTTTTTTATCATTGCCCAAACACTCAGTCTTCTATAAGACTTTCTGCTTGAAAAGTAGTTTTCTCTGTTTAGGATACCCTATCCTCTGTTCTCTACCTGGTGAACACCTACTCATCCTTCAGGACCCATTATGTCTTCAGGGTGGTTGACCATGTAGCATTGGTGAGAGTCTAGAGTTGCATCTACTGCTGAAGTATAGGCTTGTCTAGTAGAATAACAATTGGGGTGGGTAGTTGGTCCCTTCTGCTGACAGCCCTGTGATGATGTATAAACATTTTATGAAATTCAAAACATTATTACATTAACTTAACTATATTACTTAATAAGGTAAATCCTATGTTTAAAAATCTGAAGATAGAATTTAAACAAAACCATATAATATTTAAAAAAATGCTGTAAGAAGCCACATTTTACAAAAAGAGGTCTACAAATTGAGTCTAGGAAGAATAACATAAACCAGCTTCAAAAGCAACTTATTCAACAATAAAGCTCGATCACGGGTACAACATTAAAATCAGATAGTGCTGTGTGTGCTAATTATAAAATATATGAAATTTTAGCTTGCAATGAAAACCTCTAGTGAAAGTGAATAAAAGGATAATGCTTAAGTTGGTGATATTGCATTTTCTGATAATAAAAATATGGCATCTTTTACAAGTGCGATCTGCGCGCTTTAAATTAAGTAGTTATTAGTTAATCTACATGCAGACTCTGGGAGATAGTGAAGGACAGGGAAGCCTGACTGACTGCAGTCCATGGGGTCGCAAAGAGTCGAACATGACATAGCAACTGAACAATAGCAACAACAACGTGCAGAGAATATTGCTCCTCACTGCTTTAGGCAACCCACCAGGAATCAGTCAGGACACAATTTCAGAGTGTCCTCTATGCTCTGGACACTGTGCTGGGCATTGTGGGGATTATCAAGAAGTATAAAGAGGTGGTGCTTGTCCTCAGGGGGCTTTCAATCTGTTCTCTTGCTCATCCTTGCTTCATCTCTGATTTTGTCTCCTAAGCCTGTACTCAAAACTTTGATTAATGAGCACTGTCTGTATCCATACCATTCTTCTGTGTTGCAACATCAGCCCATCAAGTCCCTCACTCCAGTTAGGACCACCCTGGTCTGTATCTATGCCTCCTACAAGAGGGGATTTGAAACTGGTTAATGTAACTCCCATCTTACCCCAGAGGTCTCACCACTGTTTTTAAGAATTAGTGCCCTTTATTTACATTTAATTGTATTTACTTCTGTCCCTCTGACTCTTTCTCTCTACACTCTCATTTCCAGATCCTCATCTTATTGTTAGTTCTTTACGTTTAGAAAGCTTTTTGTTTTCTTCTTCTTTTTTCCCTAGAAGACTCTTAAAGTCCAAAATGACCCAGGGTAGACATTATGTCACATCTTAAGCTCTTTCACTTGAATTTTCACTAATGTTTTATCCGGAGAGAGGAAGAGTGAAACTAAGGGTAAGTGGAGGGATCGATTTGAAGAACGTGGAGTGGGGTGAGGACTCCTGAAAAAAGAAAGAGGAACTCACAGGAGAGGTGGGAGGCAGGGTTAATGATATGCTGTCGAGTCTTCCCTTTCCTCTAACAACTGGCCCTGAGTAATTAAAATGGCTTCTCTATTCAGGGTCTAGTTTCGTGAACTCTGCTGCTCAACACTTTTTTTCTAGTGAATATTTATTACCCCAACTGTAATCCTTCATTTAACATAATATAAAAATTGTAGAAAAAGAGAGTAATTAGTAATAAATCATCATCTCATCCATTAGCAGCAAATAATGCCACTTTGTCAAAGTCATAATCATCAAGCAGTCAGTTAGAGGTGATTATGTGTGCTCCCCAACTGGAATCAATCCAAAAACAAACCACAGCTCCCGTTTATTATCCTAATTATGCCTTAATATGATGCTGTCTTTTTCTCCCATAAACTTGATAACAATAAAAGAGTAACAGTGAAAACTGACAGGATAAATGAGCAAGAAAGGTGGCCTGAGAAACTTACCAGACCTGCCGCCCACCAACCTCTCTAATTTCTGATGCTGCAAAGGTTCTAAGACAGAGGAGGGAGCTGAACAGAACAGGGTAACTCTTGGGGTGTTGGATTCATGACTATATGGGATAATCTTTTGTCCATTAGTCCCTTAATCCAGTTAGAATACAGGCAGTCCTCACTTTACACCATACCACATTAACTGAAATGTGTGCACACCTGAACCGTGTCATTGTTTTACATGGTTCAGTGATACATTTTTGTTACCATGGAATTGCGCAGAAGAGAGAACATGGTTCTGATATGCACACAATTGAGTTAGCATGGTGCCACGCAAGGCGAGAACTGCCTGTGTAGTCTACTGTAAACAAATCTTTGTTAACTTGAGATTTATCAGACTGTTTGAAAGTGGTGGAGTTGATGGAAAATGAATGCAAGAGATATAAATGAGGCTTTCTGACATCCTAACCTATTACCTGGAATGAAAGATATACATCCTCTGGGTTAGGTGGATCCATGGTAGAAGGATGAGACTTCTGGAGAGGGTGAGTGAAGGATAGGGCAGGGGCTAAGAGAGCTAGTTGTCTAAAGATCAGAGTTAGGTGGAGAAAGCAGATTGAAATCCAGAAGAAGAATGCAGGTATGGTGACTGATATGGTTATGGGAGGTCCAGCTTAGGAAAACTAGGGCATTTCCCAGAACCAAGAGAAAGTCAATAAAGGACCTGTGTGGAGAAAGGTTGGGGAATCTTCTTTGAATTTGCTACTTAGGTAACTGTTATGATAGGATTTCTGACCTTTTGTGGAAACTCCCTAGAGGATTTGCCCAACTCAAATGAACACCTGACTGCTCCAACTGGCCACAAGCTCAACTTTCTGGTTTAAATTAGTCTGAGAAGGTTTCTATTCTTGCAATCAAACAATCCTAATATATGATAGAATTTAAACCCTAAATGGTTTAGGATAGAGAGAATGAGGATGAATGAGATCTTGATTGGGAGGAAAAACAGGTTAGATGAATAAAAAAAGTCTTGGTGACCAAAGGCTGAGTCCAGGGCAGTGGCTTGTGGCCAGAAAGTTCACAAAAACCTCTAGTGATTGGAATAGTTTATACCCTGTTGGGTGATATGAGATTTACTTGTGAAGTAACTATATTGTTTACTTATATATATATAAATATATATATATTCTTGTGAAGTAACTAATTGCCTCAACTATAGAAGACTGATGCTCTGCAATTTAAAAATGTTACCAAACAAGATCTGTCATTTTCTGGTCCTTATCTTTAAGTCTCACTTTAGCCATTTGTTATTTCATCCTATTCAGTCACCTCCAGCTGAATTGCTTTCAGTTCCTTTAATGGACGGTGTGGCTCCTAGCCCCTCTTCCCCCATATAATCTTGCCTGGAAGGCCCTGTTTCTTCGCACCTTCTCTACCCACTAAGTGCCTCCTAGGTGTCCTTCTAGGCACCTTTTTGAAAATAAACCTTCCCTAAACCCTATAAGCAGAGTAAATCTCTTCATCCTTTACCCCACAGACTGTCATTGCCTACTTGTTTTTATGTCTTCCTCCCAGACTCATAGTTTGTTTAGGGCAGACAGTAGGTCTTCATCATCTTTATTTCCTCAGTGTGAACACAGTTCACGAACCATATTATATGCTCAATAAACATTTACTGGCTCAACTTAATGACTCTTTTCAAGCCTGAATACAGATGGAGGAGATTGTCCATGAATGGCGTAAATGTGCTGAGGTAGGCTTGCTGAGGAAGGTGTACCTCTAGTGAACAGGGGATGAAAAACAGTGGTAACCTAAGAGCTGTGATTGCTTTGAAGATGGTATCTACTCTCTCCCTGATTCTTACCTATTCCAGGTTCTGGAGGTAGAAAGTCACTCAGGTGAAAGTCAGAAGAACCAAGGCTGAAGGCACGTTCTCTTTGGGGGATGCTCTGAGGATGACCCATCTAAACACACAGACACACAGGCCAGGACTTGAAGGAAATTGGATTTTGTTGATGCCCGTCTTGCTGCAATGTCCAAATCTGAATCTCTCATCAATTTCAGAGTGTCATTACAATGTTATCAGCTGCCTAATGGACATTGCGGATGGATGTTACTGGAACTTCAAACTTAATGAGTGTAAAACTAACTCATTATAATACCTCCCACCCCAGGTCCTTCTCCAGCCTTGTTAAGGTATCATCATTTTCTCATTCTCAGGCTCAAATGTTGTAATTTTCTCCCTATAGCAAATGATTAAGTCTAATCTCCTCTATGCTTCCCTTGTTGTGTCTTTTAAATACACTGTTGGTGGGAATGCAAACTAGTACAGCCGCTATGGAGAACAGTGTGGAGATTTCTTAAAAAACTGGAAATAGAACTGCCATATGACCCAGCAATCCCACTCCTGGGCATACACACTGAGGAAACCAGATCTGAAAGAGACACGTGCACCCCAATGTTCATCGCAGCACTGTTTATAATAGCCAGGACATGGAAGCAACCTAGATGCCCATCAGCAGATGAATGGATAAGGAAGCTGTGGTACATATACACCATGGAATATTACTCAGCCGTTAAAAAGAATTCATTTGAATGAAAGTTCTAAATGAGATGGATGAAACTGGAGCCCATTATACAGAGTGAAGTAAGCCAGAAAGATAAAGAACATTACAGCATACTAACACATATATATGGAATTTAGAAAGATGGTAACGACAACCCTATATGCAAAACAGAAAAAGAGACACAGATGTACAGAACAGACTTTGAACTCTGTGGGAGAAGGTGAGGGTGGGATGTTTCAAAAGAACAGCATGTATATTATCTATGGTGAAACAGATCACCAGCCCAGGTGGGATGCATGAGACAAGGCTCGGGCCGGTGCACTGGGAAGCCAGAGGAATCGGGTGGAGAGGGAGGTGGGAGGGGGGGATCGGGATGGGGAATACGTGTAACTCTATGGCTGATTCATATCAATGTATGACAAAACCCACTGAAATGTTGTGAAGTAATTAGCCTCCAACTAATAAAAAATAAAAAAATAATAAAATAAAAAAAAAATAAATAAATACTTTCTCCCTTTCCAGTTTCACTGTCACTGTCCTCCTTCAGCCTTGTTGTTGTTTAGTTGCTCAGTCATGTCTGACTCTTTGTGACCCCATGAACTGCAGCATGCCAGGCTTCCCTGTCCTTCACTATCTCCCAGATTTTGCTCACACTCATGTCTGTTGTGGAGAAGGAAATGGCAACCCACTCCAGCGTTTTTGCCTGGAGAATCCCAGGGATGGAGGAGCCTGGTAGGCTGCAGTCCATGGGGTCGCTAAGAGTCAGACACGACTGAGTAACTTCACTTTCACTTTTCAATTTCATGCATTGGAGAAGGAAATGGCAACCCACTCCAGTGTTCTTGCCTGGAGAATCCCAGGGACGGCGGGGCCTGGTGGGCTGCCGTTTGTGGGGTCGCACAGAGTCGGACGCGACTGAAGCGACTTAGCAGCAGCAGCAGCAGCATGTCCATTGGTCAGTGATACCACCCAACCATCTTATCCTCTGTCACCCCTACTGCAGAGCAAAAATGAATCTGTGTTCTTTCAAATAAAAATAGTATTCCATGAAAGAGATAGATCAATTAGCAACTCAAACAATTCAGTTCAGTTCAGTCACACAGTTGTGTCCAACTCTTTGCGACCCCATGGACTGCAGTATGTCAGGCTTCCCTGTCCATCACCAACTCCCAGAGCTTACTCAGAATCATGTCCATTGAGTCGGTGATGCCATCCAACTATCTCATCCTCTGTCATCATGTTCACCTCCCGCCTTCAATCATTCCCAGCATTAGGGTCTTTTCAAATGAGTCAGTTTTGCACATCAGGTGGCCAAAGGATTGGAGTTTCAGCTTCAACATCAGTCCTTCCAATGAATGTTCAGGACTGATTTCCTTAGGATGGACTGGTTGGATCTTGCAGTCCAAGGGACTCTCAAGAGTCTTCTCCAACATCACAGTTCAAAAGCATCAATTCTTTGGCACTCAACTTTCTTTAAAGTTCAACTCTCACATTCATACATGACTACTGGAAAAACCAAAGCTTTGACTAGATGGACCTTTGTTGGCAAATAATGTCTCTGCTTTTTGATATGCTGTCTAGGTCGGTCATAACTTCTTCCTAAGAGCAAGCGTCTTTTAATTTCAGGGCTGCAGTCACCACCTGCAGTGATTTTGGAGTCCCCCAAAATAAAGTCTGTCAATGTTTCCATTATTTCCCCATCTATTTGCCATGAAGTGATGGGACCAGATGCCATGATCTTAGTTTTCTGAATGTTGAGCTTTAAGCAAACATTTTCACTCTCCTCTTTCACCTTCATCAAGAGGCTCTTTAGTTCTTCACTTTCTGCTATGAGGGTGGTGTCATGGCATATCTGGGGTTATTGATATTTCTCCTAGCAATCTTGATTCCAGCTTGTGCTTCATCCAGTCCAGCATTTCTTTTGATGTATATAAGTTAAATAAGCAGGGTGGCAATATAGAGCCTTGACGTATTCCTTTCCTGATTTGGAACCAGTCTGTTGTTCCATGTCCAGTTATAACTGTTGCTTCTTGACCTGCATATAGATATCTCAGGAGGCAGGTCAGGTGGTCTGGTATTCCCATCTCTTTCAGAATTTTCCACAGTTTATTGGGATCCACTCAGTCAAAGGCTTTGGCATAATCAATGAAGCAGAAGTAGATGTTCTGGAATTCTCTTGCTTTTTCTATGACCCAGTGGATGTTGACAATTTGATCTCTGGTTCCTCTGCCTTTTCTAAATCCAGCTTGGATATCTGGAATTGTACATGGTGCATGTACAATTGAAGCCTGGCTTGGAGAATTTTAAGCATTACTTTTCTAGCATGTGAGATAAGTGCAATTGTGCGGTAGTTTGAACATTCTTTGGCATTGCCTTTTTTGGGACTGGAATGAAAACTGACCTTTTCCAGTCCTGTGACCACTGCTGAGTTTTCCAAATTTGTTGGTCTATTGAGTGCAGCACTTTCACAGCATCATCGTTTAGGATTTGAAACAGGTCAGCTGGAATTCCATCACCTCCACTAGCTTTATTCATAGTAATGCTTCCTAAGGCCCACTGAGTATGCATTCCAGGATGTCTGGCTCTAGATGAGTGATCATACTATCGTGGTTATCTGAGTGATGAAGATCTCTTTTGTATAGTTCTGTGTATTCTTGTCACCTCTTCTTAATATCTTCTGCTTCTGTTAGGTCCATACCATTTTTGTACTTTATTGTGCCCATCTTTGCATGAAATGTTCCCTTGGTATCTCTAATTTTCTTGAAGAGATCTCTAGTCTTTCCCATTCTATTGTTTTCCTCTATCTCTTTGCACTGATCATGGAGGAAGGCTTTCTCATCTCTCCTTGCTATTCTTTGGAACTCTGCATTCAAATAGGTATATCTTTCCTTTTTTCCTTTGTGTTTAGCTTCTCTTCTTTTCCCAGCTATTTGTTAGACCTCCTCAGACAGCCATTTTGCCTTTTGGCATTTCTTTTTTTTAGGGATGGTCTTGATCACTGCCTCCTGCACAATGTCACAAACCTCTATCCATAGTTCTTCAAGCACTCTGTCTATCAGACTTAATCCCTTGAATCTGTTTGTCACTTCTACTGTATAATCATAAGGATTTTATTTAGATCATACCTGAATGGTCTAGTGATTTTCCACACTTTCTTCAATTTAAATCTGATTTTGGCAATAAGGAGTTCATGAAACTGAGCCATAGTCAGCTCCAGGTCTTGTTTTTTCTGACTATGTAGAGCTTCTCCATCTTTGGCTACAAAGAATATAATCAATCTGATTTCTGTGTTGACCATCTGGTGATGTCCATGTGTAGAGTCTTATCTTGTGTTGTTGGAAGAGGGTGTTTGCTATGACCATTGCATTCTCTTGGCAAAATTTTGTTAGCCTTTGACCTGCTTCATTTTTACTCAAACGCCAAATTTGCCTGTCACTCCAGGTGTTTCCTCACTTCCTACTTTTGCATTCCAGTCCCTGATAATGAAAAGGACATCTTTTTTGAGTGTTAGTTCTAGAAGGTCATGTAGGTCTTCATAGGACCATTCAACTTCAGCTTCTTCATCATTACCTTTTGGAGCATAGACTTGGATTACTGTGATATTGAATGGTTTGCCTTGGAAATGAACAGAGACCATTCTGTCATTTTTTAGATTGCATTCAAGCACTGCATTTCAGACTTTTGTTGACTATGATGGCTACTCCATTTCTTCTAAGGGATTCTTGCCCGTAATAGTAGATATAATGGTTATCTGAGTTAAATTCACCCATTCCAGCCCATTTTAGTTCGCTGAGTCCTTAAATGTCGATGTTCACTCTTGCCATCTCCTGTTTGATCACTTCCAATTTGCTTTGCTTCACGGACCTAACATTCCAGCTTCAGCCTTGGACTATTATAATAATCCTAAAGTCTCTTGGCCTCAATACATCTCATTCTACAATTTATCCTGTATGCTATTATAACTGAATTAATCTTCCCATCTCATCATGCTAGTCTCCTAATAAAAATATTCAGAAGTACCCAGCACAGTGCCATACAAAAAGTTTGTAAGTTCATTAAAATTACAAATTTTCTTGCCCTTTGGAATTCTGACCATAAGATTAAATATTTAAATTGCTGTAATACCTTCACTATTATAAGTAGAAAAATTTATATAGATTGCTAGATGTTTTGTACTGTTAAAAGTATTTTTTTCTATATTATTGTACTCGATGTGGTGGAAACGGTATAAAGAGAAAAGTAGCAGTCTTTCACATTCAGTGGAGCAAGCGATTTGTTCCTTTATCTATTCAACACATTTATTAAGTACTTACTATGCATGGTGTTAGGTGCTTGGGTGTGTCAGAGAGAGAAGAATTGAGTGAGGAGAGATAAAGGGAATGTGATCCTGTTTTGAACCAAATGTTTGTGTCCTTTCAAATTCATATGTTGAAACCCTAACCCCCCAGTGTGATGGTATTAGGACGTGGGGCTTTTGACAGGCAATTAGGTTTTGGGTGTAGAGCCTTTATGTATAGGATTAATATCCTTTTAAGATGAGATAACCAAGAGTTTGCTCTGTCTGCTGTCTTCCATGGAAGGACCCAGCAGGTAGATGGCCACCTACATGTCAAGCAGTAGGCCTTCACTAGACTTTGAACTATACATATATAAATATAGAGGAGGTGCAGGAGATGTGGGTTCAATCCCTGGGTTGGGAAGATTCCCCAGAGGAGGAAATGGCAGTCTAGTCCAGTATTCTTGCCTGTACGAATCCATGGAGAGAGGAGCCTGGAGGGCTACCGTCCATAAGGTCATAAAGGGTCGGATATGACTGAGCAACTGAGCATGCACACACATGCACAGATGTCATCTTTTCATCTCCTGGATGGAGTTATGTGCCCTAAATTGCTCAGTTACATGTCCCAGGAAAATCACCCCATCTCTTTTCTAGCTAGTGTTGTTGCAGATGGTTTGACCTGTATTTTCTGACACTAGCAACTGGATTTTGATTAACAAAGGGATTGCACAGGGACCTAGTGAAGAAGTGGAAAATGTTACGATTATAGAGAGGGCTGAAACAAAGCAAAAGCTATTGTGTCTGGTGACATAAGGAAGACATTGCAGCATGAAATGCAGGGCACTGAAATAATTTCTCAATAGGGTGATGTTTTTGCCACTGGTTGAGATGGGGCCGTGTTATAAGATAGCAGCTTTTCAAAGCTTCAACTATAATTTAAAGAATGCATGTAGGAAAATTAATATGATTTAAAAATTTAAAACTATAACTTTTACATATGAATAATTTAATTGAGTAGTGTGAATTATTATTAGCCCTGCTCCATATGATAAATCACCTAGTTAATTAAAAAATTCTGTTATTGAGGATATTAATAAATACGACATCAATTCTCGATTGGCTATTCTCATTTTAGATATAAGGCAGTCCCAATAGCCACCTCTTTAACACTGACTTGGTTGGCAAAAAGTTATGCTTTCCTTGACTAGTGAAAGAAGCAGCCGTGAAGTAGGATGGCAGACAGGTGATTGAATTAGCATTTATACTTGACAGTGTCACAAGTACAACTTTAAAGGGAAGCAAGAGGCAATTGAGAGAAAAGAACAGAGATATCTAGATAAGAGTGGGGGGTGCCAAAGAATTCTTGAGGAGTAAGCTTGAACTGATATTGGAGAGTGAGTAAGAGTTACTAGATGATGGAGGGGCTGAGGGCATCCCAGGCATCATAAATACAGATGCATGGAGGACACAAGCATCTCAGGATGGCAGAAATGAAATGTGCATGTAGCCGAGGTGGGAGATGATGGTAGAATGGTAAGCAGGGACTAGGGACTTTGTGTGTTAAGCTTCAGAATTTGAACTCTGGCTGTAATTTATGGATCACCACTGAAGGACTTTAAAACAGAACAATGACCATTTATTTAAATCTCTCAAGACATTTTTTAAAAGCCTTGACTGCATTTGGTGCTAGTCATAATTGCATGGCAAATCAGGAAATGAGCAATTACTCCTATCTGTAGGGTGTTATAGGGAAAACCTTGACTATCTATGAGGCTCTGATCAACAGGACTTCCAAGGAGTGACTGGGTCATTGTTCTCATGGGGCTTAACCAAAGGCCTTAGGGAGAAAGACAGTACTTTGAGAGAAGGAGGCTTTGTACCAGAGGGTGGGTACTGATTCAAATTCATGTGTGTTGAGTCCCAGCTGGGGCCTTGACATTGATCTTCTGTACTCCCGGATCTGAAATAAATTCAGAAATATCATCCTTTGGAATGAAAGCAAAAATGAGGGTGGGAGAGAAATGGGAAAAACAGAAAAGAATTAGCCTTACTTTAGTGAGAAATTCCCAGCAGGGTATTCTTTTAAGTAGCATGTATTCTGTTCTGTTCCATTAATTTTAAAAGGAGAACCACTAGAAATGACTTATCTGAGTAACCCAGAAGATTCAGATCAGCTAGTCAACTAATGGGACCCAGGTCACCTTTTACATGAATGATGCATGAGTAGATGATAGATACAAAGAGCTTTACGAAGTCTGCTGATGTTCAGTGTCTAAGAAATTGAAGGGTTTCAGTCAGATGAATAAAGATTCTTCCAGTGTAGTGATTTCTTGTGTTTTAGAAGATTAACTAGTGTATGCTTTCACTAACAGTTTATTTTTCTGCTTTGACAAAGAGAAAAATGAAAGAAAAAGAAAGGGTGATATGTACATGTATTAGGAAGATAGGGAATTTTTAGAACTGTACTGTTTTACTGTTTCTGAACGACCCGTTTTTAATGGAAAAGAGACCTGTGACCTTATTTGCATTTCAAATATTCTTGGAGTGGAATGGTGAAGATCAATGAATTGATTGTCAGAGAAACAGCATGAGTGACAAATTTCTTAGTAAAGAGAAAAGAAATATAAAGGAAGAGGATAGTAAGGTCTTCTCAATTCAGAAGTAATGGAACAAAAATATCTCCATTCTATTCCTGGCCTCATTTTTTTTTGAAAATTCAAATAATCTGTGAGGATAAGAAGAAAAATGCTGACCTGAAAAGTGCAGTTTAATATTTTCTCAGTGCATAATGATGTGACATTTGATTACGGCCTGACATGTATTTTAGTGGTGGGCTGCATTTATCTTGTCTGGGATATTTTGAGAGGTGATACAATGTAATAGAAAATGGGTTGTCTTTGGAAGCTGAAGGCCACCTGTCTAGAAACCCAATCCTCAACTATTCAGGGCCAGAGGGTGGGCTTCTTTTCAGAATGAAAATTCTTCTCAGAGTAGTGGAAACATTTATATATTCAGAGGAAGTCTCATTCTATAGAGCAGGGTGTATATTAATACTAGTTCTATGCCTCTAATAAAATAATCACTTCATATGTCATTGTTCCATATCTGAATGGCTTACAAGTACTTATCTTTACTGATCACTGACTGGGTTAGGCATCTACCTGCGTGATATCAGGTGTCCTGTCTGTGTGGAGATGCAGCAAGGTCAGGGCAGCTCCTTTTCACATCCCTCCTCCACTGAGGGGTAAGGAGCTGGTCTGTAGACTTTCCATACCATTCATTACATCTGCTTTCCCATCTTGTCTGAATGGAGGGAGGCTGGATAAGGACTTACGCTGATTCATGAGCAGGTTGTGTAGGGACATGGCAAGAAGAATGAGATTGCTTACTTAGGGGTTTGGGAAATGGAAATATGATTAGAAATCTAACATGAGCCCAGAGTTAGATAATTTGTATGTTCTATGTGGATGCTCATTGTAGAATTGAGTTGTGTCCCCCCTAAAAGAGATGTCTAAGACCTGACTTTTAAGAAGTGTGAATATGACCTATTTGGAAATAGGGTCTTTGCATGTGTGCTAAGGCTGTGTGCCTTCCAGCTCTGTTCAACCCCATGGCCTGAAGCCCACCAGGCTTCTCTGCCCATGGGATCCTCTAGGCAAGAATACTGGAGTGGGTTGCCATGCTCTCCTCCAGGGGATCTTCCTGACCCGGGGATCCAACCTGTGTCTCTTAAGTCTCCTGCATTGGCAGGTGGGTTCTTTACCACTAGTGCCACCCAGGAAGCCCCAGGGCCTCTGCAGATGTATTTAAGTTAAGAATCTCAAGAGGAAATCATCGTGAATTTAAGGGGTGGGCCCTAAATACAATGACTGATGTCCTTATAAGAGAAAAGGAGATTTGAGATACAGAAGCCTCTCACAAGGGGAGAGGCCATGTGCAGACAGGGGCAGAGATTAGAGCTATGCTGCCATAAGCCAAGCAATATCTGGAACCACCAGAAGCTGGAAGTGTCAAACAGCCTTTGGAGAGAGAAGGACCCTGCTGACATCTTGATTTTGTATGTCACTAGAAAAGGTCTCCACAGTCTGGAACTAAGAGAGAATAAATTTCTGTTGTTTTAAGCCACCAAATTTGTGGTAAGCTGTTACTGCAGCCCAAGAAACCTAGTATACTTCTGAAAACACTACTTTGGGGACTCCAGTCAGAACCCCACACCATTGGGAGAAAAGGTCCAACAGGGGGTTATGGTTTTGCTGGCTTGTCTGACCCTAACACTGGAAGCGAAATGGGGTCGCTACTACAGTGCGAGAGGGAGGAGGGTGGACACCTGGTGGCAGAAATGAATGGAACACCCTTAGTCACCCTGTATTAATGGGACTGCCATCGACTCAGATCCTGCAGGAAGAAAACTCTGGGTCACTCTTTGAGGCCCAGAATACCCAACTGAGCTTCTGAAGGCGGAGGAACCTTTAGAATGGGTATGGAATCCATCAGTTCAGTTCAGTCGCTCAGTTGTGTCCGACTCTGCGACCCCATGGACTCTAGCTCGCCAGGCTCCCCTATTCATCACCAACTCCCACAACTCGCTTAAACTCATATCCATCGAGTTGGTGATGCCATCCAACCATCTTGTCCTCTGTCGTCCCCATCTCCTCCTGCCTTCAATCTTTCCCAGCATCAGGGTCCTTTCCAGTGAGTCAGTTCTTCGCATCAGGTGGCTATTGGAGTTTCAGTTTCAGCATCAGTTCTTTCAATGAATATTCAGGACTGACTTCCTATAGGATTGACTGGTTGGATCTCTTTGCAGTGCAAAGGACTCTCAAGTGTCTTTTCCAGCACCACAGTTCAAAAGCATCATTCTTTGGTGCTCAGCTTTCTTTATGGTCCAGCTCTCACATCCATACATGACTACTGGTAAAACCATAGCTCTGACTAGATGGACGTTTGTCAGCAAAGTAATATCTCTGCTTTTTAATATGCTGTCTAGGTTGGTCATAGCTCTTCTTCCAAGGAGCAAGCGTCTTTTAATTTCATGGCTGCAGTCACCATCTGCAGTGATTTTGGACCCAAAATAAAGTCTGTCACTGTTTCCATTGTTTCCCCATCCATTTGCCATGAAGTGATGGGACCAGATGCCATGATCTTGATTTTTTGAATGTTGAGTTTTAAGCTAGCTTTTTCACTCTCCTCTTTCACTGTCATCAAGAGGCTCTTTAATTCCTCTTCACTTTCTGCCATAAGGGTGGTATCATCTGCATATGTGAGGTTATTGATGTTTCTCCTGGCAGTCTTGATTCCAGCTTGTGCTTCCTCCAGCCCAGCATTTCTCATGATGTACTCTGCATGTAAGTTAAAAAAGCAGGGTGACAATATACGGCCTTGACACACTCCTTTCCCAGTTTGGAACCAGTCTGTTGTTCCATGTCTGGTTCTATTGCTTCTTGATCTGCATACAGATTTTTCAGGAGGCAGATAAGGTGGTCTGGTATTCCCATCTCTTTAAGAATTTTCCACAGTTTGTTGTGATCTACACAGTCAAAGGCTTTGGCATAATCAATAGAGCAGGGATAGATGTTATTCTGGAACTCTCTTGGTTTTTCTATGATCCAACGGATGTTGACAATTTGATCTCTGGTCCCTCTGCCTTTTCTAAATCCAGTTTAAACATCTGGAATTTCACAATTCACGTACTGCTGAAGCCTGGCTTGGAGAATTTTGAACATTACTTTGCTAGCATATGAGATGAGTGCAATTGTGCAGTGGTTTGAGCATTCTTTGGCATTGCTGTTCTTTGGGATTGGAATGAAAACTGACCTTTTCCAGTCCTGTGGCCACTGCTGAGTTTTCCAAATTTGTTGACATATTGACTGCAGCACTTTCATAGCATCATCTTTTAGAGTTTGAAATAGCTCAACTGGAATTCCATCACCTCCATTAGCTTTGTTTGTAGTGATGCTGACCTAAATCAAATCCCTTATGATAATAGAGTGGAAGTGAAAAATAGATTCAAGGGATTGGATCTAATAGACAGAGTGCCTGAGGAACTATGGACGGAGGTTGGTGACACTGTATAGAAGGCAGTGATCAAGACCATCCCCAAGAAAAAGGGAATCTGTAATTACCACTTATTGACTCATGACCAGCTAAAGTCTTTTTGATTGGGTTAAACATATTTTTATACTTTAATCTTCTTTCTCTTCCCTCTTCCTTATTTTCTGTTTCCTCCATTATGTTCATAGGGTGAACTTATGGGAATTAGCTTAAGAGTTTGTTTGGTTTAGAGGGTACAGAATACCAGAAGGTCAGGATAGAACTAATGTAAGAATGGACACTGAGAGATCTTGGAGCTGGGCGTAGGACCTGGGGAGACCCTGGGTCTTTGGATGCTCTTCGTACTGTGGGCATGAGGTGATGCGTCATTGATTAAATGAGGGATGTTATGTTAAGCAGCAATATTTTAAAAAGCAGAAGCATGGGAATAAGGATGCAAGTTGATATTTAAAAGCTAAAATGTGGACATTTATCAACTGTTTTGACACCCAGCGTCTGAAGTCACTATCTCTGTGTGGGAGATTCACTGCCTTATGAGTGTTGAGGGAGGCAGAGTCTGCTTTGTACAGGAAAAGCTAAACAGGTTCTCAGCCTCCCGTGCAGATAAGGCACAAGCGTGTGACCTGGGCCCCACCAGTCAGACTTACCCACCCAGAGCTGGAAACTAGAGATAGCAGGTGAGATGAAGCAAGGGTCGCAGGGCCCCTGTTGGCTGCAGCTATCCCCTGTCCAGTTTTGAGAGGCAGTGTGCTAAGGTTCTAGTGCCCTCATCAGAGTTCCGTGCTGTTGGCTTGGCGATGTAAGCTGTAGTGTCTGTGTTCGTGACTTCCCAGGGCTGGCTCTGCTGCCTGAGTTCTTGGTTGACCCCTAGACTGGCCTTCCCATCCTTCTGGCTGTTCTGTGATCTGCCCAGTATCTTATTAATAAGATCTTTTTTCTGTTCAAATAACCCAAGGTTGGTTTCTTTGCCTGGAGGAATCTGACTGATAAAATACACCAATAGGGCTTGAATTATCTTTTGAAAATATATCTTTTTATTTTATACACACCAAAGAACACACACACACACACACACATGTATGTTACAAAACATAATATTTATTCAAGATAAGACTGAGAATATTACCTTCCTTCATAGGAGATAGCCACTATCCTGAAATTTGTGTTTATTGCTCCTTTGTTTCTTAAAATAATTAATTTTATCACCTATTCAGATTTGTCTAAACAATATAATCTTTAGCTTTGTTTATTTTTGATCTTTATTAAATAGTATGAATTTTCCATATAGTCTTCCAGGACTACCTTTCTTAAAAAAAAAAAAAAAACAACTCAACACTATTTCATGTATCTAGGTAGTAAGAGAATTAAATTAGTGACATGTTTACTTTTTGACTTTTAAAATATTTATCACATATTGAGGTAGACAATTTTATTTGTTACACATTCTCCACTAGAATTGCTTGTAAGAAAATCTGACAGACCTGGAGAAGAACTGCACTTTCTAGGGAATGCTTTATGCTTTTCTTTCGTGAACAACAAGGAGAGAACAGGTACATGGAATAGGTATTGTTTAGGTGCTGTGTCATCCAGGTTTCCAGAGCGTCTGTGACTGACTGGCTAGAAGAGAAGTCTTTTCTTTTAGTGTGGCATGCGGGATCTTAATTCCCTGACCAGGGATCAGACCTGCACCCCCTGCATCGGAAGCTTGGAGTCTTAACCGCTGGACCACCAGGGAAGTCCTATGGAACAGAAGTCTTGATGGTGACACATTCAGGAAGGGCCTGTAGGTGAGGAATGGTAACAAGGGAGATAGCATTTTCTCAGCAAGGGATGATGAGAGAAAAAAAGCCATGGTTCCTGGGTGTGTGTGTGTGCAGGTGTGTGTGTGCATATGTGTGTAGGGATTTAAAAGAGCAAGAGGCTCTGGAGAAATTTTAGGTTGTGCAATATCTATAGAGAAGAGGAAAGGGGATTTTAAAGAAGTGTTTTTGTAAGACAAAAATATAATTTCCTCTAATACTCTTCAAAAAATGAGAACAAAATTTAGATTGCCTTTAAAAAATTTTTAATGACTTTCACTTTTTTTACAATAGTTTTAGATTTACAGAGAAACTGAGATGATGTACAGAGAGTTTCCATATACCTACCTGTATGCAGTTTTCCCTATTATTAGCATCTTACCTTAGCATAGTACATTTGAACCAATTACTGAACCAATATTGATACATCATTATTAACTAAAGCTCACAGTTTATTCATATTTCATTTAGCTTCTACCTCATGTCCCTTTTCTGTTCCAGAATCCTATTCAGGATACTACATTACATTTAACTGCTATGCCTTCTTTTTTTTCATTTATTTTTATTAGTTGGAGGCTAATTACTTTACAATATTGTAGTGGTTTTTGTCATACATCTGCTGTGCCTTCTTAGACTCCTTTGGGTTGGTCGTTTCTCAGGCTTCCCTTGTTTTTGGTGACCTTGCCAGTTTTGAGGGGTGTGGGAAGGTATTCTGTAGGATGTCTCTCCATTTGTCTCCTGTTTTTCTTATGATTAGACCAGGTTATATGGAGGAAGACCATAGAGGTAAAGTGCCAATTTCATGGTATCATATCAGGGGCACACACTATCTACGGATGTCTTGTGCAGTCATTTTGTTTCTTGGACTTAAAAAAAATGCAGCTTCATCTAATAGCTGAAACTGAAGAACTATAGGATTTATTCTGGTTGCAATTGAATATAGAAGAAACACCTGCTTGTTAAAACAACAACATGAGAATATTAGATATGGCTTCTAAAGAAGACTGTTACAGTATAGAAGCTGCCATTGCGTGTTGTGCATTATATCCCTTAACTCCAGCTGTGTCTCCTTCTCTGGGCCTCTGTGCTCCTGGGGGATAGATGTGTCTTAGGCAGCTGGTCTTGGCTGGTGCCTATTTGGTATGTTATTTACCTTGTTTTGCTCGTGTTTGCACTTGGAGTGTAATATTAGGAAGAGGCAACTCTAGATCTGGCCTCTCCCTTTTTTCCTCAATAGGCTCCCTGTTTCTTATTCAAATCTATCTTGCCCGTTATAGGCAAAATGGTTAGGAAGAGGGAGTCTGGGGTTTGTTTGTTTATTTTCTGAACATCATTGGAATTATCTTTAGAGAATTCTGGAGACCCTAATTTGTACATACCTTTGGGGAAGTAATGCTGCGATTCATGGGGTCGCAAAGAGTCAGACACGACTGAAGGACTGAACTAACTAACTAACTAACCACACAGAATGTCATACTAGACACTTTCTTGTCACATACAATGCATATGTGTTATGTTAGAGTTTGCAAAGTGCTTTTGCATACATAAAGATTTGACTCCCACAACGGATGTGTGAGGTAGGTAGACCATGTATTATTGTCTTGCCTTTGTAGGAATTAGAGAGCTTAAGAAGTAACTTGCCCAAGACGACAGGACAAGTCAATGATGACAGAACTCCACACCAGGCCTGCTGATTGCAAGTTATTAACAAGTACATTAGTTTGTTAGAGCTGCTATAACAAAGTACCACAAACTACGTGGCTTAAATAACAGAAATTTCCTGTCTCACAGGTCTGGATGTTAAAAGTCCAAGATGACAATGTCAGCAAGGCCATACTTGCCAAGGAAGGACCTGTTCCAGGCCTTTCTCCCAGCTTCTAATGGTTCCTTAACTTGAGGCAGCTTAACATCAGTCTCTACGCGGAGTTCTGTCTGTGCACTCCGCCTTTGGCCATGAAGCCACACGGCCTCTCTCATCATTCCTCGTTTCTTTCATCGGCACCTGGCTGTTTGGTTTCTATCAGAGATCCTTCACAAAGTTTGGAAGCATCTCTAATTTCAGGATCTTAAGCCTGTCCCTCCTGTGAGTAGGGAGAGGTTCATCACCCCTGCCCCCGAAAGGTGCAGGCAGGCTGAACAGCCCTGACTGACTTCCTTTTAAAATGCCAGAACCATTAAGTACAGCAAATTTGTTCTACTAGAGCGGGTGGGGTGTAGTCAGCGGGAGTAAAAGCCGTGCCACTTACTTGTCTAAAAAGGTATTTAGCAGCTGCAAATAACCTCCTGGATTAATGGAATCAACAGCCTTTAGGTCTCCAGATGTAAAGGGACCATTTATTCGACATCCATTCATTTATTCAACAAGCCGTGGTGCCGGTTTGGGTTGAGTTAACTCAAAATCCAGGCTGCTGTCCTTCCTCTTAAGGCTTTCTTCAATAATTATTCTGTTATTGACACATCACTGACCCAGGCATGACTAATGGGTTAGTATTACTGAGAGATGCAGCTAAAGGTCACCTCAGGGTGGGGGCCGCCGGGGGAGAGTCGAGCTGACATTTCCGTGGTGCAATGGTGGAGCAAATGGAGATTTTTAAGGGGGCAGACCCCATTCAGTCTTTACAGGAGACTACAATGCCATTATAATGCTGTGTAATCAGATTTCTTCCTTTTCTGTAATCTTTGTCCCACTTATTAATTAAGTGAAATGACACAAGAGGGTGAATGCTGGCGGTCTGTGACACATTTTCGTGTATTGTTAGGACCGTGGCACAGGCTTGATCACAGTCAGTGTGAACAGTAGCAGGTTACTTATTGGGTAATAAGACTGACCCAGGAGTGTCTTTATGGGAGTTGAAAGAGAAATTTTCAGATAAAAGAGAAAAAAAAAATGTTTTTAATGAAATTTAGAAAATGGGGTCAGAGTATAATTTATGGACTACATCTTGCCCTCTGGCATCTGCAAAAATAGATAGAAGCCAGGGAGGAGGAAAGAGTCCAGAGCTCAGGAAATTTCTCATTAGCTCACTGTCTGTCCTGTTCCTGCCCATCTATGACTCCATGTCAATGGACTGCCTACATTGGCAGGCAAGATTTGCCATCATCTCCTCAGATGCCTTTTTTTCTTTTAAATACTGGATGGTTGACCTGTAAAAGAGTTGAGCTGATTGCTTTTCTTCATCATCAGTTTTCCTATGTATAAAATGGGCAGGTGAGTCCTTGATACTGTATTGCCTCACAGAGACTTCTGGGGGCATGATGAGTACAAAGCTCTTTGTGTTCTCTGCGGGCAGACATGCTGGAAACGCTCATCAATCATTGTCGATGGGAGCCATGCCCACTGAAATGATGCAACAAATGTTTGCTGAAAGGATGTGCATGCCTGCTCAGTCACTCAGTCACGGCTGACTCTGCGACCCTACAGACTGTATAGCCTGCCAGGCTCCTCTGTGGAATTTTCCAGGCAAGAGTACTGGAGTGGGTTGCCATTTCCACCTCTAGGGCCGTGAACAGATGAACCCCAAAAGGCCTGTTCTATTTGCTTCCTGTGGTGCTGATCAGATCCCTTCTCTGTCCTATGGGTTTGATACCTCCAACTGCTGGGGTGCTGTGGGCAGCCAGCCCCTCTGGGTTCTCTCTGATGGGGAGAGCTGCTTTGAACAAGGCCACACCCCCTCCCTGGGATAGCTGCATCCGAAGACTGCTTGAGCAAGGGGTAGGGAGCCCTGGCCCTCTCATCCAAATGGGACAGCATTGAGAAGCCAGCCTCCAGAATGTTGGATGAGATGTCCATCGAAACTGCATTACAGGGACTTCCCTCGTGGTCCAGTGGTTAAGAATCCACCTGGCAATGCCGGGGACTTGAGTTCAATCCCTGGTCTGGGAACTAGGATCCCACATGCTGCAAGGCAACTAAGCCCGCACATCACAACTGAGACCTGACCCAGCCAAGATTAAAAAAAGAAAAGAAAACAAAACAAAACTGCATTGCAGCCCGACTTCCCCCTCTGTCCAGTTTTACTTCCTTCCCTTCCTTTCCCTTCCCTTCCCTGGGTGCTGGTATTGCAAGAGCAGCCCCTAAAAGTACCCTGCACTCTAATCTCTGACTCAGAGCCTGCTTCCTGGGACACCCAGGCTGCCACAGTCATGAAATTCTGTAGGTGTCATGTGCCGTACTACAAATGCAAAAAGATCGGGGGGCTGACAGGGTAGGGAAGACATGTGCTGCTCGTTGACAGCTGAGACAACTCTTGTTTGTAATGAGAACCTTAATGTGGCATTTGCAGGCTAGAACACGGCAAATTCTGCCAGCAGCCTCACCCCACCCTGTCCCTGTTTTAAGCTGGTGTCTCTTGGCTATGGCTCCCTTGGAGCCAGCCTCTTTTTGAGTCTCTCCCTTTTAAGGCTGTAGCATGTAGGACCTGGTTTACTGGAAATGTGACTATATTATACAGCAGATGTTAATGAAGAATGGGCACATGAATTTAATAGTACTTTTTGATTGGCTTATCGCATTGTGAAGAGAACACTGAAGCTATTAAAATGTGCAGTTGGGAAACAGAGCCTATGATGCCATCTACATATTCCTGTGACTCATGTTTAAGGGTTTCATTCAGTTCTCTAATAAGTGAAGGGAGCAGTTCTGACAGTGCCTGCTCTTTGTTGTTTTCCTCAGTTTTTCTTTTTTTCCAGGGCTGAGGACATGCAGACCTTCTCTGCATCCTGGATCTATGTTTACTTGCTCTTGCCACTGGCTTGGCCCTGTTGTTAAGGGAAGAGAATATGAGAGAAGAAAAGTTATGCTCCTTAGAGGCTTTTCTAATTAACTGTTTGAAAGAGACTTTTAAAAAATGCCTAAGTGTGAGGTTATTTGTATGCCTAATTTCGTTTTTATGTTACACTTACTTTTAAGTGTAATTTACCAAGGCTTAACACTTGTATTCTTTCAGGGGCATTACAAAGAGCATTGAACATTTATTACAGCCCTTTAAATGGCTGTGTTTTATTTCCATATGCTTTTAAATGGTTATTGAGTGGATTTGGTGCTCTTCCTGTAGTTAAAGTGCATTTTTTTTTATTGTGCATAAATGGTAAATAATTGATACCTGCCATATGCTTCGCTCTCCCTTTTTGAGCTCCCCTTTCCCTTTCCCTCTTCATTCTCTTCCCTTCTCTGTTCCAATTGGTTTCTGCCCTTATCTTGCTCTTTATCCTTTCCTCTGCTCTCTCTGCAGGTCTCCATTGCTTTCAACACCATTTCCCTTGCCGCTAAATATGCTCATTTGAGAGGGGGCTTTTACATGAATTCTTGAGACCATCGCATTACTCTGTGGGGGTGAAGGGGGTGGGTAAGGGCATCAGCTTTTTATTAGGTGATGCCAATATCAAGAATTTAAAATAAGAGAATGGTTTTAGAGAACATTTCTTGAATATATTTTCTTCAGATTGCAAATGGATGCAGGGCTAATTACTGTTGCCTCTTTCTCTGACTAACCAGTGACAACCTCTAAAGCTTGGAATTAAGAAAGATGTGGCCAAGTGTCTGAGATTGTTCTTAGCAGGCAAAGCTTCTCAAGCTGAACAATTTTAAAGAATCTCTCATTAGGGAAAGAAGAGGATAAATAGTGCAAGGGAAAATTTAAAGAATGTTCAATTGGATGAATTTGTTTGTGGGAAATTCCTACTATACTGAAGCCACAAGACTAGAAAAACTTTGATTTCTTTGTTCTTATATCCCCAAAAGGCAAAAAAAGAAAAAAATAAAATTATATATGTGACAGCTCACCAACACTGGAAGAGCTTTTCTTTTTGAAGTTTTAGAAAGGAGTTGAGAATTAATATGCAAATGTAAGGAACCCAGAAAACCCAAAAATAATCTTGGCAAAAAAAGAACAAAGTTGGAGGACTCATATTCCCGATTTCAAAAGTTACTACAAAGCAACAGTAATTGAGACAGTATGGTAGCAGAGTATGGATGGCCGTACTGATTGATGGAAAAGAAATGAGAGCCCAGAAATAAACCTACATATCTACTGTCAACTGGTTTTTGGGAAAAAATGCCAACATCATTCAATGGAAAAAGAATAGACTTTCCAACAAATGGACAGCCATTCTTCATGCAAAAGAATGAAGTTGAATCTCTTCCTTATACCTCTACAAAATTAAATCAAAATGGATCAAAGGCCTGAAAGTAAAGCTAAAACTGTAAGACTCTTAGAAGGAAGCATAGGAGTAAATCTTTGTGACTTTGGATTTGGTGATGGATTCTTAGATATGACACCAAAAGCACAAACAACAAAATGAAAAAAAAAAAAAGATAAATTGGACTTCTCTAATGTTAAAAACTTTTTTTTCCTTCAAAAGGTACACTATCAAGAAAGTGAAAAGACAACCTGCAGAATGGGTGAAAATATTTCCAAATCACAGATCTGCTAAGAATACTTAGAATATATATTTACAATATGTAAAGAATTCTTACAGTTCAATAATAGCTAGATTTTAAAATGGGCAAATGATTTGAGTAAACATCTTTCCAAAGATGGTACCACTTAAAAGGAAACAGGAGTAAATCTTTGTCACTATGGATTTGGCAATGGATTCTTAGATATGACACCAAAAGAACAAGCAACAAAATGAAGGAAAAAAGGACCAACAAACTAAAGAAAAGATGCTAAATGTCATTAGCTATCAGGGAAATGCAAATCAAAACCATCATGTGATACCACTTTATATATGCTGTGATAAAGAAGACAGACAATGGCAAGTGTTGTCAGGATGTGGAGAAATTAGAATCCATATACAAGGATGGCAGGAATGCAAAATGTTGCAGTCATTTTGGAGAAGAGTCTAGTGGTTCCTCAAAAGATTAAACATAGAGATACCATATGGAGTAGAACCCAGCAATTTCACTTTTAGGTATATACTTAAGACAAATGAAAACATATGTCCACACAGAACCTTGTACATGAAATGTTCATAGTAGCATTACCTGTAATAATTAAAAGGTAGGAATAAACCAAATGTCTATCAACTGATAAATGAAAGAAAAAAATGTGTTATATCTATAGAGTGGAATATTATTTAACCATAGAAAAGGATAAGTACCAATACATGCTACAGCATGGATAAACTTTGAAAACATTATGCTAAGTGAAAGAAGCCAGACACAGAAGTCCATTTACAGTATGATTTCATTTATATGAAACATCCAAGATAGACAGAAAGTAGAAACAGATGGCTGATAGGCAGAAAGTAGAGACAGAAGTTTGATTGTGGTTACCTAATACTGGAAGAGAATGGATGGGGAGATTGAGGTGTGATAGATAAAGGATATAGGCTTCTTTTGGGGGTGATAAAATGTTCTAAAATTGATTGTGTTGATGATTATATAACTCTATGAATACACTAAAGACCACTGAATTGTATACTTTAAATATTTGAATTGTGTAATATTTGAATTTTATCTCAGTAAAGCTGCTATACACAGAAGAACTATACAAAAAAGATATTCATGACCCAAATAACCATGGTGGTGTGATCATTTACCTAGAGCCAGAATTCTGGAATGTGAAGTCAAGTGGCCTTAGGAAGCATCACTACGAACAAAGCTAGTGGAGGTGATGGAATTCCAGCTGAGCGATTTCAAATCCTAAAAGATGATGCTATTTTAACATATTGAGTGCTACACTCAACATGCCAACAAATTTGGAAAACTCAGCAGTGGCCACAGGACTGGAAAAGGTCTGTTTTCACTCCAATCCCAAAGAAAGGCAATGCCAAAGAATGTTCAAATTACTGCACAACTGCCCTCATCTCACATGCTAGCAAAGTATGTTGAAAATTCTTCAAGCTAGGCTTCAACAGTATGTGAACCGTGAACTTTCAGATGTTCAAGCTGTATTTAGAAAAGGCAGAGGAACCAGAGATCAAATTGCCAACATCCATTGGATCATAGAAAAAGCAAGAGAATTCCAGAAAAACATCTACTTCTGCTTTATTGATTATGCCATAGCCTTTGACAGTTGTCATGTACGGATGTGAGAGTTGGACCATAGAGAAAGCTGAGCACTGAAGAATTGATTCTTTTGAACTGTGGTGTTGGAGAAAACTCTTGAGAGTCTCTTGCACTGCAAGGAGATCCAACCAGTGAATCCTCAAGGAAATCAGTCCTGAATATTCATTGGAAGGACTGATGTTGAAGCTGAAACCCCAATACTCTGGCCACTTGATGCGAAGAACTGACTCTTGGAAAAGACCCTGATACTGATTGAAGATTGAAGGTGGGAAGAGAAGGGGATGAAAGAGGATGAGATGGTTAGAAGGCATCACTGACTTGATGGACATGAGTTTGAGTAAGCTCTGGGAGTTGGTGATGGACAGGGAAGCCTGGTGTGCTGCAGTTCATGAGGTCGCAAAGAGTTGGACACAACTGAGTGACTGAACTGAACTGAACTGAAACCCTTTGACTGTGTGGATCACAACAAACTGTGGACACTTCCTCAAGAGATGGGAATACCAGACCACCTTACCTGTCTCCTGAGAAATCTGTATGCAGGTCAAGAAGAAACAGTTAGAACTGGACGTGGAACAACAGACTGCTTCCAAATTGGAAAAGGAGTACATCAAGGCTGTATATTGTCACCCTGCTTATGTAACTTATATACAGAGTTCAGTCAGTTCAGTTCAGTCACCCAGTTGTGTCTGACTCTTTGCGACCCCATGGACTGCAGCATGACAGGCCTCCCTGTCCATCACCAACTCCTGGAGCTTATTCAAACTCATGCCCACTGAGTCAGTGATGCCATCCAATCATCTCATCCTCTGTCTTCCCCTTCTCCTCCTGCCCTCAATCTTTCCTAGCATCAGGGTCTTTTCAAAAGAGTCAGTTCTTTGCATCAGGTGGCCAAAGTATTGGAGTTTCAGCTTCAACATCAGTCGCTCTAATGAATATTCAGGACTGATTTCCTTTAGGATGGACTGGTTGGATCTCTTTGCAGTCTCAAGAGTCTTCTCCAACACCACAGTTCAAAAGCATCAATTCTCTGGTGCTCAGCTTTCTTTACAGTCCTATTCTCACAACCATACATGACTACTGGGAAAACCATAGCTTTGACTAGATGGACCTTTGTTGGCAAAGTAATAATATCTCTGTTTTTTAATATGCTGTCTAGGTTGGTCATAACTTTTTTCCAAGGAATAAGCATCTTTTAATTTCATGGCTGCAGTCACCATCTGCAGTGATTTTGGAGCCCCCCAAAATAAAGTTTGTCACTGTTTCCACTGTTTCCCCATCTATTTGCCATGAAGTGATGGGACCAGATGCCATGATCTTAGTTTTCTGAATGTTGAGTTTTAAGCCAACTTTTTCACTCTTCTCTTTCACTTTCATCAAGAGGCTCTTTAGTTCTTCTTCACTTTCTGCCATAAGGCTGGTGTAATCTGCATATCTGAGGTTATCTGCATATGTGAGGTGGTTTCATCTGCATATCTGCATATGCAGAGTATATCATGAGAAATGCTGGGCTGGTTGAAGCACAAGCTAGAATCAAGATTGCAGGGAGAAGTATCAGTAACCTCAGATATACAGATGATACCACCCTTATGGCAGAAAGTGAAGAGGAACTAAAGAGCCTCTTGATGAAAGTGAAAAAGGAGGGTGAAAAAGCTGGTTTAACACTCAACATTCAAATAATGAAGATCATGGCATCTGGTCCTATCACTTCATGGCAAATAGATGGAGAAACAACAGAAACAGAGACTTAATTTTCTTGGGCTCCAAAATCACTGCAGATGGTGACTGCAGCCCTGAAATTAAGAGACGCTTGCTCCTTGGAAGAAAAGCTATGACCAACCTAGACAGCATATTAAAAAACAGAGATATTACTTTGCCAACAAAGGTTCATCTAGTCAAAGCTATGGTTTTTCCAGTAGTCATGTATGGATGTGAGAGTTGGACTGTGAAGAAAGCTGAGCACTGAAGACTTGATGCTTTTGAACTGTGGTGTTGGAGAAGACTCTTGAGAGTCCCTTGGACTGCAAGGAGAGCCAGCCAGTCAATCCTAAAGGAAATCAGTCCTGAATATTCACTGGAAGGGCTGATGCTGAAGCTGAAGATCCAATACTTTGGCCGCCTGATGTGAAGAACTGACTCACTGGAAAGGACCCTGATGCTGGGAAAGATTGAAGGCAGGAGGAGAAGGGGACGACAGAGGACGAGATGGTTGGATGGCCCCACTGACTTGATGGATATGAGTTTGAGCAAGCTCTGGGAGTTGGTGGTGGACAGGGAAGCCTGGCGTGCTGCAGTCCATGGGGTCACAAAGAATTGGACTTTGAAAGCTGAAAGCTGCTATCCTCAAAAACTATAAACTCCAAGAATTTAAATAAAAAAGAGTCAAAGCATTTTAAAGTTGTGAAAGCAAAGCTGCAACTTCTTTGAACAATAACTTGTAAAACTCAAGACACACCGGGTGTCAGTAAGCAATTATTCCTGTTTTACAGATGCAGCAATCGAGACTCAGAGGATTAAATGACTTGCCGCATAGTCATACAGGTAATTGGTGGGAAGATGGGGAACCTAGATCTCTCACAGCCTCTTAGTGCATGATTCTGACATTCCACTAGCTCCTCTCAGACTTCCTTTTTCACAGGGCTTTGGAGGCAGCAAAAACATGAAACAAAGCTCCCTTTGCTTATTTCCTTACATTGTGGTTAACAGTGTATTAGTGGCTCAGTCGTGTCCGACTCTTTGCAATCCCGTGGACTGTAGCCTGCCAGGCTCCTCTGTCCATGCAATTCTCCAGGCAAGAATACTGGAGTGGATTGCTATTCTCTTCTCCAGGGGATCTTCCCAACCCAGGGATCAAACCCAGGTCTCCCAAATTGCAGGCAGATTCTTTATTGTAACTAACCCAAGGCTATTTTTAATGAACAAATCTCAAGTTCTTTGGGGGATATAGCAGAGCCTTGAAGAAACTTGAGGTGGGTGAATTAGTTATTTCCTCACAACCTCTCAATCAGGTGAAGGCGGATCTCAAGACAAATTCTGCCCCATATATGAATATGAGCAGGTTGGCACAAAGGAGCTCATACAACCTGCTTTGCCAACCTGATGACATCTCAGGGCTCTCACCTTTTGTTTATCTTCACTTGTATGAAAGGTCCACTGGGGAAGACGCGGTGATATTGTAGAGGTAGGATCTGCAACTGTTCAGATCAGTTTAGGCTACAGAAGTCCTGGCTAATGATCGGGTGTAAGACCATTCAAACATCAAGTCTGGGGCATCATCTTAAAGAGACAGGCTACAGGTCCAGCTCGATTCTGATACCCAAGCAAGGATGCAGAGAGCCTTATAAATATTTTGTTCAGTCTATACATCTTGAGTACATCTAATTTTTACCAATAAAGCACATTTTTAACCTTTTGAACCCCAGGTTTCACTTCTGTAAAATAAGATATTTAAGGAGTGATGTTACAAATATGTGGAAACTTCTGTGATACTCTAAAGAGCCACTCATTTATTTAATAAATCACCATTTTAAATATTTCTAAAATTCACTTCACTAATTAGAAAACCTTGGGTACTGATTGAGATACAGAAGACAAAATCATTTGCAGTAGCTGCTTCTAGAGCAGTCCTCTCAAATGTGTTGCTAACTGGGCACCCCAGGAGTATAGATTTTCCATTAAGGCAGCTGACTGCCCCTGGAGTGGGAGTTTATACTAAGTGGCATATTCAGAATATCTCAGTCTAGGCTAAAATATTTCAAATTAAATTATAATTAATAAATAAATTAATAAATATGCAAAAAAACTCCAAGCAATGTACTAGGGCTGCCACTTGCTTTACATATTTTAATTACATAATTGTGATGCTTATGTCCTCAGGCTTGTTAGCAAAGGACACAATTTTTCTTTTCAAAAATTTTTTTTAATTTTTATATAATTTTTAAATGTTACTTTCCATTTACAGTTATTACAAAATATTCACATATTCCCCATGTTGTACAATACATCCTTGAGATTATCTTATACCCAGTAGTTTGTACCTCCTAATTCTCCCCCATCCCACTGGAACCATAGTTAATTCTCTGTATCTGTGAGTTTGCTTCTCTTTTGGTATATTTAATAGTTTGTTTTTCTTTAAAAAAAATCTATTTTTTTAAGATTCCACATGTAAACGATATCATGCAGTATTTGTCTTTATCTGACTTATTTCAATTAACAATGCCTTCTAAGTCCCTCTATGTTTTTGCTAATGGCAATATTTCATTCTTTTTTATGAATGAGTAGTATTCCATTCTATATTTATAACACATCTTCTTTATCATTCATCTGTTGATGGACACGGGTTGCTTCCTTGTCTTGGGAATTGTAAATAATGGTGTTATGAACGTTGGGATGCATGTATCTTTCCAAGTTAATGTTTTTTTCAGATATATAACCAGTAGTGGAATTGGTAGGTAATATGGTAATTTTATTTTTATTTTTTTGAAAATTCTCCATACTGTTTTCCACAGTGGCTGTACCAATTTCCATTACCACTGACAATGTAGGAGTATTCCCTTTTCTCTACATCTTTGCCAATGTTTGTTATTTGCAGACTTTTTGATGACAGCCATTCAGAGAGGTGTGAGGTGATATATTATTATGGTTTTGATTTGCATTTCCCTGATGATTAGCAGTATTAAACATTTTTTCTTGTATGTGTTGTCCATCTGTATGTCTTCTTTGGAAAAAATGTCTACTCAGATCTGCTTATTTTTAAAATTGGGTTTTTTTTTTTTGATATTGAGTTGTATGAGCTGTTTATATATTTTGGGAATATATAAATTTAACTCTTTATTGGGAATATAATTTGCAAATTTTTTCCCCATTCAGTACATTGTCTTTTCATTTTATTGATGGTTTCCTTTTCTGGTCAAAAGCTTTTAAGTTTAATTAGGTTTCATTTGTTTATATTTGCTTTTATTTCCTTTACTTTAGGAGATGGATCCCCAAAAATATGGTTTTGATTTATGTCAAAGAGTGTTCTGCCTCTGTTTTCCTCTGGGAGTTTTATAGTATCCAGTCTTACATTTAGGTCTTTAAGCAAATGATGTAATTTTTTCAAATCAAATAAAGAGAAAAATGGATAGAAGAGGAAGACATAGAGAATGGATAGAAAGAAAAAAAAAAGTCAGAGGCAGAGAAAAATGGAAACTGAGGAAGGAAGAGTTTTAGAGACTCAGAGAGAGGCACAGAGAGAAGAAGAACCAAAATAATCAGGCATCCTCAGGTTGGTCATTTTTTAATTCTCATGTGATTCCTTCAAAGACCTCTTTTTTACTGCCAAGCATAGCAAGTCTCTCTCATCAAAACTATCCCTGGCTTGGCTGGAGGGATACACAGAGGACAACAGAAATATCTTCTGAGAACCCCCATGTTCATTGCTGCAGTATTTATAATAGCTAGGACATGGACTGAATCTGTGTCCATCAGTGGGTGAATGAGTAAAAATATGTGACATATATAAATTTCAGCCATAAAAAGAAGGAAATTCTGCTGTTTGGGACAATGTGGATGGACCTTGGGGGCATTATGCTAAATGAAATGTGACACAGAGAAAGACAAAGGTTGTATGATCTTACTTTTATGTAGAATCTACAAAATCTGAATTCATAGAATACACTGATGGTTGCCAGAGGTGGAGAATAGGCCATGGAGGAAATGGGAGAAGATGGTCAAAAGGAACAAACTTCTAGTTATATGATAAACAACTTCTGGGGATAAAACATACAGCATAGAGATTAGAGTTAACAATACTGTATCATATATTTGAAAGTTGTTTAAGAGTGCTCGGGCCTGGTGCACTGGGAAGACCCAGAGGGAGCGGGTAGAGAGGGAGGTGGGGGGGGGATCGGGATGGGGAATACATTTAACTCCATGGCTGATTCATGTCAATGTATGACGAAACCCACTACAGTATTGTGGGGTGATTAGCCTCCAACTAGTAAAAATAAATGGAAAAAAAAAAAACAAGTATTTTCTATTAGGCACACACACACAATAAAAGAGAGTAGATCTTAAAAACTTTCATCATGAGAAAAAAATTGTTACTGTGTGAGGTGATGGATGTTAATTAAACTTACTGTAATGAGCATTTTGAAACATACACATATATCAAATATCATATTGTACACTAATGTGTACGTGTGTATGTGCTCAGTTGCTAAGTCCTGTCTGACTCTTTGGAATCCCATGGACTGTACCCTGCCAAGCTCCTCTGTCCATGGGATTTTCCAGGCAAGAATACTGGAGTGAATTGCCATTTCCTCCTCCAGGGGATCTTCCTGACTCAGGGTTTGAACCCATGTCTCCTGCATCTCCTGCACTAGCAGGAGGATTCTTTACCACTGAGCCACCTGGGAAGCCCCATGGTACACTAATATGATTGACTAATACAATGTTGTTCATTGTTCAGTTTCTAAGTCTTGTCTGACTCTTTGCGACACCAGCACACTAGGCTTCCCTGTCCAACACTATCTCCCAGTTTGCTCAAGTTCATGTCCATTGAGTTAGTGATGCTATCTAACCATCTCATCCTCTGTTGCCCTCTTCTCCTGCCTTCAGTCTTTCCCAGCATCAGGGTCTTTTCCAATGAGTTGGCTCTTCACATCAGGTGACCAAAGTATTGGAGTTTCAGCTTCAGCATCAGTCCTTCCAATGAATATTCAGGGTTTATTTCCTTTAGGATATGTTTTATGTCAATTTTACCTCGATAAAATTGGGAAAAAGTGAGCAATATCTCCTGAGGAAATAAACATAAACTCACTCTCTCTGAGTCTGGCAGGGTGCTGCAGTGCTGGTAGGCACGTGGTAGAATCCTTCCTAGAGCAAGATGGCAGTGCTGCAGCTACACGCCAACTGCGGGGGATCCCAGGGCTCTTTCACAGAGGTGGAATGAATGACTGCCCATGGGCAATGATACCAGGGTTTCAGAAAAGGATCTCCTTACTCACAATCTCTATTCCTTGCCTGCCTTGACTTTGCCACTCAATGTGGCGTCAGACAAATTATTCAGCCTTTCTGAATCTCAGATTGTACCTTCATACAATGAGGACTAGTGCCATAAGTATATGCTATATGTACTGTAAATACTTCTTTTTTTCTTTTTCCTTAATTCATTCTCTCTCTTTTTTGGTAACAGATTTTGTTTTTCATTAAGAGTATCTTTTTAAAATATCAGTGACTCTGGGAGAGGTGCATTAAGACAGTTTTTCTCAAATACCCATCAAAGTGCCCCTAATGGAGGAGGAAGATAAACATTTAGACCCCGGAGATCGGGGGAAGGATTTGAAAGTTCCTGCTTCAGGGTCAAAATTTATTTATAGTTTTAAGATTTGTTTTATTTTAAAAGTCCATGAATTTTGCATTTTACTCCATGTTTCTATAGTACTCTAGTTTGTAATGCTCTTTTAAAAAAAAAGGAATTTCCCCTATTACTGGCACTCCAGGAGAATGTCCCATGTTTATCCTGCAGCTTCTTGTTTTCTTGGCATGTGGCCATGTGCTCCTTAGGGTCTATAATCCCTGGCTTGAGCAGAGTGGCCTTACATATCAGATAACACGCTGGCAAATAAAGCTACAGAGGAAATAGGACACCCAAAGATGATTCCAGTTTTGTCTTGAGGCCACCGAGCCTGGTATTCTCACGTCTGTGCTGTATGCTGTGATGTGCTTAGTCGCTCAGTCATGTCCGGCTGTTTGCGCCTCCATGGACTGTAGCCCGCCAGGCTCCTCCATCTATGGGGATTCTCCAGGCAAGAATCCTGGAGCGGGTTGCCGTGCTCTCCTCCAGGGAATCTTCCCAACTCAGGGATTGAACCCAGGTCTCCTGCATTGCAGGCAGATTCTTTACCATCTGAGCTGCCAGGGAAGCCCGGTATTCATGTCTAGGCTACTCTAAATTTCTAGCGAGAAACTATGGTGATTTTATTTCAGACTGAGACCAAAAGGTGATAGGAGTAGTGAGTTTAAGAACAAATTTAGGGGTTTTCTGATTGTATCAGCATCCTAAGAATTTGGCTTTAGACTTGAGGTCTTTTTGGCCATGTACAGAATGACAAGGGTTTCTAGTCTCTCAAAGATCTTTATCAGGCTCATTCATCTGGGGCCCCGAGAGAGGGTGAGAATTTGAAATGGGATATGAACCTGAAATATCCTTCTGGGTAATATTTATAGTCTTGGGGGCCTTGAAGTTCTCAAGGTCCTCTTGGTTGCACAGTGCAAGTGTTCCTTTAAGATGGCCATGTTTGTGAGAAGGCATCGTCTAGTCTTCTGCAGCTACTAAATTAATGATCCTACTGTCATGAAAAGGTATTAAGAGGTTAAATGTTCCTTGGAAGCGGATCTTTTTAGAGTCATCTCTCAACAAGTTGTCTTAGGCTGTACAGATAGTCTCAACCATTACTAACAGATGCATCTGCCGTGAGACAATTTTGCAAGCCCAGGCAGAAAAGAACTCATGCTTTTCTGAATCTTCCTCTTGGCTCATATTAAAACTAGCCAGGAGAGGAGTCATAGCAAAGTTTATTAGGGACAGTTCCCTGGAGGGGGAAATAATGGGGATAATGAGACAAATATTCTTAAGGCATCCTGGGGCTTCTGGAATAAGCAGGCTCTGGTCCACCGGAATAGCTGGTGGAGAAATGGCTTTGTTATACATAATTTCAGAAAATATGTTCTGTTGTTATATTCCAAATACATTTGAAATTTCCTAGAGAAGTTCTTTGTTGTTGTTTGTTGTTGTTCCATTGCTAAGTCGTGTCTGACTCTTTTGCGACCCCATGGACTGTGGTCCTGCAGGCTCCTCTGTCCATAGAATTCCCCAGGCAAGAATAGTGGAGTGGGTTGCCACGCCCTCCTCCAGGGGATCTTCCTGACCCAGGGATCAAACTGGCGTTTCTTATGTCTCCTGCATTGGCAGGTGGGTTCTTTACCATGGGCGCCACCTGGCAAGCCCAGTGTAGGATAACCTTAATCAGGAAGGAAGCAGATGAAGTGTATGTGTGCATATGTGTGTGTGTGTGTGTGTGTGAGAGAGAGAGAGAGAGAGAGAAAGGGAGAGAGAGAGAAAGAGAGGAAGAGAGAGAGGGAGCGAGGAAGAGGGAGGGAAAGCTAGAAACTGATTTTCTGGTTAAGGTGAGATAAGCCATCCATTTAATGGCCTAAAAGCTATTGGAACCATCATTTTAGGTTCAGGTAAATGCTACCACAGGCTCCACAAGTTAGTATAAGGTCCAGATATGAAGAAAGGAACTTATATCTATTCCAAAATCACATTATAAAGCCTTATTTAGTGCATCTTTCCAATGGCATTGTAGATAGCTGTGACCCTAGATATATAATGGGGAGGTGAGGAGGGTGTTCTGTGTGCAAACCAGGGAAGCTCCTCCATGCATTACTTCCAAATACATTGACCATTTTCTTATAGACCTGGCCTTGACACTGAGAATATGAAATCAAGGAAATCTGGACATAGTTGAATGTGAGGAGCTTCCGGTCTACTGTAAAGGATTTATGCAGAGGTATTATACCATGGCTAGAGGCATATACAGAGGCATTGTAGTGTAGTGTAAGCTCACAGACTTCCGAAGTCAGGCTGTCTGGGTTCATGCGCTACCATTGCCACTAATTAGTAGTTCAAGATCACTGAATTTCAATTTTATCATTTGTAAAATGGGATTGGTCTTACTCTATATACGTATAGGATATATTTATATATATATATACATATATATATATATATAGGTCCTCCTATAGGACTATTTTGGAGAAGGAAATGGCAACCCACGCCAGTGTTCTTGCCTGGAGAATCCCAGGGACGGGGGAGCCTGGTGGGCTGCCGTCTATGGGGTCGCACAGAGTCGGACACAACTGAAGCGACTTAGCGTAGCATAGGACTATTTTATCTATAAATGAGCTGATACACACATACAGACACACACACACATATATATATATAAAGTGTCTGACTCATAATAAACATTCAGTAAATGGAGAGATATTATGATTATATATATAAATACATTTTGTTATTGTTGATATTTAGGGAGAAAATTATGCCAGGAGACCTTTGGTAATCCTCAGATTTGGGAATAATGTCATAACTGCTTTGGAGGTAAATTATCTTTACTTCTATAAGTTAATACTTTGGAGAGGAAGAGGCAAGTAGACCTCAATGAGATATTCTAGTCTCACAAACTAACTCTCTAACCTATACAATAAAACTGAAGTAGTGCTCAGCAGATGAGAAACTGCCTCTTGCCATGGACTTTTGGAGTTAGACAGGAATAGTCTATTAGGACTATTAAATTTCAGAGACTGTTGAAGGTCAGAGACTGTTTAAGATAGCAAAACCAGCATGAGAATGCTGATTTGCTCAAGGAACAAAAGATTCCTCCAGTAGTCCAGTGATGAGCTTGGAAATTCTGGCTCTGCCCAGGTTGCAAAGAGTCTGACACAACTGAAGTGACTTAGCACACATACACACCCACCCACCTCTTCCAGGTGAGACAGGAACGGTAGAATTTCAGGAGCTGATCTAGGGTTGGGAGTTGTTGGTTGGCCCAAACCTGAGATACAATTAGGCTATGACTGCCTTGAATTTTTGTAGATTCCTCCCATTTTTCTGAGTTAGGTGTCCATTTTCTGTTTGATTTTGAATGACTATACCTGGACTCTTTCACACATCTGTGAAGGGTTGAACAAGTTCAAGGTGAAATAGAGGTACAAACCCAGATGACCTTCAGAAAAGGTTTTCTTTTTCTGCTTATTTTTCTCCCCTCTGCTAAAGTCTCCCTTCTTAAAGGCTTCTTCACCCTTTCCTATCTCTGCCCTCCCCTTCATCAATTTCTGCTTCTGCAAAGCATTTGACATTAGTCATTTATATTTCATAATGAATTTCAGCCAACATGTTACTTCTCTCAGGAGTAATTTTTCCCTTAGCCTCAGATATACGTGACTGTTGAACTCACCTTGTATTGGCTTTGCCTCGGCTCCTATGTTCATTGCAGCATGATAACAGCTTCAGGGGCTCTGCTGTAGATTTTACTGTGATACAACATGGAGGAACTTTTGGTTTCAGAAGGAGTTTTAATTCACTGGTTTTCTTTGATCAAACAAAAAGTTATCCATACCAGGAAAAGGAGCATGTTTGCAGGCAAATCAGGAAGCACGCTATCCAAAGCTGAATGTTAAAGCAGAGGGAGAATGAAGAGAAGAGAGAGGAGAAGGGAGGGGAGAGGGAGGAACAAGGAAGGAAAAGGAAGAGAAATAGAGAGAGCATCATTCTCTCTTCCTGGCTGAGAACAAAGAATCCGAATGACAATGTGGACACATGGCTCCTGGAAGCGTCAGCTTGATGGTATAAACAGGTGCCGCAGAGAACCACAATGATTTTTTACAACTCTTTTCTCCTTTTCTTTGCTTTACAAATCTTTGCCTATGAAAAAGTAGCTTACCTTCTTTCTCATTTCTTACTTTTTTTTTTAAACTCAAAATTTCCTTGCTTAAAACACACATACACAAAAGAAAAACAACACACACACAGTCCATTTTAGGACTTTTCTGTGTCTTCCTGTCCTTGTTAGATTTTTTTCCCATTCTGTTCATGACCTAGTCCTTCTCTCTTTCTAACTGATTTCTTTGAAGATGTTGAAGGTCAAAGCTTATTACATTATTACCTTTAAAAAGGTACATTAAAAAAATAGAGCAAAGAATATTCTGAAAAATGAGCCAGGTGATGTACAAAACCCAGAAATTTTTTCAGTTTCTACTTACAGGGTTTAAAAGTTTGCTTTTGAACAGAGATTAAAACTAAGGAAAGAAAAGAAGAAGATCATCAAGCAAAGGGAAAGAAGTCTGAAGTATCCAAAAAGCATTATGTTTTCTTTTTTCTCTTTTTAACAGACTAAAATAATCTAAATAGCCCCTAATTAAAATGCTTAAAATGCCTAAAATGCTTAAACATGCTTTTCTTAAAAAATGGCTCCCCAGCTCCCAAGTTACAATGTCAAACCGGTGATGTTGTAGTTGCAGGGGGAATATGTAGCTTGAGGAAACACAGTATCTGAGTTACGGGTTAAAATTGAAATTATGAAATAATGGCTTTCATTCAGCCTGATAGAGTATAAGCTGTGATGGCAAAGGTCCTATTAATACAAGTCACATGTTCTAATCCATTTGTCCAGTGAATAATTTCACCTTTCTGCTGTGTGCCACTATTTTACAGGCTGAAAGAATTGGGGTTTCTTCCAGCAAATGGAGGATCCCCAGGGCTCCATCTGTCTGTCACTCTCAGACTATATTAGGGGTAACCTTTCCCTCTCCCCAGCAGTGGAATCCAACGCAGATTTTTTAAGATGCATGACTAAATTCTGTTACAGAGGGCACAAGGGTAAAAACTGTGTAACAACAATAGCCATTTGCTGCATGTTTCCTATGTGCCAAGTGCAGTACATGGTGCTTACTTCATTCTCCACTGTCTGCAAGTCAGGTAAAGCCAACATCTTTAGCGGCCCCCCCCCACCCCCCCACTTCTGATCTGTGGAAGAGAAAATTTCTTTCCTGTTTAGGCTCCAGGTTGATTTCCGCCACCCCCCCCCCCCCCCCCCCCCCCCCGTTAGCAGGGCCTTTCCAGGCTTTGGGAAAAACAGTTCTCATGATCAAGCTCACCATGGGTACCTAGGGTTGGGGACTGTCAGCTACTTTCCAGAGTTGGTCCCCAGCAAGGGTCCTCCTGCTCGGTGTCCTTTGGGCTAACAGAATCAGGCCAAGCTGGGATCATAAGCCAGTGAAACTTTTATTTTTGGATCAGAAAATGGACAGATGGGAGATTGTGCTGTATATCAGGGATCCCCAACCTTTTTTGGCCCCAGGGACTGGTTTTGAGAAAATGTTTCCTTGGCCTGGGGGTGAGGGTGGGCGGGATGGTTTCAGGATGACTCAAGCGCATTACGTTTATTATACACTTTATTTCTATTATTATTATTTCAGCTCCACTAGATCATTAGGCATTAGATCCCAGAAGTTGGGGAACCTTGCCCTTTAGCACACGATCTCCCCAACAAGCCACTAGCAGGGCTGCTTTATTGAAGTCTTAGTATGGAGGAAAGGGGGCGGAGCTTTCACGAGTCTGGCGCAGGCATGTCGCTCAGGGCTGTGGGTCACAGCGCCAGAGCAGCGACTGTGCACGAGGCCTGCTGCCGCCATCTTGAATTGCAGTGCCATTCACAGCACTCCTGCGCACGCCCTGAGCCGAGGTGTGGGCACGGCCATTTTGCACTAGGAACTGGTCTGAATGGCCAGTGTGAGGCCTCTGCACATGCCCCACTATGAGCAAATGAAACTAGTCCAAGCACAAACGAAAAAAAGGTTAGACTGTATTTTATTACCCAGATTCTAGTTTTAATTCTTGGAAATTTTTCCTGGGCTTTGCTGGTGACAGGAGGAGGGATGCTAGCTCCATCAGAGCTGAGTGGTAGAATCCTGGAAAGCAGGGGCAGGTGGCTGGCCTGAATCACGTATTTCCGCAACAATGTGGTCCACCTGCAGACAGTACTGTACAGTTTCTGTTTTATAGTATTTGAGATTTCGACCTGGAAAACAAATGGAGAACAGAACAGTTATACCGTTTTGTCATGCTGTGAGGTGACTTGTGCATGAGTGGTCCCATTCACGGTCTCATCCTGAGCCAGTTATTGACAGTTGCAGTGCCTGGAATGGTGAGAAGTGTGGGGTCTGAAGTGAGACCCTTGGATGTGGACCTCTGCTTGGCCACTTATGAAACACATGACCTTGGGCGGATCACTCAACTTCTCTGGGTCTGAGGCGCTTCCTCTACAAAATGAGGGTTAAACAAGACACATAATATATGCAAAGTGCTTAATGTAGTGCCTGGCAGTTGGTAAGCATTCGGGAAAAGTTGTTCATGATTATTATTCTGATCATCAGTCCGAGAGCTTTAAGTAGCATGTGCTACATGGACTAATGCTTCTGAATACAGATTATTAGCCTTGTTAATCATGTTGAAAATAAAAAATGTGCTGCATATTTTCTTTTTATAGATACACAGTTTGTGATGGTTTTACTGTTTGTTTGTCTTTTCTTTCTTATACATTTTAATGATCTCTTAAAGTGTCAGTTGCTCAATACTGTCCAACTCTTTGCAACCCCATGGACTATATCCAGCCATGCCCCTCTGTCCATGGAATTCTCTAAGCAAAAATACTAGAGAGGGTAGCCATTCCCTTCTCCAGGGGAATCTTCCCAACCCAGGAATTGAACCTGCATCTCCTACTTTGCAGGCAGATTCTTTATCATCTGAGCCAAATGTTAGACTAAAGTATACTTTAAATCTCTTGATTTAAGGTTGGCAGTTATATATTTTTACTTGTATACACACATACATATTACATGATAAAAACACATATATGGGGCATGATGCATAACATGGTTCTAAGTGAGATTTATTAGATTTATTTACCACATTGTTTACAAGTTTTGTGCCCAGGAAAGACATTAGTCAACTTATAATATTTTTTAAAGATATGTATTTAATCAACAAAAATAATAGACAACTTGATAAATTTTCATATTCTAATACAAATTCATCTAGGCAGTTAAAAATAGTATAAGTTGACTAATGTCTTTCCTGGGCACAAAACTGGTAAACAATGTGGTAAATAAATCTAATAAATTGCACTTAGAAGCATGTTATGTATCATGCCACATATATGTGTTTGTATCATGTGATATGTGTGTGGCTCTACAAGTAAATATATATAACTGGTGACCTTAAATCAAGAAATTTAAAGTATAATTTTGTCTAACATTTCTTAGATAAAATAAGTTGATTATCCATTTTTGGCCTCATTCACATTGCAGGAAACCTATTTACCATTTAATGTAGTTAATAAAATTACTTCTGAGGTCCTTCCGTATCTAAAGCTGTGGCTTTCTCTTGAAAATTTGCCATTTTGATATCTGAGTGATTTGAGTTATTTAATTGAGAATTCTTCATCTTTTGATGAGGCAGTTTAAACAAGATTTGTCACCATAGAGGGAAGAACTTTCTCTAAATTCTGTTCATGAGGAAGTTGGTCCCTTGGGCATGGTATTATTTTCCTTTGAGAGATCGTTTCCTGATAAAGGGAATTCAGTATTTCATAAAGATCCTCTAGTTTTGTCAAAAATTGGTTTAATAATCTGTTTCATTTCCTGTGCCAAATACTAGTGTAAGACTTTTTTTTTTTTTGGACTATCATAGTTAATTCATGAACTGCTACATGCAGCAGATCGAAAGCTATGTCAGTACGAGGTACACCTCGGGTTTTTGAAAAAATTTTGAACCTACAGAAAAATTGAAAAAGTAATATAATCCTGATAATATTTACTAGACCCAATGATTACTTTAACATTTTGCCAGTTTTGTGCCTGCACTCACACAAGCATCTATGTCTCTTGATTTGGACTTGTCTGGGTTTTTCTCTCCTGATAAGAATCAAGCTAAACGTTTTTGGCAAGAGTGCAACACAGCAGAGGGTTGCAAAGCTTTCAGAGCTAGGTGATGAGATAGGAAGGTGACAATGTCCCCTTTTATAGCAGTAATGAATGTGGGCAGAGTCATCTCTCAGATCAGGTGATGTGGGGTGACTGTTTTATATTTGGGGACGGGCTTAGAGAGTGAGTCACTTAGGGATTTGGTGAATGAGAAGGGTCAAGACAGAAAGAGGTTGGCTTTTGCCAGGTGGTACATTTAAATACTTCAATATTCTTGGGTCTAATTTGTATAAATATCATCAGCTTATGAAACTTTCCTTCTCTTCCTATATTTCCAAGGCAAAATCTATGATGCTGTCCATAACATATCCATTTACAACTTCTAGGTTGACCTTCCAAAAACTTGTTTTTCCCTTCAAGGAAATTAAAAAAAATTTTTTTTCTTTTTTATCAAGTTTGACTTAAAAGAAAAGATTTATGGATTGGGGTAAGGGCAGGGGAGGGAATCACAAGCCCCAGGTCTTGTACTTACTAAAGTCAGCTCAAAACTTTGTTTTATTTTCATTTTGAAGCCATGATTCTCTAGGGATGGAGGCAGGGGATTCTTAGAAGGAGAAGAGTTGAGAAGTTTTCCTTAAGTGGGCATCTGAAGAAACCATGCTTGCAGTCCTTCAAGATGGGATGAAACAAATAAGGAGATTGCCTGAAGTCCTGGAGTCTTCAGGAAAAGCTGTAAATAATAGATTTTTCTCTTTAAAATAAAGTTTAGAAAGTAAAAAGCAGAAAAATAAATGATAAATTTCAGAACATTTTCCAAAATTATTTACTTTTCTTTTTCTAAACTTTCTTGCCCTGGGGCTTATTACCTCTGTGGCAAGATCTCAGAAAAATTGATAAAAAAAAAATTGGTCTGACTCTATAAACAATAATGACAAACAGCTATCACATAAGTTCAGGGAGGATGGGAGGTCCTAGAACCCATGCTGAAACTCTGTCTTGAGTCCCTGGACCATACCATAGAACACAATGGCAGCTACTAGGATTTTTTTTCCCACTAGGTGGTTCTGTAGTGGGCCATTGGCAAAACTCATGTGTTAAAAATCTGGCCACCTCTGACTGTGCTCCAGGTCTTGGAATCTCCTCTCTCCTGATGGATATAGCAGAAGCAGTAGAGCAAGAGAGTGACACCAGAGTGAATTTACCAGAAAGATTGAGTTTCCTGTTTTCTTATTATCAATGGCTTCTTAAAGGTTGGGGGATAGTTTGCAGAAAAAGTGGCACATTGACTGTGAATTAATTACTGATACAATTTCCATCTGTGTCTTCCATGGACAGGTGGCTCATATGTAAGTCCTAAGAATCTTCAGCTTCAAGGTGCCCTGGTGGGGTTGGCATGTTGTGAAATGAGCTACACACCCTCTAATACCATACTTATCAGCAGCTGTGATAAAGAAACATCTGCCCCCGTGAAAAGTCAAGGGCAGAGGTCATCTGGCATTCCAAGGGAACGCTCCACAGCAGGGAGCCTTCTAATTGGCTGATATTGATTGGTAAATTGTGTCCCCACTGTGATTAATTCTAGCCGCCCCCCAAACTCCCACAGCAGGAGCGTGATAGGTCAAGATTTGGGGCCTCTAAGCATCCCTTACAAATGGAGCTCAGGTCCTTAAAGGTGCTAGTGAAAGACACAGCTTGTTAACTCTCTCCCGGCTGCTAGTGCTAACCCAGGAAGCTGGTTTCATTCAGTTTCCTTGCTCTCACTAATAACGGCTTAATGGGATGCTAATGTGAGGAACAGAAGTTATCAGATGGCTTGTATGATTCATGATGGATTTATTACCACTCTGAGTTCCCTTGATGTTCAATGCATCCTTTCCCCATCCATCCCTGTTATTGGCCTTAGCAAATGATTTCATAATTAATTAATTTTTTTTTTCCTGGAGGGGGTTAAATTATTTTTGCCTTGCTGCCTTTTCTCCATATCTAATTCCCAATGAATGATTCTTCTCTGTGTGCCTACCAAAAATGGAATATACTAACTAACATCTGTTCTCTCCATGGTCCCCTCTCTTTCCCACCTTTCCTGCCAGCTAATGCCTATTCATCTTTCTACAATAGTGGTTCTCAACTTTGACTCTTCACTGAAATTACAAGGGAGACAGAGCTTTTAAAATACTTATGCCTGAATACCTTTCCTAGAGATTCTGTTTTGATTGGTCTGGGTTACTTCCTGGGTAACAGGAGTTTGAAAAGCTCCCCAAATGATTCTAATGTGCAGTCAAGGTTGAGAACCATTGGAGCAGACTCTAAATTCATCTTAACTGCTACATGTCCCATGGTGCTTTTTCCTGTCTCCCAGTAGACATGACCTCTCATTCCTTAGAATCCATGTATTTCTTTGTGTATGTCCTTGGAACTCAGAGTGCTTTGTGTATTTCCATTGGCAGTTTACCTATTTGTGAACTTGTCTTATTGCCACTATTAGACTCTGAGCTTACTGTGGTATTGTGAGCAATGCCCAAGCTGTCTTTGTGCCCTTGTGGTGCCTTGTACCTACCTGGGACTCAGTAAATAATTATTGACCTGTGTTTTACCAATAACCACACCCTATGGGGGGCTTCCCTGTTGGTTCGGACAGTAAAGAATTCACCTGTAATGCAGGAGACCCAGGTTCGATCCTTGAGTCAGGAAGATTCCCTGGAGAAGGGAAGGCTACCTACTCCAGTATTCTTGCCTGGAGAATTTCATGGACAGAGGAGCCTGGTGAGCTACAGTCCATGGGGTCACAAAGAGTCATACATGACTGAACGACTAACAGTTTCACGTTCACACTCTATGGGAAGTTGCTCTCTAGCCCCCAATCTCAATTACATCTCAGGCACTGTGAGTGGATTCTGTTTTATGATCTTTAAGATAGATTTTGCCTGCTAGTGCATCCCTGCTGCCTTCTAGCATCCCTTCTCACCAGGGTGACTACCTGACCTGGTTTGCTGGGGACAGTCACTGTTTACACCTTTTGTCCCAGCATCATTATGTATAATACATCCTTTTGCTCTCAGAGGTATTCCAGTTTGGATGACAGATTATATGTTTCTTCTCCTCATCCCCTTTCTCTTCCAGCTCACTTTCCTTAAGTTACCCAAGAAAAGGCAAGCTTCTTTAGGGCTCAGACCTTCTTGATGTGGTAAGCTTAACTAAGCTTCAGAAAGGCTTATACTAATAATTCCATACATAAAATTCCATGTCTAATTCCATGTTTAAAAAATTATAAAACAGATGAAACACCTACAGCATTAGAAGTTAGGCTAGTTGTTTTCTCTGGAGTTTTCCAGTGTGCAGGATGGGGTACACAGGGGCACTTTGAGGATGCTGGAAATACTGTTTCTTCATCCAAGTATTGGTTACACACCTGTGGTCATTTTGTGAAAATTCATCACATTGTAACACTTAGACTTCTTTTCTCTATGTATATTCAGTTCACTTCAGTTCAGTTGCTCAGTCGTGTCCGACTCTTTGTGACCCCATGAATCGTAGCACGCCAGGCCTCCCTGTCCATCACCAACTCCCGGAGTTTACTCAAACTCATGTCCATCGAGTTGGTAATGCCATCCAGCCATCTCATCTTCTGTCGTCCCCTTCTCCTCCTGCCCCCAATCCCTCCCAGCATCAGAGTCTCTTCCAATGAGTCAAAGTTTCACATGAGGTGGCCAAAGTATTGGAGTTTCAGTTTCAGCATCAGTCCTTCCAATGAACACCCAGGACTGATCTCCTTTAGGATGGACTGGTTGGATCTCCTTGCAGTCCAAGGGACTCTGAAGAGTCTTCTCCAACACCACAGTTCAAAAGCATTAATTCTTTGGCGCTTGGCTTTCTTCACAGTTCAACTCTCATATCCATACATGACCACTGGAAAAACCATAGCCTTAACTAGACGGACTTTGTTGGCAAAGTAATGTCTCTGCTTTTTAATATGCTATCTAGGTTGGTCATAACTTTCCTTCCAAGGAGTAAGCATCTTTTAATTTCATGGCTGCAATCACCATCTGCAGTGATTTTGGAGCCCAAAAAAAATAAAGTCTGACACTGTTTCCACTGTATACCCATAAAAAGTTTTTCTAAAGGGAGGGCTAAATTATAATCAGCACAGATGCAAAAGTCAACACTTACCCTTGTCAATTAATATGATCACCCTGATTGATGAATTCTTGTTAAGCATGAGCAAAATATTGCAATGGACAGAGCATGCAAAAATCTATTGTTTATCTTCTTGGGGGCATATGTTATTATTGTTTTACTAAGAAAATGTTGCCATTGATAGCAATATATGTTGTCAATCACCAAATATGGTGCAGTCTTGTTTATTATATAATTCTTCTGGTGACTCTATGACCTAGGTGGCTGTTTTCTCGTGTTGCAGTTGAGAAAGTTGTTACAGACTGGTGAAAAAGTGGGCTGAGTTTCCATACAGGCTGAATTTATGCCTAGAAGGTTGAAAAATTAGCTGGTTTTTCAGCTGTCTCAAAGACAGAAGCAAATTAAATGTATGGCTGATGTTATTGATTGGGCAGAAATCAAGTAAGAGAGTTTAAATAAAATAAAATTAAAATACATCTAGAAAATAAATAATTTCTTGAGTTTAAAGAGAAAAGCCCAGAGACTTGGTAGCTCAATAGCAATTAAGACTGATAGTTTTGAGTTTCTGGAAAGCATTATAACAATCCAGGTCTTAGTGAGGGTTTTAGTTTCATTTTTTTTTTTCCATTTATTTTTATTAGTTGTAGGCTAATTACTTTACAATGTTGTAGTTGTTTTTGCCATACATTGCCATGAATCAGCCATGGATTTACATGTGTTCCCCATCCTGATCCCCCCTGCCACCTCCCTCCCCATCCCTTCCCTCTGGGTTTTCCCAGTGCACCAGCCCTGAGCACTTGTCTCATGCATCCAACCTGGGCTGGTGATCTGTTTCACACTTGATAATATACTTGTTTCAATGCTATTCTCTCAGATCATCCCACCCTTGCCTTCTCCCACAGAGTCCAAAATTCTGTTCTATATATCTGTGTCTCTTTTTCTGACTTGCATAAAGGGTTATCGTTACCATCTTTTTCAATTCCATATATATGCGTTAGTATACTGTATTGGTCTTTATCTTTCTGGCTTACTTCACTCTGTATAATGGGCTCCAGTTTCATCCATCTCATTAGAACTGATTCAAATGAATTCTTTTTAATGGCTGAGTAATATTCCATGGTGTATATGTACCACAGCTTCCTTATCCATTCGTCTGCTGATGGGCATCTAGGTTGCTTCCATGTCCTGGCTATTATAAACAGTGCTTCGATGAACATTGGGGTGCACATGTCTCTTTCAGATCTGGTTTCCTCAGTGTGTATGCCCAGGAGTGGGATTACTGGGTCATATGGCTGTTCTATTTCCAGTTTTTTAAGGAATCTCCACACTGTTCTCCATAGTGGCTGTACTAGTTTGCATTCCCACCAACAGTGTAAGAGGGTTCCCTTTTCTCCACACCCTCTCCAGCATTTATTGCTTGTAGACTTTTGGATAGCAGCCATTCTGACTGGCATGTAATGGTACCTCATTGTGGTTTTGATTTGAATTTCTCTGATAATGAGTGATGTTGAGCATCTTTTTTTTTTTTTTTTTTAGTGTGAGCCTGAATATGGCTTGATTTTTATTTTTCTTTTTTTCTTTTTTTTTTTTTTATTAGTTGGAGGCTAATTACTTCACAACATTTCAGTGGGTTTTGTCATACATTGATATGAATCAGCCATAGAGTTATACGTATTCCCCATCCAGATCCCCCCTCCCACCTCCCTCTCCACCCGCTCCCTCTGGGTCTTCCCAGTGCACCAGGCTGGAGCACTTGTCTCATGCATCCCACCTGGGCTGGTGATCTGTTTCACCATAGATAACATACATGCTGTTCTTTTGAAACACCCCACCCTCACCTTCTTCCACAGAGTTCAAAAGTTTGTTCTGTACTTCTGTGTCTCTTTTTCTGTTTTGCACATAGGGTTATCGTTACCATCTTTCTAAATTCCATATATATGTGTTAGTATGCTGTAATGTTCTTTGTCTTTCTGGCTTCCTTCACTCTGTATAATGGGCTCCAGTTTCATCCATCTCATTAGAACTGATTCAAATGAATTCTTTTTAACGGCTGAGTAATATTCCATGGTGTATATGTACCACAGCTTCCTTATCCATTCATCTGCTGATGGGCATCTAGGTTGCTTCCATGTCCTGGCTATTATAAACAGTGCTGCGATGAACATTGGGGTGCACATGTCTCTTTCAGATCTGGTTTCCTCAGTGTGTATGCCCAGAAGTGGGATTGCTGGGTCATATGACAGTTCTATTTCCAGTTTTTTAAGGAATCTCCACACTGTTTTCCATAGCGGCTGTACTAGTTTGCATTCCCACCAACAGTGTAAGAGGGTTCCCTTTTCTCCACACCCTCTCCAGCATTTATTGCTTGTAGACTTTTGGATAGCAGCCATCCTGACTGGCGTGTAATGGTACCTCATTGTGGTTTTGATTTGCATTTCTCTAATAATGAGTGATGTTGAGCATCTTTTCATGTGTTTGTTAGCCATCTGTAAGTCTTCTTTGGAGAAATGTCTGTTTAGTTCTTTGGCCCATTTTTGATTGGGTCATTTATTTTTCTGGAATTGAGCTGCAGGAGTTGCTTGTATATTTTTGAGATTATCTTTGTCTGTTGCTTCACTTTGCTATTATTTCTCCCATTCTGAAGGCTGTCATTTTCACCTTGTTTATAGCTTCCTTCGTTGTGCAAGCTTTTTAAGTTTCATTGTCCATTTGTTTATTTTGGTTTTTTCCATATTCTAGAAGGTGGGCTCTAGGGATCTTGCTGTGACTTTTATGTGGAGAGTGTTTTGCTATGTTTCTCTAGGAGTTTTTATAGTTTCTGGTCTTACATTTAGATCTTTAATCCATTTTGAGTTTATTTTTGTGTATGGTGTTAGAAAGTGTTCTAGTTTCATTCTTTTACAAGTGGCTGACCAGTTTTCCCAGCACCATTTGTTAAAGAGTTTGGCTTTTTTCCATTGTATATTCTTGCCTCCTTTGTCGAAGATAAGGTGTCCATAGGTTTGTGAATTTATCTCTGGGCTTTCTGTTTTGTCCCATTGATCTATATTTCTGTCTTTGTGCCAGTACCATACTGTCTTGATGACTGTGGCTTTGTAGTAGAGCCTGAAGTCAGGCAGGTTGATTCCTCCAGTTCCATTCTTCCTTCTCAAGATTGCTTTGGCTATTCGAGGTTTTTTGTATTTCCATACAAATTGTGAAATTATTTGTTCTAGTTCTGTGAAGAATACCATTGGTAGCTTGATAGGGATTGCATTGAATCTATAGATTGCTTTGGGTAGTATATTCAATTTCACAATATTGATTCTTCCAGTCCATGAACACGGTATATTTCTCCATCTATTTGTGTCCTCTTTGATTTCTTTCATCAGTGTTTTATAGTTTTCTATATATAGGTCTTTTGTTTCTTTAGATATACTCCTAAGTATTTTATTCTTTTTGTTGCAATGGTGAATGATATTGTTTCCTTAATTTCTCTTTCTGTTTTCTCTTTGTTAGTGTATAGGAATGCAAGGGATTTCTGTGTGTTTATTTTATATCCTGCAACTTTACTATATTTGTTGATTAGCTCTAGTAATTTTCTGGTAGAGTCTTTAGGGTTTTCTATGTAGAGGATCATGCCATCTGCAGACAGTGAGAGTTTTACTTCTTCTTTTCCTATCTGGATTCCTTTTATTTCTTTTTCTGCTCTGATTGCTGTGGCCAACACTTCCAACACTATGTTGAATAGTAGTGGTGAGAGTGGGCACCCTTGTCTTGTTCCTGACTTTAGGGGAAATGCTTTTAATTTTTCACCATTGAGGATAATGTTTGCTGTGGGTTTATCATATATGGCTTTTATTATATTGAGGTATGTTCCTTCTATGCCTGCTTTCTGGAGAGTTTTTATCATAAATGGATGTTGAATTTTGTCAAAGGCTTTTTGGGTTTTAGTTTCAAATTGAGAAAATCCTCTGAAGGTTCAGTGAGAACCCTGCCTGTGTTTAAGTCCTCTCCGAGCCCAGAACAGAGATTTGTCAGAATGGAAGCATCTCATAGAGTACTTAATGGCCATCTCTGTCTCCTCTTCATTCTACCCCTATAAGCATGATCAGGAAATAAATGTCTTCCCTTTTTAGATGTAGCTAATGTAGGGAAATGAAGTGAATTAGTTTCCACTATAACAGATAATAAATACACCTAGTGGTGAAATAAATAATATAATATATAATAATGGACCAAAAAATATGGCTCATAACTCACAAAGCTGTATCAAAACAAAAACTATCAAAAGTAGAAAAGTCAGAGAGCTATGTATTCGAACAAAAATAAAGCAGTGAAATCCTGGGAGCCTCATGCACTGTGCCAAAGTGAGTTTTAGCTATTCATGCTGTGTTAACTGCTGATGAAATGTCATTGAGCTTAAAATAAAATAAGTTTGTAGTCCCAGATAACACTTCACAAGATCAAATAATGTTAGGCTACTATAGCCAGTTATATGAAGAAATAACTCATAGCAATGTACCAATATGTCAGGATTTTTCACAGGAGGCAATATGAAAACTAGCTGGATGGTGTCAGGCTTGTTTAAAAGCTCATTTGCTCCCCTTAGTCACTGTCCTTTCACCTTTGCATGTCGTATATCCTGGTCTCATGTCGATGTAGTTGTCAAAGCACCAGCTTAATAGTGCTGGTCCCTCAACAGAGACATGTTAAATGTAAAGATGGCAAAGTTCCCTGCCAGAAGGGAAATGCAAAGAAGTGGAGCCAGCTGAAGTCATGAGATATCAGGTGACAATGAGACTGTGTCATTTCATAACACATTTCCCTGAGGTCCCAATGAACTTTACATGAAGTTTTTTTCTGTTTTATTATTTTGACATCCTGAGGGACAAAAGGGGTTGAAGAAAGACATTTCCATGCTACAGAAAGGAAAACTTGGCTTCAGAGGAGTAAAATGGATTTCTCTAGATCACTTTAATTTTCGGGATTTCCTGGTTTTCGTAAATAACCACAAATCTGCCTGTACCTCTCACACACATCAAAACTCCATCAATATTCTTGCATTTGGAGGAGCAGACTTAATGTCTGTGATGGAGAGGGGGTGTAGGAGGTGAATGAGAAAGTTCATAGCTTCCTGCCTACTGAAGTGACCACAACATGAGTCATCCACAAAATCCCTTCCTGGTTCAGTGCAACAACTGTTTGTTTAATTAAACTCAACCTGTAGGCACTTCTCTTCCACTCCTGATATTGCCCATCTATAAGATCCAGTGAATGCTCCCAAGTCATTGGAGTCCAACAAGAAGACTACACACTTTCTCTGAACAGTTATTTCCTGGAGAGTTTCATCTTTACTTTGGGAACTTCTACATCTTTGTGATAGTGGGAAATTCATCTGCAGTTAGATAGGGGTTGCCGGTCCTAGAAAACAGGACAGAGTAGAAGCATTGCAGCTCCCTACTTCTGAGTGGGCTCAGTGAGGAGACATCTCAGATGTTGGTTCAGCCTCATGTCTCTGTTTTTTTTTCTTTTGCCAAGGTTTCTATAATTTGATTTTTAATATTGAAATCTTCAGACAACCAGATTTTTTTTTTTTTTAATCTTTGGCAGGGATATATGGTGAGTCTAAATCTTTTTCTCTCTAAATTTCAGTATCACTTAAAAAATATCCATTCTCCATTGCTTTGTGAGAAAAATATAGTAAAAGGAAGCCTGCTTTGGGAGGTCAAAAAATCTGGGCTCAAGTCCCCATTCATCTTCTCTTTATTATGTTGGGCAAGTCATTTAATTTCTGAGTATCAATTGCTTCATAAAGAAAATAAGCATAATGATAATTCTTGTTTCACTGTATGATTTTGAAGCATAAATGGTAATGCAGGTAGAAAGCTTTGTAAACTATAGAGCCATCTATAAAAGTGACACTAAGTGTAACAGAATCTGTCCCCAGGGTGTTTGGTCTTTTCCTTTGGTTTACATTTTTACATTTATATCAAAACTCACAGTTATAATTGCTGATTCTCCACATCTATATTCTGATATCTGACAAGACTGATCCCTAAGAATACATTTTGCTAATTATTCCTGTTTAGAATTTTGGTCCCTTGTTATAAGATAAGCACCAAGCTTAACAGTTAGTCCACACTAATTCTAATGACTACCCAGAAAGGTCCTGTTGTATTTTTGGATAGAATTATTTTAATAAGTTTGAGAAGCCATGATGCCTTTATGTTAAAATTTTCCATTTAATATAAATGTAACTCTTCCTATTAATTATTCAAATTGTATCTCTCAATCAAAGTTTTAACAGTTTTAATACATTTCACATTGAGTTGGTATGTCTTTTATTTGTTGCTCTTTGAATAGCTTTTCTTTTCCATTTTATGGTATATTTGGTTATTGTCAGTTGGAGTATTATTGCTTTTTAGGTATTTATCCTATTCCAAGTCACTTTATAAGTCTTTATTAATGAAGAAAGCTTTTAGTTAATTCATTTGGCTTTTTCAGATATATGCTTATGTGATTTTTGAGTACTTTATTTAGTATCTTAGTTCACAAAATGGATTCTTTTTGTTTCAAGACTTACTGCCTTAGCCAGAGAATATAAGGTGATAAAAATATTGAAGGACATCTTTATGTTTATTTCTGATTTTGAATATTTCCAGTGTTTACTCATTAAATATATGCTTTATTTATTTTAAGCCAAGAGAACCTTTATCACATTTAAAGGTCATCCTAATTCTATTTAAATGTTTACTTCATTATTAGGAAAAGGTATTGATTTTATCAAATGTGGTGTCTATGAAATTATCACATAGGTTAATTATTGTTGAATCAGTGAATACTCAGTGGATTCTTTTTTCCTTGGAAATCAATCTCTGTTATCAGCTGACTGGCTCTGCTAACAATGACAAATGTGTAAATGGTGTCTTGATGAGTTTGAACATACCAGGGCCAAACTCAATACACAAGAAAGTGGGCCAATGTGGAAGCAAGGGTTGTGGGAGAGAACCCCCCTGAATCTGTCTCTTTGGGCACATTCTCTAAAGTTGGTAGCTTTGAACAGTTGTCTAAGATAATGGCAGTTGACATCAGAGTTGTTAACACTATGAAAAAACCACATTAGAGGAGGCATTATGGAATACAGTAAAGGAGTTGAGGACATGCCGCCTCAATATGTGATGCTTCAGTGTATTAATTACTTTGTTTTAAATGTGCTTGAAAAACAGCAGATGTAAGGATAGCACTCGGATGTTCCTTTTTCTTCCTAAAGGCAAGAAATAATGAAAGGTGCCCTCCCTGTGCCAGGAGAAAGAAACATTCTTATCATTGGAAATGGGGAATCGAGGCTGAGAAAAATCTGTACAAACAAAAAACTTGTTCCACAGCTTGTCCTCCTTTGGCCACCCCTTTTGTTTTAGGTACTTTTCCAAAACTGCTACTCTTTGTTCCACCCAGTAGAGAAGCACTTTGGTCTAGTCACTTCTTTCGCTCTTCATTTTTCATTTTTCTTATGGGGACCCTCATTTATATGTAAATAAAATGTGTCTACTTTTCTCCTGTTAATCTGTTTTTCAGTCCCAGCTGGAGGCTGCAGGAAGGTAGAGGAAATTTTACTTTCCCTACAATGGGAATGGAAATCAGTGGCCTGCTCATGACATGTGCAGCTGGAAGGTTGTCCAAGATGGTGCCTTTCGTGTCTGCGCCTCTCTCTCCAGCCAAAGGTTCAGGCCCTGCTCCCTCGATTGCACCCCCCCGGCCCCGCACCTCACTGGCTCATACTCAGCAAGCTCTGGCCTCCGGGTTTAAGACTGAGAGTAGAATTTCAATGCCATGAGTCTTACATTTTTAAATGCCAAGCTTAAAAATAGCCTCCAAAATGTAGACAAATGAACTGCTAGCATCACTGTCTATACCAGGTTCTTGCTGGCACTCTGGCCGCTTGTATGACCTTTCAGCATAGCATTTGAAAAATATGAGCAGTGCTTTCCTCTTCCCCTGGCAGCTCAGAATAGCTCTGTTTCCTTTCCTATAAACAAGTCGTATCTCTGGGAATTTCTAAAGCCGAATATTGTCTGCTCAGAAGCTGTGACTCACGCTCTTTCCTGGCAGTCCTGACAAATTCATGAATGCCTCTTGAGGAAAGAATCCCAGACAAAGAGTGGTCACAGAAAAGCCTCAGATTCCTGCATGTCAAACCCAGGAAGCTGAGAGACAAAAGAAAATACCAGCAAGAATCGCTAGTCACAGCATCCCCCTCTACTTGGCTCAGCTCACGTTCATGACTGTTGGAGCAGGGAGGGGAAACCCGCCTGGAAACTTGTCCTGTCTGTCTTTAGGTCATCATCTAGCCAGCCCCTCTGTTTGGGAATTTACCTAGCTCAACTTCCTCCTGATTCTGGATATACAAGTTCTCTGAGGGGGACTCCCCAGGGAAATTACCAGGAGGTCATACACAGTGGCTGGTGGGGCTTCCTAACTGCTTTTATCAGGAACTCTGTGCCCCACCAAGTCTCCTTTCTGCAATTCTTGTCCCAGTACTTTCTCCCCTCCTCCACTCCTGGTCCTGTCTCTCTATTTTTTTTTTTGTCCCTCTTTAGTGTCACGTCGTTTTCCTCATACTCACTAATTTGTCAAGAAACAAAGGAAAAAATATTTATCCTACCTCTCCCATCTCAGCAGCATAAAAATCTGTGTGTGTGTGTGTGTGTGTGTGTGTGATACATATGTAAACAATAACGCAAAGACCTTGGTTGAAAAGTCTGCATGAATAAAATTGAAAAAGCTCTGGCTTCATACTAGTGAAGGGACAAAGGATTGATCTGCTTATGGCTCTGCAAATACCCTGTGGTGGAAGATTTAATCCCAGCTGGCCCACAGCACAGTCTGAAATCAGACTCACTATATCCAGAACCCAGAAAGTCTGAAATATCCATAACTATGTGATGTGTGAGATAATAGCACTTACCATATATACAAGGTGACATAGGTGTCCGACATGGTGGTAAATACTTCACATGCATTTTCTCAATTGCCAAACCTAAACAGCTATTAGTATTTTACAGTAAGGAAGCAGTACTGGAGAAATTTAGTCATTCAAGATTCTTAAAAAAGTCATGACAAGACTGGAACTTAGCCATATATCTATTTGGAAACCAGAGTCTGGTTCTTAGTCAATGTGCCATAGAGGTACCCTGAGATATGAATATGGGATGGGAAAGGAGAGAGAGAGAGGATGAAAAAGAAGACAAGCATGACTGGGCGCATGATACTGTGATTTATAATAAGAAATAGATACTCTTCATCCCAGTTTCTTGCACACAACTCTTAAAACCCTCAGAATTTTTAATCAATGAGAATGATAAAGGTGCCTTTTGTTATATTAGTGAGGTGACTTTTCAACCACACCTAAGGATGGGGGCTGGTTGCCAGTGGAACCAACTGTGTGATTAGAGGGTGGAACTTTCAGTTTCCCCACCTCCTACTCCCCACCTCCACAGAGATGGAGTGGGACTAGAGATTGAGTTCAATCAACAGTGGTTAATGATTTAATCAATCATGTCCATGTAGTGAGGGGTAGTGGGGGTTCAGAGAGCTTCCAGGTTGGTGAATGCAATAGGGGGTTCAGCAAGAGTGTGGCTGGGAGACGGCATGGAGGCTCTCTGCACCCTTTCCTCTTACCTTGCCCCTCTGAATCTCTTCTATCTGGCTGTTCCTGTCCGTTCTGTCATATCTTTTTATAGTAAACTGATAATCTAAGTAAATAAAATGTTCCTCTGAGTTCTGTGAGCAACTCTACCAAATTTGTCAAACCCAAGGAGTGGGTTATTGGAGTCTCCAGTCTAGAGCATGTCAGTCAGAAGCACAGATGACAACTTGGACTTAAAATTGGTGTCTGAAGTTCAGGGTGGGGAGCAGACTTGTAGGTCTGAGCTGTTAACCTGTGAGATGTGATACTATCTCCCAGTACATAGGGATAGCATTGAGCTGAACTGTAGGATGCTCAACTGGTGTCAGAGAATTACTGAACAGTGTGGGAAAAACCTACACACAATGGAATTGGTGACCAGAATTATAGTGACTATTGCACTAATATGATTTACTAATTTCATTTTTTCCTCAGCTCTTTAGTGTGAACCACTTATCCAAGTTTGCCTGGGACCTTCCCAATTTTAACTCTGGAACTCTGGCATCCTAGGAACTCTCTCTGTCTTGGACAAACCCAAACAATTAGTGAACCCATTGGTTGCCATCTAGAAAATTTCTGCTGCAGACCACATGGATTATTAGAAGACAAAAGCAACCCATTTGTGACCTGAAAGAACCGAGTTATTGGGGGATAACATTGTAATCCATGTCACAAGGAGTACTGTGCATATCCTGTCTCTATACCTCTCACAGAGACTACATAATTTGGGGCATATAACAAGCATGGAATAGTTGTTGACTTGATACATAAACAGCACGGTAGTTTATGTGTCAACAATTTGTGGGATGGACACAGCTGCAAATAATATGATTTTGTTAGGGGAAGCACACTGATTGAAACCGCACACCCTGGCCAGGCACCATAGTAACCATTTGCATGAGTTGTTCTATGACAGGAGATCCTGATAAGGAATATGGAACTAATAACCCACCACCAACCGGAAGAGTTCGGGAAAGGTCAAAAGGAGACACGGCGTGTCCGTCCACTTCCCAGAATCCCTCTTGCTAGCATCCATCTTGGCTGAGCGATGCGTGCACCACCAGGAAAGATTCTGAGTTAGAATGATTGGCCAAAGACCACCCGGAAACTAATCCCATCACCATAAAACCCAAGACTGCGAGCCATGCGGCAGAGCAGTTCTCCTGGTTTCCCTTACTCTCCTGCTCTCCACCCAGGTGCCCTTTCCCAATAAAATCTCTTGCTTTGTCAGCAGATGTGTCACCCTGGACAATTCATTTCTGAGTGTTAGACAAGAGCCCAGTTTCAGGCCCTGGAAGGGGTCCCCCTTCCTGCAACAATTTTAGGTAAAACCAAATTCATGAGCAGTGAAATTTTAAATATAAAATCTTTGTTTTCTATATAAATGGGCAAGTTTTTTGAACAATACTAAATCATATATCTTGACTATTTTTTTGTGTGTCTGAAACCACCAGTATTCACTTTTTATAATAATGGTGCTCCTGAAAGATACTATGAAAAAATATTTTTTTTTGTAAATCATAGTTTTAGTGCCTTAGGCTTCCCTGGTGGCTCAAATGGTAAAGAATCTGCCTGCCAATGCAGGAGACCCAGGTTCTATCCCTGGGTAGGGAAGATGCCCTGGAGGAAGAAATGGCAACCTATTCCAGTATTCTTGCCTGGAAAAGCCCAAGGACCCTGGCAGGCTATAGTCCATGGCGTTGCAAAGAGTTGGATATGACTGAGTGAGTAACATAGTGCATTAGGGAGGCTCTTTGAGAGAATCAATATAGCCCCTCATCTGACTGGTTTTGTAAATGTCAGTTTTAGATATATAGTTATTGTACTAATTGAAAGTAGATAATACCTACGCTAAAACACTTGGGAAAAAATAAACTTCAAGAGTAATATTAAACTTGCAGATCTGGTTCTACGCAGATATGGGTTTAATCTTCAACAAGACAGTTTTCCATTTCTCTGGAGATAGAATTAACTTCCTTTTCTCCTGTGGCTCTCTGTGACCCCGATCTAAAAAAATCCCTTTTCTGACACTTGCTTCCTCTTACCTTGCAAAATTTTCTCAGCACCTTGTCCTTCTGATATGATGTGTCTGGGTCTTGTCTTGTACAACTTTCTAAGAACACCAGAGAGAGGCAACAGATCACAGTCGTGAGGAGTACTGAAAGGAGATTGACCACTTTGGGGGTAACCAAAGCCGTATCACTTACAAGCAAACCCCAAATTGTGGTCAACTTGTAGTTCAGTTCAGCTCAACTCAGCTCTCTCTTCAGTTACTCAATAGGACCTTTGTTCTTCCAATCTGGAAGACCTCAGACACCCTCCATAATCGAAGAAACATGGTTTCCAAGGGCATCAATTAAAATGAAAAATCTAGGATAACCCCTGTCCTCCTCCCACTTTCTCAAAAGCAAAAGAGAGATCTGGGGACCTCTTGGGTACTGTAGCTGCTGCCTAGGGTGTGAGCACCCACTGGTCTCTCTTGTGGATCCTTACTTGGTTTCCCCCTCCCAAATGTTCTTATTGTTGTTTTCAAGTCCTAGATTGGGCTTGACCTAGGCTGGGGGAAGTTATCTTTCTTTTTCACTTCTTCTTCAGGTGAAAAACGAGGCTGACATAGTTATGGATTTTTGTTACTTGTTCAATAAATGGCACCCTGGGACGCAATGCTAGGAAAATGACACTTTTAGGAATAATGTCTCCAAAGGTGGTGACTGGGCAGAATTAGCCACTGTGGTGAGAAATATTCCACAGTACGCATTTCCAGGAGACTGGAGGTGGTCAGAAATGCTCCTCTTGATTCTGTCTGCAGCAGTGTATACATGTCAGTAAAATGCCTCTCGGACATTTACAGGACTTCAGGACTAGACGAGGAAAAAAATGGTTTTCCTCTCCACTCTTTATGCTAGTTTGTCATTTCAAATGGAAGCGGCAGGGCTGAAACATGCCAGAGAGCTTGTCATACTTCCTCCAGAATCTGAAATACTTTTCTGAAGAATGATTCCCTCCACTTTTTAAAAAAAATTAATTAATTTGTTTATTTTTGGCTGTGCTGGGTCTTTGTTGCTTCACGGGCTTTTCTCTAGTTGCTGCAAGCCAGACTTTACTCTTCGTTGTGGTGTGTGGGTTTCTCCTTGAAGTGACTTCTCTTGTTGCAGAACAGGGGCATTAGATCAAAGGCTTAGCAATTGTAGCGCATGGGCTTAGCTGCCCCTTGGCATGTGGGATATTCCCAGAGCAGGGATTGAACCCATGTCTCTGCATTGGCAGGTGGATTCTTATCCACTGTACCACCAGGGAAGTGTTCCCTCCACTCTTTTTAATGACACTCTATTTCTCTTGAGAGACAGAAAATAATGACTTTGTTTCACAGGGTGTTGGGCTTCCATTGTGACTCAGCTGGTAAAGAATCCGCCTGCAGTGCGGGAGACCTGGGTTCAATCCCTGGGTTGGGAAGATCCCCTGGAGAAGGGAAAGGCTACCCACTCCAGTATTCTGGCCTGGAGAATTCCATGGACTCTATAGTCCATGGGGTCGCAAAGAGTCAGACACAACTGAGCAACTTGCACTTTCAATGGAGAAAGTAGGAGTCGTAGTTATATAATTTCCTCATATTTTAGAGATGGGGAAACTAAGGCCCAGGGAAATAAAGGAAGTCATCCTTCATCTCACAGTGAGTTTGCATGTTATCAATCAGGCCAAATCTCAGTTTCCCCTTCCGGTGCCCAGAAATAATTCCCTGGGAATAATCTCAAGAGAATGTGTTTCAAAACTTGGAAGCCAGTGCCTCAGCCCCTCCTTTTTCCTTTTTCTCATTCCTCACCTGCTCTTTGTTCAGTAATGGGCCTGCTGTAGCCAGTTCACCAGGTGGCCCATGGGCTCCTTAGAGAGCATTAGTCTTGGGCTCTCGCCTCAAGGGCCCTGATTCATTTCTAGCCATGATTGCATCATTGTGCATGTGTGTCTCTGTGTGAGAGATGTGGGTGTTTCTCCAGTCATATGAAAGAGTTTGCCACAGCTATCCACCCTCCCCTCCCGACTCTGCCTTCTATCACACTCCATCAGCTATGGCTAAATAATAAAATCAAGAAGGAGGCAGCCAAGGCGGACTTCATACAGACGAGAGGTCTGGTCCTCTTAAAGATTATACATGCTGCCATAGGAAACATTAAGAATTAAAACCATGATTATATTGGGTGTTTGCTTTGCGATCCTTACTAGCATTTTGAGTCAGTGAATAAAGTGAGGTTGCTGTTTTAATTGACTCCTTGCAAAAGTGGTTGGGCAGGGTACTCAGGCTTTTTGGGGAAGTGTACGGACATCTCAAGATAAAAGGTTTTATATGAGGGAAAGGTTATTGCTATTATTTTGAACTTTCAGAGTGATTTCCTTTTTGCATATTTATGATATTAATATAACTTTAATAGAAGGCTTAATGTGCAAGTTGCTAAGCACATTGCCCAATGGAAAAAATTAATGATACAACTATTGCAATGATAAAGCAGTTTTCAACTACACTTAATTATCTCTCTTTCTTTAAGTGCAATCGAAAGACTTGATGAAATCTTAAAAGTATGCTGGAAAAGCTTCCAGAATGAAATAGTTTAATTTTAAGATTTATGTTTTAAGTAAAGACCAGGTAATATTCTCTCTGTTTAAAAAACAAATAAAGGTGAGATTTAAAAGTTTTATAATTGTGTGATATGTATTACTATCAGAGAAATCGGATGTTAAAATGGACAAGATGGAAAACTGAAGTGGATATATTCTTAAAAGTGGTGTGAAAGAGGCAGGGAGTATGGGAGTCCTTAGTGAAATAAATCTGACGTTGACCTAAACCTATTTTAGCACTCGGCTTTGGTGTAGACTATGCACAAATTGAGTAAGGAAAGTTTGGGCACCATTTGTTCTTTACTAGTTGAAACTGTGGCTTTGGGCTTGTAGATCATGTTTTATTAATTCTTAAGAAACTGGATATGGTGTCTGTGGATGGAAGTTTTATTGCAAAAACTGTTTACTCTTATGTGAGTCTGTTTCATACAACCATGTGCGTTGGTTCAGCTACATATTTACAACCTCTAGCTTTTGCTGGGTCCTCATTGCAGCCATAATCCTATGCTTCCTTTCCTGTTCATTCTGAACTGCCTGGCTCATGACATAACCTCCTGAAAGTGAAAGTGCTAGTCACCCAGTCATGTTCAACTCTTTGCAACCCCATGGACTGTGGCCAGACAAGCTCCTCTGTCCATGGAATTCTCCAGGCAAGAATACTGGAATGGGTAGCCATTCCTTTTTCAGGGGATCTTCCTGACCCAGGAACCAAACCTGGGTCTCCTGCATTGCAGGCAGATTTTTTTATCATCTGAGTCACCAGGGAAGCCCATAACCTCCTAATTCACAGAATACACATATCCTAACCAGCAAGAACTCTTTCAACTTCTTGTTTCTCTCATATATAAGCAGTGACAGCCACACCCCTCCTTCTCTCCAGAGTCCTCCTTTGTTCAGACCTAGCCCCTCTGTGTGAGCTCTGGGTTGCAGACACTTCCACTCCCATCTCTTCAGGGGACTCAGTTCAGGGTGCTTTACTTGGTGCTTTCAGTCACTCTTTTTCTATTGGTTTCTGTCCTCAGCACATAAATACACTCAATTTTTCCCCATCTTCAAAAATATATATACAACTTTCCCTTGACTGAGAGTGTCCTAGCTACTGTAAGACTCCTTTCCATATATAGTCATAAGAGTAGCTTATTACTTCTACTTCCTTATGTTTCATTTATAACTTAATTTAGCTCAACCTTACCTCCATCCCTATCACTAACCATGAAATACTTTCACCCAGATCATTTAGCATCTTCTAAATTCCAAAGCCAATAGACTTTTTGTTAGGCCTCTGATTATTTGGCATTCTGGGTGTTCGCTTAGAGAAAAATCTTCCATGCGATCTCCTTCTCATATTCCACATCTGATCCAACAGCAAATTCTGTCAGCTCTACTTTCAAAATCCATCCAGAATTCAACTACTTCTCAACATCCCACTGCCACCTGGTCCAAGTTAGGATCACTTCTTGCCTGGATTATTGCAATGGTTTCTTAACTGGTCTCCCAGCTCCTGCTCTCACCCTCCCATACCCTGTTATCATCCTGTAGCCAAAGAGTTTCATGCTTAAATTCAGTTCAGTTCAGTTCAGTCGCTCAGTCGTGTCTGACTCTTTGCAACCCCATGAACTGCAGCACGCCAGGCCTCCCTGTCCATCACCAACTCCTGCAGTTTAACCAAACTCATGTCCTTTGAGTCAGTGATGCCATCCAACCATCTCATCCTCTGTCATCCCCTTCTCCTCCTGCCCCCAATCCCTCCCAGCATCAGGGTCTTTTCCAATGAGTCAGCTCTTCACATGAGGTGGTCAAAGTATTGGAGTTTCAGCTTCAACATCAGTCCTTCCAATAAACACCCAGGACTTATCTCCTTTAGGATGGACTGGTTGGATCTCCTTGCAGTCCAAGGGACTCTCAAGAGTCTTCTCCAACACCACAGTTCAAAAGCATTAATTATTCAGTGCTCAGCTTTCTTTATAGTCCAACTCTCACATCCATACATGAGTACAACAAAAGTGCAATATGATAAAAAGTGAATGGGGATAGAGTCAAAGAGGTATATAAACTGAGCACTTGAGCGAAACCTGAACAGTAAGTGGAATCTCCCAGCAGAATATAAGTGGAGAGAGTTATCCAAGGAGTAATAGCAAGTATGAAAGTCCTGAGGCAGGAACAATATTGTCCTATCCATGGAACAGAGACCAATGCAGCTGAAGCTCCATGAGACAGGAATAAACAAGGTTAGTATAAGGCAGGCGGGCAGAGGTACGAAGAGACCAGATCACTTAAGCCAGGGGTCGGCAAACTGTGGTCTATAAGACAAATGTAGTCAGAGAACTGTGCTTTTTTTCTTTTTAATTATACATTAAAAAATGTTGAGATACTTAGAGATTCACATGAAGCTTTAAGAAACAACGCTCAAATGGTAAAGAATCTGCCTGCAATGTGGGAGACCAGGGTTCCATCCCTGGGTGGGGAAGATCCCCTGGAGAAGGGAATGGCAATCCACTCCAGCATGCCTGCCTGGAGAATCCCCATGGACAGAGGAGCCTGGCGGGCCACAGTCAATGCTTAAATTAGGTAATGCTATTTCTCTCCTCAACCCTCTCCAATGACTGTCATCTCACTCTGAGTAACAGTTAAAGTTCTCAATAGAAGTCACAGGCCCTACAGGATCCTCCCCTTATTCCTATCTGTTTTTAGCTCTGAGACTTTCTTTTGCCTCTCCCAGGCCAGGACTAGCATAAAGATCACAAAAATTGTCTGGGGTGCAAAATTGAAGAAGGTTCCCTTTCTCCATCTTGTATGTCATTCTTGAAATGATTATTGACAACTATCGACAACTTCTTAAAACCCCCTTTCTTAAAACTCTTCTTTTCTTGCTTATGTTGCCTGGTTTACCTTCAGTTTCTTTGACTTTCTCCTTAATTTCATCCCCACTCCCATCTAAGCAGCATGGTGTAACCATGGAATGGTCAGGTTTTTGCTGTGCAGATATGGAGCTAGAGTGCTTGAGTTCAGTTTCTAGAACCATGTGACCCTAGACAATTATTTAAACACTCTAAGGTTCGAATTCCTCATTTGGAAAATTGAAATAATAATGTTTACTCTGTAGTGTTGTTGTCTGATTAAATAAGTCGTATAGGCATTTAGCATGATGCCTGGCATACAGCAAGTGCTCAATATTCATTATTATAATGATAGCAACTAACATTATTACTCCTGTGTGCACACACTTAAAGCCCACTGTCCTCTCTAGTAAACTAATTGAGTTTTCAGAACAACTGCAAAAACAATTCCTGATATAAATTAAGTGATTTTGTCTTTAAAGGCAAAGGAGAGGAACGGCATAGTTCACATTCCTTTTCTTACAGGAGAAATGTTAAGGGTCACACTTTTGCCAAGAAATCTGAAGACCAAAGTTAATTAAAACATTATTCCTAGAAAGAAAGAGGAACATGACATTCACAAAATTCCCTTATCAAATCACATGCTGAAGTTATACAGTATCAATGACATACAAGATGGAAGAGAAATTATAATCACATGTGTGAGGACCAGCAGAGATTTTTACTTGGCACATAGTGGGCTGAATCTTGGCATATGAGTGGTATATATGAATGAAGTGTTTGATGACTTTAAATTATATTTTTCTAAAACTCCAGGCTACTGGGAGGGAATTTGTTTAGCTAACAATGATTCTGTGAGTCATTCTATGAGACGCACTGGTAGGGTTTATACTGATGGAGCACAAGCTGTGGGCTCAGCAAGGAACTCTGTGTGTTCCTTCTGCCTAGAATATTCTGTCTTCAGATTCTATCATGACTGTCTCCTTCTTGTCAGTTAGGTTCCAGTGCCTTAATCTCCAGGAGTCAGAACTCCTAACAGTCATCCTCCATCTCATACACTGTGTTATTTTTGACTGACAGCTGCAGTCAGAGAATGGAGTGTGGTCATCTTTCTGCTTCTTTTCAACTCTTCCCTCTGCATATATCTAACCTTGCTTTTTGACTCTACAAGTGTTGAAGCTCAAGGAAGTGCTTTGTAAATGTTCAGTGCTTTCTCTTTCCCTTCTGGACACTTCCTGGCTTATTTGGAGACACTGCCGGTGTTCTCTTACCTTGAAGTTCCCTTCATAAGTGAATAAATTTCTACTGTGGCAGTGGATGAGAGCCCTAGGAGAAACCTAGACAGTGTATTAAAAAGCAGAGACATCACCTCCTGACAAAGGTCCATGTATTCAAGGCTTTGGTCTTTCCAGTAGTCATGTACAGATATGAGAGTTGGACCATAAAGAAGGCTGTGTCAAAGAATTGATGCTTTTGAGCTGTGGTGCTGGAGAAGACTCTTGAAAATCCCTTGGACTGCAAGGAGATCAAACTAGTCCATCCTGAAGGAAATCAACCCTGAATATTCATTGGAAGTGTTGACGCGGAAGCTGAAACTGAAGCTCCAATATTTTGGCCTCCTGCTGCAAACAGCCGACTCAGTGGAAAAGGCACCGATGCTGGGAAAGATCGAAGGCAGAAGGTGAAGAGGGCAACAGAGCTTGAGATGGTTGGATGGCATCACTGATTCAATGGACATGAACTTGGGCAAACTTTGGAACATAGTCAGGGACAGGAAGGCCTGGTGTGCTGCCATCCACGGGGTCACAAAGAGTCAAATGTGACTTGGTGACTGAACAACAACAAATGGGAACCCTTAACCTGGCCTCATTGCTTAGCTACAACAACAAAAAAATCTCAAGTCAGTCTCCTTTTCCTGCTCTCTCAACCCATTTTCAGGCAAATGGTAAGCCTGCCTGCTACCCTCAGATAGCCTCATTATATATGTAATGAATCTTTCCCTATCCGTTTCGTGTGGTATCATCGGTCTTATATTTGGAAACAGATTTTGGGAAGGAGGGTCCATCTTGCAAGGGACCCACAAAAATTGGTGCAGTAATCAGGGTGACCACATTATTTAATGTGTTTGACAGTAGTATAGCCCTTCTAGTTCTCTTATGGTTGCTGTTTCCGTGATATACCTTTTTCCATCTGTTTACTTTCAATTTACTTGTATCTTTCAATATAAAGTATTTGATGTCTTCTACCAGCAGATAGTTGGGTTTTGTTTTTTGTTTTTTAAATCCAATCTGATGGTCTTTTTGATTAGATTGTTTGATTCATTCATGTTTAATGTTATCATTGATATAGTTGGACTTACACCTGACATTCTGATTTTTTGTTCTCTGTGTCTCATGTCTTTTTTCTTGTTGTTTTTCTATGTCTCCTTTACTACCTTTTTTTATTTTTAGAAAGTAGACTTTATTTTTCAGAATAGGACTCCGGGAGTTGGTGGTGGACAGGGAGGCCTAGCCTGCTGTGGTTCATGGGGTCACAAAGAGTCGGACACGACTGAGTGACTGAACTGACTGACTGACTACATTTATAGAAAAATAGAAAATATTAGAGTTCCTATATATGCCACTGCTAATTTTCCCTATTGTTAACTTCTTACATTAGTATAATACATTTGTTACAATTAAAGAACCAGTATTCCCAGTGGTAAAGAATCTGCCTGCTAATGCAGGAGACACAGTTTCAATCCCTGGGTCAGGAAGATTCCCTAGAGAAGGACCAGGCAATCCACTCCAGGCAATTCACTCCAGGCAATTCACTTGCCTGGGAAATCCCATGGACAGAGGAGACTGGCAGGCTACAGTCGACGGGATCACACAGAGTCAGATATGACTTAGCAATGAAACAATGACAACAATTGATATATTAAGTAAATTCTATAGTTGATTTAGATTGTCTTAGTTTTTAAAAAATTCTAAAAAGTTTTTTTTAAAAATTTAAGCTTTAAAAAACTGAAAGCTATCATTTTGGCCATTCAAAAATGTACAGTTCAGTAGCATTTAGTACATTTATATTGTTGTGCCCCCATCACCATCATCCATCTTTTCATCTTCCCAGACTGAAACTCTGTACCTATTAAATACTAGCTCCAACCGTAACTCTGCTCAGCCCCTGACAACCCCCATTCTGTTTTCTATCACCATGAATTTGACTAACTAGCTACGTCATATAAGGAGAATTATGAAATATTTGTCCTATCATGTCTGGTTTATCTCATTTAGCATTATGTCTTCAAAGCTCATCAATGTCAAAGTTTTCTTCCTTTATATGACTGAGTAATATTCCATTGTTTGTACATACCATATTTTGTTTATTCATCTGTTGATGAGCAGTTGGATTGCTTCCACCTTTTGTCTATTGGAAGTAATGATGCTATGAACATGGGTCCACGAGTATCTGAGTTCTGCTCTTGATTCTTTTGGGTCTATATCCCAGATTTCCTTAGTTTTTACTTATTTTCTATCCTCTATGGTCCCATCCATGATACAAGACTATTTTTGGAAATCTGAACATATATTTGTAATGAATATACAAATTTGAACATTATATTTGTAATGTAATACAACATTATATTAGTTTCCTCTTGGGAGTGACAGCTCTCAGACTTCCCTTATTTTTGATGATCTTGATAGTTTTGAAGAATACTAAGATATGCAGATGATACCACCCTTATGGCAGAAAGTGAAGAGGAACTAAAAAGCCTCTTGATGAAAGTGAAAGAGGAAAGTGAAAAAGTTGGCTTAAAGCTCAACATTCAGAAAACTAAGATAAGAAAACTAAGATCATGGCGTCTGGTTCCATCTGGGAAATAGATGGGGAAACAGTGTCAGACTTTATTTTGGGGAGCTCCAAAATCACTGCAGATGGTGATTGCAGCCATGAAATTAAAAGACACTTACTCCTTGGAAGGAAAGTTATGACCAACCTAGATAGCATATTAAAAAGCAGAGACATTACTTTGCCAACAAAGTCTGTCTAGTCAAGGCTATGGTTTTTCCAGTGGTCATGTATGGATATGAGAGTTGGACTGTGAAGAAAGCTGAGCACTGAAGAATTAATGCTTCTGAACTGTGGTATTGGAGAAGACTCTTGAGAGTCCCCCTGGACTACAAGGAGATCCAACCAGTCCATCCTAAAGGAGATCAGTCCTGGGTGTTCATTGGAAGGACTGACGCTGAAGCTGAAACTTCAATACTTTGGCCACCTCATGTGAAGAGTTGACTCATTGGAAAAGACCCTGATGCTGGGAGGGATTGGGGGCAGGAGGAGAAGGGGATGACAGAGGATGAGATGGCTGGATGGCATCACCGACTCGATGGACATGAGTTTGAGTAAACTCCAGGAGTTGGTGATGGACAGGGAGGCCTGTGCTGTGATTCATGGGGTCGCAAAGAGTTGGACACAACTGAGCAACTGAACTAACTAAGTAAGATGCTCCTTTATTGGAATTTGTCTAGTGTTTTTCTTATGATTAAACTGGGATTATAGGGTTTACTTGATCATAGAGGTCAAGGGCCATTTTCATTACATCATACCAAGATACATACTATCAGCATGACTCATCATTGTTGATCTTGACCTTGATCATTTGGCTGAGATAATGTTTCTCAGGTTTCTCCACCATAAAGGTACTCTCGCCTACCTGTATCTTCTATATTGATTCTTTGGAAGGAGGTCAGCAGTCTACACTTAGGGAATGGGAAGTTAGATTCCCTCATTAGGAATGGAATATCTACATAATTTATTTGGAATTCTCCTGCCAGGAGATTTTTCTCTACTCCCTATTTATTTACTTATTCAATAATTTTTATATCAGTGTGGGCACATGGATACTTATTTTTATGCTATGAGCTATAATCTAATGCTATTTTATTTATTTATTTTGCTCAAATGATTCTAACTTTGGCCACTGGGAGCTCTCTCAATTGGTTCCTACATTCCTTTGGCATTCTCTATCAATGTAGGTTTTAATTTATTCATTTTTTAGCACTCCCTTGTTTTCTGTCATTACAAAATGCTCCAGGTTCATCTTGTATATTTCGTGCCCCTGTCCTAGAATCAGTCATTTCTCCAAGAAAATACTGTTTCCTTTCGGTTGAGAATGGTATTAGAAACCAAGATCTGGGAGCTAGGTGTGCTTATTACTATTGTTTTGCATGTCTCACATTTTTTTTTTTTTTTTGAAACTGAATTTCTTGGTAGTATATTATAGCAACTCTAGATACTGATTCCCTCCCTTAGACCCAAGGGATGGTGGTGATTGTTGGTTTTGTCAGTTGTTGATTTGTTTAGTGATTTGGCTGAACTAATCATGTGGCATCTATTTCCCCCTCAGTGGGCAGCACCTTTAATCCATGCTCACATTTTCCCCCTTGTTTTTGCTTTTAAGCCTGTCTACCTAAGGGCTTCCTTGGTGGCTCAGACGGTAAAGAATCTGCCTGCAGTGCAGGAGACCTGCGTTCAATCTCTGGGTCAGGAAGATCCCCTGGAGAAGGAAATGGCAACTCAATCCAGTATTCTGGCCTGGAGAATCCCATGGAGAGAGGAGCCTGGCAGGCTATAGTCCATGGGGTTGCAAAGAGTCAGACATGACTGAGCAACCAACACTTGCACTTTTCTTTTTTCACCTAAGGGTTATCCCTAGGTCTCGGTTGGTATAAGCCACTTATTGGTCAAAGGTAGTAAAACTTAGCCCCCTTAGCCAGTCAGATTCTTGCTGTATATTTTATGACATCTGTGTGGCTTCGAGGCTGCTATTACAGTTCAGGGAATTTGTGTTTATTGCCCTATGTACAGCGAAGGACTTCTAGCTTGGAGGTTCTTTCTCTGATTGTTCCCAGGAGGGCTCAGCCTTGGGGATGCCCATAATCTGCCAGTTTGTTAGGGCTGAGTGTGATATTAGTTTTAAACCCAGGTATCACCCTGGATCAGAATTCCTACTCTTCATGGTTTGGTCAGGGGTTGTGTTTAAGCCCATTGTGCCAGCAAGGCTTCCCTCCTGGACTCTGACTGCTCCCAGGAGGGCTCTTCCTGGATGCTCTTTTCCCAGTTCTCTCTATTAAACTTCTGGCTGCTCTGTTGTTTTGCAAGTCTTCAGGAGCTATCCTTCTCCTGTTAATTACTCTCTACCAAGATCTCCAATGTTTTTTAAAACACCCTTAAGCATAGAGATCTCTATTTCCTTTTCCAAGTGCTTAACCCCCTCAGGCAGAGCTTCAGGATCCTTTATCCTTCAGGTCTGCCTCACCTCCTCGGTGGGACCCTCATGCCACTCTACTAGAATTCTACTCCAGTTCTCTGAGGGCACTGGTTCGGGGTGGGGCAGTGCCAGCCCCTGGCCTTCTCAGCTTGCCCTTTCCGAATGGAACCTCTATAACGGAGCTGGGGCAAGGGTGACCATGGTCCTTGTACCTTTGGTGTGCTACAACTGGGGCAGGACTTGGCAAAGCACCCCATCCCCTAGATCTTTCCTCCTAGGAATAGGGCTTCTGCAACAGTGGGTTAATTGGAGTGGGCTGGGGGTATGAGAAATATTGCTGGCAACATGCCACTCCTGAGGTGAAATCATAGCCCAGACGGTGCACTTCAGGGAGGGGAGGCCCCTCTCTTCTTTGCTGCAGATGCCTAGGATATGGGAGTTAAAGGAGCAGATGGCGGCAGACATGCCATAGATGCTTGTCCTTATGCAGTTCAGCAGATTATTTTGCATGAGTATTTCTCCTTTTGCTCTATGCCCTTAAGATAATTCCCAGAGACATTAAATGATTTTACTTTAGTTTTTGTGATTTTCTGTATCTAAATTGTTGCGATGCTAGGGAGAATTCACTAGGAGTCCCATTCATCCTATTTTAATGTTCTTTTACACCAACAATATGTTCCCTTCCCTACCATGAATACTTGACACAGTCTTCCACTATGTTAGTGTTGCTGCTGCCATGGATTGCTTGGTGGGGACGTGGGGTCTGAGAAACAAGGAGAGTGCAAGAACTATAGGAGGGCTAAGGAAAGACCTGGCCCTACCAGCACTGGGGAAGGAAAAAGGTTTTCATTTTATCAGGGGCTTCTGATTGTAATTCAGGTTGATGATCATCACCCTGGTCTTCTTACTACTTTCATTCTAGCCTTCTGGGGATCCTGATATAGCCATCTGATGTTTCCTCAGGCATCTGAACTAATATCAGCATCAAATAGCATCTGTTCACTGTGAGGAGAGAAAATGCACTTTAATTGTAGCAGGAGGAATATGGGCTAAATGTGAGGAGATAGTCCCTGATCAAAAGCGTCAGCCTGAGAGGCCTTTTTCAAGTGAAAATCAGATCATGCCTCTCTGCTGCTTCAAGCCCTCCAATGGCTGCCCAGTGCAATTAGAATAAAGTCCAATCTCCTAACCAAAACCTACATTTCATTTCACTCTCTGTCATTCACCATGGTTCAGTAACTCGGCCTTTCTTTCTGTCTTTCAAGCCTACCAGGCTCCCTCCTACCCTAGGACCTTTGCATTCTCTGCTTGGAATGCCCTTTATCAAATCTCCACATGGGTAACTGTGATCAACTGTCTTAATTCCAAGTTTACCTTCTCAGGAGGACTTTCTGGACCACAATAGCTAAGGTAGGTTCCCCACACCCCGATTCTTCATTGTTCACTATTCCTTATTAACCTGCCTTCACTCTCCTACTAGAGTGTAACTTCTAAGAAGCAAGAATCTGATGAATCTTGGTTATGCTGTCTGCTCTCACCTAAGTACTAGAAGTGCTTCCTATCCAGTGGGAATTTAATAAATCCAAAGAATAAAAGGAGGAACGAAAACATGGATGGGATGAATGTCCATGGTTTTCTTTTTAGATTTTAAATAAATGAATAAAATACTCTCTTGATGTCTCAGAAGAAAGGCCTAGATGAGATTTCATGTTGAGTTCTTGCAATGCGAGAATCCATTTTTACTAGTAGAAGAGTGCTTTATAGAAAGTGGCAGCCTGAAGTGTTTTCCAGGGAAATAAATCCTCCAAACAAGAACAATTCAAAATATATTCAGCTATTGAGTTGTTTGGATCCTGGTTTTTAGTTTCACTCTGGCCCCGAGACAGTTTCATGTACATTTGTGCCCTGTTTTGTTATAAAACCCAAGGACAGGCTCAGTATGAGGATAGCACCACTGTTGACCTTATATACTTGTGATTGAAATAACTTTGAATATTATGACTCATGGAAGACACAGAAACCCCGAATAATGGTGGCTTTGTCAATGGAAACAAATCCTGGTTCCTTTCTATTTCATCAACCAATTGCATTTGGTGTTTCTAGTCTCTTTTAATCTGAAACTGATCCCACCCCCCTTTTCCCCATGACATTACTTTTTGAGAGGCTAGGCCAGTTATCTTGTAGAACTTCCCAAATTCTGAATTTTTCTTATTGTTCTATTGTGGTGTTATTTAATTTTCCCCTCTATTCCCTATAGTTCTTGTAAACTGGAAGTTAGGTCAAAGGCTTAGTTTAATTCAGGTTGTCAAGAGCTCTTCAAAAGTGATCTATACTGCATCACAGCAGGAAGCATGGAAGGTTAGGATATTCTACTACTAGTGATGCTAACTTTTTAAAGTTCTTTAATTTCAGTGTTTCTATAAGAAAACAGTTTATATTTTGGACAGTAGAGAGCTCCTTTGTACTAAAAGTAAGGTGATTTGCAGCTTACAAAATAGACACAAGCAACAGTTTGCAAGAATAGTCTAAAATGATGACTCACTATCCATTATTCCATCAGTGATGGGGGAGACACGACTGGTTGTCAAAGGGACTTGAGAAATAGCTGAGGTCAGACTACCTCTCCCCTGGAGGATGAGCAAATTCCCATGTGTCCTGGATCCTGGCAATAACTTCAGGGACGTGGATTTGGGGGTCTAGGGGACACCCAGTAAAGGGCTTAGGAGGTTGGTGGTAAAGTTCAGTCACCTGTCCCCATTGCTTTTCCCCTAAATTTTAGGAAAATCTTCATGGAAATAATTAAACAGCCAGAGTGGAAATTCTGGCCCTACTGCTTGTACTGCTGTTATTTCAAGTGCAACGACTTTACATTTATCTATTTGATTTAAAAAGCTGGTTCCTGCTTTAAAAAGCTTCGGGGCACCAGAACAGTAAAATTGTCCAATAAAATACTTAAATCAGTTGACAGCACCACATTTAAAAACACAGTGTATCACAAAGTAACATAAATGCCATGACCAGTATGAGATTCCCTTTGGCTACACAAATTTTTAAGGACAGGCTTTACTGTGGATTTAAACACATGTAAACCTGGGTCTGGTTGAACCAGTGAAGGCAGATGGAGTGAGAGGTTAAGCAAACTTTCCAATGTCACTGTTTGATGATAAAGCTGGGATTTGAACCCAGACATGTTGGTTCTAGAAGCTATACTTTTAATGTTTTAAATTTCTACTGTAAACTGACAGCATTCATTCATTCAATCACTTACTTAATGAATAACGTATGCAGGTGCATGTCCATGGGCATGCATCTTACTCTGTGCCAGGCATTTCATTTTACTGGGCTCTGAAATGAAATGAAAATCCAAAACACATGGGGCTCCTCAATTCAAGCTGACCCTAAATAGTAAAGGCTTTGGAGTTGTAGATAAAATCTGATGAGGGGGCCACATGTCAGCAAGTTATGTAACTGCTAATGGAGGCATTTCAGGTTAGGAAATCTTTCCAGTCTAACCATTCTATGGGCTCTCTGCTATTAACATTTACTGGCATTTTGGAGGTCTGTTAAAGTTGATCACAGTGTAGACAACGTACAAACATAAGAAGGGGCTCAAGGAGGCTACTGTTACAAGAAAGGAGTGATGGAGGAAGAATCATGAGGCAAGAGGTTTACTTGAAAAGTATCTCCCATATGAATTGCTCATGTTTGCTGTGTTTTCTTTCAAGAATAGAAACTAAACATAACAAGAAAAATGCCCACTTTAACAGAACACATTTATGTTTCTATTTTGGACAGAAAAATTTTTTATGAGGCGATAAGGTGGCTTATTTCAGAGAGGGATGTTTCAACAATAGCAACGCAAACAGGAGAGACTTCTTTTCATTTGCACAGTCTGACCGAAAGCTTATCAAACCTATACAAGTGCACCGACTATGAGTTGAAAACACACTTGATTTTTTTTTTTTTAAAGACCAATAAGACAGTAACATTTGTCATTGTTTGGGACTTTATAGCGTTCAAACTGCTTTCAGATACTTTATCAGAAATAGCTTATGTGTATCTTTTCACCCTCACTGGATTCTCTCATCCTCACTCACCTCCCAGCCTGGACTCTCAGCTCCTCGTTCTGAGGAGCTGCCCTTCCTGAAGCTGTGGGCCTGTGGTCAGTCTTCCACAGGCCTGGAGACTTTGTCTCTTCCAGAGATTTTCAGACTTGGACAAACTTTCAGACTATGCTCTTTCAAAAGGACATAGGAGTAGACTTTCTGGGTGCTTTCAAGGGGTAGAGGGATAGGGCAGTCTGGAAGTATGGGGCAATAAGTTTTTCAGTGGGTGAATATTCATCATGCTTCATCTTTCCTTGATGGGTTGCCTCAAGGTCTAGTTTCTCCATAGATATCTCACGTAATCCTGTGAATATACCTATCAAGTAACTGGTGGTGACACTTTGTGGCTTCACATGAAGCACTGGTCAACGCAGTAACTCATCATCTTTTCATTTCTTCCTGTTTTCTTTCTTTTTTTTTTTTTGTCTTGTTTCCTTTTGCCTTCAATCTGGATGCTTAGGACTGTACCTTCTAAATAAAGCAGCAGTACTTAATCCCTGCCTCAGGCTCTGTTGGGTCTCATACACATATTTATTTCAGACTCTCTCCACACTTTGAAGCAGACAAGTATGTTAGGGTTAGTCATAAGATGAGAAAACTGAGGCTCAGAAAGTTTAAGTGATTAGTCTGAGATTACATTCATTTATTTGTTCATTAATTCATTTATTTATTTAACAGATATTTCTCAAGCACATTCTGTATGCTGATGAAGTCTAAGACAGACTAGGCGTCTGTCTCCATGGAATTTAAATTTTAAGTTTGAGGAGACAGATGGCATGTAAGTACCATTAATGTCTGCTAAATGAATGAATTAATGGACAAATGAAAGATTCTTATCTTTCCCAGGATGACTGACATGAAAATGTTCATCACTCAGTCAGGTCTGTCTCTTTGCTACCCCATGGACTATAGGTCACCAGACTTCTCTGTTCATGGAATTCTTCTCTAGGCAAGAATACTAGAGTGGGTTGCCATTCCCTTCTCCAGGGGATCTTCCTGACCCAGGGAATTGAACCCAGGACTTCTGCATTGCAGGTAGATTCTTTATCATGTGAGTCACCAGGGAAGATCAAAAACCATATCAAATTTCAAATTATTTTCCCCATATAACCTTTTCTTGGGGTCCCATTGCTTTATTGTTGTCCTATACTTATGCTTAATTTGCCCATCGAGTAATCCAGTATTTGTTGAGAGCCAAATGATTAGTAGGTTCCTTTTAGGACAACACAGGCAGAGGGAACAAAGGTACGAAGACAATGAGGTATAAACACGCCTAGTGACTTCAGAAACAGAAAGAAGGCTGGTGCAGCTGGAAGTAAAGTGTGAGAGGGAGAGAAGTGTGGGATAGGGTCAGAAAGATGAGCAACAGCCAGAGCATACAGAGTTCTGAATACGGGTTATGACTTATCATAAGGGCAGTAGGAAGCCACAGGAAGATTTTAAGTGATGTGGTTAACATGACTGCTAAGTGGTAATTCTCAGACCTTCTGACTCTTGGGCCTATAGACTTCTACATGAAGCAGGTGTCAGAGTCTGGACTAGAAGGCAAGCTCTGAGGCTCTGACTTTTGATGGAGTGAAGCAAGTTTCATAATGATGACTCAGCTATGAAGCCCTCTGGTAATGCAGAAATATGTCTCCAATGGCACACCTTCCAATACAGTAGGTGAAAAGGCAGGCTCATGGAGTCACTTCCACCCAAACAGGCCTTTATTGTTCCATCTATAGACTGGGAATGATGTAACCTCTTATCCAGTAATGAGGTGGAGGGGCAGAGACCTACAGGTCCTTGGGAGCAGGGAGCATGTGACCTCGAGAATCATCTCTGGTTCAAATCAGTCTGAGTAATCCAGGCATCAGATAGGGAGTGTCTGTCCTGATAAATTCCACAAGTGAAGATTATGATATTGCCCTGTCTAGTGTAAGAGAACTGGCTGATTATATTCAGTGACAAGACAGGTGTCAGCATGGGTTTCACATTGTTTTGAACATCATCCAGAAAAGTCACAGGCAAGATAGGTAAATGCAACCTGATTAATAAAGTTATGTTTAATTTTTGTTTGTTATTTTTGTATGAAAAGGATGATGGATTTTCCTACACAGGGGGCCTTTGCAAGGGACTCTGTGATCCTCAGTAAATGGGCAGGGAACTGCCAGTGTTGGGGTCACTGTCCTGAAGAGAATTCAGGACTTATCCAAAGGCTTGAAGCTTGGCTCCCCTTTCCATCTCAACTTCTATTTCCCTAAAAGAGAATGCCAGCTTGGGGACACAGCTCCTCTTTCCCTCGGATGCCTCCCTCCAGGAACTGTGGACCAGGCAGTCCTCAAGCCTTTGCTAACTCACAGCCCTGTGCCTTTGCATCATGAGTCCCCAGTGCGGACACTCCTTAGTTCCCAGCCCATTCTTTCTTCTGACTTTGCAGCTCTCAGTCCAGTAGTTTGCCTTGAGGCCAGCAGAGACTGTCCTTTTTGAGCTGACCACTAAGTGACATTTTGATGTTACTAATGTGTATTCATCTGCTCCCTTTCTTCTCGCAAAAGCAGTCGGGGAGACAAACGTTACAGAAAAGAGATTATGGGGACTGACTGGTGATCACGTACGTGGGGGAAGGGAGAGAGGAAATTCTAAATGAGATGAGCTTGGTGGAGCAGAGGACGCGGAGAAGACGCCCAGGAAAGCTGATAAACAACAGTGTCTGTGCATCGCAGAATCACACCTTCTCTGAGTCTGCTGTTTCACCAGCCTGCCCCCACCAGCCCGGCGCCTCTTAGCAATTCCCCAGCTGTCAGCTCCCTACCTGCCTGGCTCTGGCTGCTCGGCTCAGAGCGGCTCCCCTGGGCCTCTCGCCGGCTTGTCAGTGGGCTGCGTCAGCATCACGCCACACTGTCTCCCGTTGGCCCGGTGATCAACGCCTGACGGGCCGGCCCTCTCTCCCTTCTCAGCTGGGGCCAATGGGAGTCAGGGGAAGGTTTTGGTTACAAATGAAAATAAAATAAATAAGTCATACTCCTGCACTCAGGAGTCTGGGAGAAACATCTTCATGGACTCGTAAATCTTTCCTTTTAAATTTGTCCTTCTCCTTCTAGATGCCCCTCCCAACCCCCTGCATACCCTTGGCTGCCCCTCACAGTGCAGGGAATGCAAAATGCGAGGCTTGGGCGTGGGCTAGATGTCGGTATCCCCCCTCCGCAAGAACCCCCAAAGGCATCTGCGCTGTGCTGTGTGTGTGTGTGTGTGTGTGTGTGTGGAGAGAGGAACCAGCTAGATAGAATCCAGGCCAGCGACGGCTTGTTCCCAGTCCTACTCTTCTGACCTTGTCAGTAAGACACCCAGCCCACTCCCAAGGCTCTCCCCTTGACCTGGCTACATTACCCCCAAAACCTTGGTTTCTTTCTTTCTTTCCATTACAGGGGGTTCTGATGATTAAATGTAATCTATTTTAAGATTTTTCTAAATGTGTATGAGATGTTTCATTAAAGCTGTTGACTTTGAACGTTTTTCTTAAGACTTTGTTGTCTGTTTAAAGACACATATTAAGGCGGGGGGTGCTAGTAATATCATATACCTGAATGCGAAAAACAGTACCCATAAGCTGGGCCTCAGAGGGTCAGGGGAAAGTGCTAGAGGTCCTGAAGGCATGAAGAGTATGACGTGTGAGAGGCGCCAAGCAATAAAAGCTGGAATAAGCCTTAGACCCCTTTGCCAGTTCACCTGGGGTTGCCCAGCTTGGTCCTTAAGGAGGATTCACCCTGTTCATCAGAGGGGGTGTCCCCTGAGCAGATGGGGTAGTGGTAGGAGGGGAGCAAGGTCACAGGGGCCAAAGGATGGAAGGGAAAGAAAGCAAGAGGGTGGCTGCTTGGGCAACCAATGCTTGGTGCAGGGGAGCTCCCCCCACAGAGGATCAGCTCTGTTCTAAAAGGTCTTTTTACTTCATGAGGGTAGATGACCCTCCTTGATCACTGCTATGCCAGACTCCTTTCCCTCTCTCACTTTAATGCATAATTGATGAAGTGAATGGAGGTGAAAGTGAAAGTTGCTCAGTTGTGTCCAACTCTTCGCGACCCCATGGACTTGGTTCATGGAATTCTCCAGGCCAGGATACTGGAATGGGTAGCCTTTCTTTTCTCCATGGGATCTTCCAACCCAGGGGTCAAACCCAGGTCTCCCACATTGTGGGCAGATTCTTTACCAGCTGAGCCACCAGGGAAGCCTAAGAATGCTGGAGTGGGTAGCCTCTCCCTTCACCAGTGGATCTTCCCAACTCAGGAATCGAACCAGGGTCTCCTGCATAACAGGCAGATTCTTTACCAACTGAGTTAAAAGAGAAGCCCTGAATGGAGGTGTGCCACCCATTAACCATGGTCAGAGGGCCCACTTTGCCAATATCATGAGTTGTTGAGGGGCTGAGGAGGGATTTCTACCTGATGTGTTATCTTATCGGGTTAAGGAGGAGGAAGAGACTGGGAAAGGGTCAGGTTTAAGGAAAAGTTCCCCAGTTTCTGCCAAATGGGAACAGTGGAGGCACCACATGGCAATGGGCTGCCCTCAGAGGGATGCCAAGATGGCGCCCTGGCAATACAGGAGGGTAGACAGTCAAGATGTCTGCTGTCACATAATTATTATCCAGGAAGATTTCAGTGTTCAGAGCCATGTACAGTTCTATCTCTTTGAACCTTTTCTATCTGCTTCCCCTGCATGGTCGCCATGCTGAGACGGTAGTGAAATTTTTATAGACTACTTCTGGGGGGTAGAGTAGCTTCCACATTGGTTTGGGGCCAAGATAAATAGGCACCATCACAGAAAATCTGGGTGCTGTGTAGAGGTAGATTTGCCACAACTCTGGTGAAGTTTAAGGCTTAGAGTCCCTCATTTGCATGAGCTCTGTCCGTGGCAATGAGGTTGTCCTGGGAATGTTTACAGTGGGGTAAAGTTGGCCCTTGGGAGGACAGACAGAGGAAGAGGGCAGGTGTTGTGTGAACAAGCAATCCTAGGATCCCATATACCTGGAGCAAAATCAAGAAGTGGCAAGCATTGGCTTTGAGTGAAAAGTGAAAGTGAAAATGTTACTCGTTCAGCTGTGTCCGGCTCTTTGCGACCCCGTGCACTGTAGCCCTCCAGCCTCCTCTGTTCATGGAATTCTCCACTTAAGAATACTGGAGTGAGTAGCCATTCCCTTCTCCAGAGGATCTTCCCAACCCAGGGATCGAACCTAGGTCTCTCGCATTACAGACAGATTTTCTTCCATCTGAGGGCATTGAGTATACATGTCAATTTGACCCCATAGACGCCTTGCCCTGTGTAGAAGGACAGAAAAAGAGGAGGAATAGAGTGTAGCCTGTAAATTCAGATTCCCTCCAGCCTGGGTTAAGGGTGTTTCTGAGAGCATCCCAATAAGATGCCTGAGGCTGGACGTACATATGTATACAGGGAGTAAAAATATTTCAGACATGCAGAGCCAGAAGACAGTCTGTGGAAAGTTCTTTCAAATCCTAAATCTCATATATATGAAAGAAACTTGATGATGATTTCCCCAAATTTGACAACCATGCTAACAGTTTATATGACAATACCAACAATGACTTCTGAAACTGAAGGTTTTCTAAACTATTAATAATAAAAGGCTAATTTTGACCAATCATGCTAGAGGAAAAACTGGTTTATCTTTCTATTTCCTCTGTGGGATAAAATATAACAAAATTATTGTCATGTGAAGAAATTATCAAAGAGTAAGCAGCCAAAAATTGTTTTCATAGAGGCATGTCAAGAAGTTAATAAAAATGTTACTTTTTTCTATTTGTGATGTATGTGATATTTATGCATTAATTTTGAAAAATTATGTGTATTTTGTTTCTTCATTCTAAATTTAAATGGGCTTTTAGGTACCTAATTTTGAACTTGTAGTTTAGCATTATTTTTTTCAGAGGGGCTTCTACATTTTACAAACTTCAGCCCCCCCCCCAAAACCTGTAGCAACACCTATCACCCTAACTTTTTTCTGGGTAACAATGTTTGATTTCCTTCATGACTGTAGCTGAGAATAAGAGAAAATTTGCTGTAACCACTTGAAGTCCTCAGTAGATTGGGCTGTATATGCTAAGGCCAAGGTTAATAATATTTGTGATGTTAGAAAGTTTATAAAGTTTGGGATATTTACCAAACTTGCAGTGTCATATGATCTGAAGTAAGCTATGAACAGTTTGAATTTTGGATTCCTCATCTATAAAGTGAGAGGAACAGACAAAATGTTTTCTAATTTTCTCTCCAGCACTAATATTCTATACTTTTCCCACTGAACACTGAACTCAGCATTAGCAATTGGTATAAGCTGAGGACTGTCAGTATGAATTATGATCCACAGCAATAACTAGACACCCAGATAATGTCTTCCCTAAAAAGCCACCAATCGCACAACTTCTCTCCATATCCTACCTCCATAAAGGCATGGCTCACAATTTACATGTGCTTCTTCAAAGTCATATTTTCCTGATTCAGAGTACATAATGGATATGCTAGGGAGGACTCAAGAAAGAAAATCTATCATGAAGCTCTTTTTGGCAAATGTAAGCAACTGTGACTTTACAAAAGGATTCTTCAAGTGGATTCCATCTATGCAAAGATATTCACACCTCATATATAATTTCTTAAAATTCATGTATTCAGGTTAAGTTATATGGAGCCAAATTAAAAATGGCAAAAGTGACAAATAGGAGAGCCAATTTTGATCTTAGAATGGGGAGAATGGGATAAGATGGCGAGATTCCAAGTCTGGGGAAGTTGAATATGCCAGCAGAAAGAGGCCCTGTTATCCCCAAATATCTGGGTAAGACCAAACTGAAAGACAGTTCTTGGGATGTGTCTCAGGTGCCACACTTATTCCTGCTTTGACTGTAATACTTTCTGGAGCCGGAAATATGGCCAAGACAATTCCATAGGTTCCTATAAGAGGATCTGTTTCTGTTAATACATACTGTGTATAATACAGAACTTCCCAGGTGGTGCTAGTGGTAAAGAACCTGCTTGCCAGTGCAGGAGACAGAAGAGGCACGGGTTGGCTACCTGGATCAGGAGATTCCCTGGAGAAGGGCACGGCAACCCACTCTAGTATTCTTGCCTGGAAAATCCCACTGACAGAGGAGCCTGGCAGGCTACAGTCCATGGGGTCACAGACTGAAGTCGGACACGACTGAAGTAACTTAGCACGTATGTGTATAGTATGTTCAGAACTGGAGCTTTCGTATATGTCTCTAACTGGATCCATGCAGTGATGCAGCTAAAGAACTTCTGCCCCAAGGAGTCTCGATCTCCAGCTCTAAGAGACAGACAGACTGCGTTGACACCTTGCAATTGTTCAACAGGCATCTCTCCCCTCTTTCATGATCTCTGGGAAACTGTTTCTATGTACACACACCCCCACCGTAAAATGCACTCTAGCTCGGTGCATATGTTATTCTGAGGCAATAGTGGCTCTGAGTACACACTTCTTAATTCATTCTGCTGTGTCACTGTCTCACTGGATCAATATCTGGCACAGGAAGTGCTAACTCGGAGTGAAGGCTGCTTCCTCTGTCCTCTTGCAGGGGAGTCGGGTCTCCCTGGAGTGTGGCTTACACTTATGCACTTACCATTCTTTTTTGCCCTCCTGTTTCTGTCTTCCTTTGTCAGCTGAGGCTGACTCTGTTTTAAGAATGGATTTAAGGATGGAGGACTTAGGTCTTATTTTTTTTTTTCCCCTTTCATTCCTATGCAAAGTTTTATTTTAAAACAAGGAAAGAGTCTGTCTATTTTAGTCTTCATCCACTGCCCAGGCAGTGTTGAGCAGCGTTTAAACATGTGGATGTGGAGAAAACTTCAATTATTTCATATCTGAGTGTCCTTGGGCAAGTCACTTAACCTCTTTATGTTGTAATTTCACAATTAGGAAAACGGAGATTAAAAACTTACCTCCCTGAAGAGCTGTGAGATTAGATGACATGATGAGTGTCAAGTTCCTAGCGTGGCTCCGACAAGTGAACAGTAAACGCTCAATGGGTATTCACCAAGATTATTGCTTCCCATGTTTCCAGTTCATTCTGCACTCCTGTAGGTGGGGGGGGGGGATTTATTTTGTGACCTGAGTTTCTGCAACAGAGACAAGAAGTTGTCTCAGATCTGCATTATTAGCCTTTTGGCACTGTATTGTTCTCCCCCCCCTCCCCCCCCCATACACACACACCTTTTTCTTTCTTTCTTTTTAAATCTTTCTTCCAGACCACACCTCCCTCACTCTTTACCTCACATACACATTCACCCTGACAGGGTGTTTCTCAGTGGTCAGTAGTGAGTGCCTTTATCTCTCATCCCTAGCTCCTGACTTAGGGCATGATTTATATCAAACGTCTGATAAGTGTCTTTCAAGTAGTTTTCTGTCTATATTCTGATTAGATTCTTGTCTCTTTACTTTTTATTAGAGTCCTATAGTCTGCACATTGACTTGTTTTGGCAATGGAGTCCACATTTGTAAGATATTCCTGTAAGGCTGTGTCCTAAAATATTTCCCAAAGTAGGTATGACTTGCAGGGACACTAGCTCAATGGGAAATATCAGAAGAAAAGATGTCTACGGCCATCTGCCTCCCCTCACCGCTTTGTGAGGAGTGGACACTTGTGAAGAAGTGTCTAGTGGAGAGCAAAGTAACAATTAGAAACCTGGGGAGGAACATCAAGGGTTCTGTGCTTTCCTTCTGCTTTTAGCCTTCCTGCACAGAGATCTTCTTGGGGAGATCCTATCCAACATCCATACCTGGTCCCCTTCACCTGTCATCTCTTTCCCTCCTTCTTTTCAAGTTATTCTCCTTGAACCTTCTAGTAGTTGTAGATAATTTGTCTGGCCACCCTACATCAGCTGTCTACCTTCATACATTTTTCTATGTGAAGTAGAAGTTTTCTACTCCTCTCCTTTTTTTTTTTTTAATAACCACACCGCATAGCATATGGGATCTTAGTTCCCTGACTGGGGATCAAACCTGTGCCCTCTGCAGTGGAAATGCAGAACCCTAGCCAGTGGACCTCCAGGGAAGTCCCCTACTTCTTTTTTTAAGGATATCTAGCAGTGTGATGGCTCATCCCTCTGTCCTTCCCAGCTGCATTCTCCCCCGCCAAAAAGCATTATTTTTTCATTGGCTTCTCTGCAAAGAAGGGTCATGGTAAGTTCAGTCATCTTAAGCTAATTCCTAGAATACAGAAGTTGAAAGGTACCGATCTATGGTAATAATTCTTTTTTAAAAAATTTAAATAAATATTTTATTTTAAAAGTATTTTTAGATTTACCAAAAAATGACAGAGATAGTACAGAGAGCTCCTATATACCTCACATGCATTTTCTAACCTGTTGCTAACTTCTTACATTATTATACTGATTACAAGTAAAGAGCCAGCACTGGCACATTACACCGCTTTTAATGAAATTGCCTGTGCGGTACTTAGTCGCTCAGTTGTGTCCGACTCTTTGTGACCCCATGGACAGTAGCCTCCAGGCTCCTCCGTCCATGGGGATTCTCCAGGCAATAACACTGGAGTGGGTTGCCATGTCCTCCTCCAGGGGATCTTCCCAACCCAGGGATTGAACCCAGGCCTCCCATATTGCAGGCAGATTCTTTACCATCTGAACCACCAGGGAAGCCCCTTGATTTGCCTACTTTCTGTAAATGTTCTCAGTTTTCCCCATTTTCTGTCATTTCTGTTCCAGAATCCCATCCAGGATACTACAGTACATTTTGTTGCTGTGTCTCTTTAATCTCTCCTGGTTTGTGACAGTTTTTTGGACTTTGCTTGTATTTGATGATCTTGAGTAGTGAGGGCTTCCCAGGTGGCGCTAGTGGTAAAGAACTCACCTGCCAATGCAGGAGACATAAGAGACATGGGTTCGATCTCTGATTCAGGAATATCCCCTGGAGGAGAACATGGCAACCTACTCCAATATTCTTGTATGGAGAATCCCATGGACAGAGGAGCCTGGTGGGCTACAGTCCACAGGGTCACAAAGAGTTGGACACCACTGAAGCGACTTCTTACATGCACGTTCTTATCTAAGGGCTTCCTGGGCAATGCTAGTGGTAAAGAATCCATCTGCCAATGCAGGAGATACAAAAGCTATATTTACATATCCATAGAATTTATCAGTGTACATTTTTATAGTATATCCACAGATATGTACAAATATCACTGCAGTCTACATTAGAGTATTTTCATGATTTCAAAAAGAAATTCCATATCCTTTGGCTATCACTGCTCCCAATCTTTAACCCCCTGGCCCCTGTTCTATGTGCCCCTTTTCCCTAGGCCTAAGCAACCAATAATCTACTTTTTATAATAGTGTTGCCTATTCTGGATATTTCATTTAAATGGAATAGTATAGTATATGGTTTACTGTGATTGGCTTCTTTCATTTAGCACAGTGTTTTTAAGGTTCATCCAAGCTGTACAATGTACCTCATTCTTTTTTAAGGTCAAATGCTGAAGTCAGGTGTTTGTTATCTGTTCTTACCCCTGAATTCTGAAAATGGCTAGGGTACTTTCCTGCAATTAGAAAAGTACTTGTAGAGAGAACTAGATATATTGCCTGTGCAGTAAGTGCCCATTGATCCCAAGTACATGAAGAATATAGTTTTATAGCTAATTTAAAGTAATGTAGGGAATTAAGAGCACAGCCTCTGCAGTCAGATTGCCTGGGTTTGCTTCTTGGATTTAACCTTTTATTCACTGTCTAAGTAAGTTGTCTAATCTTTCTGTACCTCTGTAAAATTGGAATAATATAACTGTATTCACCTTAATAAATGTCAGCCATCAGGGAGGTTATACACATAGTGGGCTTTTGAATTTTGTTAGATCGAGTCAGTGGTAAAGAATCAGTATTAGTGAAGTCCCTCAGTTCTGTCTGACTCTGCAATCCCATAGACTGTAGCCTCCTAGACTCCTCCATTCATGGGATTTTCCAGGTAAGAGTACTGGAGTGGGTTGCCATTTCCTTCTCCAGGGGATCTTCCCAACCCAGGGATCAAACCTGGGTCTCCCACATTGCAGACAGACACTTTACCATCTGAGCCACCAAGGAAGTAATGCAGTTTTATATATATATATATATATATACATATATATGTATAATATATTATATATATGATATAAATATAATTTATATTATTTATAATTTATATAGTCTTTATCAGGGAAGTGGTGAAGAATCCACCTGCCAATTCAGGGGACACAGTTTCGATCCCTGGGTGGGGAAGATCTCCTGGAGAAGGAAATGGCAACCCACTCCAGTATTCTTGCCTGGAAAACCCCATGGACAGTGGAGCCTGGCAAGCTACACTCCATGGGGTCGCAAAAGAGTTGGACACAACTTAGCAACTAAACAACACATAGATCAATGGGATCATTTAATGAGAAGCATGGAATATCAGTTTTCAAAAAAGGAATTAATAATGCATTCAATTATGATCAGTGTAGTTAAGTGTTTCTGGGGTGATTCAGAAAGCACTTAGGCATTTTACAGGAACCCAGCATCATGCCTCTGAGAGGAAGAGGTGAGGGAGATGGGCTGAATCCAACCTGGCCCAATGACATCCCCCAGAAGTTAATTTTGTAATGAACCCTTAAAATCTGCTTAGCTTACTAACCATTTTTCTCTTTTCTAAAACAAGTATGCCAAATGTATGAAGAAAAAAACACTATTGTTTAAATGCTGTATATACAAAATTTTATTGTATTCCAAGCACAACAGGTGTCACAGCATTTCCTGGGGGGTTGGATAAGACAAGCCATGAGGTCTCTTCTCATCCTGAGAGTGCATGATGCTTTGTATCAGCATCATCAATACTTCTTCCTCCAAAGCTTCACTCACGGCGCTGCCAAGAAGCAGCCCCACAGAGCCACTTCGGTGAAGTAAAGCTTACTCTTACTCCTTCTGCAATCATTATAAATTCATCATTTCCAGCTGCTCCCAAACTCATTTCTTCCTTTCTTCTTTGTGCTTTACAAATTGTGTAGCTTGAGGGTGGAAAGGGGATAACTTTAGAAGGGAAGCTACTGCCAAAAACATAAAATGAAAGAACCACTTTTCTTTGTTTCAATTCTGCCATCTCAGAGGATTTCTTTTATTTTATTTTTCTTGTTAAATTACCTCTCCTAATTAGGTCATGCTACTGGAGGTGACCTACATTTCAGAAGCCAACAAGCAACAACAGAGAGACAGGGAGCTGAGTGAGACAAAAAAGAATGACTTCAAAATGGCTTCACACGCAGCTTTCCTCAAGTGATTTGCTTGCAACGGAGGTCCATAAACTTGATCTTTAAATGAGAGTTGGTTCAATGCAATATTTTGAAAGCCTATCTAATGGGATACACTGTGCTCTTTTATTCATTCAGTATGCCCACTTTATCAAACATATTGTGTGTGTGTGTGTATATATATATATATATGCCTACAATGTGGAAGACCAAGGTTCGGTCCCTGGGTCAGGAAGATCCTCTGAAGAAGGGCACGGCAATTCACTCCGGTATTCTTGCCTGGAAAATTCCGTGGCAGTGGAGCCTGGTGGGCTAGAGTCCATGGGGGTCACAAAGAGTCGAACATGACTGAGTGACTAAAACTTTCACTTTCATATATATATATCTGTATTTATATATGTATAATTATTGGACATGGTTGAAAATGCAAAGAAATACAGAAAATGATCTCTGCTCTCAGTTGCAATCTAGGAGGAGAGGAGATACCAAGGGAACATTTTATGCAAAGATGGGCACAATAAGGACAGAAATGGTATGTACCTAACAGAAGAAGAAGATATTAAGAAGAGGTGGCAAAAGTACACAGAACTATACAAAAAAGATCTTAATGACCCAGATAACCATGATGGTGTGATTACTCACCTAGAGCCAGACATCCTGGTGTGCAAAGTCAAGTGGGCCTTAGGAAGCATTGCTACAAACAAAGATAGTGGAGGTGATGGAATCCCAGCAGAGCTATTTCAGATTCTAAACGATGATGCTGTGAAAGTGCTGCACTCAATATGCCAACAAATTTGGAAAACTCAGCAGTGGCCGCAGAACTGGAAAAGGTCTCTTTTCATTCCAATCCCAAAGAAGGACAATGTCAAAGAATGCTCAAACTACTGCACAATTGCACTCATCTCACACACTAGCAAAGTAATGCTCAAAATTCTTCAAACGAGGCTTCAACAGTACATGAACTGTGAACTTCCAGATGTTCAAACTGGTTTTAGAAAAGGCAGAGGAACCAGAGATCAAATCGCCAACATCCATTGGATCATAGAAAAAGCAAGAGAATTCCAGAAAAACATCTACTTCTGCTTCATTGATTACGTTAAATCCTTTGACTGTGTGGATCACAACAAACTGTGGAAAATTCTTCAGGAGATGGGAATGTCAGAACACCTTACTTGCCTTCTGAGAACCCTGTATGCAGGTCAAGAAGCAACAGTTAGAAATGGACATGAACAATGGACTAGTTCCAAATTGGGAAAGGAATATGTTGAGGCTATATGTTACCCTGCTAATTTAACTTATATGCAGAGTACATCATGTGAAATGCCAGGCTGGTGAAGTACAAGCTGGAATCAAGTTTGCCGGGAGAAATATCAATAACCTCAGATACACAGATGACACCACCCTTATGGCAGAAATGGGAAGAGGAACTGAAAGAGTCTCTTAATGAAAGTGAAAGAGGAGAGTGAAAAAGTTGGCTTAAAACTCAACATTAAAAAAACTAAGGTCATAGCATCTGGTCCCATAGCTTCATGGCAAATAGATGGGGAAACAATGGAAAAACTGAGAGACTTTATTTTTTTGGGCTCCAAAATCACTGCAGATGGTAACTGCAACTGTGAAATTAAAAGACACTTGCTCCTTGGAAGAAAAGCTGTGACCAACTTAGACAGCATATTAAAAAGCAGAGACATTATTTTTCCAATAAAGGTCTGTCTAGTCAAAGCTATGGTTTTTCCAGTGGTCATGTATGGATGTGAGAGTTGGACTATAAAGAAGGCTGAGAGCCAAAGAACTGACGCTTTTGAGCTGTGGTGTCGGAGAAGACTCTTAAGTGTCCCTTGACCTGCAAGGAGATCAAACCTGTCAATCCTAAAGAAAACCAGTCCTGAATATTCATTGGAAGGACTGATGCTGAAGCTGAAGCTCCAATATTTTGGCCACCTGATGCAAAGTACTGACTCATTAGAAAAGACGCTGTGGCTGGGATAAATTGAAGGCAGGAGGAGAAGGGGAATGACAGGATGAGATGGTTGGATGGCATTACCAGCTTGATGGATATGAGTTTGAGCAAGCTCTGGGAAAGCCTGGTATGGTCCATGGGGTTGCAAAGAGTTGGTCATGACTGAGTGACTGAACTGAATTGACTGAACTGAGGAGGAGTAAAGATATTCCCCAAAACATCTTTATCTTTAGAGTCAAGCAATTGAGCTAGTGTGTGAGAGTAAGAGTTGTATTATTTGTCTATTGTTGCTGATAAAATCACTCCATCACCTAGCAGGCTAGAACAGTAGATATTTGTTACTTCATATAGTTTACATGGGTTTGGAATCCAGGAGTAGATTATCTTGATAATTCTGGTTCAAAGATTCTTATGAGGTTTCAGTCAAGATCCCAATCTGGGCTACAGGCATCTGACAGCTTGACTAGGATTGGAGGATATGCTTCCAAGTTGGTTCATTCTCATAAATGGTGAGTTTGTGAGGACTGTTACCATGTGTCTGTCTCCTTAGGGCTTCCTGAGTGTATAATGACATGACACCTTGCTTCTTCCAGAGGGAAGTGTCCAAGAGAGCAGGGAAGTTGCTGCAGTGACTTTTATGACCTGGCCTCCGAAACCACACACCATTTCCATAATATACTCTTGGAAATATATATCAATCCTATCACCATGGGAGGGAGCCACACAAGGGCATCAGTCCCATGAGGTGGACATCCCTGTGGGCCATGTGGGAGTCTGGCTACCACAGAAGCCAAAGGATTTGTTTAGAATTTAGAAACTATGGGACTCAAGGAGCAAAAGAGGGTGATCATGGTTAGGAGCAGTGTATTAGTTCCCTAGGGCTACAGTAACCAATTATTATAAACTGGTGATTAAAAATAGCATGAATTTATTCTCTCATCACTTTACAGTCCAAAGTCAAGGTGCTGCAGGGTTCCCTCTGAAGGCTCTAGGGGAAAATCCTTGCTTTCCTCTTTCTTAGCTTTTGATGGGTACACCACTCCAATTTCTGTGTCTATTTTCACATGAACTTTTTCTCCCTATGTGTCCCTGTATATTTACATGGTCTCTTTATAAGGACACTATCCATTGGATTTAGTTCCCACCCTAATCCAGTATCACCTAATCTTAGCTAATTATCAATACATCTGCAAAGACCTAATTTCCAAAAACAGTGATTCACAGGCACCAGGTGTTAGGACTTCAGTACGTCTTTTAGAGGGACACAGTTCAACCCACAGTGATCAGGAAAAGGGGTCATGAGGAAGCAACATCAGACTTTCCTGCATGGTGAAAATATGGATGGAGAAAAGAATAACACTTTGGGATAGAGGGAGGAGGTGTGGTTGATGTTTTGCTGAAAGTTTTCACTTTCTTCTCAGGTTCAAAGAATTTGTTAACAAAATAAGCCACATAAATAATGCAAATATTTATTAGAGAATTATCTAGTTTACTTTCAATATACTAACATTGAAAGAAAAGAGAAATAGAAAACAGCAGAGGATACATCACTAAATTGGGTTTTGACAAACATCCAGACTCAAACAGCACTGGGAAGTTCCATGTCACAGCACATCTGGAGTCCCAGTTGGAAAAAGGTCCCAGGCAATCCATCCACTCCGTGGGTGAGACTTCAAAGATTGAAGTTTAAGGTTCCTGCTTATAATCCCAGGATGTAAAGTAATATCATCATCAATCTGTGAGCAAATTGCAGCTATGGTTTCGCGTTAATGGTGTTTGTTTTGTCATGTGAAACTTGGAATGTTGTTAAGCCTGGGGCTTGGTTGTCCGAGAATTCTCTGTCAACAAAGGTCTTTCAGTCAAAGCTGTAGTTTTTGGGAGTTGGACCATAAAGAAGGCTGAGTGCCAAAGAATTGATGCTTTTGAACTGTGGTGCTGGAGAAGACTCTTGAGAGTCCCTTGGATAGCAAGGAGATCCAACCAGTCCATCCTAAAGGAAATCAGTCCTGAATATTCATTGGAAGGACTGATGCTGAAGCCGAAACTCTAACACTTTCGCCGCCTGATGCGAAGAACTTACTCATTTGAAAAGACCCTGATGCTGGGAAAGATTGAAGGTAGGAGGAGAAGGGGATGACAGAGCATGAGATGATTGAATGGCATCACTGACTCAATGGACATGAGTTTGAATAAGCTATGGGGGTTGGTGAAGGACAGGGAAGCCTAGTGTGCTGCAGTCTATGGGGTCACAACGAGTTGGACATGATTGCGTGACTGAACAGAACTGAACTTGGTAATTTTGGAGGTGATCTTTGCGCCACCCTTTGAGAAACACTGATGAAGAATTTGAAATTTGGGAGAGAGAAATTGAACATCTAAGTATTTTCTCACTGACATGTCTTGATGATCACCTGAACTAGGATGTTGCCCCTGGGAGTGAAAAGGAAGGGATGGTTATCAGATGAGAAAGACAGAAGGGAGACTCAACAGGCATTGTTGACAGACCAGCAGTGAGGAGTGAGGGAGACAGATGAGTCTAAATGACTCTGTGGTCATGCTGGAATGACTGTAGAAAAGGTGACATCATTTACAGTGATAGGAATGTCATACTAAACAACTTGTTTTATGGAGCTGATAGGTTCAGGGCAGTCCTGTGGTTTGAGAAGATGATGTAGGCCCATGACAACATCTGGATGGTGATTGAGGAGGCTGTGTTGAAGGTCACTGCTATTTTCTGGTCAGATTTATGCCATCTCATTGAGCTTAATGCCAGTCAAGTTTCTAAAATGTCAATTCCGAGAGGTCCTCAAAGTCTTTCTGGTCTGCTCTCTGTTGGTAACCAAACTCATCCCGAAAGAAGACTAGGTATAACATTGCTTAAAATTTCCAGGCAGACCCACAGCTTCTTTTGATATTGTTAGAAATGGTTCTGAGTAGCCCTCTAGCTGAAATACTCAAAGATTTAAACACCTATTCAAAGTATATCTGGTTGCTCTTGGACAGCCATGCATTTGTTGTTGTTCAGTCACTAAGTTGTGTCCAACTCTTTGCAACCCCATGAACTGAAGCATGCCAGGCTTCCCTATTCTTCACTGTCTCCCAGGGTTTGCTCAAACTCATGTCTATTGAGTCAGTGATACCATCCAACCATTTCATTCTTTATCACCCTCTTTTTCTCCTGCCCTCAATCTTTCTTAGCAGCAGGGTCTTTTCCAATGAGTTGGCTCTTTGCATCAAATGGCCAAAGTATTGGAGCTTCAGCTTCAGCATCAGTTCTTCCAATAAATATTCAGGACTCCTTGTTGTCCAAGGGATTCTCAAGAGTCTTCTCCAATACCACAGTTTGAAAGCATCAGTTTTTCAGTGCTCAGCCTTCTTTGTGTCCAACTCTCACCTCCATACACGACTATTGGAAAAACCATAGCTTTGACTAGATGGACCTTTGTTGGCAAAGTGATGTCTCTGCCTTTTAATACACTCTCTAGGTTTGTTATAGCTTTTCTTCAAAGGAGCAAGTGTCTTTTAATTTTGTGGTGGTAGTCACCATCCACAGTGATTTTGGAGCCCAAGAAAATAAAATCCATCACTGTTTCCACTTTCCCGCCATCTATTTGCCATGAAGTGATGAGACCTGATGCCATGATTTTTCTTCCAAAGAGCAAGCGTCTTTTAATTTTGTGGTGGTAGTCACCATCCACAGTGATTTTGGAGCCCAAGAAAATAAAATCCATCACTGTTTCCACTTTCCCTCCATCTATTTGCCATGAAGTGATGAGATCCAATGCCATGATCTTAGCTTTTTGAATGTTGAATTTTAAGCTTTTGCCTTCAGTTAATTCATAGAAACACTGGTTGTGCATATCCCTTCATATTAGGGTTGAGAGCTCCCTTTTCCTACTAGTCCTTCCTTCTTCTGGAGGATATATTTTACATTAGTTTTTCTGCATAGATCCAATTTCCCAAATCTTTAACATTTTTTGTGCCTCTCATCTGGAAACATGTGACTACATGCTTGACTAAGAGAAGCATTTGTTTTCTCCATACTGTGCTAGGATTACTGGAAAGTGCTGGAAGAATGTGATCTACAGGTGTAGTTCACTTTTAACCATGGATGTGCTCCCTTAAAAATGTGCATGTAAAATCACCCTTTGGGGGTGAAATTGAACTGTACTTTCCCTTTTGTTTAAATTGTAATCTCAGCAATACTTTTACTTACTTCTCATTGAACTTCTTTGAACTCTAACGTCTAACACATTAGTTGTAAAGTATATTCCTCTTTCTAAATTGTCAGCAGCTGCAACAATTTCCCCCTGAAAAGCATGATAAAATGTCTCTTTATCATGATTTAACAATGATCACTTCCTCAAAAATCAGATTTATCTAATTGGAAAATTTTTAAGTCTCTTTAAGTTGAGAAGTGGTAAAATACCAGAGTGTCAAAATCTCTGGCAGGAGCTCAGGTAGAAGGCAGAGACCACTGATTCAAAACAAAAGGATATTGAGAGTGAGCCAACTTCTCTGTAGCCCAGAGAAGTACCTGCCCCACCCCACCTCTTGTGGAAGGCAGAACTCCATCAGTCCTCTTGGTGGAGCTGGGCAGGGCTTATACACGGAGATGAAAAAGGAGAGCAAAGCAAGCAAGGCTGGCCTTCCCATTCAGAGAATCACTTAAGTTTGTGAATGCTTCAAGCAATATAGAAGCATCCTCTATCTTGCTCCTTTGAGTATTTGAAGAAAGATAAGGGTAATTTCAGCTGGCAAAATATTTGCAGCCCAGAGAGTTTAAATGATTAGCTGAGGATGACAATGCAAGTAAGTGATAGGGTTAGAAGAACTAAAGATTACAGATCTAGTGTTTTCTTGCCAGAAACCAGAGGATTATGATCATGGTGAATGATGTCAGGCTTGATAAAGATGTTTCTCACTGGGGCAGCATGGATACATGCCCAGACAGGCAGGAAAATCCTGTCTTCCCTCATAGCCATCAGCCTTTCTAGCTTCCACCTGGAGAAAGTGTTCCATAGCCATTTCCCAGGAAGAAAGAATGATTTATGTAGGACTTAAAGAGAGGGCAGAGCCAAAGTGGGGAATGACATTCCGTTCTCCCAGCTGTTCATGTTGATTGACAGGGTTTTGTCAGTTGCCTCTTCTGGTTGTCCGTCTTTGTATTGAAGCTTGCCCCCCAAGCCCCAGCGTCAGCACCGGGCTTTGTTTCGATGTTTGTGAGCTTCCAGAGGAGGTCCTGGACTCCAGGCAGAGGAGTAGTGTGGGTGAGAAAAGCAGAGCTCCATGTGCCCCAAACACAATTATGCCCGGACACATTTCCTTTGGTGCATTTCTTAAGGAAAGTTCAGACTAAATGATAAGGCTCCATTTCTTAACTGTGGTAGCAGAACTGTACTACTGCTTTTACAACACCCTGTCAAATCTGAGGGGTGCTCAGAGGCAGTTTGCAGAATGCACTGTTTCCCAACCAGGTTGTTTTCTCACTAGTAAACAGTCTCTTCTAGGCAGTGAGGCTGTCCACACATTTAACAAGTAGTTGGAGAAGGCAATGGCACCCCACTCCAGTACTCTTTCCTGGAAAATCCCATGGACGGAGAAGCCTGGTAGGCTACAGTCCATGGGGTCGCTAAGAGTTGGACACGACTGAGCGACTTCACTTTCACTTTCATCTAACTAGAGCCACCGGACATACCCTCGGAAGGATTCCTGGCTCTGTGTGACTGGGTTATGGTGAAGTTGAAACAATACACACTCAGGGGTATTTATCTCAGGGAGGCCACGAGCTTTCCCCTTCTTTTAGGGTAAATATGTCTTGTTTACCATAATAGTATGATAAAATGAGGGCTTTCTTGTGATGATGAGTTCTCAGTCCCTGGAGTCTCTGAAAAATCCAAAGGTCTCTGCTCCCCTGCAGAGGGCATGGGGAGGGTCAACCCTGCGTAGTACTTGGGTCATCTATGTTTGGAGAGCACTTTCTTAGCTGTCTTCTTATTTTTACTTTAAAAAAGTATTTATTTATTTACTTGGCTGTGCCAGGTCTTAGCTGTGGCACGTGGGATCTTTAGTTGCCACATGTGGAACCTAGTTCTCTTACCAGGGATCAAACCCAGGCCCTCTACATTGAGAGTGGGGACTCTTAGCCACTGGACCAACAGGGAAGTCACTTATTTTTACTTTTTAAGGAAGCTTTCTATTGGTATGTAACTTATACATACAGAAGTGCATAAATCCTAAGTGTATAGCTAGATGAATTTTCACAAAGTGAAATCTGACAATGTAAACAGTCTATAGAGGACTAAATGGGCTTTCCTGATGGCTCAGTGGGTAAAGAATCTGCCTGCAATGCAAGAGACACAGGAGACCCAGGTTTGATCCCTGGGCTGGGAAGATCCCCTGGAGGAGGAAATGACAACCCACCCCAGCATTCTTGCCTGGAGAATCCCACGGACAGAGGAGCCTGTCAGGCTACAGTCTGAAGGGTCGCAGAGAGTCATACACGCCTGGAGACTGAGCAAAGAGGACCAAACAGAAGATCCCAGGACTCAGAAGACTCCTCATTGCCCCTTCCTCTCATGGACTTCCTCTTCCAGGGGTTGCTACTATCTGTGAGCTCCAACACCCTGGAGTATTTTTGCTTAAAAAAAAAAAACCATACAGAAATGAAACACTGCACTGTTCTTTGCATGTCTGGCTACTTTTGTCCAACATTATGGGTGTGACATTCAATCATTTCAAGAAGATAGTTCTTCTTGTTGTCGGTTAGTCGCTAAGTCATGTCCAGCTCTTCACGACCCCATGTAATAGCTAATACATGTGATTTTCAGCTAATACATTAAATATGTGTATTTAGGAAAAGCTTAAGAAGCATGTAAAAGCAATCCAAGTTATTTATACAGAATTTGAGCACAACAAACTTTTACATGACTGATATGAAGAACATTTTTACCCAAATTATACTTCTTACCCATCTTGATGGGGTCGTCTTGCTAATGTATATTTTCTTTATCACACATTTCTCACTTTATAAGGCTAAGCATTTGTTTACAAGTGCGAAGTGAAATGTTTTTGGAAAGGGCATGACCAGGTATAAAGTGTGTGGCAATTGTTGTAAGTTTATCAAACATTTTGATATGATTTTTACCTTTCATATTTTCAGCCATTAGGGATGAGAAAATGGTTCACCTTTCTTTTTAGTATATGTATAAACCAAACTATTGAGGTTGTTTTTACTGGATTAATAACTACCCTTCCCCAACTCTGTTTGACTGCTTAAAAATCCTCAATTATGTTAGCCAGTACCACGTAAGTAGCTACACTAAATTATCCTATGTGCCAACTGGAAGATAAACATAACTCTTCCCAGGACAAAATGAGGCAAGCAGTGAAATTACCAAGAATACTTTTCCCCCTAAAATTACAAGCACTTTTAAATGGACTCAAATATGTGAACCAATATTTGGAGAATATTTTTGTGTAACACATGTTTACAAGAGTCACCTATGAACTACTAACAAAGTAATTAATTTACTACGCAACTTTAGTTGGGAAAATGACTTGAAATTGTAAAAATGTCTTGTAAAGAATGATTTAATATAATGACTTAACAGCAAGTATTATCCCCTTTAAACTCAAATTTATGGAAGCCCCTTCTGTGGTGTCTCCAACTTGCCTAGCATAGTAATTCAGTGAGGAAGGGGAACCATTATAGGAAAGCAGTCCCCTCCACTCCAGAGGGAAGGTAGAGGGAAATCATCCTGCCTCACCCCTGCTCTTCTCCACTTTTCTTCAAGGAGCCTTCCTTGAGGCTCTCTCATCAGCCTGTACTCCCCTTCTACCCTCACCTCCTATGGAATAACTGAAGATGTGGCCGGAGGAATGAAGACATAACGTGCACAAAATTTGCTTCCGTTTGGTCCAGATGGAGTCGAGGGCAGAGGCCGTTTATGAGTATATGTTTTCATTTGTGTCAGTGACCGGCTCTCATGCTGAAAACTCAAGCAGAAAAATCCTGATAACTTCCATGTTTCTTTGATTACTCAAATAATTTACCATATATAGCCTGAGTTCCCTCCACTCCTGACCATGACATTGGACAGTCACTTAGCCAGCCTGAATCTGGAAATGGGGATGACCACACCCTCTCTTTGCTGTTTTGTGACACTCAAGCAAAATAATATCATTGGAAAGCTCTTTATAAGAGGAAAAAGAGGAAAGCATTATAATTTTTATTATACTTGAGTAAAGAAGTAAGATTTTTTTTCAGACTGAACTGTATCAGCTCTTCTGGCTCACTCTCTCCAGGTCCTTTAATTAGTTTTGTGTAGTATGGATTCAGTCTGTATGTATTCTGATATTCTGCCTGTTTTTGGAATGGTAAAGACTTTAGTGTTCTAAGGATTATATGAAGTTCTTATCCAGGCACAGTGGAAAAGCTTCGTGTATTTTTAAATAAACAGTAACAAAAATTTTACTATTTTAATGAGCCAACATATGGTCTTTATATGCCTGCTATGGACTCAGCTTTGTACGATTTCTTTCTATTTTTTTTAGAAGCAACAATAACTAGAGAAAACTTTCATGGTTTTGCTCCTATAAAGTGTAACAGGAATTTTACCTGGCCTCCAGCCAAAGGATGTAGTTAGGTAGAAATTAACAGTAAAGTAGCTAGTCTGTGTTTGATCTCGTTCAGGTTCTTCCCTCTGGTTTCCTAGAGGTGTGTGTGGGGTGTAGAGAGAAGGACTTTGTAGGGCTCGTCAGTGTTTGCTCTTAAGATTCCCTTGTGATCCTTGTGATTCCTGTGTGACTCCAGCCAAGTCTCCCTGGAGGACCCGCCTAGCAATGCTTCAGGGATTCACAGAAGTCTGGAGGGATCTCTCTGCTCCTAGAATCTCCTGTTTTCAGCTTGGGAAGGCATGATTCGGGCCAGGATGTGACTGTGGTTTGCTGGTTGCTCTCATGTCCAGGGGAGGGAGGGCGCCTCATACTACTCACAGGACTCTAGGGTGCTTCTTTCCAGGAGACAAGTGATAACAACTCCTGAACTATTCAGTTTGCTTGTTTTTACAATGCAGCTGTAATATTATCCATCATGGCAGCTGTTCTGAACATTCAGTGAGATAATACTTATAAAGCAGTCAGTGTCTGGCTAAGGTTAGCTTTTTAGGTGATACTGCATGTCTCCCGTGTTCACCTGGACAGAGAGCTCGACCTTGAGATTTCAGTGTCCTTGTCAAGTGCTGCTAGCCTCTCTCCCGAAGCTGCAGCAGTCTCATCCCACTGGGGATCCACGAGAGAGGGACAAGGATCCCCACCTTTGTCTTATTTCTGCTCATCCAGATTCATTCTCCATCAGCCGATTCACTCTTTTGAGCAGATGGTCTTTTCCAAAAGGCGTGTGCATCATCTTCTGTAGGAACCAGCAGTCCCAATCTTTGAAGGGATGACTGGGAGCATAGTTTAAAAATAAGCAACAATTACAATCATTAGAGCAATAAACATTGATTGGCCTGAATTGGGTTCTTCCCTGTACATGTGACAGGGGAAGAGGGTGAAAGAAAAAAGTCAAACCCTCTGCTTTAGCCTCTCCTGTGTGGGGATCCAGGGACTCTTCCCGAGTGAAAGGAGCAATGCTATTTTTCCTGGATGAAACGCAACGTGACAGTAACATGCCCCCAAATTCATAAATGTTGGAGGGAATTGACAGCTGGTATTTTAAGGGGAGATGATTTAGTGGCTAATTTTATTTATCTTGCTTCCTTTGCCAAGATCAGCTGCTTCTTTGCCCTGTGCCATTAAGTCCCAGGGGGTCCATAGGCAGCTATTTAGAAATCTATTCCCTTCCCGTGGCTAAGGTTCTCTCTACCACCATGGATTTTTCACAGAGAAAATAGAGACTCTAGAAGCCATATAACCAGAGACATCTTTAATGTTTCATCAAAGGCTGTCCTATATGAGTATTTATTTATACTTAGCCCTGAGTGAGAGGCCCCAGGAGGCAGCAGGCTGAGCAGATTTGGCTCAATATCTGCAAAGGAATTTAAATAAGCTCACCAATGAAGAAAACGTCCTACATGAAGACAAAAACCGGAGCTTGATTCTGGTTGACCTTGGGACAAAGACAAGCTGGAAACCATTCAATGCCAATAGGACAGCTAAGCGGCATGTGTACTCATGTCTTTGTGAGTGTGGTTATGTGTAAATTGGGCCAGGTGTGGAGGGAAGGATACAGTAGCCTCAAGAGGTCTCCATGGCTGCATTAGATTGGGAGGAGGAGTTGATGATTTGTTATGAGGGCAGACTAAAAATCAACATTTTGAAAATTGTTGACAATCTGGTTTAAATAAAATCATAACAGATGAGTTTGAAAATGGTATTGCTGGAGATGAACTGTTGTATAATGGATATCCTGGTGTACAACATTTATGAATAATGCATAATTATTGTCTTTTATCTTGTCTATTATCATTAAATCTATCCAGGATTAATAGTGTTGCAGATTATTAATATCTACAATTTAAGGGATAAAATCAAGACATATATGTTTTGCTAATCAATGATAATCAATTTGTTAAAAAACGAATATTGAGCCAACTTCCGTTAAACCCTTAGAGCTGTCCTTATTCTCTGATGTGCTGGCTTATTTCCTAAACTGCAGCTACCACGCTGGGAAATTTGGGATGTTGTCTTCATAATCTATGTCAGTATTGCGGGGGGAGGGAGGGGAAGAAAAGACCTCCAAATCTTAGGAAAAAATACAAAAAATCTTCTCCAGGAGTTTCAGTCTAAAGGAACAAAACTATCTATTGTCCTTGGGGTTTCGCTGCTGCATCTCCTGGCACTGTGGGTTGAACAATGAGGTTTCCTTTGATAAAAAGATCTATGGGAAAAGAACAGCTGAGTCAGAGAAGGCTACCAGGCTGTGTGACCTAGCCCTGAGGGCTTGGGCAGTGCTGGGAAGCACAGAGGAGGAGCAGTCCTTGCTCGGCTTCCCGCTGTCCCCAGGAAAACAGCTGGTCTGGAAAAGGTGGTGACCGGCTCCACTCACGTTTGGAATGATCTGTATTTTTCCCCATTTCAACATGGATAACTGGGTAGAAACGAGTTGAACCTAGCTTACTGACAGTGTGGGGCTCAGGAGAGATTGCCCCACCCTCAAATCTTGTGCTATTCCTTTCTGTCCTTGAGTTTATCCACTCAAGGTATGCCCTGATTTCAGACTTATTATGTCTTTTCCTCTCCCTCCGCCTTTCCTTTCCTTTTTCTTTCTCCACAATGCTGAGCTTTTGGCAAATATAACAAATAGACAATCCATTTGCAGCCAAAAGGCAGAGTTTATGTGCATGTTGATTGTTTCTGATGAGTGAATTGAAACCTCAGCTTCTCTGTGCCCTTGAGCAAAAAGAGCTGAACAAGTGGTGTGTTTCCACATTACATATTGTCGAAATAGCTAATTCCTCGGTTGCAGGATATTGTCATATATTGGATTCTGGGGTTGTAGCTCAATTCACTCTCCTTCATAACCACTGCACACATTTTCCTGACCGTGTGTCACAGCTTTTTGTTTAGACCGATAGCTGGTTTCACAGGGGTTAGAAGCTTGTGTTTGAGAAATGTGTTTTGCATCGATTAAAATTTCTTAAAGGACATGCAACAATTGAATGACAGGCTATTTTTAAATTATTTACAAGCTCGACATTTTACTCAAAGCAAATTGTCAACTAAATCTAGTTATCATTTTATCTGCTGGACCCACTCCCCCTTGAGCTTACCAACCACCGAAAAGATTATCCCCTCAATTTATTGCTTTAGCAATTCTGTAGACATCTTCTTGGCACCACCCCCCACCCCAGTACTAATGGTGATAGGAAGGCATTGGTGAACTTTGGAGGACATTTGTTTTCAGAATTTCCCCAGACACAATTTTTCAACTGCATTATTGAGGAAGGCCATGTGTGACGGCTTTTTCTGGATTTAATTTCTACTATAATCACTCTGGGCTTCCCTGATAGCTCAGTGGGTAAAGAATTGGCCTGCAGTGCAGGAGACACGGGAGATGCAGGTTTGATCCCTGGGTAGGGAAGATTCCCTGCAGGAGGAAAATGGCAACCCACTCTTGCCATGGCAAGAGTGCCATGGCAACCTAGTCTTCTTGCCTGAAAAATCTCAAAGTCAGAGGAGCCTGGGGTACTACAGTCCAAAGGATCCCAAGAATCAGACATGACTGAGTGACTATGCACGCATGCATATAATCATGATAACTTTTTCACTCACACTTTCCCCATATTATTAATACTGTAAGTTGACATTGTTTCCTCTGTAATCTTCTATCATGTATGTATTGCCGTTGAATATCATTAATACAGTCCAAGCTCTTCTCATCTTATTACTTTTGTACTTCGATTCTCTCTGACCAGGAAGTTCTTCCCACTGAGTTTTGCTTGACTCTGTCTTTATTATCTTTCAGATCTTAGTTCAAGTATCAGCTCCTTTAGGGGTCTTCCCAGGCTGCCTTATCTAATGTTGCTTGCTTCTCCTAACACTATTCCAGTGGCCATCCATTACCATGTTACCTATTTAATATCACTTGTTTAAAATACTCCTGTTTATTAACCTACATGATTACTGTTTGCCTCTTTCAATAGAAGGTAAACTCCATGAAAGCAAGGATCTCATTTTCTTGTTTATTACTGTTTCCCAGTGCTTGTAACAATGCCCAGGATATTATAGGCACTCAAAATAAATATTTCTTACACAAATGAGTGAATAAATGCATAATTGCAGTTAGGAGACCTGGCCGCATTTCTGTTTGTATTTTTGGCTTTTTGCTTAACTCTGGACCAACCACTTTCCCTTTGTATGCTCAGCTGCTCAGTCGTGTCCAACTCTTTGCGACCCTGTGAATTATAGTCTGCCAGGCTCCTCTGTCCATGGAATTTTCCAGGCAAGAATACTGGTGTGGGTTGCCATTTCCTACTCCAGGGGATCTTCCTGACCCAGGGATTGAACCCGCGTTTCTTGCATCTCCTGCATTGGCAGGTGGGTTCTTACCAACTGAGCCTCTGGGGAAGCCTGGACCCTTTTGAATCCATTGATTTTCTGCAAACTCACAAAAGATGGGTTTCAGGACCAAAGCTATCTTGAAGATAATGTAGTCTTGAGGAAATGGAAGCCCAGAGAGATTGGATCACCCAACTAGTAAGTGTCAAACATGGGGTTTAATTCCAGATCTCCTGTTTCCTTACAGCAGTGACTTTTCAACCAGTGCAGTCTAGCCTTTAGATGACATCTGGAGACATTTTTGGATAACTTGGTGGGAAGGGAGTGATGTGTGTTACAAGAGTAGAGGTCAGTGATCTGCCAAACATCTTACAAGGCACCCGATAATCTCCCATGACAAGGAATTATCCAGCCAAAAACGTCAATAGTGCCAAGGTTGAGAAACCCTGCTACACCCAGCATTAATGAAACATCTCCTTCTGTTTGAAGATGAATGAAGTAAGATCCATATAGATATGGGTTTTTAAAAAAATTTCAAAAATCAATTGGCTTTTTTGCATATAAATTAAAAAAATTTTTTTAAAGTAGCTTTAGTATTTTTTGAATATAGAAATTATATATACTTATTATGAAAGAATATGGTAAAACACAAAGGTATTAAAAAGAAAATCATTCATAATCCTACCACTTTTAGATAAACATATGACCATGTTGGTATGTAATCTTCAAGACTTTTTTTCTATGCATACATACATATAGATACACACATTTTTGACAAAAAGGGAATAAAGTGTTTAATATATACTATATTTAATTTGTTTTATTCACTTGACAATATCTTGTGGGCTTCCTATAAATCTATAAATATGAAGCTATATTATTACTTTTAAAGATTTCATAATATTTTGCTGTACAGATGATCCAAAATGTGTTTTATCAGTCTCCTATTGATGAGGATTTAGGTTGTTTCTGGTGTTTAGGATGAAAAACAACCTTAGAGTGAATATCCTTGTTCGTTCATTCTTTGTTCATACTTAATTATTTCTTTAGGATAAACTAGTAGAGTGGGATTGCTGGGGCAAATGAAATGTAATACATTTTGCCAAGCTGCCTGCCTGAAGGTTTGCCTGATTACAATGGGAAACAAATAATTAAAAATCTCAGTATGTTGGGATTTTTCTGTGCCACTTCCCTTTTAAATGAGAGATGTAATTCACAAGGCAAAAAAAATGTCATATTAGGCTTTTTTTTCCTTTATGCCTACTGTCAGAAAAAAAATCATTCTTATTGCCTATACTAATTTAAATTTGACTTGGGAAAAATTACTTCAGAGAAGCAAAAGGAACATTCACTGAATCCTACTACGTACGTGCCATGGACTTTATGCTAGGAACTTGTATTCTTCCAACAACCTTTCCCTTTAGGCCAGTTGTTAGGCAGTTTCCTTCTGCTTGCAGATGGGAGCACTGGGAATCAGATACTCTCACTGGAGAACCCAAACTTTGTACCAGACAGAATCAGAATTTGAATATAGTCCTTGCCCTTAAGAACTTATAGTCTACTATGAGACAAAATGTGCAAGGGATACTTTTCATATCACTGCCATGTATGATGAGATTAATGTTCAAATTATAACCCTGAGGATCTTAAGATTTTACACCTGTAAAGAAATAGTCAGCTATAGTCAGGATATTGTACTTACCAAAGTGGGAAAGTAGATGAATATGCATTTGCAAAACACTTTCAGTGAATAATGCTGAAAATATATAGATGTCCAATCTCTCTTTAGTAACCAAAAAACTTAATCATTTAATTGAAGTTTGTATTTGATAATTCCTTACTTCAAAAGATCCCAGGATACTTGCCAATCATCAACATACAAGACGTATATCAATATACAAGATATACTGCTCAAGTCAATATCTAGGGCATAAAGATAATTTCTTTTAAACTGCTGAGAAGGCAAGAAGAAAATCTTTGAGAGACTATTAGAAAACCTCTTGCCTAAACATTTTCTAATGTCCTTTTATTCCCCCTCATCAGAATTCTTATCTTCTCCTTAAGCCTATGTACCCTGGTTAAGATATTCCAGGGTCTTTAAAAGAAAAACAATATTGGGCAAGGCTGAGGCCAAGGGAGTACAGTTAGTTTCAGAGTGAGATTTGCAAGATGGGAGAAAACTCATCTGAGAAAAAATATCTTTCCATTGGCCCTTGTTGTTTGAAACTCTGCTTTATCCCATGACTCTGTAACCCATGTTTGGGTAATTCATTAGGAAAACACTCAAAGATGTACAAGTGTATTCGTTACACACTTATTTAGATAATGAACTAATAGAAACAGACTAAATGATCATAATTGGGGGATAAACATAAACTATGACACGTACATACTATGGAATAATATGCAAAGTTAAATCTGTTCTGAATACGAGGTTTTGTTAAATACATTTCTTGTAAATATCTTGTGTGGCTTGTCTTTTCACTCTCTTAATGGTGCCTTTTGATAAACAGAAATTTAAAACTCTGTAATTTATAATTTTATACTTTTCTAAATTAGATTTTTATATTATATTATATTTAATATATTATGTTTATATTATAGTTTTTATATCCTGTTTTTAAAAAGTTTTCTCTCAGCATGATCATTGAGATATTTTTTTTCTTTAAAAAATGTACTGCTTTACTTTTTATAGTGAAATCTACAGTTTATCTAGGATTTATTTTTTATTATGGTGTGAGGTAGGGACTAAAATGTTTATTTTTCTGTATGAATATCCTTTTGACCCAACACGATTTACTGTAAAGACATTTTCCCCTACTTTTCATCACTTCCAGTTTTATTACAAATCAAGTGATTGTATATGTGTGGAATTTCTGTTTTTTTCTATGGATCTATTTATCTATTCATATGCCAATACACACTGTCTTAATTAACTGAAGCTTTAAAATAGATAAAGGACTTAAAAGTTTTATAAAAGAGAATATTCAAATGTCCAACAAACTTATTAAAAAGTGCTCAACCTTAATAATATTCAGGGAAAATATATACTAAAATCATAATGAGATATCACTACTTATCTACCAGAATGGTTAGAATGAAAATAAGAAGACTGACAGAAAATACCAGATGTTGATTAGGACATGGAACAACTGGGACTCTCATTTACTTCTGAATATACATTGGTACAATCGTTTTGGAAAGATATTTTGTAGAAATATATGAATAATATATGTATATTACATCATTTAGCAATTTCATTCCTAGACATATACTCAACAGAAATGCTTACATACACAGGCCAAAATATATATACCCACATTACATACATACATACACAGGTATGAGTGCAAATGTATCTTAATAGGACTTTCATGTCCATCAGTAGTAGAATGAGCAAATGATTTGTGTTATAGTCAGTCAATGAAACTGAACAAGCTATTGCTCATTTGTAAGGACAAGCTATTGCTTACTTGTATGGAAAAACATGGATGGATCTTACAAGGATAAGGCTCAAAGAAAATAGACACAAAAGAATATACTCTCTGTAATTCCATTGACAGAAAGGACACAAACAGGCAAAACTAACACAAGTTAGGTAGAGACTGGGGACTAGACACGAGAAGAGGAGCTGAGGCAGGATTCTGTGATGATATTAATTTCGATTTCTTGATTTTTGTGGGGATTAGATAACACCACCCTTATGGCAGAAAGTGAAGAACAACTAAGGAGCCTCTTGATGAAAGTGAAAGAGGAGAGTGAAAAAGTTGGCTTAAAGCTCAACATTCAGAAAACTAACATCATGGCATCTGGTCCCATCACTTCATGGCAGATAGATGGGGAAACAGTGGCTGCCTTTGTTTTTCTGGGCTCCAAAATCACTGCAGATGGTGATTGCAGCCATGAAATTAAAAGATGCTTACTCCTTGGAAGGAAAGTTATGACTAACCTAGACAGAATATTAAAAAGCAGAGACATTACTTTGCCAACAAAGGTCTGTCTAGTCAAGGCTATGGTTTTTCCAGTGGTCATGTATGGATGTGAGAGTTGGACTGTAAAGAAAGCTTAACACCGAAGAATTGATGCTTTTGAACTACGGTGTTAGAGAAGACTCTTGAGAGTCCCTTGGACTACAAGGAGATCCAACCAGTCCATCCTAAAGGAGATCAGTCCTGGTGTTCATTGGAAGGACTGATGTTGAAGCTGAAACTCCAATACTTTGGCCACCTGATGCGAAGAGTTGACTCATTGGAAAAGACCCCGATGCTGAGAAAGATCGAGGGCAGGAGGAGAAGAGGACGACAAAGGATGAGATGGTTGGATGGCATCATCAACTCGATGGACATGGGTTTGGATAGACTCTGGGAGTTGGTGATGGACAGGGATGCCTGGCGTGCTGCGGTTCATGGGGTCACAAAGAGTTGGACATGACTGAGCGACTGAACTGAACTGAACTGAAGGAATGTTCACCTTGCAAAAATTCTTTGAGCTGTACACTTGTGCCCTGCTTAGTGTATATTATTTTCAATAAATATTTATTTTAAAAATTAATCAGATATTTATATTATTGAGTACAAATTAATGAAATATGTGTATGTATATATATTTATATAGCACTTTTATGAGTACCCACAAAGTTCAGTTCAGTTCAGTTCAGTCGCTCAGTCGTGTCTGACTCTTTGCGATCCCATGAACCGCAGCATGCCAGGCCTCCCTATCCATCACCAACTCACGTAGTCCACCAAAATCCATGACCATTGAGTCGGTGATGCCAACCAACCATCTCATCCTCTGTCATCCTCTTCTCCTCCTGCCCTCAATCTTTCCCAGCATCAGGGTCTTTTCATTTGAGTAAGCTCTTCACATCAGGTGGCCAAAGTACTGGAGTTTCAGCTTCAACATCAGTCCTTCCAAAGAACACCCAAGACTGAGCTCCTTTAGGATGGACTGGTTGGATCTCCTTGTAGTCCAAGGGACTCTCAAGAGTCTTCTCCAACACCACAGTTCAAAAGCATCAATTCTTTGGCACTCAGCTTTCTTTATAGTCCAACACTAACATCCATACATGACCACTGGAAAAACCATAGCCTTGATTAGACAGACCTTTGTTGACAAAGTATTGTTTGCTTTTTAATATGCTGTCTAGGTCGGTCATAACTTCCCATCCAAGGAGTAAAGGTCTTTTAATTTCATGGCTGCAATCACCATCTGCAGTGATTTTGGAGCCCCCCAAAATAAAGTCAGCCACTGTTTCCACTGTTTCCCCATCTCTTTGCCATGAAGTAATGGGACCAGATGCCATGATCTTAGTTTTCTGAATGTTGAGCTTTAAGCCAACTTTTTCACTCTCCTCTTTTACTTTCATCAAGAGGTTCCTTAGTTCTTCTTCACTTTCTGCCATAAGGGTGCTGTCATCTGCATATCTGAGGTTATTCATATTTCTCCCGGCAATCTTGATTCCGCTTCCTCCAGCCCAGCGTTTCTCATGATGTACTCTGCATATAAGTTAAATAAGCAAGGTGACAATATACAGCCTTGATGTACTTCTTTTCCTATTTGGAACCAGTCTGTTGTTCCATGTCCGGTTCTATCTGTTGCTTCCTGACCTGCATACAGATTTCTCAAGAGGCAGGTCAGGTGGTCAGGTATTCCCATCTCTTTCAGAATTTTCCACAGTTTATTGTGATCCACATGGTCAAAGGCTTTGGCATAGTCAATAAACCAGAAATAGATGTTTTTCTGGAACTCTCCTGCTTTTTTGATGATCCAGCGGATGTTGGCAATTTGATCCCTGGTTCCTCTGCCTCTTCTAAAATCAGTTTGAACATTTGGAAGTTCACAGTTCATGTATTGCTGAAGCCTGGCTTGGAGAATTTTAAGCATCACTTTACTAGCCTGTGAGATGAGTGCAACTGTGTGGTAGTTTGAGCATTCTTTGGCATTGCCTTTCTTTGGGATTGGAGTGAAAACTGACCTTTTCCAGTCCTGTGGCCACTGCTGAGTTTTCCAAATTTGCTGGCATATTGAGTGCAGCATTTTCACAGCATCATCTTTCAGGATTTGAAATAGCTCAACTGGAATTCCATCACCTCCACTAGCTTTGTTCGTAGTGATGCTTCCTGACGTCCACTTGACTTCACATTCCAGGATGTCTGGCTCTAGGTGAGTGATCACACCATCGTGATTATCTGGGTCATGAAGATCTTTTTTGTACAGTTCTTCTATGTATTCTTGCCACCTCTTCTTAATATCTTCTGCTTCTGTTAGGTCCCTACCATTTCTGTCCTTTATTGAGCCCATCTTTGCATGAAATTTTCCCTTGGTATCTCTAATTTTCTTGAAGAAATCTCTAGTCTTTCCCATTCTGTTGTTTTCCTCTATTTCTTTGCATTGATCACTGAGGAAGGCTTTCTTATCTCTCCTTGCTATTCTTTGGAACTCTGAATTCAAATGGATATATCTTTCCTTTTCTCCTTTGCTTTTTGCTTCCTTTCTTTTCTCAGCTATTTGTAAGGCCTCCTCAGACAGCCATTTTGCTTTTTTGCATTTCTTTTTCTTGGGGATGGTCTTGATTCCCGTCTCCTGTACAAAGTCACAATCCTCCATCCATAGTTCATCAGGCAATCTGTCTGTCAGATCTAGTCCCTTAAATCTATTTCTCACTTCCACTGTATAATCATAAGGGATTTGATTTCGGTCATACCTGAATGGTCTAGTGGTTTTCCCTACTGTCTTCCATTTTAGTCTGAATTTGGCAATAAGGAGTTCATGATCTGAGCCACTGTCAGCTCCCGGTCTTGTTTTTGCTGACTCTATAGAGCTTCTCCATCTTTGGCTGCAAAGAATATAATCAATCTGATTTTAGTATTGACCATCTGGTGATGTCCGTGTGTACAGTGTCTCTTGTGTTGCTGGAAGTGGGTGTTTGCTAAGACTAGTGCGTTCTCTTGGCAGAACTTTATTAGCCTTTGCTCTGCTTCATTCTTTACTCCAAGGCCAAATTTGCCTGTTACTCCAGGTGTTTCTTGACTTCGTACTTTTGAATTCCAGTCCTCTATAATGAAAAGGACATCTTTTTGGGGTGTTAGTTCTAGAAGGTCTTGTAGGTCTTCATAGAACTGTTCAACTTCAGCTTCTTCAGCGTTACTGGTTGGGACATAGACTTGGATTACTGTGATATTGAATGGTTTGCCTTGGAAATGAACAGAGATCATTCTGTCATTTTTAAGGTTGCACCCAAGTAATGCATTTTGGGCTCTTTTGTTGAATATGAGGGCTACTTCATTTCTTCTAAGGGATTCCTGCCCACAGTAGTAGATATAATGGTCATCTGAGTTAAATTCACCCATTCCAGTCCATCTTAGTTCACTGATTCCTAGAATATCGATGTTCACTCTTGTCATTTCCTTTTTGACCACTTCCAATTTGCCTTGATTCATGGACCTAACATTCCAGGTTCCTATGCAATATTGCTCTTTACAGCATCGAAGCTTGCTTCTATCTCCAGTCCCATATGCAACTGGGTGTTGTCTTTGCTTTGGCTCCTTTCCTTCATTTTTTCTGGAGTTATTTCTCTGCTGATCTCCAGTAGCATATTGGGCACCTACTGACCTGGGGAGTTCCTCTTTCCGTATCCTATCTTTTTGCCTTTTCATGCTGGTTGGGTTTTCAAGGCAAGAATACTGAAGTGGTTTGCCATTTCCTTCTCTGGTGGACCACGTTCTGTCAGACCTCTCCACCATGACCGGTCCATCTTGGGTGGCCCCACATGGCATGGCCTGGTTTCACTGAGTTAGACAAGGCTGTGGTCCTGTGATCAGACTGGTTGGCTGTCTGTGATTGTGGTTTCAGTGTCTGCGCTCTCTCAGTGCCTATTGTCGTACTTGGGTTTCTCTCACCTTGGATGTGGGGTATCTCTTCACGGCTGCTCCAGCAAAGGGCACACAGAGTAATACCACATATTCTTTATGAACATATACGTCAGTGCATATATATATATATATAAAGGGAGGATATTAGATGTTGAGCATATGTTGGCTCTTTAGAATCAAAATGATTTTACTTGATTTAATTCTCACAATTCTGTTGGCATCAGTGTTGAATCAAATTGGGAATGAGATTACTGGGTATATCCAAGTTTCCTAAGAGAAGGACTATTTTTTTCCTTATTCCCATTTTAGTTTATTTTCAAACTTTAAACTTTTTATTTTGTATTGGGGTATGGCTGATTAACAAAATTGTGGTAGTTTCAAAGGAACAGTGAAGGGACACAGCCATACCTACCTATGTATCCATTCACCCCAAACCCCTCTCCCTCAGGTTCCGACATAACATTGAATTGGGTTTCATATTCTATGCAATAGGTGTTTGTTGTTATCCATTTTGAATATAGTAGTGTGTATGTGACCTTCTCGAAAACTCCCTGACTATTCTTTACCTCCAGCAACTATAAGTTCATTTCTAAGTCTGTGAGTCTAAGTTCATTTGTATAGTTTCTTTTTCAATTCCATACATAAGGGATGTCATACAATATTTCTCCTTCTCTGTCTGACTTACCTCAGTCAGTACAACACTCTCCAGGTACATCTGTGTTGCTGCAAATGACATTATTTAATCTAAGAGAGGGACTCAGCAAAAGGGGGTAATCAGGAAATTCCTATTTTCCTAGCACTAAATAGAGCAGAAATTATAAGTTGACCAAATTGAAGGATCCCTGAGTACCAGTTGATCATAAGCAACCCCTCAAACATTGTATAAACTACTTTAACACTAGCTGTCAAATTTAACCAAAAAACAACCCCTGCAAATCCAAAGTGTTAAAAAAAAAATCAAACATTCAAAAGTGCATCTATAAAGAGAACCAAACAAATTCTTCAAAAATGGGTACTTCTTTTACAAATTGAATTGGAGAAAATTCAATCATAACAATGTTTAGGTAGTTTGGGAGAGTAAGCATGGGGCCAGGGTATGTGTTTATTTAAGAACAATAGAAAATCAAAATTTGTTATAAAAAAGGTGAAAGTCGGGACAGCCAGTTAAGGAGAACTCTGCGTATCATGCTTCCCAGGTGGCGCCTGTCTCCAGCTTCAGGAGGGTAAAAGAGAACAAATGTATTTTGACTCTTTAAATTGGGGTTTGGATAGCAGCAAAGCCAGGAGTCCTACTGAAACTTCCTGTGGACTTGGCTCCTGGGAAAGCAGGCAAGGCCAGTGAAAGATCTCCCCACACTTAGCCTCCTCTCTTTTGGGGATATTAATTAGTAATTAAAATTAGTGATATTAATAAGCAATTAAAGATAAATCCCTTTGTTCATGTAAAAGCTAGAATTGGCTCTTTGGCCTTGGATGCTGGAGGTCCTGTATTAAATATTTATACCAGAGGAAGGGGCCATCATGTGTTATGGATGAGGAGCCTGCAGAGGGTGAAAATGCCTTAGAGCTCATGAGTTCTCAGCCCAAGCTATCTATTAGATTCACATGAAGGACTTTTACAACACTGAACAGGATCTCAGGGGTGAGGGCGAGACATTGGTAATTTTTAAATGCCCCCAATGGATTCTGGTACCTTTTGTGGATTGAGAACCACTGGTCTATTTGGTCCATTGATTTTCATCTCTCTAGGACTCCGTGGTGTGCCACATAAATTTCAGCTGAGATGCCCCACTTGATTCTACTTTACAGTTTCACAATTTGAGGAAAGGGTTCTATTTCTAAAGGCTTAAATATTTAGAACCACTGATGTGATCCAATGAGTTTTCAGACTTTCATCTCTCTTCACCTGAATTTGTCAGATTAATCATTTGGCAATAATCTCACATGTGTGTGTGTGTGCTCAGTCATGTCTGACTTTTTTGTTACCCCGTGGACTGTAGCCTTCCAGGCTCCTCTGTCCATGAGATTTTCCCAGCAAGAATACTGGTATGGGTTGCCATTTCCTTCTCTAGGGGATCTTCCTGACCCAGGGATTGAAGCTGTATCTTCTGTATCGCCTGCATTGCAGGTGGGTTCTTTTATAGCTGAGTCATGGGGGAAGCCCCATAATAGCATGATGGGACTGAAATTGGTAACAGCCGTCCCAGATTGGACTCTCTAGAAAGAAATTCAGAGCATTGTGCTCACTGGGCTCCACCCCTGTGAAGGGGAGGAACCAGGAACAGATCGGGCAGAGAAAGAAGCCTGCTGTGATACAGGCCCCAAAGGCCTGGGCCCATATCGCCAGGAATGCTGAGACTGGCGTCCTTGGCGTCATGCTCTGGTGGGCCCCTGTCTCTGCCAAGGGTTGTAGTCTGTCGGGAAAGAGAGTGACGTTGGGGAGGAGAGTCTCCGCAATAGGAGCAGATCCCAGAACAGCTGACACCTGAAGTACCACTGCTGCTGACGTTCCTCCCACCGAGCCCTCCCTTGCGGGAGATGCTAGGCAGCACATCAGTGGATCAACAGGACAGATATGAACATTTGCAGAGGAAGGGAATGCCTGTGGACCAAAGATCTCTGATTCAAGAAGAGGAAGGCAGTAACGCGGGCAGCACAGACATGGTAAGCCAGGCTCCGGGCAGTGGGACCTGAGAGGCTCCTGCAGGAGCCCAGAGAGGTGGTGCAGGTCAGAGAAGAAACAGCGCACCTCTCCTCTTCTTGGGACACCTCACGTGGTAGACCTCCTCTACAGAGCTTCCTCTTGAGGATTAAAAGGGAATAAAAAGAAATTTTAGACCTGGGATGGGGTCAGATATCATGCCAGAGGATACGGTTGTTAACTTGTGTCTCTCGCAATAGACTAACTTTAGCACAAAGGAACTTCAACTGTCAGATTCAGCCTGTGTTTATCAATCTCCTGGCACTGGCTACCCTCTGGATTAGGTCTTTTTATACACAGTCCCATTGACCCATATTCTCATATTAATCTGTTTGTCGAGAAGATAACCCTGGGGGTGATTTTCTTTTCTTTTTTTGACTTACCTACTTTTTTTGTTTTAAATCTAAACGTAAAGGACATAATTTTTCTGAACTAGAAACAGTAGAATCCCGTTACTAATGTGATGAATCCTGTTCTCATTGTGTTTAAAAGATACACTGTTGTCAACACTTTAATTATACTTGTAAGATAAATCCTTATGAGCAGAAATGCCTTTCGCTAGGTCTTAGTTTTAAGAGATACAGCACAATCCTTTTATAGTGGTTGAGTAGATTAGATCAAGAGCAGTGAACTAATACTGAGTTAATTATCACCAGATTTGTGCTTTATATCAACCTCCTATGACCAACATAGGTTAGAAAAGTAAACACAGGCTGTTTTCTACTACAGACCACAACATTCAGTAACACATTTTTACAACAAACATATGTAGTTTCCCACAGTGAACACTTACAGTTTCAAGGCTATAACAGTTCTTAGAACTATTAAAAGAAACTTTTTAATATTGCAAGAAATCTCATTGCAGTAGGAAAGAGATTTAGGCAGAAAGTTTAACATAAGGTATAAACAATGGGTTGAAACAGCTTAAATTATGGTAACTGGTATGTAAATATTCAACAATAATTTTCCTAACCATTTATCAAGATGTAATTTCTAACTGAAAGATTTGTCTCTCAAACTACCTGTGTTGACTGTCTCCCAAGCGTTCAAGGTTTCTCATTAATCTGCTCACTGAAGCTTATAACTGCTGGCTTCAGTTATCATTTCTAGTCAGAGGTAAGTAAAAGAATATGGAGCTTATTAATTCCCGTTGCCATGCTAACTAGACTAGGTTTGGAATAAGCTATCTGTTATGTGTATTCTCATTTGTCACAAGCACAGACATCCATGACAGGCCCTGAGACAGTGGCCGTAAGCAGGGGGCAGATACTACAAATCATGTGTGGGTGTATGGACACCCCAAAACCAACTGCCACCCAGGGTTTCTGACCAGCAGCATAAAGTGAGGGTCAGGAAGAGAGCTGGACAGGAGGTGGCAGAAATGAAGGAAGGAGGGACTTTCCCAGAGCTTTCAGGTGTCACTGGGCCACCCCACTCCTCTGACCCCCAAATTATGTGCAGTGTACAGTATGAAAGGGAGGCTGGTCGAAGACGGTGGAGGAATAGGATGGGGAGACCACTTTCTCCCCTACAAATTCATCGAAAGAAGATTTGATCACTGAGTCAACTCCACAAAACAACTTCTGATCACTAGCAGAGGACATCAGGCACCCAGAAAAGCAGCCCATTGCCTTCGAAAGGAGGTAGGACAAAATATAAAAGCTAAAAAGAGAGAGAAAGGGAGGCTGGTCATCATGGGTGATATGGTTTGTTCATAAATGAAGGCTAGGGCAGGGAGGCACGTGGGGACATTGTGATTTTCCTGGGCCCTGTGCCCACTGCTCAAAGCCTAAGTGGGCTGTGTGTGTCCAGACGCAGTTTCAGAGTTCTAAGTTCCAAGCCTCAGTTTCACAGAATAACAGGAGCAGTGCCACCTTGTCTACTTGGCAGTGAATCTGGCCACTTCAACCTCTGCAGGGAAAAGCAGGTAAGAGGTACTCATCAGGGGCATAGATGAAATGTAGCATCTTGTGGAAGAGTCCATCATCATAGGTATGTTAGTCCCTCAGTTGTGTCCAACTCTTTGCAACCCTATTCACTGTAGCCCATCAGGCTCTTCTGTCCATGGGATTCTCTCATGGACAAGAATACTGGAGTGGATTGCCATTTCCTACTCCAGGGGATCTTCTGGACCCAGGGATTGACCCTGGGTGTCCTGCATTGCAGGCAGATTCTTTACCATCTGAGCCACCAGGGAAGTCCCCATCATCATCATCATCATCATAGTAGCTGTTTGAAAAGATGTTTTCAATAATTAAGGTGGGGGGAGGAAGTGGGTAGGTTCTAGAGAGCCAGTGTTCTGTTAAATCTGTTACTCTAGAAACAGGAAGACCCCAGAGGAAGACACACAAAGAGGTTAGGAAGGTACTGAGATGAATGCTTACCCACCTTGTCACCTCACTACTAAAATCTCTTGAGGGTAATGCCTTCAAGTTTCACATCTTCAGTTCACATCTTATCGCTAATATAATCTCCTTTCAGGGTTGGCCCTTTAACATCTGTTGCGACATGCCAGAGTGTACAAGAAACAGCATGAAAAGCCTCCTTTGGACCTTGAGGAATCTGTTTAATTTGTGATGGTTTGCATTTTGTTTGTGGGAGGAATAAAAACACAACAAACCCTAGGAAATAACTACTTCATTGCATCTTATAATTTATTCCCCTAGGAGGTTGGAAGTATGCCTCCAAATCTCCCTAGCACAATCTTTGAGGATTTGGTGGCTCATACTAGCAAATCTGAAGTCAGTGGAAAATTTCCACATGAGAGAATTATAGTATTGGATCCTTTAAAACAACAACATGTGCACATACCACCCCATCCCAGTCCCACTCCCCCAGCATTTCTGAATGTCTGGAAATCCCGATTAAGAATTTGAAGAGCAGTCAGCATCTATTGCATCAGTTGTATTCCAAAGCATTTATGCAGTATATGTTTTAATACCAAAAAATGATTTGATTAGACTTAGCATTCTCAGCCTCATTCTCTGAGAGGAGTTTTTAATTGCTGCTTTAAAAAGTCCTGCTTTAAATCATTAGATAATATACAGGGGTTTGATGGCTTGGGTTCTTTTTAAAAGTTAGGTAAATGATATAGAATGTGGTGATAACCTAACGCTGGCTTCTATAAAATAGCTAATGAGAATGAACCAATCTTTCTTTTTTTGCTTTGTTCCTTCTTCCTTTCTCTCTTTTGTCCTCTCTTCCTTTCTTTGTTGCTTAAACAATCCTAAGACTAACAAACAGACTAAGAGCCACTCTCCTTACATATTTTGTCTATTCTTGCTCTCAGATGGCAGCTGCATTCAATTCATTTTGACCCAGAATGTCTTGAAATCTGGAAGTAGATGGTGGGCAGAGAACTAGAAAGGTGCTGGTTTTCAATGTCTGGTCTTACTGTTCTGATCATCTCAGTGCTACGGGACGTGGTCCAATGTAATCCCATAACAGTTACCCTGGCTTGGAATAGGTTTCCCCACTTGGACCCATTTTCACCTAGACAGAGCTTTTTCTTCCTTCAAACCCATATTTTTCATTTTTTATGGGAACCTAAGTGCAGGCAAAGAGAGGCTGGGCTTGGCAAAAATGGTGACAGGTCAGTGGAGGCTGTCGGAATGGCAAGATCATCAATCCTACTCAAAATTATGACTGTGGAAGTGGGGGAGGGACTGGTGGTGCTGGAAGGATCCCAATTCAAACTGGACCAACCAATCAGTTAATGGAAGTCTCTCAGCAGAAGATGCCATGCAGAAAGCCAGAGTTTATAACAGAGGTGCTTGGTAACATAACAGGAGTCTCCTCATTAAAACCCCTAGTTGCCAGCAACTTCAACTGGCTCTACTCCCTGAAGATATTTAAAATCTAATATTCTCATCACCTCTGCCACTAACATCTAGTTGGAGCCACCACCTTCTCTGACTTGGATTATCAAATACCTCCTGGTTTCCCTGCTTCTGCCTTCTCTACTGCAACTTCTTGGTCTCAATCCATCAGCCAGAGTAATCTTTCTGAAACCTGTCAGGTCACATCATTCCTCAATATCTCAAAGTAAAAGCCCAAACTGTCCCATTAAACTAAAAAGTTTCTGCATAGCAAAAGTAACCATTGACAATATAAAAAGGTAACCTATTGAATGGGAGTAAATATTTGTAAATCATATGTTTGATACAACTCAAAACCCTCTTAAGTCCAAACAATTTGATTTAAAAAAATTGAATTGAGGATTTAAATAGATATTTTTCAAAGAAGACATACAGATGCCCAGCAGACACATGAAAACATGCCCAGTATTACTAATCATGCAAATCAAAACCACAGTGAGTTATCACCTCACATCTATTAGCATCAGTTCAGTCACCCAGGCGTGTCTGAGTCTTTGTGACCCCATGGATTGCAGCATGCCAGGCTTCACTGTTCATCACCAACTCCTGGAGCCTACTTAAACTCATGTCCATCGTGTTGGTGATGTCATCTAACCATCTCATCCTCTGCTGTCCCCTTCTCCTCCCACCTTCAATCTTTCCCAGCATCAGGGTCTTTTCCAATGAGTTGATTCTTTGCATCAGGTGGCCAAACTATTGGAGTTTCAGCTTCAGCATCAGGCCTTCCAATGAATATTCAGGACTGATTTTCTTTAGGATGGACTGGTTGTATCTCCTTGCAGTCCAAGGGACTCTCAAGAATCTTCTCCAACACCACAATTCAAAAGCATCCCTTCTTCAGCCCTCAGCTTTCTTTATAGTCTGTCTCTCACAGCTATACATGACTACTGGGAAAACCATAGCTTTGACTAGACAGACCTTTGTTGGTAAAGTAATGTCTCTGCTTTTTAATATGCTGCCTAGGTTGGTCATAGCTTTTCTTCCAAGGAGCAAGGGTCTTTTAATTTCATGGCTGCAGTCACCATCTGCAGTGAGTTTGGAGCCCAAGAAAATAAAATGTCTCAGTATTTCCATTGTTTCCCCATCTATTTGCCATGAAGTGATGGGACCGGATGCCGTGATTAGTTTTCTGAATGTTGAGCTTTAAGCCAGCTTTTTCACTCTCCTCTTTCACTTTCATCCAGAGGCTCTTTAGTTCTTCTTCGCTTTCTGCCATAAGGGTGGTGTCATCTGCATATCTGAGGTTAGCATAGGCATTATCAAAAAAGACAGAAATAATTATTAGTAAGGATGTAGAGAAAAGGAAACCCTCATGCACTGTTGATAGGAATGTAAATTGGTGCAGCCACTATGAAAAACAGTATGAAGGCTTCTCAAAAAAATAAAAATAGGACTACCATATGATTCAGCGGTTCCACTTCTTGGTATTTATCCAAAGAAAATAAAAACACTAATTTGAAAAGATATGTTCACCCCAATGTTCATTGGAGCATTATTTACAATAACTAAGATATGCAAGCAAGCTAAATGTCCATCAACAGATGAATGGATAAGGAAGATGTAGTATGTATATACAATGGAATATTACCATAAAAAAGAATGAAATCTTGCTGTTCACAACAACATGGTCAGAACTGGAGGCTAATATGCTAAATGTAATAAGTCATACCGAGAAATACAAATACTGCAAAATTTCACTTCTATGTGAAATCTAAAGAATAAAACAAATGAACAAACAAAACAAAACAAAACTCATAAATACAGAGAAGAGGTTGGGAGGAGTGCCAAAGGGGAGGAGTGTTAGGGGAGTGGGTGAAGTGAATGAAGAGGATCAAGGGGTACAAACTTCCAGTTATAAAATAAGTAAGTCATGGGGATGGGATGCCTAGCATGATGACTATTGTTAATACTGTGTTGAATACTCAGAAGTTTCTAAGAAAGAGCTTAAAACTTCTAAGAACAAGAAAAAATAATTTGTAACTTTGTGTGGCGATGGATGGTAACTAGACTTACTGTGGTGATCATTTCATGGTGCATATGAATATTGAATCATGATATTATACACCTGAAAATAACATAACATTATATGTCAATAACATCTCAATAATAAAAAATTAAAAAAAAAAACAAACAGACCCTTACCAGGGCCAACAGGGCCCTCCGTGGGTCTCCCTTCCCTTCTTCTTTCTGACATTATATCCTCTGTCTTTCTCTTTCTTTGTACTAACCCAATGGTCCAGCTGCTGTTTTCCTTTTCATTCTGGGCACACCCCTAGCTCAGAGATTCTGGTTTGTTTTCCCCTCTGGCTGGAGCACCTTTGCCCTGGAGAGCTTCAGGGGCCACCCCTCCAACTCCTCCAGAACTTTGCTCACTGGTCACCTTCCTGATGAGTCTTAACCTGAGCCCATCTTTAAACATCTTACCCCCCAATGCCCCCAACCCCCCCACCAACCCTGGCTTGCTCTATCCCTCTTTCCTGGTTTACTTCTCTCTGTAGCACTTATCACTGTCTGAGGTACTATACATTTTATTTTTTGGTTTATTTTCATTATTTTCAATTTCTTCTCCTTTTTAGTAGAACATAAGCATGTTTGCTTTCTAATATAGCCACAGAACTTAGAACAATATATAGCATAGAGCAAGCACTTAATACCTATTAATATTTGTTGAATGAATAAGTGAATGAGTTCATTAAATAGGCCCCTAAGTATAATGGGGAACAAGTCAGCTCAAGAGTCAGTGGAATTGTCAGAATCTCAGTTCACGGTGCCAAGGCTAGGCTTTCAGAAAACAAAAGCAAATAAGATGCTGTTCATGTTCCTTAGATGCTCATAGTAGAGGAGTCCCATACAGGGTGTTATCAGCTTGTCAGAGAACGATCAATACCTATGCTCTAATAGACTGAACACAGCCAGAGGCTGACTCTGGCCTTCTGTGAACTCAGCACTCTAGGCCTTCTGTGAACCTCTATAACAATCACTGTCTCATCCATTCACCTGTCTATCCACCCATCCATCCACCCATCCATCCATCCACCCAGTCTTATGTCAGTTATTTATCCAATGGTTTTGCAAACCCAGCTTTGTATTTCTCAGATTTTCTGAACAGCTCTCCTATAGAACCGAACATTTTTGTGAGCAGGAACCTCTACATCATTGAATCTTGAATCCCATTTCCTAACATGATGCTTTGAATGAATGAACCTTGGACAAGAGTTTGTGCCTTAGTCTTTCTCTGTAAAACCCAAGAGGAAGAATCATGAGAATGGACAAATTCGTATAGTAAAGGTCTCAAATTTTTCAAACTTGGGGTTCAGATGTTTCTAACTGTGCTGGGTGCTCTCCCAATGCTGCCCACTTGCCCATGTTCACTCAGTGTGTACCCTCCACATGAGACGGCTCATCTCACAGGGTTGTTCCTTGTTTGGGAACCTGATAAGCCCAAGGGTGGTCCCAATACTGACAAAGAGGCTTCATTCTTAATTATTTACTCCATTAATTGCTAGGTAGTTTTTGTCCACCTCACTGACTTCATTTCTCTTTCTTGTTCCATATTCTACTTCATATTAAATAACTGTAGCCTTTTCACACAAATGAAAGTGCAAGTGTTAGTCACTCAGTCGTGTCTGGCTCTTTGTGACTGTAGCCTGCCACGCTCCTCTGTCCATGGGCTTCTCCAGGCAAGAATGCAAAGTGGGTTGCCATTCGCTTCTCCAGGGGATCTCCCTGACCCAAGGATTGAACCTAGGTCTCCTGCAGGACGGACAGAATCTTAACTGTCTCAGCCACCGGGGAAGTCCATGAGGCTCTTAGAACAGAAATGTTAGTGTTTCTCCAAACAGTCTTTAATTCCTCACTGTCTTACTCTGCTCAGCTTGCCATACTGATCTATCACTGGCTGGGTGGCCTGAACACAGACACGCATTTTCTCACAGTGCTGGAGGCTGGGAGTCTAGGATCAGGAAGCCAGCCTGGGTGGGTTCTGATGAACGTCTCATCCTGGCTGGCAGATGGTCACCTGCTTGCCATGTCCTCCCTTGGCTTTTCCTCAGCACATTCCGGTAGGAAGAAAGGTTTTCCTCCCTCTTCTATTAAGGCTACCAGTCCTATTGAATTAGGACCCCACTCTGTGACCTCATTTCACCTTAATTACCACCTAACGCTTCTTTCTCTAAATATATCATTGCATTGGGAGTTAAGACTTCAATATAGGAATTGGAGGTGGGGGGAGATAGCCCTGCCCTCTTTCAGATACACAATGCCAGGTATCAATGGGGTGAAATTTGTTATAATTTTAATTTGATCATAGCTTCAAGCCCAGTGTTAGTATTTTCTTCCTCACTTGGTATGCATTTTCATTCACCACTTAAATCAACTTCAGGGTATGTGATTTATAGATTAGTCTTACTTTGCCCCAATTGTCAGGCTTTCGCTTTACCCTGAATCTAGTTTCTTTTATTTTTGTTAAAAAAAACAGGTCAGTATGGAATCCTCTATCCCCATTAAACACTTTTACTTGCCATCCTGTCTAGCCCTCATCTCCTCTGTCCTATCTGTAGTAGCACATATATAAACACACACACACACACACACACACACACACACACACGTATGCACATTCTTCACGTGACTGCCTTCTTCTTATCATTTGAGTTAAAAAGCTTCACTGAGGTCTTGACCAACTGTCGTATCTACAGAAGTCAGTCTCATCACATCGCCTGTCTTCTTTTCTCTCTAACACCTAAGACTACTACCATTTTATGTATGGGTAAACTGAGGTCGGGCTAACCCCAGTGGTTCAGTGGTAAAGAATTCACCTGCTAAGCTGGAGAAGCAGGTTCAATCCCTGAGTCAGGAAGAACCCCTGGAGAAGGAAATGGCAACCCATTCCAGTATTCTTGCCTAGAGAATTCCAAGGACAAGGGGGGTCTGGCATGCTATACAGTCCATGGGGTTGCAAAGAGTTGAACAAACAGCTTAGTGACTAAACAACATCAACAATGTCCCATGCAATGCTTGGGATATATTTAGACTAAAACATTACTTGTGTTTCATCTGAAATTCAGATTTAACTGGTCGTCCTGCATTTCATCTGGCACCCCAAGCCAGACAGCTGTTCTACAGCTACATGTATCCTGTGGGTAATGATTATAAGCCTCTGGTGAGTGTGCTAGGGAAAGAAAACAAGCAATACAATCACCTTGAGCTCTCTCATTTTCTTTAGTGACACCATGATGTTCTTTGACAATAAAAACAACAACTTAAATATTCCCAAATGAATATATATTTTACTTTGAAAGATTTGACTTATATCTTTACTAGCTCAGTTCCTTTGATTTTCTGTAAATTCACAACACTTATATATCTAAGCATCAAAGGAACTAGAAAACTGCATGAGTTTGTCAATGCTGAATTCATGTTTGGGTTAACCTGGACAAGCTGTCTTACCTCTCTTTTGGCCTCAATTTCTTCATTTGCAAAATGAAGATAATAAAAGCACCTGTCTTATAAGGTTGTGAGGAGTGAAGGAGAAAAATATGTACAAAAGTGGCCAGTAGTTCAATACTCACCATAGAGTAGACACTTAATACAGGCTTCCCTGGTAACTCAGCTGGTAAAGACTCTGCCTGCAATGCAGGAGACCCCGGTTCGATTCCTGGGTTAGGAAGATCCCCTGGAGAAGGGATAGGCTACCCGCTCCAGTATTCTTGGGCTTCCTTGGTGGCTCAGACAGTAAAGAATCTGCCTGCAATGCAGGAGACCTAGGTTCCAATGCTGGGTTGGGAAGATCCCCTGGAGGAGGGCATGGCAACCCACTCCAGTATTCTTGCCTAGAGAATCCCCATGGACAGAAGAGCCTGACGGGCTTCAGTCCATGGGGTCACAAAGAGCTGGACACAACTGAGCGACTAAGCGCACGCACAGACACTTAATATATAATGGTTTTGTTTTTCTTGCCTCACCACTCCGTTTCTGAGTGAACAGCATTGCATTCCCAGACTGTTGCAAAATATTAGGCTAAAGAAATTACACAGTTATGTCTCAAAGAAATTTTGATCCTTACTTACAATAACCAGATAACCAGCAAAGCCAAAGCAAATGGTTGATTTGTTCTTTCAACATAAACTCAGCAAGTACTTCTTGAGGACCTAACAGATGCCAGGCAGTGTTCTAGGAGCTGGGAATACATAGTAAACAGAGCAAAGTTGCTATTTTCACATGAGAGTTGGTTATAGTGTGCATGGGCATGGGAGGTGGGGAAAAAATGATGAATAGATTAGCAGAAAAATGTGTCACCTTTTACATGAAGCAACCATTTAGGACAAATATTGTGAAAATGGGCCCTTGAATTTGGTTATGTGGAGGTCACTGGTGATCTTGATAACAACTTTTTGCTTCCTGAGATTGTTTAAAAGAATGTTAGGGAAGGAGGAATGAAAACTGACCTTTTCCAGTCCTGTGGCCACTGCTGAGTTTTGCAAATTTGCTGACATATTGAGTGCAGCACTTTCACAGCATCATCTTTTAGGATTTGAAATAGCTCAACTGGAATTCCATCACCTCCACTAGCTTTGTTCGTAGTGATGCTTCCTGAGGCCCACTTGATTTCTCATTCCAGGATGTCTGGCTCTAGGTGACTGGTCACACCATCGTGATTATCTGGGTCATGAAGATCTTTTTTGTACAGTTCTTCTATGTATTCTTGCCACCTCTTCTTAATATCTTCTACTTCTGTTAGGTCAATACCATTTCTGTCCTTTATTGAGCCCATCTTTGCATGAACTATTCCCTTGGTATTTCAAATTTTCTTGAAGAAATCTCTAGTCTTTCCCATTCTATTGTTTTCCTCTATCTCTTTGCACTGATCCCTGAGGAAGGCTTTCTTATCTCTCCTTGCTATTCTTTGGAACTCTGCATTCAGATGCTTATATCTTTCCTTTTCTCCTTTGCTTTTCACTTCTCTTCTTACAACTATTTGTTAGGCCTCCTCAGACAGCCATTTTGCCTTGTTGCATTTCTTTTTCTTGGGGATGGTCTTGATCCCTGTCTCCCGTATAATGTCACAAACCTCCATCCATAGTTCATCAGGCACTCTATCAGATCTAGTCCCTTAAATCTATTTCTCACTTCCACTGTATAATCATAAGGGATTTGTTTTAGGTCATACCTGAATGGTCTAGTGATTTTCCCCACTTTCTTCAATTTAAGTCTGAATTTGGCAATAAGGAGTTCATGATTTGAGGCACAGTCAGCTCCCAGTCTTGCTTTTGCTGACTGTATACAGCCTCTCCATCTTTGGCTGCTAAGAATATAATCAATCTGATTTTTGTATTGCCCATCTGGTGATGTCCATGTGTAGAGTCTTCTCTTGTGTTGTTGGAAGAGGGTGTTTACTATGACCAGTGCGTTCTCTTGGCAAAACTCTATTAACATTTACCCTGCTTCATTTTTACTCAAGGCCAAATTTCCCTGTTACTCCAGGTGTTTCTTGACTTCCTACTTTTGCCTTCCAGTCCCCTATAATGAAAAGGACATATTTTTTGGGTGTTAGTTCTAAAAGGTCTTGTAGGTCTTCATAGAACTGTTCAGCTTCAGCTTCTTCAGTGTTACTGGTTAGGGCACAGACTTGGATTACTGTGATGTGGAATGGTTTGCCTTGGAAACAAACAGAGATCATTCTATCGTTTTTGAAATTGCATCCAAGTACTGCATTTCAGATTCTTTTGTTGAGTATGATGGCTACTCCATTTCTTCTAAGTGATTCTTGCCCACAGTAGTAGATATAATGGTCATCTGAGTTAAATTCACCCATTCCAGTCCGTTTTAGTTTGCTGATTCCTAGAATGTCGACATTCACTATTGCCGTCTCCTGTTTGACCACTTCCAATTTGCCTTGATTCATGGACCTAACATTCCAGATTCCTATGAGAGTTCCAGGAAAACATCTATTTCTGCTTTATTGACTATGCCAAAGCCTTTGACTGCATGGATCACAATAATCTGTGGAAAATTCTGAAAAAACTGGGAATACCAGACCACCTGACTTGCCTCTTGAGAAACCTATATGCAGGTCAGGAAGCAAGAGTTAGAACTGGACATGGAACAACAGACTGGTTCCAAATAGGAAAAGGAGTACGTCAAGGCTGTATATTGTCACCATGCTTTTTTAACTTATATGCAGAGTACATCATGAGAAACGCTGGGCTGGAAGAAGCAGAAGCCGGAATCAAGATTTCTGGGAGAAATATCAATAACCTCAGATATGCAGATGACATCACCCTTATGGCAGAAAGAGAAGAAGAACTAAAGAACCTCTTGATGAAAGTGAAAGAGGAGAGTGAAAAAGTTGGCTTAAAGCTGAACATTCAGAAAACTAAGATCATGGCATCCAGTCCCATCACTTCATGACAAATAGTTGGGGAAACAGTGGAAACAGTGGCTGACTTTATGTTTTTGGGCTCCAAAATCACTGTAGATGATGATTGCAGTCATGAAATTAAAATACGCTTTCTCCTTGGAAGGAAAGTTATGACCAACCTAGATAGCATATTAAAAAGCAGAGACATTACTTTGTCAACAAAGGTCCATCTAGTCAAGACTATGGTTTTTCCAGTAGTCATGTATGGATGTGAGAGTTGGACTATAAAGAAAGCTGAGTGCCGAAGAATTGATGCTTTTGAACTGTGGTGTTGGAGAAGACTCTTGAGAGTCCCTTGGACTGCAAGGAGATCCAACCAGTCCATCCTAAAGGAAATCAGTCCTGAATATTCATTGGAAGGACTGATGTTGAAGCTGAAACTCCAGTACTTTGGCCACCTGATGTGAAGAGCTTACTCAAATGAAAAGACCCTGATGCTGGGAAAGATTGAGGGCAGGAGGAGAAGGGGACGACAGAGGAGGAGATGGTTGGATGGCATCACTGACTCAATGGACATGGGTTTGGGTGAACTCCAGGAACTGGTAATGGACAGGGAAGCCTGGCGTGCTACAGTTCATGGGGTCACAAAGAGTCGGACATGACTTAGTGACTGAACTGAACTGAACTGAGGGAAGGAGGGAGTTGAGAAAGAAAGAAACTTCCCTATAAAGCAAGCAGAAAAAGTTGTGTGGCTTTTAAAAGGGGATATGGAGTTAAAGGATTTTTAAAATGGCAGTTATGACAGCATGGTTAAGCTGAAAGAAATGACCAATAGAGAGGAACCGATAATGCAGAAGGCAGACAACTCTAGGAGTGAGTGCTTGGCGAGTTGATAAGGCAAAAGACTCCAATGCACAGGAGGATTTGGGCTTTGAATGCTTCCAGGACCTTCTGCTCACTGCAGAAAGAGAGGGCATCAAGTGTAAGAGGTTGAGGAGGATGTGGGGGCTTAGTCGACTTGGCAGTGAGAATATGTGGAAGTTCTCCTCTAGCTTCTCACTTATCATAATCAATAATTATTGATTGTTAAGTTGAAAATAATTATTGATGTTAAGAAGTGATAGCTTCCTCGTACCAAGCACCCCCAAATATCTGGGATATATAGCATCATGTCCCCACTCCTCCTGTGCACAGGAGACTGATACTTAATTCATTCACAGTCAGCTCTTCCGGCCCCCTGTGCTGTTCCCAGGCTGAGGCACTCGTGTTGTGATGATTTCCAGCCGTCACATGTTCCTCTCCATTGAGATAAACTTCTTCCAGAAGAAGCTGCCCATCTTGACAAGTCTGTTTCGCGTCCGTGCTTCATTGCACAGCCAGACCTGAAAGTGACGGGAACTGACAAACTCTCTGAACTTGTCCCGTTGGATTTGTCTAATGGGCCTTTGCCTGACATAGATGAAAAAGTCATTGACAGAAGCAGACCATTCACCATGAGCCCGAGCAGAGGTATAAGCAGCGACAGACGAAACAGGTCTCGAAACGAAGCTGGGAAATTCAGGACACGTGATGGTCTCAAGGAGATCTCTGCTTTCAAACGTCAAGATGAAATGGATAGGACTGGGTTTTGCAGCCCCAAATCATCTGACTGGTTAGTGAGAAAGCCAGGCCCCCGCTCCCTTTCTAACTATACCAGATTGACAGAAGCTGTTTAGTGGTGATGTGGGGGTCAGGGGTGACTTTCAACAGGACACTCCAGATCCAAAGTGGGGTGGGGGGGGTATTCTCTTTCCAGAGGTAGTGAGACCAAAAAGAAAAAAATAATAACCACCGTTTAAAAATTCTCAGCCATTTAGAAATTCTAGTCTGAAGGCAGAATTCTTCCTGAAGGAAGCTTTCAGACAGAAGAGTCACATCTTAGCAGTGATATTTTTAGGTTCTATAATCAACACCTAACGTGAACATCATATAAACTTAGTATTACCCTTGAAAAGCCCTTATATCACCCACAAGACATACAACCTTGTGTTCTAGTTTCTCTCCACACTGAAATTTGATGATTATTCCACTTGATTAAAGGAGCAAACAGAAGGGAAATCCATGGGCAGATGTCTGGTCGTGAGACCATTCTGCCTCTAAGGCAGCTATCAGATCCCTAGCTTTGAACTGGGTGGAAAATGCCAAGAGCTCTTTTTGGGCCACAGGTTTTACTGTATTTCCTTTTTAATACTATATCTTGACAACCTTTAAAAATGGTACAGGATGTGTTTGGTATTGTGAGGGTTAAATGAAATCATGACAGTGCATCAGATGCAGATTGGGGTGAAAGCCTGAGTGTCGATTCATGCTAAACTAATACCACCCCATTCCATTTACTTTAAGAAACATTTCAGATAGTCCAGTGGATATAGAAAGTCTGAGTCTCCTTTAAAAGGAGACGTTGGCTCAGTGAAGAGTTATAATGGCTTCATTAAGGCAATTTAATTTATTAAAGTATTAAGGCAATTTCTTAAATGAAAAAAAATTACAAAAGTACCCAGGGAAAGAGGGTACTCTGCCAAAAGACGGTTGGTGGGTATTCAAAGGGGAAGAGGAGGACATCTCAGTAGCAGCCCAACATTGGAGTCTGGAAACCAGCACAGGGAGGAGAGAGAGATGGCAGGACAGAAAAGGTGCCCGGGAGGACCAGAGCCTGAGCAACAAGAGGGGCCTTGAACAAGGAGAGAGAGAACCAGTAGGCGCTGATGTGCTCGGGGAATAGAGATCGGGGCTCAACTTTCGTGTTTCTCTTCTGACTTTTGAAATGCCCTGTGATCTTCTCAACACTCTGAAAGAGTCAGTAATCTGCTACAGCTAATGTGGCGGGGATTATGCAGTGGCTCAGAGTCCAAGCTGGGATAGGAGAACTGGGAGTGCTACCTAACCTTCCCAGGAGCACCCTTCCCTCCAAGGGTGGAAGCATCTCTGTACAGTTGTTGCAGGCCCAAGGAGGTGAATAGCAAGTGCATCAGAGGAGTCCAAGGTGAAGCAGAGACGGAAACTTAGGAGCCAGATTGTAGAGAGGACACAGCCGGAGGATCCCACACAAGAGTGGACTGAGACAGACGTCCCTTCTCTCCAACACGCTGGTATGAGAGCTGCCGAATCCAGGGCCTCTGGGGTCAGCAGGCAGCACCAAGGACTGAAGATGCTTAGCATAAACTTACAGACTAAGTAAAAGTGCTGGGCTCCTACTGGAATTAAACCTCACATCTGCTAAGTAACCTTGGCTTTTAAAACATGTGAGGATGAGTCAGACAGTGAAACAATACACTTTCTTGGGCTTCCTACTGCTGCAGGCTTCCAGGCTGCGGCTCCAACATGGGGGTCCTCGGGCAGGTAACCTCTGAGGGGGGAGATGCAGATGGGTCTCCAGCCTGTTTGTGTTTTCGACAAAGAGTCCTGAGAGCTAGCGCTGCCTGTTCTTCCTCTTGAGAGGAGATTTATGACTGTGGGCTCATGGATCATATCCAAAGTAGCATCTCTGTGGGCCCCACAAGACGCAGCTCAGCCTTCAGCTGTTACAGAGATAAGTAGAAACCTCTTCTATTTGTTCAGCGTTTCAGGGCTTTAAAGGAAATGCGCACTCCTGTTTCTGCCTGCATTTCTTGGTCTGCCACTACAAGGCTGACTCATCCTTCTTGGTCTGGGTTCTCCTGGAAGCAGAATCTCAGTCAAGGACTGAGTGTTTTCCGGGATCAGAAAACGGGAGAGAGGGAGCGGAGAGACTGAGGCAGGGTCTCACCGTAGTACATCACTGAGGTGTCCACTAACCATTTACAGAGAGGGCCTGGGGCCCTGATGCGTGGGCACTGGTCTCTCGGTAGTTGCAGGCTGGGGGAGGGGAGCATTAACTCCTCTGTTTGAGCTTTCCTTGTGTGAAGCTCCTACAGCTTCAGAAAGGGCCCTAAGGCTGAAAAGCAGAGAGAGGAGGCCATGGGAGTAAGCTTGAATGGGCATAAATGTAGGTGGGGGCTATGGTGCAGGATACTCAGAGTGTCTGCTCCCATCTCTAATGCAAGAGATGGGGACCCACTGCTCTTGGGGTGTGCCAGGACTTGGCTTCACGCCCCCTCTTTTGGCCCCTCCCTGCTATACTCCATTGTGTAAGCCCAGGATGCCTTCCCTAGACTGTGTGCCCCCTTCTTGCTTTCATCACACTCACTCTCAGGGTTTTCCATGCACTGAAATATGTGAAGAGCCCAGCGCATTGCAGCAACTCGGGGGAAATGAGTTCCTTTCTCGGTTTCCTCCTTTACCTTCTACTAAACTTCCTTTTTCCTCTTTCTTTTCCTCATAACACATGGTGGCCTGTCTGGTGTGAATCCTGCAGATGCTTATCTTTTTTCTCCCCTCTCCCCCGGCAGTTATCTGGTCCCAGGGTCAGCACTCCCCTCTGTGTCGATGCCTCTGCCCCTCTAGGGAGGGTCTCTCTTTCTATCTCTGACCTTCTGTTAATCCTCACTCACTTCAGAATCACCTGGTTATTTTCACGCTCAAGTTTGGGAACCTCAGACTTTCCTGGTGGCTCAGTGGCAAGGAATCTGCCTGCCAATGCAGAGGACGGGGGTTTTTATCCCGGGTCAGGAAGATCCCCTGGAGGAGGAAATGGCAACCCACTCTAGTATTCTTGCCTGGGAAATCTCATGGACAGAAGAGCCTGGTGGACTACAGTCCGTGGGGTCATAAGAGTCGGACACGACTTAGTGACTAAACATTGGGAACATTAGCAACATTGGGAACCTTGCCTCTACAGTGGAATCTCACACAGTGGGTTAAATGCACCTTTTTGGCCGTCTCCCGCTCACCCCAGTTCCATATGCTAAAAGGGACCTGGCTTTCTACTCCCACCCATGCCTCCCTGACTCTTCCCAATATCCTCCCTGTCCCCACAGAAAAAGAAAACACAGACTCTCTATTTCTGGTCTTGCTGCAATCAATCCATGTCCTCATGTGTTCAGAACCCTGGAGCCACATTTGATTCTTCAGTCCTTCTGGAAGGGGCTCATAGGCCACAGTGTGGGGTCAGAGAGAGGCAGTGGCAAGGCTGTCTTGGAACAGATCAAGAGGTGAATAGCCAAGTTTGCGAGGTCTTCGGCAACACACTGGGGGCTGTAGGGTCCCAACGTCAAAGCGAGTAATAGAAGAATTGTTAGAGCCTGGCTTGTACAACCCCTCACGTTGCTGATGAAGAAGCTGAAGCCCAGACTGACAAAGGTCACTCGGCCAGCTCATTCAAGAGGGACAGAGCCCTTCCTCCTCAGTGCCCTTCTCACAGTGATACCAATTAACAAGGAGCTCATGTCAGGGACTTTTGGGTAGAATACAGAGCTCAAACAACAGTTATTTCGTATAAGTGAAATTTTGGTTTAGAAGTGTCTGGCTTCAGGGGATGTTCAAACCAAGAGCTTAAGTATGCCGATAAGGGCCGGTGGATGGAGTGCCCTGATGAGCTGAATCCGGACTCTATGACCCCCCGGGGATGATGTGGGAGACTCAGAGAGATATGGGCTGTTGCAGACAGGGAGAAAAGACACTAGATAGTCATAGAGCCAGCAAAGAATCACTACAAAATCCAAAAAAGGACAGAGGTATGTGATCTGAGGTCTGAATTGTCCAAGGTCATGGCCAGCCTGTGTTCATCTCAGGACAATCTGGATGGAGGTCTGGGTTTGGGGTTGAAACCAGAGGGAGCTCTGGGACTTTTCGTTGGATGACGGCCTTCCATAATTAGTCCCTGTGCCCTGAACATTCTTCCTGTCTGTTCAGAGGGCAAGACTACATTCTTGGGATGACCTAAGACTCCCCCTGGAGAACCTGGTGTACTGGGTGGTTTTGCTTATTTCTAGGAAGTGGGGAAGAGGAGGGAGGCTGGGAGAGCTGCCCAGCCAGGACCTAGACCTTCCCTCTGGGCAGCGTCTTCCTTGGTTAGCTGGTCAGTGGTCAGGACCCTGTAGCCCGGCTCTCACAGTCAGTAGGACTTGAAGCTCTACTTCTTCTTCACGGTGCCTGTAGCATCAATCTCTCCCTCTTCTCTCCACTGCCAACCTTCAGCTCAGGTGTGAATATCCTGGTGCCAGGGCCACCCGCCAGAGTTTGCAAGCTGGTCTCCCAGGCTTGCTTCTTACCTGTTCCAGCATATCCTGTGCCCGTGCCAGGGTACTTGCTTCCAATACTGATTTTGTCATATTATCATTCTCCTGCTCAAAAGCCTTCAGTGAGCCCATCCCCACTAAAAGCAAGAGCAGGTCCAGGCTACTAATCTGGGTTCAAATATCACCTCCACTGAGACCCCTGAGAGACATGTTGAGTGAATGAGTGAGTGAAAGTCACTCAGTTGTGTCCAACTCTTTGTGATCCCATGGACTGTAGCCCTCCAGGCTCCTCCGTCCATGGAATTCTCCAGGCAAGAATACTGGGGTGGGTGGCCATTCCCTTTTCCAGGGGATCTTCCCGACCCAGGGATCAAACCCAGGTCTCCTGTATTGCAGGCTGACTCTTTATTGTCTGAGCCAGCAGGGAAGCCCTGGAGACCCATGTGCCGTGGTGATCATTCTTGTCTTCAAACCCCAGCAGCACTGAGTGTCACCCTCGGTTAGAAATGACCAGCTTTTCCAGCTTTCCATTGCTAACTATGGTTTTATATGTGTCTTCTTACTTTGATTCCGTGATCTTGGCAGACAGAGATGTACTTATCTAACTATCTCTCTGTGTCCGGTATACAATGGATGAACAAATAGTATTAATTGATACAAATAGTATTAATTGGCTGGAGTTAGACTCATGCTTGGAATTTTGGTCAGTTAAGACTTTCTTATTATAATATTTTTAAATCTCTACAAATGTAAGTTCAAATTATGAGATGGGAAGAAGATAAATGGGAGAGATTTTCCTACCCTTTTCTTACAATTAATTTTCCTTGTCTGCTTGAGTATTTTTCAGCATCAATATCTACCTCGGACTTAATTTAGCAGAAAATGCTCTTAAAACCTAACCAGTGTGCATTCCTAGAATTCAAATGGGCATATGGATTGAAATACCAAATTTGTCATGTCTCCAGCATGCAGGCTCAGAAGAGTATTTCAAAAAACAACACACACACACACAAAATGGGTTTGAGGCCAAAACAATTTTAAATGGGAGTTTTTGAAGCATTAAAAAAGTTTCACAGGAGTGCTTTTTCTTGATTCTCATCCATTTAATTATTCTGTAGTTATGAGGCCAAAATTCAACTGTTGGAAAGGCCTCTGCATCCCTGTCTTCAAATGGGCTGGCATGGTTGGGATAGCCCTAGCAGAGAGAGATTGCAAATGGTACAGACTTGTGTGTTGGGAATTAGGAAAATAGGCTCCTTTGGTGAGTTGTAGCTGGGGTAGTGTGACATGGCCACTTGATGGGAGCTGGAGGTACCCTGGTGGAGAAAATACAGCGTGGAGAGAGTCAGGTATACAACTGCCACTTGGCGTTTTCCTGTAACTTAGGTCGGTCAAATGCTGAGTCCCAGTTTATGTTCCAAACCACTGGACCCTCATTCTGTGACCAACACTGATTGATTGTTTTCAGTGTTGACCAAGAGGCAGTCAGGCAGAAGCTGCCTTCACTCAAAGGGACCAAAGTGAGGGACTCTCTTGGCAGAAGTGGAGAAATAAGGGCAAGGAGTTGATAGGCCCCTTCCCCCCCACCCCACTACAGTTATTGCTGCTGTCCTTCCTCCTGTACCCGTGGAACAATCAACTAAAAAGCTAATGCTTATAAAACTGCTTCTTTTCTGTTATCACTGCCTGCAATGCAGTGGAATTATTTGGTCTTGCTTTGGTGGATGGGTGGGTTGGGGGAATGGTCGTGGCTGTGGGTAAGTAGACACCTGGGGCAGAGCCTGAGTATTCCTGTGTCAGTGGCAGGACACGTGTTCACCAAAATGTTTATGCACACGGAGACTCACGTATCTGGTCCTGCAACGCAAAACAGTCATCATTGTTTATATGGGCTGAATCGTCCCCAGATTCACATGTTGAAGCCCTACATCCCAGGACCTATGAATGTTACAGAGTTTGAAAATAGGGCCTTTAAAAGAGAAAATAAGGTACGATAAGAGGAATTAAGGGTCATATGGGTGAGCCCTAATCCACTGTGACTGGTGTGTCCTTATAGAAACAGGAGATTAGGACACAGACACGCACAGAGGGAAGACCATGTAAAGACATGGACACCTTCATCTAGGACTTTCTGCCTCCAGAATTGTAAGAAAAGAAATTTCTGTTGTTTAAGCTATTCAGTCCTTGGTGTGGGCTGACACAACTGTTAAGAAGGAGCCAAGAGAGAGAGAGACAGACTTAAAATGGAGAAGCACAACTTTGTGAAAGCCCTGAGTTTTATTGTGAATGAATAAAGGAAGGCATCCATTCATCCTTCAGCATGCACTTTTATTTCAGACCCTTAGAGAGTGGCACACAGCAGCTGGAAGAAGCCCTCCCTTTCATGGTCCCCAGTTGAGAAAATGAAACATACCGGGGAGGGCTTAATAACCTCTGGTCACCAGCTGCTGGTGCCCTGGCTCTGGGAGGCGAGGATAAATCTGGTGTTCCACTGATTGCCGCACACATAACCAAGATCACTGGGATTAAGCAACTATTATCTTTTCATATTTTCATTGAACCTGATCCTGGAGAACCAATGTTATCCCCAAACTTTATGTCCTCTGTTTGTCTATAGTCCTGGCTTGCATTGTGAGTGTTCAAAACAGACAAAATATTTAATATCTTTTTATTGCCCCTCTCAGCACTGTGCAAGGGCCTGGCTGGCCTGAGCGCGCAGCGTGGACCAGCAGGCTCGCCCACTGAGCCGCTCTTACCAGCTGCTTTGTTAATGGCTCTAGCAGGTGGCGCTGTATTGAGGGGAGGACAGGAAGGCTGTCCCTGGAGGCTGGGCGAGCATCTCTGGGTAAACGGGTAAAGGACCATCTTGTCAGCTTGAGACGCTGCGGCTCCCCACGCCCCGCTTCTTCAGCTGATTTCTCCCTCCTGACTCATGTCTGCTGCCTCCTTTGAGTTACTGTGCAAACGTTTAGCCAAGAGGCCATACCAGACCTCGCGCTTATTTACGACCGACGAGCCGGGGAATCTCAGGGAGGCACTGAAGCAGCATTCCAGACCGAGCCTTCTGGTCAAATAAGGACAAAGTGAACCACGCCTTTCATTCTTGGCCACTGAAGTGTGTGCCTCAGGGCGCCCTGTGCTGGGGCATTCGCCTCCCCCAGGGCAGGCCGATCCTTGACTGGCTCCCCAGACATCAGTGAGTTAGGAGGGAGCAGGGACAGGAGGTGCTGGGGGCGGGGCCCTGTTTGTTCCTCTTTCTGTGTTTCCTACAGGAAGCCAATTGTGCCTTCTAAAGCAGAGGTGCTTTTGCCATTATATATATCCTGTTTGGCTGCAGGAAGCCTTCTAGAAAAAAAAAAAAACCCTCAAAGAGGGGCAGGAAACAATGCAGCCTGTCTAAGACACACATACGGGTACGTGCACACACATGCACACACGTGCACACACAGCTGAAAAACAGCCCAAAGGAAGGGAGGCGTAGCTGCCAAACTGGAGGAAGAATCACCGAAGATATCAGCCTCAGTGAGGGGACTTGAAAACCAGGGTGGCCCTGCCTGGCAAAATTTCTCACTCAAAAAGCCTCCAGGTGTGCTTGCCACCAACCAGAAAAGTTGCATTTGCTATCTGTAAACCCAGGCCTGCTTCTTCCTCTTGTGAGGAACATGATAACTCCCCACCTCTGGGTGGGAGGACTTTAAGATCCAGCGAGGTGGGTAGGTTCAATTAAACAAAAGCACAAATGGTCAACCCCAGGGGTGGGACTGTTTCAGGAGTTCTGATGATGTAGTTATTGCTGTTCAGTTGCAAAGCTGTGTCTGACTCTTTGCGACCCCACACACTGCAGCATGCCAGGCTTCCCTGTCCTCCACTGCCTCCCGGAGTTTGCTCAGACTCATGTCTGTTGAGTTGGTGATGCCATCTAACCATCTTCTCCTTTTGCCTTCAATCCTTTGCAGCATCAGGGTCTTTTCCAAAGAGTCAGCTCTTTGCATCAGGTGGCCAAAGTATTGGAGCTTCACTGAGGCTGTGCTATTATTCTATTTGTTTAGTAAATGATAACCCTAATACCTAAGCAGTTAGGCCTACTATGTGCAAACCCCTTAGGTAGCAGAGTGTCTAGTGGGAATGGCATCAGTTAGGACCATTCCGTCTATCAGCTCTGGCCTGGAGTCTAGCCAGTCTGTAAAAGGGACCTAATGCTATCAGCTAGCAAGCAAACAGCATAAGGCATGCTGCTGCTTGGAACACTGCAAGTGCTTCATGAGACATTTGAAGACAAGAGGGTAAGTGAGCTTCCATTTCCTCCTTATACATTAGTCTACAGCACTTATTTGGGTGATCATGATGGGGAGGGTTTTTAAACGAATCCCTCTGGGGTGGGGCTGGAGAATGCTTCTTTATAAGATAAATATTTATAACTAAAATAAAAGGGCAAAAGGAAAAGGAAATAGGCCCTAGGCTTCCCATAAATATTTTCCCATCTCTTGGTCTTTTTTTTTTTTAAGAGGCATTTCTTTCTGTCTCATCCTCTCCAGCCCCAGCCCTCTACCTGCTGCTCCTGCCTTGTCTCCAGGGAGATTCCTCCCCTCCACCCTCCGTTACAGCTGTTCCCAGGAGGAGGAGCCCCTACTCTGCTGGCGGGGTGGGGGGTGGGGGGTGGGGTGGCGGGGGTGGTGAAAAGGGCCCACTGACGGAGCTGTTTCTCCACCTCTCATCAGCTTCTGTCCCCGCGCTATGGTTTTATCAAGGAGTCTCTCTGACACACATGCTTTCACAGCTAGGATAACGAGAGCTGGCTCTGCCTCATACCCCTTCCCATCCTTCGTCTCAGCGACCCCCTTCCCTTCCCCTGCCACATGCTTCATCCCGAGAGCATCCTTCGGGAGCACTGGGGACACCCCCATCCCCGTCATCAGGGCCAGTTAGGAGGCTGTGCAGCTGGCTGGGAGCATAGACCTTTGCAGGCAGCGTGGCTGAGATGTGAATTCCCCGCAAGCACATCCCGGATGCACTGTGATGAGTCCTCTTTGGGGGAGGGGGGAGGGATAGGAGGAAACAAAGGAGGACGAAAGGAGAAAGGTGGGCAGCTCAGGACTGCACCTCTTTATTGTTCCTTTCCAAATGAGATGGCAAACCTCAGTGAAGTCCTCAGGGGCTGTGTCTGGCATGAGTCAGCAAGCAGCACAATTTACTGCCAGTTGATTAAATTAGCATTTGTTATAAGCCAGAAAGGAAGGGGGGAGGGTGTCATGTGCAGGGATAGATGGAGAATGAAGAAAATCTTCTTCATGCCTTTTGAATTATTTATGGCCTGGAACTTTACATGCTAAAACCTAACCAGACTTGATAGAGAGAGCCTGAGAAGGATTCTCTCCTCCCTTAAAGCCACAGAGCACACGCTTTTGGTCCCCTGGAGGACCAGGGGAGTGCTAACAATGACAGACTCCAGTGAGAAAGTGGAACTCTTTCTTAATTTCATTATGACCTTGAAAACAGCAATGCTGCATAGAAATCCTGCCTCCACCAGTCACAGAAGACTTAGATTTCTCAGTAACCTTGTGAGCTGTGGCCACGAGTGTGTGAATGCATTCCACTTTGATTTTGCCGTGTGGGAACTCAGGCTGACTGTCAGATCAGTGGACAAAGGATAGGTCTCTTCGATCTTCGCCTCTGGCTTCCAGCCAGATGGGAGAGAAACAAAGACTTTGGAGTCTCTGCCTTCCTTCCCCCACCCCTCTCCCTCCTCGCCTCTCCTCCTGCCTTAACCGCTTTGAGCCGATTAATCTGGATAGAGTCTCCTGACTGCTCTTACATTTGGGGAAATCATGTCTAATTGTTTAGGGTGTGAAATGAAGTGATACAGTCTCAGAAAGGGGCCCTCCTTTCAGAAGGCGTGCAATGCGGAAGAGAGAACCCCATGCTGGGTGTGTGTGCAAGGGAGCTGGGCAGGGTGGTTGACAGCGCAGGGGAGCAGTGTGTGTGACTCCCAGCTGCTCCTGCTGGGTACCAGGGTGGCCTGGGGAGCATCTTTTGTTCTTGACTCCTCTGACTCCGGCTGGGGGGAAGGGTGGAGGGGGAGGTTGGCACAGCAGGACAGACCCCACACCAGCCCAAAGGAGCTGCCTCAGTTCATCATCAAAATCTGAAGCTTTTGTCTTCAAGCCCCAGAAAACAGGCAAACTACTGGGGTCCCCCTATAGATTCATTGCCTGCACCCCAAATAGCTGTAGGATATCCTTCTTTTCACTGGAACTATTGCCCATGGACCACACAAAGGTTTTCACTGAACTAGAGAGAGAGAGAAGAAGACAGTAGTAAGGGAAGAGTGGCTGGCTGAAAGAAGGAGAGACAAAAGCCACGTGGCAGATAACAGGGAGCAGAGTCAGACAAAGAGCTGGGACATGTGCTTTGGTGGAAAAAAAAAAAAGAGAGAATGCAGTCATTTCCTTGCTTCATCACTGTTAGCTCAATTTACCCGTAAAATAAATACAGCAAAAAATAGAGTCCAACACTGATCCTTTAGTAAGAACTGAGTCATTTCTTCCAGTTGCTAGCCTAAGTCCTCTATTTTCACCTGCAACAAAGCAGGTGGCATCTACTGCAGTCTGGTAAATGCAAAGCAAGTAAGTGAGGAACGTGCACATGTTTCTCATGGAAAACAGAAGGGATCATAGCATTGAATGGGAGCATGGGGTTTTCTCTCTGTCCCCATTCAGCACCAAAGGAGATCCATGTACCTCAGGCCACAGGGAAGGGCTGGGATCTTACAGCTTGCATGCCTAGTTCTCCCTTAGTTACACCAAAAAGTAAATCGAAGTTATCTTCATAATTTAGGTAAAATCTCCCTTTCCACAAGAATTACTGAGATATTTCAGGCAAATGCAGATCTCAAAAAAAAAAAAAAAATTAAATGGCAGAATTTGAGTTTGGGAGCTCATTAAAAAGCAGTGAGACTTCCTGTGTTGCATCAATTATAAACAATGTGGAGGAGAGAGGGGCTGCTTTTTTCTTTTAAAGAAATTATCTGGAAAATTACCCAGGTCTTCGCTTCCTCTTTTCAGATGGGATCTGGACAGACTGTGTTAAATACTGTAACCTAATTAGGATAGGTTTAGATAATTAAACCAGGAAAAGAAACCAAGAAGCCCAAACTCTGCCCTCAGGCTTGTCTCCGACCAGCTTTACCTTTGATGTGTGTGCGCTCAACTGCTTAGTCGTGTCTGACTCTTTGTGACCCCATGCCTGTAGCCTGCCAGGCTCCTCTGTCCATGGAATTCTCCAGGCAAAGAGTACTGGAGTGGGTTGCCAATTCTTTCTCCTCAAGGTCTTCCTGGCCTAGAGATTGAGCCTGCGTTTCCTGAGTCTCCTGCGTTGGCAGGCGGATTCTTTACCACTGAGCTACCTGTGAGGCTCCTTACCTCTGAGAAGTCAGTTCATCCTCCAGGCATTAGTAGCTTTTTTGCCTCCACCGAATTGAAGCCAACCCCTTTTGCCACTTGTCCACTTTACAGGAATGCTTTAAAAATTAATATATACTATGAAACCAGGAGAGCCTCAGAGGAACGATCCTATCTCAACACGAAGCATTATCAATTCTGTTTTGCCTGCCACTCTGAGTTGGCAATGATATATTGTTCAGAATCTCTCTAAAAATCTCCTTTCTTTTTCTGACCCCCGTGACCAATAATGATGGGAAACAGTGTACTGGAATAAATCCAAGAAAGAAATATTTTTGCCTATCCATCAACTCAGCCAATAGGTTTTAAAGTGAAAGTGACTGCCATCATTTTAAGTGGTTCAGTGATTGTATAAGCTATGTACTGTTGAAGGAGTTTCAGTCGCTGACAATCCTATCCTTCCTTGCCCGGGTTTTTCTTAGTGTTAGAGTTGGTATGGAGAGGAGAATGGAGATTTTGAGTCCTAGGGATTTTGGGAGGTGAATCCTGCTGAGGAGATATATGGTTTTAGTTAATAAATATTCCTAGAATCTGTCCTCACCTTTTCTATCCCTAATACCCCACTTTGATTCAAGCTCATACTGTTTTTTGCCTGGATGTCTGTAGCAGCCCTGGAAGTGGTCCTCTTGACTCCAGTGTTATCTGTGAAGCAATTCTCTACACTGCTGCTAAAAGTACTTCCGGAAAGAGGGCTTTGACTTGTGGGAGCCTCTGTTGTTAGGAAGATGCAGTCCAGGCCCTCCCAGGGGAGGGATACCCATACTCTGTTCATACCTTAGCCACCTTGATCTCCAGCTTCAGCTCCTACCATTCTCTGCCGAATGGATTCTTACTCAGCAGAAGCAAGCTGCATATGCTTTTTACCTTGTTGTATGTGCTAAGTCAATTCAGTTGTGTCCGACTCTTCCACCCTATGGACCGTAGCCCGCCGGGCTCCGCTGTCCATGGGATTCTCCAGGCAAGAATACTTGAGTGGGTTGCCATGCCCTCCTCCAGGGGATCTTCCCGACCCAGGGATCGATCTCAAGTCTCCTGTGTCTCCTTCATTGGCAGCCTGGTTCTTTACCACTAGTGCCACCTGAAACAGTACTGCTATTTACCTTTGACCTTCTGCTTGTGCAGCCCTCTCTGCCAGGACTATCTCAAAGCAAGCAGCCAGAAACGGAGAAGGAACACCCATACTCCTTATCCATCATTCAAAATCAGATCATGTGGCAATAACTTGTCCCTCTTTGTCCTCTATCTCCTCTTGGCTGTGACTGTCTTCTGGATTCTTCCCCTCTGATAACCTGGGCAAGACTATAGCATAAGCTGACATAGAAGGTTATATGGATCTTTCTATATGCTTGTCTACCCACTCCACAGTGAGCTCTCTGAGAAGGAACCTATTAACGTCCTTTTCATCTCTGTTTCTTGCACAATACCTGCCTCATCAAGAGGCTGAACATAGCTGAACACACACTTCTTAGTGTATAAGGCACTGTGCTAGGTGCTTGGGGAACGTTTCCAATCCTAGGCTGTTCAAAGAGAAAAACTGTCTGACAAGTATATCAATAGCATACCTTAAGTGAAGTATTTATCTTTCTTTGAATGAAAGATCCAGAATTACTCAAATAATTAGCAATTGGGGGAACCCTGTGTCAACAGTGGGCCATCTGGCTGTGTGAAGTCACAGCACGTTGCTTTTCTTTGCTGCCATGACTCTGGGGCCTGGGGCTTTCTTGTAGCTGTGGCCTTGGGTATAGAGACCTCCCCCTTCTCTGAAGTTCTCTGCCTTGTATTCTGTTGCCATGGTGACAACCCACTTTCATTCTGGAACTTCACGCATGGGAGAGGGGAACCCTTTACTACCATGGCATACGAGATGAGGCTTATTTAAAAAATAAGTCGACAAGGTTAATCATCAACACATTATGCTACTTCCAAAAATTCTGATTAAGTGGTCGGATAGTTTGTTAGGTATTTCTGAAGGTACTGAAAAATGGATTTGTCTCGGCATATGAGATTGAGTATAGCCTTTGTTTAAATATCAGTCTATGTGCCTGTTGGGATTCTATTTTTAAGGCAAAAAATATTTTTGTTCTCTAAGTGTATCAAAAAACCTGTTTTCAGTCAATCTAGTGGATCAACGAGAAGAGCAAAATTTTTAGAAGGAAAGCTGAGCAATTGTGCAAGGTATGAAAGACTGGTAATACTAAGATTCTAACACCTGTCCAGCACTATAACAAATCTGCTCAAATCTGTTAAAAAGCATGTGAAACCTAGCCATGTATCATTGAAAGTATTTACCTTTTTTGGAATAGAATCAGAAGAAAAAGATGCTAGAAGACTTGCTCTTTAAACCCTTTTATGTATTCAGGTGAGCAAGAGCAGATACGTATTACAGAGCCTAGTTCATTGTTCAGTGACCGAAGAAGCCTGATAGATTCCTTGTGCTCTAACAACTAAGATATCTTAGTCTGCTCCGTGAGCCCTCATAGCTCAGCATCTCTTCTCTGTGCTCCTGGAGAAATCAGGGCTCTCCTTCTAGTTCAAATAGTGGCTTACCCCTGGCTTAAGCCGAGTTCCTTTTGTCTCTTTACCCAGGCAGCTTCTCTTTTCTGGTTTCCAGCTTTTACTCCCAACACAGACGGAGAACTCTGGTTTATTGAAGAGGCTGGCCTCTGCTGAACCTCCTCACGGAATGATGTGGTTCACTGTCTCCTACGTCCTCTGGATGCCTGGGTTCTCCTTTGATCAGATATGCCTTGCCACTGCAGCCCATTTGTCTTCTCTTGGAGGAGCCACACAAGACTCTCATTTATCCCCTGGCAATCAGCTATTGCCATCACACAGACGTGTACAGTGTGTAACAGCGTCACTACACCAGAAGCATCGTATGCTCAGTCACGGGCCAGACCCGGGTAGGAGCTGGACTGGCAGGCTTGTTTGTGACAGAGTTGATCAGTAGATGGTGTTTCTGACAAAAACAAAGGTGACAGTCTGCTTGCTAGGCATCATTCTTAGTGGCTGCCCTGAGCCTGGCCCTACGTGGCTGCCACGTTTAGTTCCTTATGATTCAACATGTAGCTCCAGCCGATTAGATTGGGGGGCGCCTAAAGGAGTGATCCGATTGGATTTAGTCCATTAAGATTCTGAGCTCAGAAATCCCAGTGAGTGGGTGAGCAATGGGAGGTTGGTGTAGCCATCACTGGCCACATCCAGGTTGAAGGTGTAAGGCAGCAGAGACTGGGAGCAAGTAGAATCAGCTGGGTAGAGAAAGGTAACACGGAGCATACGGAAAGTCGGGGGCCAAGAGACTGGAGTAGACACATGAAGGAGGGAGCATAGAAATGCTGAGAGAGACGGAGAGAAGAGTGGAAAGAGAAGGGTGGAAGAACAGTACCAAGAGGAAGAGATGATAAGAAATGTGGAGAGAAGGATGACAAGGGGGAGAAATCCCTAATCTGCTACAGTTCCACTCAAGTTCCCATGGGGTCGCACAGACTAGTACTCAAAAGAGAGCAGGCAATGATACATGCAAAGATTAACATTAATCACAAAGGTGTAATAGGAAATGATGGGACATGAATAGGATTTGAGTATGAGTCTGTGCGACCCCATGGTTCAAATCCTGGCTCATTATTTACTGCCTTTGTAACTGTGGCAAGGTACTTAATCTCTCTGTACCTTAGTTTCTTCATCTGTAAAATGGGTATAAGTACAGTATCTACCTGATAGCAGTACTCTGAAACACAAATGAGTTAACACATGTGAAAGTACTTATCAGGATGTCTGGAACACTATATATGATCTACTTTGCTCTTGGTTTCTACCAAGAGTGCCTCATGTGGGTTGTGAAAGCAGTCACTACGCCCGCCCCCCCAGACTCCATCTGAGTTGAACACATTTGTGAATATCTGCTCCTTATGATCAAAAACAGCTTAACTGTAACACCTTTAGGGTACTTTCCAAATTTTGAATGCCAAAAAAGTCACGTTTTCTTTTGAACTTTATGAAATCAGGATAAAAATAGAAACCAAGTGTGTGCCTCGAGGGAACAGAAATAGGCAGAGTGAAAGAGAAGCCTTTCAAAGTGCGCACCTTGTCAAAACAAGCCATCTCTAATTTGGGCTCATGGGGAGGAAGGCAGCCTGCATCTCCCCTTCCTCTAGGGTTACCTGTGGATCCAAATGCCACATGAGCCATGCTTTCCTTTATGGGGCTTCCCAGGTGGCTCAGTGGTAAAAATCTGCCTGCCAATGCAGGAGACAGGGTTTGATCCCTGAGTCGGGAAGATCCTCTGGAGATGGAAACAGCAACCTACTCCAGATTCTTGCCTGGGAAATCCCATGGACAGAGGAGCCTGGTGCACTACAGTCCGTGGGTCGCAAACGATTCAGACACAACTTAGAGGCCAAACAAGAACTCTTCGCTGTTCTATACTGGATAAGCATGCTCATTTTTTGTTTCATTCCATCATATTATTTCATTTATGCCCTGAAGATTGCACCCTTCTCTCCTTTGGACTTTCCTGGTAGCCCAGATGGTAAAGCATCTGCCCACAACGCAGGAGACCCGGGTTCAATCCCTGGGTCTGTTACTTTTTGGCAAAAGTGGGATTCCTGCACCATCAGCCCACTGTCTGACTCATCATGGCTGATTTTGTTCCCAGGGTTTTTATAAGTGCTGGCAGCAAAGTTTCGTTTTCAAACACCAAGAACAAAGGCCATGGATGTGTTCCGCAGTGGTCAACACTGTTCGAGAGGCTGATTTGCTCCTTGCTGGTGGGAAAAGGAGACCTCGGCTCCAAGAATACTGCAGACCCATGGTTGCCCGTCTAACATAACGACGACATTAGTTTGCTGGGGCCATCTAGCAAAAGTACCCCAAACTGGGTGGCTTAACAGAAATTTATTGTCCCAGAGTTATGGAGACAAAAAGTCTGAAATTAAAATGATTTGTTTTGGAGGCTGTGAGGGCTGTGAAGAATGAAGGAGAATTTGGTTCAGGCCTCTCTTCCAGCTTCTGGTGACTTGCTGGCCATGAGGCTTCTGCTCCATCACCTGACCTCTGCCTTCGTTTTCACACGGCCTTCTCCCTGTGTGTGTCTGTGCCCTCTTTTTGTGAGGATAGACGGTTGTCTTAGGATCCACTTTAATGGTCTCATTTTCACTCGATTATCTCTGTAAAGATCTTATATCCAAATTAGGTCATATTCTGAGGTGCTTGGGGTTAGGCTGCAATATAACTTAATGTGTTGACACAATTCAGCCCATAACACTGAGATATTTGAGAAGTGAGCACTGAAATGGTTCTTGGGGTTGACAGGTTGGTGGTTGGGCTTAATGTCGGTTTGCTGTTAATGGGGTATTTGTGAAGCAAGCCCAGTGGCTATAAAAATTGCGAATCATACCCTCATTGCTTAACACTCTCTGGGCTTTTGTAACTTTATACTCTCTTATTTTTTCTATCCTGGCCTTTCCTCTCCTTAGAGTCCTCTGCTTGTTGGCCCTGGACCCTGCACTTTTACCCCCTTTCTTCTCCATCTGCATCCCCTCTTCTGGGAATCTAACCCAGTTCCGTGGCTTTAAATACCATCCTTAGACTAATGTCTCTCAAATTTATCTCCATGTCTTCAGCCTTGATCCCTCCCTTGAAATCCATGCTCATAAATTTAATTATATGTTGCCTTTTAGTCATACTCACTTGGATGTTTAATGGGCATCTCAAACTTTTAATAACTAGAACTGAAATCTTGATTTCCTCCCATAAGTAGGTTCCTTCCTGTGTTTTTCTCAGTAAATGACACCTCTGGGGTTCAAGTCAAATCTCTGGAACCCTCGCTGAAATGCTTCGCTTTTCCCTCATGTCCACCTGTATTCAATACAGCTACAAGTCCTGTTGATTCTTCTTTTTTATGGGAGTATAGTTGACTTAAAATCCTATATTAGTTTCAGGTGTACAACAAAGTGATTTTTTTTTTTTTGTAGTGAATTGCAGTAAGTCCCCTACATACAAACCTTTGAGTTGTGAACTTTCAAAGATGTGAATATGTGTTTCATGTCTAATCACATGAGTTAGTTCACGTGTCTGGCGTGCTTTGTCACACGTGTGTGTCCTCTACAAGCAGTTGTGCTTCTGTTACTGTATAGAACTGTGTACAGTACAGTAGGACTATGTCTTTATCTCAAGCCAAGGATGTCCATAAGCAAGCATAAAAGCAGTGGTGATGTAGCTGGTACTACTGTCCTTTTTAAGGTACTGTAGTGTGGCAACGGCAACCCACTCCAGTACTCTTGCCTGGAAAATGCCATGGATGGAGGAGCCTGGTAGGCTGCAGTCCATGGGGTCGCTAAGAGCTGGACACAACTGAGTAACTTCACTTTCACTTTCCACTTTCATGCATTGGAGAAGGAAATGGCGGCCCACTCCAGTGTTCTTGCCTGGAGAATTCCAGGGACGGGGGAGCCTGGTGGGCTGCCATCTATGGGGTCGCACAGAGTCAGACACGACTGAAGCGACTTAGCAGCAGCAGCAGCAGCACTGTAAAATTAAAAATGTTTTCTTTAATTTTTTGTGTTTGTTTTTCATGCATTGTTTGTGTGAAAAGTATTATAAACCTATATTACAGTATAGTATTATATAGCTTTTGTGTTAGTTGGATACCTAGGCTAACTTTGTTGGACTTAGGAACAAATTGGACTTACAAACACACTCTTGAAACAGAACTATGTATGTTCATATGTAGGAGACTTATTGTATACGGATTATACTCCATATAAACTTGCTATAAAATATTGGCTACATTCCCTGTATTGTACATTACGTCCTTCTCACTTATTTATTTTATGCCTAGTAGTGTGTAATTCCTTCACCTGTCTTACCAAGTCCTGTTGACTCTTAGTCTAAGATCTCACCAGCATCTGTTTACTTCTTACCATCCCTGTGGCCCTTATTGTGGTCAGGCCATCAGCATCTCTCACGTGGATAACTATAATAGCCTTCTAAATAATCGATCTCCCTTTACTCTTGTTCCCCAGAACTATCCTTCCTGAAGGTGTTCACATTCATGTAGGTCAGATCTTGCTCCCCATTTCACTTTAAATTCTCCACAGCTCCTTGTGGCACTGAAAAAATAAAAAGGCACAAACTCTTGGCTCTGACCAGATGACCTACAATGGATATGTGTTTGCCCACCGTTTTCCACTCCTTATATAAAGGCCTCCAATTCATTCCTGCCTTAGAGTTCTGCTAGCTATTCCCTCTTTCTAGAAATCTCTTCTTTCAGATGTTCAGGGAGCTTAACTACTTCTTGTCATGTAGGTCTCACCTCAGATTTTGCTTACCTAGAGAGACCCTCTGATTACTTAAATTATTATTGTTTTCAGTTCAGTTCAATTCAGTCGCTCAGTCGTGTCTGACTCTTTGTGACTCATGAACTGCAGCACGCTAGGCCTCCCTGCCCATCACCAACTCCCGGAGTTTACCCAAACTCATGTCCATTGAGTTGGTGATGCCATCCAACCATCTCATCCTCTGTCGTCCCCTTCTCCTCCTGCCCTCTCAATCTTTCCCAGCATCAGGGTCTTTTCCAGTGAGTCAGCTTTTCTCATCAGGTGGCCAAAGTATTGGAGTTTCAGCTTCAGCATCAGTCCTTCCAATGAACACCAGGACTGATCTCCTTTAGGATGGACTGGTTGGATCTCCTTGCAGTCCAAGGGACTCTTAAAGAGTCTTCTCCAACACCACAGTTCAAAAGCATCAATTCTTTGGCTCTCAGCTTTCTTTATAGTCCAACTCTCACATCCGTACATGACCACTGGAAAAACCATAGCTTTGACTAGACAGACCTTTGTTGGCAAAGTAATGTCTCTGTTTTTTAATATGCTATCTAGGTTGGTCATAACTTTCCTTTCAAGGAGTAAGCGTCTTTTAATTTCATGGCTGCAATCACCAACTACAGTGATTCTGGAGCCGAAAAAAATAAAGTCTGACACTGTTTCCCACCTATTTGCCATGAAGTGATGGGGCCAGATGCCATGATCTTAGTTTTCTGAATGCTGAGCTTTAAGCCAACTTTTTCACTCTCCTCTTTCACTTTCATCAAGAGACTCTTTAGTTCTTCTCTTTCTGCCATAAAGGTGGTGTCATCTGCATATCTGAGGTTATTGATATTCCTCCCAGCAATCTTGATTCCAACTTGTGCTTCATCTAGCCAAGCATTTCTCATGATGTACTCTGCATATAAGTTAAATAAGCAAGGTGACAATATACAGCCTTGATGTACTCCTTTTCCTATTTGGAACCAGTCTGTTGTTCCATGTCCAGTTCTAATTGTTTCTTCCTGACCTGCATACAGGTTTCTCAAGAGGCAGGTCAGGTGGTCGGGTATTCCCATCTCTTTCAGAATTTTCCACAGTGTATTGTGATCCACACAGTCAAAGACTTTGGCATAGTCAATAAAGCAAAAATAGATGTTTTTCTGGAACTCTTGCTTTTTTGATGATCCAGTGGATGTTTACGTATTATATATAACAATTGTTTTCTATAAATTCTATTCACATCCCATTATTTTCTATTACACCTTTCTGATTAATTTTAATCCTTGCACTTATCACTGCCTGCTCTCTTTTTGTCCATTCACTGTCTGTCTCCTCCCACTAGAATAGAAGCTTCACACCACCAGGTACATTGTCCTACTTATTCAGTTTGTATCCTTAGAGCCTGTGGCAGTGCTTTGCACAATTTAACCATCAATGTGTATTTGTCAAATGAATAAATGAAGAGTTTCTGAGCAAGAAAAGTGAGAGGAACCTGCAGTTAAAATATACCAGGCATGGTTCAAGCCTACCACTGGGATTCATTTTGATCCTCGTAAAGTTCTTTAAGTTAAGTGTTGTCTCCATTTGACAGGTGGGGAGATTGAGGCTCTGAGAGACTAAATAAAGATACTAATCCAGAAGTTCATAAAGTACAGAGCTGAAGTTCTGACTGATTTCCACATATTTTCTACTATGACACAAACTGGAGATGTAAGTATGTAATACAATTAATATTTTAGAAATGAGGGTGTAAGTAAGTTATTGAAAAGTGTCAAGAACAATGTTTATTTCTGAGTCAACTAAAGAAAATAATTTTTTTGACCTAATCTTTGTGATAGCTGGAGAAATTAATTGAAGGATTAAAGATTTCCACAATAGGAGGTGTGCTTATGGTAGATGATTTGAAATAGAAGTTGTAAACTTTAATGAAAGGAAAATTATTAAAAGGAAAAAAAAAACAGTGGAATATTTTTATTACCCTGTTTTGAGATTCACTAACGAGAGGCATAATGTAAGCCATGAAAGTTGGTGGTGGAGGGCTGGGTGGATGGAGAGGACACTGATGATCTTCTAAGATGCTCTATGCCTAGTATAGTGCTACCAGCAGAAGGCGCTCAGGAATATTTGTTGAATGACTGAACTGGAAGAATTAAAGTATGCAAGTCTATGTAGACAGACATTCTTTTCATCTCCCACGTGCTCTTTACCATGAGCAGAGATTAGGATGGGGAATTCTAGCTAACGTGAGTTAGTTCATGTACTAAGTGGCTGGAAATCAGTCACCAGACTTCACCAGGGGGCATAGGTCAGCCCCAGTGTTCAAAGTGTGTGAACATTCTCTGCTTTCGGGTCCCCATCCCCCATCATCTTCATGCACATTTATCCCTCTTATGCCTGTACGGAAATGAAGACTTGATGTGTCACTTTACAAAGATTACCAACTCTCTCTCCTATTATATCTTAATGACTTCACATCCATCCTTTGCTGGCTGTAGTTATGTTTTAGGAGAGCATGATTTAATCCATGATATAGTGCATTCTTGGTGATAACAAGCTATAAAGAATGAGATCCCATTGTAACTTATTTCAATAAATTTCAAGTTACTATATAGAAATACTAGGAATAATCTAGTGAATAAAAGAAATAAAAGAGGAATTTATGACATATTTACATTCTCTAAGGAAATAATGCAAGTACAAAATAAGAAACTAAATTCAGGTAATCAAGAATCAAAGTATTTAAAGAAGAGCTGTTATTTTACAAGATCTGAAATAATCGTTGCACTTGGAATGCAATGAAAAGCAGGAAGTGTGCCAGCTTACAGGGAACCAGTGTCGTGAACCAATACAACCATTTATGGATAAAATTATCCAGGTCAAAACAAACTAGGTGATTCAATTTACAAAGGGCATAGGAGACAATGGGGAAAAGACCCTTTATATAACCAGCAGAAAAGTGTAGGGGAAGTTCTCAGTTCAGTTCAGTTGCTCAATCATGTCCAACTCTTTGCGACCGCATGGACTGCAGCCTGCCAGGCTTCCCTGTCCATCACCAACTCCCGGAGCTTGTTCAAACTCATGTCCATAGAGTCCGTGATGCCATCCAACCATCTCACCCTCTGCCACCCCCGTCTCCTCCTGCCTTAAATCTTTCCCAGCATCAGGGTCCATTCCAGTGAGTCAGTTTGTCAAACCAGGTGGCCAAAGTATTGGAGTTTCAGCTTCAGCATCAATCCTTCCAATGAATATTCAGGACTGATCTCCTTTAGGATGGACTGGTTTGATCTCCTTGCAGTCCAAGAGACTCTCAAGAGTCTTCTCCAACACCACAGTTCAAAAGCATCAGTTCTCCGGTGCTCAGCTTTCTTTATAGTCCAACTCTCACATCCACACATGACTACTGGAAAAACCATAGCTTTGACTAGATGGACCTTTGTTGGCAAAGTAATGTCTGCTTTTTAATATGCTGTCTAGGATTGTCATAACTTTTCTTCTAAGTAGCAAGTGTCTTTTAATTTCATGGCTGCAGTCACCATCTGCAGTGATTTTTGGAGACCCCAAAATAAAGTCTGACACTGTTTCAACTGAATCCCCACCTATTTGCCATTAAGTGAGGGGAAGTTCTACCTCTTGATTAGATGTGGAGACACAAGGAAAGGTAACTCCAATGACACATTTTAACAGAAAACCATGCTTACATTGGAATTGTAAATCAGATCCCCCAGGCAATAGACTGTGGATATGCAGTGGATATTTGCATGCAGGTGACTCTGGGGAGAGAGCTCTGGGAAACAATCCCTGTGGGAGTGTGAGGGAAGAAGGGTGGGGTGGAGGAGAAACTGAATTGTGAATGGCCCTTCAGAGATATCCTGAATTGAGTCAAGGGAGTGGGGCCTTTGTAGCCCAATATTGATCAATTAGATGTGTGCTGCCCCAAGGAGGGGGTGTATGTTTGAGCTAGGCAGGTCCCTTCAGCAACCCCTGGGGAGGAACCCAGCTCTACCACTTAGCACTACCACTTTTGCCAGTGGGGGAATGAGCAGCTCAGTCCTAAAGGTGAGAGAGTGGAGACAGAGAGATATCTCCACAGAGAACCACGGTGTCTAATCTGTTGGAAGCACCACTGGGGGCTTGAAAAGAAAGAAAGAAAGAAGATGGTAGAATGTATGTTACTTAACATAAGATATTTTCTAAATGTAATGCTCTGTTGACCATCTACTTTACCCTGGGTCACTATAGTAACCCCACGCGGCCCCATTCAGACTAAAGGAGGAGCAATCTGAAAACATAAATCCATTCATATCATACTTCTGTTTAATACCCTTCAGTGATTTCCTGTCTTACATGTAATAAAATCCCCCAGCTCTTTGATATGCCTTTGGGTAGGGTGACCATATAATTTATTGTGCAAACTGACATTTTCATGAGGGAAAGGTGGCCTTATAATAATTATAGAGGCAAAAGTCTAAATGAGGACTGTTTTTGGCAAACCAGGATGTACATTCATCCCACCTGTAAGGCTCCTGTGAGTAACAGTTAAGTATCCTTACAGATACTGTGGCTGCCCCCTTCCCCTCTTGCCACCTTCTTCCCAAAGTTCACTCCCCTTTGTCCTCCATTAGGTTCTGAACCACATGAAACTCTCACCCCATGACCCTTGTGTTCAGCTTTTTTTCATGCACTTTTTAAGGCTACCCATTCCCCTTTAATTCTTTAAATCTCAGCTTAAATTTTCCCTATTCAGATGCCCTCCCGTTTAACCTCCATCATAGTACCTGTTTCTTTAATCCACAATCCTAACTATGATATGAAATTATAATCACCAGATTTTAAAGCTCTGTAAGGTGTATCCCTGGTCATTAATTAGCCCAGTGCTAGTCCATACATGTCTGGTGCTCAGTAACTGACAAATAAGGGAGTAAATGAAGAGCTTGGGAAGTTATTCTGAAACAAAAAAGTCGTGTGTGTGTGTGTGTGTTTGTGTGTGTGTGTGTGTGTATTCGGTGAAATGCCCACAGACCAGCAAAGGACAAACACACCACCTACACTGGGAGTTATGGATGTGGCTGCTGACCCTGGAAATGTGGACAAACAGGAATGCAAAACATTAAATAATCAATCTGCAAACACCCAGAGGATCTTAGGCTGCTGGATAATAACCGACAGTTTAGTGATGGGGAGATAGTGTCAGAACAATCTAATTTCCTTTTAAGACAGAGAGACCTTCATCAAAATCATTTATTAAGTGTCTGCACACAGTCGGGAGAAGCCTGTCAGAGGCGGAGGGGCTTGTAGTCAGCTGTGAAGCATCAGATTTAATACATGTTTTGACTTCAGCTAAAATCTGATTTTGCTTCTCTGATAATTTCCTTTCACAGGGCAAACAAATATGAGCTCCTTACAGTAGAAGGTGGTAGCAGAATAGTTACAGGTTTAAGCCCAAATAATTACTAAAGCCTTTAAAAGTTGAAAAAGGAAAAAGCCCCTCATGGTTAAAGCTGAAATCATTTTAAAGGTGAAAAAGGATGCCCTTTTGCCCAGGTCACATGAGGTTAACTTTTCAGGACTCTGCCTCGTAACACCTGACTGTCACAGAAATCAGAATTGCACTGGGATTAGCAGGTACGTTATTGTTGGTTTGGTTGGAATGATTACTGAATGCCCTCCTTGAGAGAGGGTCCAAATGAACTACCAGAAGTATAATCTTTGATCCTAATTCACACGTTAGAATCCAGGGCAGAGTTGGAAGCAAAAAGCAATACCCCTTCAGGGGTCAAGAAGTCATGTGAACTTTCCCAGATACCAGCACCAGGTACTCTAACCTTGACTTTTAGACACAGACAGCATTTTGGGTCAAGCTGACAGACTCAGTCTAGCATCCAGCCATACAGACCTTGCCTGTGTGTGAACTGAATACAAAGCAACTGAAAAATTCCACAACAATAAATGCTTATAGAATCTTAAAGGCAAGCTTCTGGAGAGATGAGCCCCTTAAACATAGTTAAGGGTATGACTTGGGGATACCCAGCCATGGGGATGAGCAGTTCCACCAGCCAGTGAAAAATTCACATTGGACAAGTCGGCAGTGGTGCTGGGGTCCTGGGCTCAGCCACAGCATCCTACCCTATAAAGAAACCTCGGTTTGGGGGATGATGAAAAATATCTTTGTGTCTGTGTACAGAGGGATATGGTAGGGGCAGCTCGGTTACCAGGTGATGCCAAGTGTAGCACTGATGGTGCAAAATCAACCGGGATTTGACATTCCTTCATGTATTCAGTGTTTGAATTTATTTGTGGTTGGATACAGGACTAGGGGCTGGTATACAGTGCAAATAAGACAAATGCCATCTCTGTTGCCATGAAGCTTAGCATTTCCAGAGAATCTGTATTGACTAACCTGATGGGCCATTATATTTCCAGGCCTGTGGGGGTTTGGGGGGTAGAGCTGAATGTAGGAGAACAGGGATTAGGAGGGGTGTGGGGTAGTTGATATTAATAATCTCAGTTAATCGAGTGGCAGAAGCCCGCAGAGACAGAGTCCAGAAAATAATTTTACAATCCATTTTATGTTCTGGGATGGGTTATTGCCCTGAAAAGGGAAAAAGGTCGTTGAATGTTTGCCACATTCAAGAGTGCAGGAAGGTTCCAGTCCTCTGTATGAGTCAGGAGCATTCAACACTACTGACCACATCCTCTTTTTGCCCATTCTACCCTCTACGTTTTGGTGATACTGTATGTACCTCCTCTTGGCCCCTTCCTTTACTGGTTGGTCCTTCTCAGTATCCTTTGCTGGCTTCTTCTCAATTGCTCAACCTGTGAGTGTTGGCATGTCCCAGGCCTCTGTCTTGGGCTCCTGCCTCTTTTAATCACTGTCCTCAGGTGACGTCATGCAACACAAGTCTAATATCTTCAGGCCTCAAGGCACTCCTCCACGGCTGACACCTCCTCAGGACTCCAGCCCCACGTGGCTCTCACATATTTGGCCTCTTCACTGTCCTAATAGACATCTTAGACTCAAGTTGGCCAGCGCTCAAGCCTGCCTTCCTCTAACCTCTTGCATTTCAGCTCATCTAATTGCTGAACAAAGATCTAGGCGTTACCCTTGATTCTTCTCTTTCCTTTATCTCCCACATCCAATCCATCCCAAGTCCTGTCACTTCTTCCCCTAAAGCATACTCCTCTTAATCTCCATTACTATAGCCCTGGCTCAGGCTAAATTATTGCAGGAGCTTCTTAACTGATTCCCTTCTTCCACTTTGCCCCTTAATAACCACTCTGTGCTCATCAGCCAGAGGGATTCATTTAAACATTAATCAGATTATGTTACTCTTTCTTGAGTTAAAAAACGATGATAGCTTGCTTAGTACATTTAGTATAAAATCCAAATTCTTTTTCCTGGCTTAAAAGTTCTACATGTTCTGTTCTTTGCCCGCACCCACTACCTCCCCTTTCCTACCATGCGCTAGATGCAGTCTTCTCACTGCTCCCTAGACAACCTGTATTCCAGACTCAGGATTCTGCAACTGCTCTTCCCTCTGCATAGACTATTGTTCCCCCCATCTTCACATGGCTCACTCTATACTGACGTTTAGATCTCAGTCTAAATGTTTTGGTAAGGAGACTCCCCTGGCCATAAACCTAAGGTAACCACACAGTTACTCTTTATCGTATACCCTTTCAAATGGCCTATGTATTGCTTACTACTAGCTGATATATATATATATTTTTTTTTTTTTTTTTTTTTCTGGATGAAGGAGATTTTCATGGGCTCCAAAATCACTGCAGGTGGTGACTACAGCCGTGAAATTAAAAGACACTTGCTCCTTGGAAGAAAAGCTATGACAATCCTAGACAGAGTACTAAAAAGCAGAAACATTACTTTGCCAACAAAGGTCCATATAGTCAAAGCTGTGGTTTTCCCAGTGGTCATGGATGGATGTGAGAGTTGGACCACAAAGAAAGTTGAGCACCGAACAACTGATGCTTTCGAACTGCGGTGCTGGAGGAGACTCTTGAGAGTCCCTTGGACTGCAAGGAGATCAAACCAGTCAATCCTAAAGGAAATCAACCCTGAATATTCTTAGGAAGGACTGATGCTGAAGCTGAAATGCCAATACTTTGGCCACCTGATGCAAAGAGCTGACTCATTGGAAAAGACCCTGATGCTGGGAAAGATTGAAGGCAGGAGGAGAAGGGGACCACAGAGGATGAGATGGTTGGATGGCATCACCAACTCAATGGACTAGAGTTTGAGAAAGCTCCGGGAGATGGGGATGGACAGGGAAGCCTGGTGTGCTATAGTCCATGGAGTCACGAAGAGTCAGACACAACTGAGCAACTGAACAACAACAACAAAGCTGATATTTTTACTTATTTGCTCATTTATTTACAGTTTGTCCTCACCCACTGGAATGCAAACTCTAAGAGAGCAGGGACATTGTGTCCCCAGAACTTGGAATGATACCTGATTTCTATAGGAGTTCAAGCAATATCTGTAGAATAAATGAGTATGTAAATGCCTGAAGGGTAGAGTTACTCCATCCTGTCATGCATGTGCCTTCTCCCTTAAATGATTAAATGCACAAGTTGCTATATAAGAAATCACCCCATAACGTAGTGACTTAAAACAACAAGCAGTTACTATGGCTCAAAAGTCTATAGGTCAGCTGAGTAGCTCGCTAACTAGGTCCAAGTTTGGTTGACATTGGTTTGGCTCACTCATGCATCTGTGGTCAGCTGGCAGGTTGGCCAAGGGCTGCTTGGTCCAGGAAGGTCTTACTTTCTCACAAGCCTGGGAGTTGTTTGACTGTCAGCTTGGATCACAGTGGGACTGGGCTGTGCATCTCTTTTGTTCAGCAGTTCCAACTTGCTCATGTGATCAGAGTTCAGGAGAGAGTGGAAGTGCTCAAGGATTCTCCAGGCTGAGGCTTAGAAGTAGCACATCATCACTTACCCCTCATTCTGTTGGTCAAAGTGAATCATAAAGCCAGTTCAGACTTCAAGGGAGGGGAAATTAACCCCACTTATGAACAGGAGGAACTGAAAAATCACATTGCAAAGGTGTGACCACAGGGAGAGGGAAAGGACTTGGGGTGTTTTTGCAATCCCTCTATCACATTGAGGATGACAACAAAACTGGTCACTGCTCATGGCTACAAGTCTCTTCCCAGAGAAGCACGTAAAGAGCTTGTGATGAGTCCTAGAAGTGTCTTTCTATCTATGAGCATAGATGTCACAAGATCCAGCATGTTCTTGATCACACAGCGGTGGTGACAGGAGTGGCAGGCACTGGCCCCTAGATACCCCACAGTCTGCAGAGCTGTGAAGACTCCTCTGTGGCCAGTGGGAGCCTCAGGACCCCAGTCCTCCCTGGTTTTCCTTCACGCTCAAGAGGCCAGCACCTAATGCCATGTGGCCCTCCGGGCAGGGCCCAGTGATGCGCCAATACCTCTAGGAACCCACCTCAGAAGGTGGTGAGCATCAGGGGTCCTTTAATGCCAGACAGCTCTCAACTTGCAGGCATCTGGTGAAACACAATGTTAAATCAATGGGCTCTTCTTTGTTTTGGGGAACTCAAATGACTGGGAATGGAAAAGCCTTGACACAGGTGTCTTAAGGGAACTCCTGAAAAAGTGAGGAAAACAGCGTGTTCGGCCTTGTCCATGCCTTCTGTGCTGAGTATGTCTGCATCCCGAGCCAGTCAAGGCTAAAGCCAAAAGAGAAAGCATTTGTTCTAACAGATATGTTCTTGCATCTTTCCAAAAAAACACACATGCTGTCCTCAGTATTTAAACGTTATTCCTGACGCCTAGATGAGCTGAAGCTTGCCACTGGGTCACAGAATCGAAAAACTAACTCAAAGGAGACTCGCAACTTGTTTTAGATCTCTCACCGAGTGGAAAAGGCTCCCCTGACATGACTCCTTGTCCGATTCTCCTCTCCCTTCCCACATGCCAGGTCAGGTTTAAGTTCTTTCTCCAGGTTCAGAGGCAGACGCCTGTTTTTGACTTGAACATACTGATTTCAAGCAGGTGAGAGTGGACCCAGTGAGTCAGCTTGACAAATCTTTAGATTAGTTTAACATCCTTTGGTATCACGTGAACCGAATGTTTCCTGTCCCCAACCATTCCACCCAACCATTTATCTCCCCAGCATGGAATATTCAAATTCTTTCTAAATTTCTTGTATTAAAAAAACACTTCTAGACCATGGTTACATGATATCTCCACTGGGAGCCCTGTTCCTTTCCCTACCCTGAGCAAGCCAGATATAAAACAGATTGAAAGAGCTCAGTTGGACTGAGATCTCTCTCTGTGCCTACTCAACTGTGGAGTCGACCAGACTTTGGGACTCTCTTGTGATCAGGCAGAGGAAGAAAAAAAAAACACCAGTGACTCTGTTCCATTGTATTTGAAACTTCTCATGCTTCCCACAGACACATTCCTGAGGGCACCAGTCGTGGATGTAGAGCTCCGTGGGGTCAGAGTTGGATCCCACTGGGCTGTTTGGGACTTCTAGGGGAAGCAGAGATTCATGACTCATGGTTCTCCAGCCCAGCCCGGGGGACTTGCCCAACTTCACCACAGAAGGAAACAGATCGAAAGCTTGGAGAGCCAGGGAGGAAACCAGAGGCATGTCTGGGATGATTAGAAACATGAACAGATCCCTGTGGTAGGCTGTGGTTGTCATCATCTCTGGCTGGAGGTGGACAGAGAACGATAAAGACAGCATTTGATTGTAAATGCCAAGGCTCATACTGGATGTAGGTGTAAAGACTTCCAAGTACCTTGGCCAGAGCAGGGGAAGGCTTTGATAGGAGAGGTGGCTGTCACGAGGGGGTGAAGGGCCCGTGTGGATGTGGTGGTTATGAACTGCTTCCTGTTTCTCTGCACAGGAAGAGATCACTTCTCCGTAACCATGGAGGCGCCGATGCTTGATGGTGCCCATGTTACTGGTTCCTGATTGCTAGATCAGAGACAAGGTAGTTGGGTTGGCTCTGGCAGATCAGGCATCTCCTGACATCCTTAAAAAGGAACTAGGATATTTGATGCTCTGTTATAACTAACAGATTCCCAAGCTTTACTAGCAGGTGGGCACGAAGAAGGTCCCACTCCCTTTGGTACTCACATCACCACCAACTCCATCAAAGTATGCAAGGCTTCTCTCCATCCCCTCACCCTTTCATCAAAATATATCCCTGAGCTGAAATGGAAGCATTCAGATATCTGCCACCAGCTTCAGCTAGAACCATGACTTCCCTCGGGTTTTGGGGCCTGCTGCCGGGTCTGGTTCACTCTTCAGGCTCTTTCCCTTGTGGTGGGGCCTTTCTCAGGTGCCTTGCATTCCCTCCATGCAAACTGACTCAGGTTGCCTCCCCTTCTCCCTTCCTTCCTGTTCCAGTAGATGTGTCCCTATGTTTGAACCCCAGAAATTGTGCATTCCCTTGGGGTTCCCACAAGCCCCAAGTAAAGGAGTCAAAGTGGGAGAGGTTTTGCCTAGCTGTTTCTGCCAACCTCATGCCAGTCAGCTGAGACCTTGATAAGTGCTTCCATTTCTGGTAGGTGGATTATATATGGGCTCCCAGGATCGGAGTCACAGCATTCACAGGGCCATTTGGGTTGGCTCATTCAGGATACCAGCCACATGGCATGTTCCACGGGGCCAGAGCTGTGTTGGCCAGGGGGAGTAATGTGACACCTGGAAAGCCAGAGGAGAAGAAAGCTGAGGATCAGGTACCAGTGAGATTTTGTTGAAAGGGGAGTCTAACGAGGATGGCCTGGGACTCTCTTGTGGTCCAGCAGTTAAGACTCTGCACTTCCAAAGCAGGGGCCACAGGTTCTATCCCTGGCCAGGGAACTAAGATCCCATATGCCTCATGGCATGGCCAAAACATTAAATAATAATAATAATAAGGAGGATAGCCTAAAAAGGGGTGTAGATTCAGTGTTCTAGAAGTGGTGCCTGCGTGCATGCTTAGTCGTGTCCAACTCTTTGTGACCCCATGGACTGTAGCCTGCCAGACTCCTCTATCCATGGGATTCTCCAGGCAAGAATACTGGAGTGAGTTGCCATTTCCTATCCCAAGAAGTGGAGCCTAGACAGGATCAAAATCCAGGCATGCTGAGACCATGCAATGGTATTTGAGGGTGATTGTCCTAAACACTTATAAAGGTTTACAACTCACCCGAATAGGCTAGATTGTGCCTCTTCTGCCAATGGACCAGGCTGGCTTACAGGGACAGAGGAGGCATCTCATGTCCCAGACAGGTGTTATCCAGTAGTTACACTCCTCCTTGTACTTAAAGGGTTATTTATGAACATAAAGATACCTAAGGGCTTCCTTGATGGATCAGATGGTAAAGAATTTGCCTACAATGCAGGAGACCTGGGTTCGATCCCTGGGTCGGGAAGATGCCCTGGAGAAGGGAATGCCTACCCATGCCAGTATTTCTACCTTGGCTTGGAAACCCCATAGACAGAAGAACCTGGTGGGCTACAATTCATGGGGTGGCAAAGAGTTGGACGAGAGAGACTAATGCCCAAACACACACATAAAGATTCCCAATGAGTATAATTCCTTTGTAGTGATGGGATTAACATCTCAACAGTCTTCTAACTGGTTTGGAAATTGGGAATGTTCTATGGAAATTGACTTCTTTTGAATTTCAGCTACATGCACAGTGGATTCCCCCCCTCCCCCATAAGTGGAGATATATGGCCATCTGGGTGTTTTCTTACTGAAGTAAAGATAATAGTTTCCTCATTTTCTCAAGTTTCATTATTCTTCCACAAAGAGAGTTGCTCTATATTCTGCTTGTCTTTTTCTATTGTCATCTACTGGGGCCTCAGACAATCTCCTTAATATCACCCTCAGATCTCTTCTCACAACACCTGTTGTGTGTGACGACATGGCTGCTCAGGGGAGACATGATGGAGGCAACTCTTTGTACTTTAGGGGTGAGGTGTGGTTTGGGAAGCCTGTGAATTACGAGCTGAAGGTCATTATCTCTGTTTCTAGCTCTACAACTGAGCAGCAGCATCACAACCAACCAACCAATTAATTATTAATTTAGTCCCTTTATTAGAACCTACTGTGCCCCCGTCACTTTCCTTGGCCTCATGGACTATTAGACATGGTGAAAGTGAAAGTGTTATTTACTTAATCATGTCCAAGTCTTTGCAACCCCAAGGGGTGTAGCCTGCCAGGCTCCTCTGCCCATGGAATTCTCCAGGCAAGAATACTGGAGTGGGTTGTTATTCCCTTCTCTGAGGGATCTTCCTGACCCAGGGATCAAACCCAGGTCTCCCTCATTGCAGCCAGATTCTTTACCTTCCGAGCTACCAGGGAAGTCCATTAAACATGGTTCTTGTCCTCAAATTGCTTAAATGCCAACTGAAGATGCAGAAATTACAACCATGACACAATTAGCAAGTGCTCAACAGCTTGAAAACCCTGGACAAGGAAGAGGGAAAGTTTGGTGTGGCCTGGTGTAAGAAAGCAGCTTCAGGAATGAGGTGGGACAAGGGGTAGAAGGAGTTCAAGTCCCAGCAGTTCTTCTGGGGGGGAAACTAAAGATGGTATTGCACATATACGGGCCAGTGTGTGGTACCAGTGACACTGAGAAGGTTACTAAGGGGCTCTGGGCACCAGTGCTGGGACTGGGGAGGGAAAGCAAGATGTCTGGTCACTTGCAAGACTTTCAGGGTGACCTTCAACTCGGAGACCAGTCGATAAAGAGTCTGCCTGCAATGAAGGAGACCCAGGTTCGATTCCTGGGTTGAGAAGATCCCCTGGAGAAGGAAATGGCAACCCACCCTGGTATTCTTGCCTGGACAATCCCAGGGACAGAGGAGTCTGGCAGGCTACAGTCTGCGGGGTCACAAGGGTTGGACATGACTTAGCGACTAAACTGCTATTACTTCAACTTACTGTTCTAGGTGCCTCGATGGCCTCAGCCTGGTCCCAGCATTCCATACCCATGCTTTCTCTATTTCATTCTCTACCTATAACTTCTGTCTTTCATTTAGTATTATTTCACTCCCTCCTGGCTGTTTCTCTCCATTTTTTCTCTTCTGTTCTTTTCTTTTCCCTTTTTAATCAGTCTGTCTCCAATCCCCTTCCCCTCAGTGACAGATTCAAGTCTTGCTAATTCTAATGTAGGCTGGTGTCCAGAGGTCATGGGGTGGGTGCAAGCAATGAGAGTGACCTTCTTTAGCATTATTATTTTTAATACTGTGATAACAATAATATGGGTACATATTACAACTCATAAGTCTGAGGCTTTAAGAAAGCCTCAATTATTTTTATGTAAGAATGCCTATGTGAAGAAACAAGAAAACTAACTTCCATGGAAAAACTAACTTCGACGAAAGGCTATTAATAAGTTTGATATTCTTGGCCAACTAATGCTGTCAAACATCTTCCTTTTGGACTATAAATTTCTTGCTTATCTGCCTTGTTCTCCACAGACCCTTCTCCACTTCATCTCCAGCACCTAGAATAGGGCTAGGTACACATTAGGAGCTCAATACATATTTGTGAAATAAATCAATGTAGAGTTTTAGGAGTTGAAAAGGTGTTTTCAAATGAGGCAAAGGCTGAGGCATTAAAAAAAAATCTCAGAAACACAAAATTATGTAATGAACTGGAGATAAAGTCTGAAATGGAAGTCATGATCTAGCTCAAAATCCTCAGTGACAATCGGCACGTAAACCCGGTTTCAACATGTCACAGCAGACCTCACTGCCTTCGTCTGTAAAATGAATGAAACAATCTGGAAGGTCTTTCTGCCCGAAAAATTCCTCCATTCTTTTCCCACGTGAGGTTCGGGCAGTCGCATTGGGAATGACTCCATTGGGCTTTGATTCTGAATCTGTAGTCTCTCCTCCCACTTCCTTCTCCACCTGGTGCCTGGACGGCTCTTTGATCACAGCCTCGGAGAACTGAACAGGGACATCACACAAAGCCTTGCTCAGGAGCTTCGGGACTAGACGGAAGTGTCTCATCCATGTTTCCAGTGTCAGCTTCTGTTTCTTCCTTGTGTTCTGTATTATTATTAGTTACAAACATTTAATATATGGCTTGTTTTCTTGGCTTCTGCATAACTGCTTTCACAGGCATAATGACTTGTAAAATAAGGAAAATCAGCTGGGCAGCTGAGATTACGAGGCCTGAGAATCAGAGTCCACATGGCCCAGAGGAAAAATGTACATCATAGTCCCATCCCCACCCTACTTTCTCCTGATTTGGAATTTTCTTGGCACAGTCCAGGTATTCCATGGACGTTTATGCCTTCCTTTCCCTCAGAAGGAGGAAGTGATCTTTAGATGCCGTGGTCTGATTCTGTATAAAGAGCTGGAGCAGTCTTGGAGGCCTTCACTTTTCCTGCTAAATGTTCAGTTTTTTAATTGCACTTGGTCAGGTTCTTCCCCTCCATTTTGGAGGCTGCACTAACTTCCTTTCAGTAGCTATTAAATAGAAATGGTGATAGAATGGTGGCAGCAAAGACACAGAAAGGGGTATGTGGGAGGTCGTTCTCCGACAAGGACTAGAACATAAACCTTCACAGTGAGACCATCAACTCAGTTGTGAGCATGAGCAACGGCAGCAGCGGATAACTGCTTGAGATAAACTGGGAAGGTCTTCATCTTTTAGTAGGGGGCTTGCAAATTCACAGCCTGGGAATCAGATTCAGCCATAAACACAGTAGTTTAGACAGAAAAAGTTTTGAAAATGGTCTTGCTAGGTAAGGCCTTAGACAGGTCCATGTTTCTCATCACTCCCTGTTGTCTTATCCTGGACCCATAACACACTTATGCAAATCTCCTGTCCTCTATTTTGCAGTTTCCTTAAACAATCCATAGATTTAAGGGACTAGATCTCATAGACAGAGTACCTGATGAACTATGGACAGAGGTTCGTGACATTGTACAGGAGACAGGAGTAAAGACCATCCCCAAGAAAAAGAAATGCAAAAAACCAAAATGGCTGTCTGAGGAGGCCTTACAAATAGCTGTGAAAAGAATAGAAGTGAAAAGCAAAGGAGAAAAGGAAAGATATACCCACTTGAATGCAGAGTTCCAAAGAATAGCAAGGAGAGATAAGAAAGCCTTCCTCAGTGATCAATGCAAAGAAATAGAGGAAAACAATAGAATGGGAAAGACTAGAGATCTTTTCAAGAATATTAGAGATACCAAGGGAATATTTCATGCAAAGATGGGCTCAATAAATGACAGAAATCGTATGGACCTAACAGAAGAATAAGATATTAAGAAGAGGTGGCAAGAATACACAGAAGAAGTGTACAAAAAAGATCTTCATGACCCATATAATCACGACGCTGTGATCACTCACACTCACCTAGACCCAGACATCCTGGAATGTGAAGTCAAGTGGGCCTCAGGAAGCATCACTACGAACAAAGCTAGTGGAGGTGATGGAATTCCAGTTGAGCTATTTCAAATCCTAAAGGATGATGCTGTGAAAGTGCTGCACTCAATATGCCAGCAAATTTAGAAAACTCAGCAGTGGCCACAGGACTGGAAAAGGTCAGTTTTCATTCCAATCCCAAAGAAAGGCAATGCCAAAGAATGCTCAAACTACCACACAATTGCACTCATCTCATATGATAGTAAAGTAAACTGTGGAAAATTCTGAAAGAGATGGGAATACCAGACCACCTGACCTGCCTCTTGAGAAACCTATATGCAGGTCAGGACGCAACAGTTAGAACTGGACATGGAACAACAGACTGGTTCCAAATAGGAAAAGGAGTACGTTAAGGCTGTATATTGTCACCCTGCTTATTTAAGTTATATGCAGAGTACATTATGAGAAACACTGGGCTGGAAGAAGCACAAGCTGGAATCAAGATTGCTGGGAGAAATGTCAATAACCTCAGGTATGCCGATGACACCACCCTTATGGCAGAAAGTGAAGAAGAACTAAAGAACTTCTTGATGAAAGTGAAAGAGGAGAGTGAAAAAGTTGACTTAAAGCTGAACATTCAGAAAACTAAGATGATGGCATCTGGTCCCATCACTTCATGGGAAATAGATGGGGAAACAGTGGAAACAGTGTCAGATTTTATTTTGGCGGGTTCCAAAATCACTGCAGATGGTGATTGTAGACATGAAATTAAAAGACACTTACTCGTTGGAAGGAAAGTTATGACCAACCTAGACAGCATATTAAAGAGCAGAGACATTACTTTGCCAACAAAGGTCCGACTAGTCAAGGCTATGGTTTTTCCAGCGGTCATGTATGGATGTGAGAGTTGAACCATAAAGAAAGCTGAGTGCCGAAGAATTGATGCTTTTGAACTGTGGTGTTGGAGAAGACTCTTGAGAGTCCCTTGGACTGCAATGAGGTCCAACCAGTCCATCCTAAAGGAAATCAGTCCTGAATATTCATTGGAAGGACTGATGCTGAAGCTGAAACTCCAGTACTGTGGCCACCTGATGTGAAGAGCTGACTCAGTTGAAAAGACCCTGATGCTGGGAAAGATTGAGGGCAGGAGAAGAAGGGGATGACAGAGGATGAGATGGTTGGATGGCATCACTGACTCAATGGACATGGGTTTGAGTGGACTCTGGGATTTGGTGACGGACAGGGAGGCCTGGCATGCTGCGGTTCATGGGGTCGCAAAGAGTTGGACGCTACTGAGTGACTGAACTGAATTGAACAATCCATATATTCTCTGGTGTCAGTTGAAACTCCTGTATGGATGTTCTCCCACCAAAAGAAGACCTGCACCACCAGCTCATCACCGGCTCCCTTATTCTTCATCTTGGCTTTGCCCAGAGTAGTTTAGGTCATCATCAAGAAGTTTGAGGATCGTGTCTGCCAACAATAGCTACAAAAATTATCATCCTGATTGACTACTAGAAATCAGCTTACTCCTTGTTTCAGAGGCTCTCCTTCTACTTTTCCCTGCTGTGCTAGATATGTGACAAGCCAAGCTTTCTCTGTGTCAATCTTTGCCATGCTGAGCTCTGTTGGAAGCTCCTGGGAGCTCGGTGTGCAAAAGAGATAAGCCAGGGGCATGGTGCTTGTTTAACAGTTCTCTCTGTAGTGTCCTTGTATCCTTAGCTCCTATTTTTCTTGCCCATTTCCTTGGCCTTTCATCATAAATTCTCTGTGTTGTTTCTATACCACTCTTGGCAGGATGGCCCACTATATTCTTTTATTAGCTTGCCTCTGCAAGGAAAATGATGCCATACCATTTGATGGTTTTTTTCTGTGAGCTCTTGGACACTTGTATTTACTGGACTCTCACTTTTTAAAACCTTTACATACCATCCTTGTGCCCCTTCAAAGAAACTGTACTCTTTTTTTCTGGCACACAGTTCATCATCTTACTGAATTTTATGGCTACCGTGATGTCAGAGATCGACCCCTGATGTGGTGCCACCTCCTCTTAACTCCCGTGTGAGGATGTGGAACCCTAAATACAGTAAAGTTTCTTCTTTTTAAATTTTGGTCATGCCCATGGTATGTGGGATCTAAGTTCCCCAACTAGGGATTGAACCCTGGCCCCCTGCAGTGGAAGAATGGGGTCTTAACCACTGGACCACTAGGGAAGTCCTGAGAAGTTTCATCAAGAAGCCATTTGATTCTCTCTTAAGGATATCACAGAAGGGATTTCTGAAGTGACTGGGTAGGGCATTGGATTTCAAGACCATTCAGTCTATTATCTTTTGGGGAAAAAAAAACAAACTGTTTCTAATGTAGTAGGTTGATTGGAGGAGTACTCTCAGGATATCATTGTTGAGGGAGTGAATAAAACAGGATTGAACAGGGGGAAATGTTGAACTGTAATGCAGTCACAGCTTTTTTCTACAATTTTTAGGGTACTCTCGAGCTGGAATAGAATTTTCAGAGATATCTTAAATCAGGGTAAGGGACCCAGTTTCTGTATACTCCACATGGACCAGTAGAGTGAGGCAGAGTGTCCCCAAGAATGTGGCATGACCTTGGTCATATTCCAGCCTTTAGATTCAGAAGATGTGCTAAGGATGCATTTGGCCACTTCTATAGAGGGGTCTGCAGAGATACCCACCGGTGCACAGGCAAAACCCTCAGGATCTGATGACTAAGATTTTCTATGATTATTGCCTTGAACATATTGTCTGTTGATGACATTGGTGACCACACTTGTTAGTTACAGGACATTTGTCCCAGCTAGAAGTGAGGAGACAAAGGAAAACACAGCACGCTGGCAGGTAAGACTGGACTCCAGACAGGATGACAGGGGCTGGCTGGGGGTGGGGTATGAAGGAGACCTCACTTCACAATACATCTCTCAGAATGGAATCTGTTCAATTTTTAATTTTCTGCCTTGGGCATGAAACATGCCTCGTTTTATCTTTAGCTGCTGCTGGGGAAGTCTAAGTATTTTTTCAGCTTACCTTTTCCAATCTTTCAGGCTTTTCACTCTGGGGTGCCTTGCTTGTGGTTTTAACCTTTTATCTTTCTTTGTGATGGTTGTTTTGAGTTTACAACTAATCAAATATTCCACGGGCTCCCTGGGGTTTGACTGGTCAGCAAGGAGCCAGAGACAATTCAAAGCCCATTTCCCACTTGCCAGGCTCATGGAGTGACTTGAGGAAAGGAGGGAACTCCTAACACATGGAGTGTGAATTGTGTGTATAAGCAACTTGAAACCCAGGCAACCTTCAGCTCAGGGTTTCCTGTTAATCAGCTGGGCTTCCTGGCATAGCAATGAGCAAGTGGCATTAATGAGGTAGGCATAGATAATGCCAGGGGGGCTTGGACAGTGAAAAGGAGGCAGGCAGGGCAGTGGCAGAGAAACAACAAATGAGGAACTTATTTTATTCCCCCACTTTTTTTTTTTTTTACAGTAGCAACTTTTTGGCTGATTAAAGGACTTTTCAGGGTTCCAGGAGGAAAGTGTCTTTTGTAGTACACACTAGAATGTCAGTTCTCATTATGAAGCCCTAGCTGTTCAAATGCTTTCTGAATCTCCCCAAGGCCTCCTTGGGGAGGCTGGAGGCAGAAATTTCAAGGAGCTTATGCCAATTATTTTCTTTCTATCTACATATTGATGGCTGACCCACAGTAATCATGTGAGTCAGGTGTGATGAACACTTTTTCCTTTCTTTCATTCATGGTTTTTAAGACAGACAAGATTTCTTTTCAAGACTCCTTTTTTCTTTAGCCTCTGGAATTGCTGCTTTTGTTCTCTATTTGAGAATGGCATGGCAAACTGGAAAGAGAGTGACCCAGGGCTTTTGGTTTTTTTTTCTTTCAATTATTTGGTCCTTTTTCACACTGATTACCAGAGTTAGAAGAGGACACATAACATAAACATATTCAGAGGCCTCAGTGGTGGGAGCAGGTGTAGAAATCTAGGCTTCATTGTTTATAAAAAGTCTATAATTTAGGGTCCTTTTATTGTAAGTTACACATATTAACCTGGCAACTCACAAGGGGAAAAAGCAATTAATTGAAGGATATGTAGTAGTCATTTAGTAAAAGCCAAAGCTGAAGACCAAGTGTCAGAAAACACTAGAACCAGAGAATTTGAGCTTCCCTGGTGACTCCAAGGAGCGGTGGCTGCGTGGGCGCAGGAGGGCCGAGAGGAGCGACTCCACGTTCAAGGTCAGGAGGGGCGGCTGGGAGGAGATACCCTCGTCCAAGGTAAGGAGCAGCGGCTGCGCTTTGCTGGAGCAGCCGTGAACAGATATCTCACGTCCAAGGTAAGAGAAACCCAAATAAGACGGTAGGTGTTACGAGAGGGCATCAGAGGGCAGGCACACTAAAACCACAATCACAGAAAACTAGCCAGTCTGATCACAGGACCACAGCCTTGTCTAACTCAATGAAACTAAGCCATGCTATGTGGGGCCACCCAAGACGGTCGGGTCATGGTGGAGAGGTCTGATAGAATGTGGTCCACTGGAGAAGGGAATGGCAAACCACTTCAGTATTCTTGCCTTGAGAACCCCATGAAAAGCATGAAAAGGCAAAAAGATAGGATACTGAAAGAGGAACTCCCCAGGTCGGTAGGCGCCCAACATGCTACTGGAGATCAGTGGAGAAATAAATCGAGAAAGAATGAAGGGATGGAGTCAAAGCATAAACAATACCCAGTTGTGGATGTGACAGGTGATAGAAGCAAGTTCCGATGCTGTAAAGAGAAATATTGCATAGGAACCTGGAATGTTAGGTTCATGAATCAAGGCAAATTAGAAGTGGTCAAACAGGAGATGGCAAGAGTGAATGTCGACATTCTAGGAATCAGCGAACTACAATGGGCTGGAATGGGTGAATTTAACTCAGATGACCATTATATCTACTACTGTGGGCAGGAATCCCTTAGAAGAAATGGAGTAGCCATCATGGTCAACAAAAGAGTCCGAAATGCAGTACTTGGATGGAATCTCAAAAATGACAGAATGATCTCTGTTCGTTTCCAAGGCAAACCATTCAATATCATGGTAATCCAAGACTATGCCCCAACCAGTAACACTGAAAAAGCTGAAGTTGAACAGTTCTTTGAAGACCTACAAGACCTTCTAGAACTAACACCCAAAAAAGATGTCCTTTTCATTATAGGGGACTGGAATGCAAAAGTACGAAGTCAAGAAACACCTGGAGTAACAGGCAAATTTGGCCTTGGAGTACAGAATGAAGCAGGGCAAAGGCTAATAGAGTTCTGCCTAGAGAATGCACTGGTCATAGCAAACACCCTCTTCCAACAACACAAGATAAGACTCTACACATGGGCATCACCAGATGGTCAACACCAAAATGAGATTGATTATATTCTTTGCAGCCAAAGATGGAGAAGCTCTATACAGTCAGCAAAACCAAGACCAGGAGCTGACTGTGGCTCAGATCATGAACTCCTTATTGCCAAATTCAGACTGAAATGGAAGAAAGTAAGGAAAACCACTAGACCATTCAGGTATGACCTAAAACAAATCCCTTATGATTATACAGTGGAAGTGAGAAATAGATTTAAGGGACTAGATCTGATAAACAAAGTGCCTTATGAACTATGGATGGAGGTTCATGACATTGTACACGAGACAGGGATCAAGACCATCCCCATGGAAAAGAAATGCAAAAAGGCAAAATGGTTGTCTGAGGAGGCCTTACAAATAGCTGTGAAAAGAAGAGAAATGAAAAGCAAAGGAGAAAGGGAAAGATATTCCCATTTGAATGCAGAGTTCCAAAGAATAGCAAGGAGAGATAAGAAAGCCTTCTTCAGTGATCAATGCAAAGAAATAGAGGAAAACAACAGAGTGGGAAAGACTAGAGATCTCTTCAAGAAAATTAGAGATACCAAGGGAACATTTCATGCAAAGATGGGTTTGATAAAGGAGAGAAATGGTAGGGACCTAACAGAAGCAGAAAATATTAAGAAGAGATGGCAAGAATACACAGAACTATACAAAAAAGATTTTCATGACCCAGATAATCACGATGGTGTGATCACTCACCTAGAGCCAGACATCCTGGAATGTGAAGTCAAGTGGGCCTCAGGAAGCATCACTATGAACAAAGCTAGTGGAGGTGATGGAATTCCAGTTGAGCTATTTCAAATCCCAAAAGATGATGCTGTGAAAGTGCTGCACTCAATGCCAGCAAATTTAGAAAACTCAGCAGTGGCCACAGGACTGGAAAAGGTCAGTTTTCATTCCAATCCCAAAGAAAGGCAATGCCAAAGAATGCTCAAACTACCACACAATTGCACTCGTCTCACACGTTAGTAGAGTAATGCTCAAAATTCTCCAAGCCAGGCTTCAGCAATACGTGAACCGTGAACTTCCAGATGTTCAAGCTGGTTTTAGAAAAGGCAGAGGAACCAGAGATCAAATTGCCAACATCTTCTGGATCATCGAAAAAGCAAGAGAGTTCCAGAAAAACATCTATTTCTGTTTTATTGACTATGCCAAAGCCTTTGACCATGTGGATCACTATAAACTGGAAAATTCTGAAAGAGATGGGCATACCAGACCACCTGACCTGCCTCTTGAGAAACCTATATGCAGGTCAGGAAGCAACAGTTAGAACTGGACATGGAACAACAGACTGGCTCCAAATAGGAAAAGGAGTATGTCAAGGCTGTATATTATCACCCTGCTTATTTAACTTATATGCAGAGTACATCATGAGAAATGCTGGGCTGGATGAAGCACAAACTGGAATCAAGATTGCCCGGAGAAATATCAATAACCTCAGATATGCATATGACACCAGCCTTATGGCAGAAAGTGAAGAGGAACAAAAAAGCCTCTTGATGAAAGTGAAAGAGGAGAGTGAAAAAGTTGGCTTAAAGCTCAACATTCAGAAAACTAAGATCATGGCATCTGGTCCCATCATTTCATGGCAAATAGATAGGGAAACAGTGGAAACAGTGTCAGACTTTATTTTTTGGGGCTCCAAAATCATTGCGGATGGTGATTGCAGCCATGAAATTAAAAGACCCTTACTCCTTGGAAGGAAAGTTATGACCAACCTAGATAGCATATTAAAAAGCAGAGACATTACTTTGCTAACAAAGGTCTGTCTAGTCAAGGCTATGGTTTTTCCAGTGGTCATGTATGGATGTGAGAGTTGGACTGTGAGGAAAGCTGAGTGCCGAAGAATTGATGCTTTTGAACTGTGGTGCTGGAGAGGACTCTTGAGAGTCCCTTGGACTGCAAGGAGATCCAACCAGTCCATCCTAAAGGAGATCAGTCCTGGGTGTTCATTGGAAGGACTGATGTTGAAGCTGAAGCTCCAATACTTTGGCCACCTGATGTGAAGAGTTGACTCATTGGAAAAGACCCTGATGCTGGGAGGGATTGGGGGCAGGAGGAGAAGGGGATGACAGAGGATAAGATGATTGGATGGCATCACTGACTTGATGGACATGACTTTGAGTAGACTCCAGGAGTTGGTGATGGACAGGGAGGCCTGGCATGCTGCGATTCATGGGGTCACAAAGAGTCGGGCATGACTGAGCAACTGAACTGAACTGAACTGAACTGGTGACTCAGATGGTAAAGAATCTGCCTGCAATGAAGGAGACCTGGGTTCAGTCCCTGGGTTAGGGCGATCCCCGGGAGAAGGGATTGGCAACCCACTCCAGTATTCTTGCCTGGAGAATTCAATGGACAGAGGGGCCTGGTGGGCTACAGTCCATGGGGTCACAGAGAGTCAGGCACAATAGAAGCAGCTCACATTTTCTCTTTCACTTTCAGAGTTTAGGTAGCACATAGCAGTGGACAGTCTCTTTAGGGGAATACCAGTGTTTTGAGTTGTCTTCTAATTATGTCCTTGTTCTTTTCAAGATGAAAATTCCCAAGAGAATCTGCTTCACCTGTCTTGGACCTCATGTCAACCTCAAAGCTAGATGAGGATGAGGAGCTTTAACTGATAGCCCTTCTAAAAACTGTTAAGAGGGAATATTACAAAGTGCAGCAGAAGAAGGGTTACTAAGCTCTGGACAGGCTAAATCGTGTGATGGATACCCATCATAAGCTGAAAGTTTCCTGATTGCCCTAGAAAGGGATGCCCAGTGCCTCATCTTATATTGATTCTTGTCATTATTACAAAGTGGCAGAAGAGTCTGCTATGGACTGAATATTCATGCTCCTCCCAAATTCATATGTAGAAGCCCTAACCCTCAGTGTGACGGTTTTTGGGAGTTGAGGTCTCTGGGAAGTAATTATTGATAGATTAAGTCATGAGGGTAGGGCCCTCATGATGGGATTAATATCCTTATAAAATGAGGATCAGAAATGAGATCTCTTTCTCTCCATGTGTACACATCAAAGAAAGGCCATATGAGGACACAATAAGAAGGCCATCTGAAAACCAGGAAGAGGACCCACAACAGACATCAAATCTGCTAGTATCTTTATCTTGGACTCCATAGCCTCCTTGGAAGAGTCTTTGGATTCTCCTAGAATTGTGAGAAATAAGTGTCTGTTGTTTAAGCCACTCAGGCTGTGGTATTTTGTCATAGCAGTTGGGACTGAGGTTCTTTCTTCTTTTCTCAAAGCAGCCAGATGGACTCCATGGTGCCACCTTGGAGGGAGGGAAGATGAACCATACTTATCCTTCTACATAGAAAACTGATCACCTTGGAAGACTTTCCTTGAGCTACTAGAAATGCCAGAAAGGAAGGTGATGACTCTGCAAACCCCTGTTTCTCAGGCCCTCTGATCACAGTCATTCTCTTCAGTTGATCACACAGGCTTCTATCAAGTCTTAGCAAGCCTCATGTGTATTATTTATTTGATTAAAAAAATTGTGTCATTTGCTTTTAAGGAGCCTCTGGGAATGAGCATAATTAAGCATAGATTAAAATGTCTGAAAGACTGAAAACCACTATAATAGTATGGTGAAATGAACATAAGAAGTTTGAAAACATCCTTACATTGTCATTCCATCAAAGCATCCCAATTTGCAATGATACCCTTAAAACTGAGTCTCACTGGAAATGATCAAATTGACATTTCAGCTGCTTGAACACAGACAGTGATTCTACAAATTTGGGAAGATTAATTTGGAAGAGAGTTCATCTGTACCATCAAAGGAAGCATAAAGGGCATCAGTCAGATTTGATGGAAGAGAAGAAACAGAAGAAAGAAGGAAGAGGAGAAACAGGAAAAGAAGAGGAAGGAGGAGGTGCAGGAGGAAGAGGAGAAGGACCCACTGAGACACCTTAGCAAACACAGCAGAATTAGCTGGAGATTGCATACGAATATCCGAACACGTTCTATGAGCTGGGCCATGTCCCAGGTAACACTTGCTGTGAGCCGGGCCACGTTCTAGGTAAGATGGACAGATTGTCGAGAACAGAGAGATTTTGAACAAACAATTCCTACTTACATAGGAAACACACAATGTACAGGAAGGGAAGTTGAGTGAAGAGAAAAATGCAGCCCTGTGAAGCTCTGGGGAGAGATCTGTCCCTGCAGAAAGGAGTAGTGAGGGCAAAGGCCAGGAAATGGGGCAGAATGCCTGTGCATGCCAGGTCACCTCAGTCCTTTCCAATTCTTTGTGACTCAATGGACTGTAGCCTGTCAGGCTCATCTGTCCATGGAATTCTCCAGGCAAGAATACTGGAGTTGGTTGCCATGTCCTCCTCCAGGAGATCTTTCAGACCCAGCTATTGAACCCACATCTCTTATATCTCCTGCATTAGCAGGTGGATTCTTTACCACTAGCGCCACCTGGAAAGAGGCAGAGTGGTGGCCAGGTTATCTTTCCTGGAGTGTCCTTGGGGAGGGGAGTAGATGTGTAAGTCAGGGTGGGGCACAGTGACCAACACTGAGAACAGGATGTCCTTCACACCCTTTCTGAAGGGCTGCTTCTAGGTACCTCTAATAGTAGGTGCTTTGAGTTGCAAGTAATAGAATCCCTAACTATTGGTAGATACAAATATAAAGCTTAAAGTCTTTTTTGTTTTTTTAATCAAACAATACATCAGAAAGTTTGCAGCTCAGGGCTGGTGCAGTAGCTCAATGGCATTTTCAAGTTCCTGACACTTTTCTTCCCTTGTTTCTATCCTCCGTATGTTAGAGGTGAATTCCCTCATGGCCGCAAGATAGATGCCACATCACTAGGCTCTGTGTCCTCACGGAGCAGCAGAACCAGCAAGAAAGAGGATGCAAGCAAAACCGTTTTCCTGTGAAGAGTTCTCTCTGAGAGGAAAATCTTCCCCGGAATCCACCAGTAGATTTCCCCACACACTTTCCTTAACAGGACTGACTGGGTGGGCAGCCTAGACTTGGAAGGTAAAGAGAGACTGGAGGGCTGCTGGGGTGCTAGAGAGGACACCGTGACCAAGTTATCCTGAGCGTAAGATGGAGAGCCAGGAAAGCAGGATGAGAGGGTGGTGTTAGCAGGGCAGAGGTGCAGAGTCCAGACTGGGGGTAACGGGAGCAGATTCTTTGGGTCCATGTCCCAGCGTGACCGCTGACTAGCCATGAACCACCCTCTACCTCACTATCTGTACCCTTGGGGCGTTACAGTACCTGTCTTATAGGGTCTTGGGACAGACAGACACTTAGTGTATTAAATTCACAGAACCATCCCGCATACAACATTCAGTCTCTAAAGATGACATGATTTTTTTGTTGCTCTCTACCTCTCGCCTCTCCCCATGTCAGATTATCCTGCACTTACTTGCAAACCTTCACATTTGCTCTGGCTTTCCCTGTGGCTCAGACGGTAAAGAATCTGCCTGCAATACCAGAGACCTGGGTTCGATCCCTGGGTCGGGAAGATCTCTTGGAGAAGGGAATGGCTACCCACTCCAGTATTCTTGCCTGGAGAATTCTATGGACAGAGGAGCCTGGCAGGCTACAGTCCATGGGGTCGCAAAGAGTCTAGCACAATTGAGCGACTAACACTTTCACATTTGCTTTACAGACCACAGAGAAACTTCACTTGGGCTGCCTCCCTGGTTCTTGGGTTACACTACTTTCTCTCTTTTTAAAAAAATTTATTCATTTATTTTAATCGGAGAATAATACTTTACAATATTGTGATGGTTTTTTTGCCATGCATCAGTATGAATGGCTATAGGTGTTCATGTGTCCCCTCCATCCTGAACCCCTCCCCCTCCTCCCTCCCCACCCCGTCCCTCCAGATTGTCCCAGAGCATTGGCCTTGGGTTCCCTGCATCATACTTCAAACTCACACTGGCTATCTGTTTTACATATGGTAATGTATACATTTCAATACTATTCTCTCAAATAATACCAGCCCTCCCCTTCTCCCTCTGAGTCCAAAAGTCTGTTCTTTACATCCGTGTCTCCTTTGCTGCCCTGCACAATCGTCGGTATCATCTTTCTAGCTTCCATATGTATGTGTTAATAGATGGTATTTGTCTTTCTCTTTCTGACTTCACTCTGTATAATAAGGGCTAGGTTCATCCACCTCATTAGAACTCCCTTTATAGCACCTTGTGGCCATAAGCCTGAGAAAACTTCGGGGGTGCAAGCCCCACAGTTGGTGCTGGAGGGCTTTGGGCGCGGCTGCCCCGGGCTCTTTGCGGGAAGCGGCCACAGAGCAGGTGCTGAGCGAGGGTGGCTGGGAGCCATCTTGTCGGGCGCCTCAGGGCCAGTCCTCAAACGCGGCAGCCGCTTCTCTGGTGCTCAGGGGTCAGGAGTGTTCTTGGCGAGGCCTCAGCTGCCCTCACCCGGGAACTCAGGGTGGGGGTGAGGGGTGAAGGGGCGAGGATGAGTGGAGGAGCCTGACCTTAGCTTTCTTCCCTTACCCACAGGAGCGTTTATTTCCGCCTGACTCAGGTTGTCTGTGGGGGAGCCGAACTCTTTTACAGTGAGGATTTTTTTTTTTCCTCCTCCTTTTTTTTTTTTTTTCCCTTTTCCCATCAACACTTGTCAGGGATTCAAGGCAAAAAGCCTGGCAAAGGCCCGGGTTTCTGCACCAGCTCAGGCAAAAGATGGGTCTAAAGAGGGAACAGAGCGAGGCATTGTTCCAACACTGCAGAGTGGGAAAAGTAGGTCAGGGAAGAAAATGCAGGTTTGACAGAACTGGGAATTGAACTTGTCACCTCAGAGCCTACTGGCGTAGAAAGTGAACAGCCAGCAAGGGAGCGGGGAGTAACTGAAGCCCGCTGCCCCGATGGGTAAGACTCACACTGTGAGAAGCCTCCCATGTGTGTGTGTGTTTTGGCGGGTGGGGGTCCACTGGCTTCTCCCAAGGAGAAGCGCTGCCATGCCCCCTCCCCCGCACACTCCACCCCTATCCTGGGAAACTAAATCGAGTGATGATTCTGGACGGCAGGAACAGCTGAGACTCTCTCTGGAGAGCGTGCCAGGCGGCAGCTTCCCGCCACCAGCTGCCTGCACAGGTCTGGGAATTGAGACAACCCCCCTCTCAGAGATGAGGCTCTAATTACAATCAGCATCACCTTCTAGGGAACTTCTTGGGTGAGTGGCTACCAGCAGACAAGAGCTTTCTGCTCACTACCCTCCTGGTTAGTACTGTAGCCAGAGGCTCTAGCTGTGGCCTGGGAAGAGAAGAAACACCTCTTTCAACAGGACTTGCCCACACCTCGGTAATTCTCCCACTTTCTCCCCTAGTCAAGGCATTGAGTTCTTTTGGATGAAGGGTGCTTCCTCCCTGACTCTCAAGACCTTTTATTTTGGACATACTCCAAATATCTTGATCTGGGTTTGTCTAATACATACCTCCTCTTCCTTGCAGTTCTCAGAAATCTTTCAGCAGCAGTAAGAATGACTTTGAACTAGTCATTTCAGACCACACATTGGCATCAAGAAGTGCAAGTCTGCTGTATGCTCCTTCATTAAATACTTTTCACTGTGCACTTGGATCCGAAAGAAATTTGTAGCTAAAGACCAAAAACCTCCATGCCTACCACTCATAGAGTAACTTCGTGAACTTTCTTTTGTAATTAATGACTTTTCCCCCCTCTTTGTGAAATGAGAATAGGATTGAGAATAATACCATTTATTTATAATGGAACTGGTACTGGGCTAGATCCAAAGATACAAATTCCAGTTCTACAAGCTATTCGTCTTGTGATTTTAGGCCATTTACTGAAATTCATCACCTCCAGATTCCTCAACTGTGACATGGGAATAGTTAGCATTCAGAACAGAGTTGTAAAGCTGTCATCAAACGTAAATGTGGTTTGTGTACCAAAGCACCTTTTTCAGGTCTGGGCCAGGAGGAGGCATAGTCCAGAGTTTGCTCCCTGCCTTCCTTGTTTCTGATAATACTGAAGGAATTTCTGAAGGAAGCATTTGAAGTTAGATAGACCTTAAACTGATTAAAACAACAACAACCAAAACAAAATAGAACAGAGAACAGGATATGTCTTGACATCTAGTCCCGCACTGTCCAATGTAGTAGCTGCTAGCCAAGTGGCTATTTAAATTAATTAAAATAAAATAAAAAATACAGTTCCTCAGTCACAGTAGAAATAATTCAAGTGTTCAGTGCCCTATGTGGCTGGGGGCTATCATACTGGACAACACAGATAAAGAACATTTCCCTTGCAGAATGTTCTACTGGATAACATTGAAAGGATTCTCACAGAAATTACCATAATGACAAGAACAGCTTTCTCAAGGTAAAACCCAGATTCCCTTTCGCCGTGGAGTACACCATCTCCTTTCAGTGGCATTGCATTTAAGACACAGTATTTATTTCAAACCATAACCAAGAAAGCACACTGTATGACCAGATGTGCCCACATCTCCCTCTTAGTCCTGCACATGTGAACATGTGTCTCTGAACCAGCTCCCTCTCTTCCTGCCAAGCTCATCAGGAGGAAAGGCCTGTGAGGACAATTGAGGTGAAAATTGAGCTCTCATAGACCTTGCTGCCCTGCATGGCTTTGTGCGTGGGAAATGATAGGAAGACAACGCTGCACTCTGTAATGGACTGTGGGATGGGCGAGGTGACTTTAAAGCAGGTATGAGTGCCTGCTTCTGTTTCCTTTGCAAGAGCCAAGTGAGAAAAAGGATTTTCGATTTTTTTTTTTTTTTGGTCAATGTGGCAAAGGAGGTTCTTGTTGCTGTGACTGGTAATGTGAGTGAGGAAGCTGGGGAGAAAATCTAAAGAAAAATGAGTGTTGTGAAATTAGAAAGAGGGACATTTTCTAAATCCCAAGTTGCTTTAGCCTCTGGCTATCAGTATTAGTGGAAGAACATTTGGTGGTCATTTTCCATGAACGGGCAGATGCCCCAAGGGCCCCATCTCTGCGAGCTTCCATATGACACCCCTTCTCGCTGGACAAGAAGCTTATCCAACTGCTCTCACTTTCTGTGATCCAAATAGAGCAGAAGAAGTTTCCTAGAGGGATTAAAATGCACACCTGAATGACTCCAGCCAGTGTCAGGCTGGAGAGAAGCAAAAGTCAGTGGATGGGGGCGGGGAAGCATGAAATAAGTCAAGGTTAATTCAGCATGTGAGGAAGGTTTGAATTATTCATTTTCTGACCCTGTAGCAGGTACTTTTTACTGCAGTCTGTTACCGCCTCTTTGGGGGCATTATAGTCACGTGCGTTTTCCAGCCATCTTTTTGAAACATGCCTTGTCCTTTAGTTTGAGGCAAAGGGATTACTGATGTAGGCTCTTGTGTCAACAGCAGTCTGGAAGATGCCTTTTAGAAGCTCCAAAAGCATCAGCTGAGAGGAAGAAGGGAGCAGCCACTTAGCACTTCATTCCCACTGGGGCTGAGTGATTGTGAGGGAGAAGAAGAGAGATTAAAAGCAAGAAGTGAGAAAAGCATGTAAAGGTTTGGGGAGAGTAGGAAGACGGTAGAAGTTTCATGGAAGATGTGTGATTTGGTTTCCTTAAGTCACTGGAGCTCTTTGTCTTTAAATGACATTTCTAATTGGAGATTCATCTGAACAAGAAAAAACCTAGACAAAGTTGTATTGATTTAAGTATGTGGGAAGTATTATGGGAAGAGGCTAGGGTCTGTTCAGAGGCATCAGCGCTGTGGACCTCTGCTGGGGAGTCCTGGTCTGTTAGGGGCTCTGTCCTCACATCTTGCCGCGCTCTGATGTGTCACCAAGCATGCCAAACAGCTTCTGGATCTCTGAGACTGTTCTTGGCTGGCATTTTATTTAGCTTGTGACATTTTTGACTGTTCAGATTTCGGTGGGCATGGATACTGCCCAAACCTGTCACTGAATTTAAAATTGTAGTCAGATGCCCTTTTGTTCTGGTTGCTGCCTCATGGCCACCATTCCTGAGCAAGTTGAGATAGCTGAGTCTGTGCATCCCAAGGCTGCAGCTCTGCATCTGAGAGCGTGGCAGCCTCATGAACAGTCTGGACTCCTACACAAGGCTAGAGGAAACCCTTCTGGGAGCAGGACTGAGGAGTGTCCATGTGCAAACTGTGCTCAGGGACTCTAGAATTTTGTTTCTGGTTGAACCTAATTCAGGAGCCATTTTGAGTAGAGGTCACAAGCTCAGTTCCCTGTGGAGCCCAGGTAGATGTGAATGAGTCTAGTAAGAGAGTTTAGTGGGTTAAGTATAATGCCATAGGGAGTGGTGAGGACCGTGGCCAACTGGAGAGCATGTGGCTGGTATAAGAGGAAAGGTGGTACTCAGCATCAGCAAATTAGTGTCAAGCAGGAACACTGGTGCAACATTTCCAGACTTGTGGGGTTTTTTTGGTGGTGGTGGTGATTTTGTTTGTTTTCATGAAGTCTTTTGACTTTTTAATATTGGCCTAAACTGAATGGGCAGAGTACAGCATGAGAAATGCTGGACTGGATGAAGCACAAGCTGGAATCAAGATTGCTGGGAGAAATATCATCACCTCAGAAATGCAGATGACACCACACTAATTAGCAGAAAGGAGAAGAACTAAAGAGCCTATTGATGAAAGTGAAAGAGTAGAGCGAAAAGGTTGGCTTAAGACTAGACATTCAGAAAACTAAGATCATGGCATCTGGTCCCATCATTTCATGGAAAATAGATGGGGAAACAATGGAAACAGTGACAGACGTTATTTTAGGGGGCTCGAAAATCACTGCAGATGGTGACTGCAGCCATGAAATTAAAAGACCCTTGCTCCTTGGAAGAAAAGTTATGACCGACCTAGACAGCATATTAAAAAGCAGAGACATTACTTTGCCAACAAAGGTACATCTAGTCAAGGCTATGGTTTTTCCAGTAGTCATGTATGAATGGGCGAGTTGGACTATAAAGAAAGCTGAGCGCCAAAGAAGTGATGCTTTTGAACTGTGGTGTTGGAGAAGACTCTTGAGAGTCCCTTGGACTGCAAGGAGATCCAACCAGTCCATCCTAAAGGAGATCAGTCCTGGTGTTCATTGGAAGGACTGATGCTGAAGCTGAAACTCCAATACTTTGGCCACCTGATTCAAAGAACGGACTCGTTGGAAAAGACCCTGATGCTAGGAATGACCAAAAGTGGGAGGAGAAGGGGACAACAGAGGATGAGATGGTTGGATGGCATCACTGATTCAATGGACATGAGTTTGAGTAAGTTCCGGGAGTTGGGGATGGACAGGGAGGCCTGGCATGCTGCAGTCCATGGGGTCACAAAGAATCAGACACGACTCAGCGACTGAACTGAACTGAATGGGGCTTCCCTGGTAGCTCAGGTGGTAAAGAATCTGCTTGTAGTGCAGGACACCTGGGTTCAATCCCTGGGTTGAGACAATCTCCTGGGGAAGGGAATTGCTCCAGTGTTCTTGCCTGGAGAATTCCATGGACAGAGGAGCCTGGCAGGCTACAGTCCTTGGGTTCCGCAAAGTGTTGGAAACTACTGAGCAGCTAACACTTTCACTTTCACTAAACTGAATGGTCTGGCCAAGCAAAAAGCATCCATGGACCAGATTCAACCGGTGGCACACCAGTATGCAAACCATGATTTGGAATCATCTGTGACAAGACTGGTTCCATCAATTTATCTCTACCATTGTCTCTACCAATTTGCAAAAGTAATTAGTTTCATGGCTCCCATGATCCTGAAATCCCTCCTAAAGGGCTTTAGTATCAAGGAAGGCCAAGGGAGAAAGCCCCACACTCCTTTCATGCATAGCCATTTTGCTAAGTGGCTCTTACCAGCCCTCAGCGGTAAAGCCTCTCACCCTATTCCAAATATGGCCTGGTCCTTCTTGGGGACTGGAAATTGTGCTCCTTCCTCTTCTAGCTAATTGCTTTAATGCATCCTGAATGTATCTAGGCTGCCGCCCCTAACCACTGGGTCATCATTTATTCACAGGCCTGAAGTCCCTTAAGCAACCTCCTGCTGGCCTTCACGCTACAGGGGATTAATGTAGTCTAGCTGGTGAGTCAAAAAGAAAGATGACATCATTTTCATGTCAAGAATCTGAGTGTGTGTTTGTGTATGTAAAGGTTATAGAGTGCAAAGAGAGGAAAACTGAGGCTACCTCTTGTATAAGGAGACACAGTGCTCCCCCTCCCCCCATCTTTTGCTTTCAATCCAATCTGGCTTCTCCCAAGCGAGTTATTAATATGGGGCACAGCCTGGCTTCTTCCCTTCTGTCTCCTCATATAAATCCAACTAATTAATTTACTTTAACAAGAGGAATCTTTTTCTATCTCTTTCAATCTTTGTGCTTCCAGCTTAGATTCTCTTCATTCAAACCCAAGACACAGGATTACTTGAACAATCCCCTGCAGAACCTTATCGGTGAGGCTTAGGGTTATCTCTTATTTTGCATCATGAAATCCAGTGTCATAAACTGGGGGTGGGGGTGGGGGAGAAGAAGGAGTTTTAAGTAAAGGGGCCATCAAATGAAAAGACAGTTTGGAGAGCAGGGAAAGGCCAGAATTCATATTCTGTCTGGTCCTATTAGTGAAAAGAAAGCATCCTGCCTGTGCTGGAAATTGTGCAGTCTGAAGAGCTTTACAAATGTTTTAAGAGAACTCCAAGACATCGAGTCCATTCAGTATCACAGAATGGGGGTGGATGAAGTCCTACTCTTGAAGAATTATGTAGTTAAACCTTGTGTCTCCTTTCAATGTATGAATAGAAAACCCCTCTAAAAGATGCCATTTGTCGCCAGTTTACAAAATTGCCCCTCCCTGAAAAACAAAACCCTAAAGCAACCAAAGCTGTGTTGATGTCAGTGTTACCTAGTTTCTATAAGAAAGTCAGCATGCCACAAGCTGAATAAAGTTGATCATGCTGGGGAAATTCAAGTCAGATGACAAAGGTGAGGCCCCAGCAAAGCAGGCGTGAATTGGAGACAACCCTCTGTTCCCACCAGCTGCAGAAAGGTGTGGAACTCGTTTCCCGCGTGAATGAGGACTGATAGAACTTCCCAGATCATTCCTTAGGCCTCCTTTAATTCTTTCCTTAGTGCTGCAAAGGGATTTTCTTTCTTTGTGGGAAGTGTCAAGGCTTGTCTTTCAAAAGCCAAAAAAAAAGTAAAAAAAGAGGATTTGCGAAAACAAGTGCCATGCTGCCCATTTGCACACTGGTGCAGAAAGAAGAGTCAGGAACTGCTAATGAATGTACCAGCTGTGTGTGGAAAATCAGCCAAGCTCAGTCTTTGGGCTTTCATTTCTCTGCTGAGATCCTTATTCTAGACTGTGTGAGAGATGAGCATGGCTTCAACAAGGACATGAACAGAAAGTAAGGGTGACTAAGGTGAGGCTATCCTGAGTTTAGTTAAAGAAGGCAGAGCAGCTGCCTTGTCTTGAGGCAAAGCAGCTATAATCCCATTATTCCTTCCTGACTTGGTCTGATAACATCTTCAAATATAGGAAAAACCCCTCTCTCCTTCTCAGGACTGGAGAGCTTTTAAACTTTGCTTTCCAGGATTTAAGTGGAAAGTTATTTCCTTTTTTTAGCTATTTATATGTCTCTCTCTCTCTTCCTCCCCCCACTTCCCTGTGTCTGTCCCCTCTCTGTCTCCCTTCTCTTTCTTTCTCTTCCCACTCTCTCTCCCCTTCTTTATTTTTCTCTAGTTTTATTGAGGTGTGGACAGAGGAGCCTGGTAGGCTACAGTCCATGGGGTCGCGAAGAGTCGGACACGACTGAGCGACTTCATTTTCACTTTTCACTTTCATGCACTGGAGAAGGAAATGGCAGCCCACTCCAGTATTCTTGCCTGGAGAATCCCAGGGACGGGAGCCTGTTGGGCTGCCGTCTATGGGGTCACACAGAGTTGGACACGACTGACGTGACTTAGCAGCAATTGACAAATAAACTGGTAATATATTTAAAGTGTACCACTTGATGATCTGATATTTGTATACATTGTGAAGGGATTCTCACTATCAAATTAACACATCCATCATCTCACATATTTACTTCTTTTTTTGATGAGAATCTTTAAATTCTACTCTCTTGTGCTTAGTCATTCAGTCATGTCCAACTCTTTGCGACCCCATGGACTATAGCCCCAGGCACCTCTATCCATGGGGATTCACCCCATGGACAAGAATACTGGAGTGAGTTGCTATGCCCTCCACCGGGGGATCGTCCCAAACCAGGGATCAAACCCAGGTCTGTTGCATGGCAGGTGGATTCTTTACCATCTGAGCCACCAGGGAAGCCCAAATTCTACACTCTTAGCAAATTTCAATTATTCAATACAGTATTAACAACTATAGTCCACCATGTTATACTTGAAATCTTCAGACCTTATTCATCTATAACTGAAAGCTTATACACTTTTACCAGCCTCTCCCTAATCCTCCCTGGAAACCACCATTCTACTCTCTGTTTCTACGAGTTCAACATTTCTTTTTAGATTCCACGTATAAGTGATATCAGGCAGTATTTGCTTTTCTCTATCTGGCTTATTTCACCTAGCACAATGTCCTCCAGTTCAATCCATGTTGTCACAAATGACAGGATTTCCTTTTTAAAGACTGAATAATGTGCCATTGTGTGTGTATATATTTTCTTTTCCATTCATGCATCGACTGACACTTGGGTTGTTTCCACACCACGGCTATTGTGAATAATGCTATAATTAGCATGGGAGCACAGATACCTCTTTGAGATAGTGATTCTGTTTTGTTTCAATATATACCCAAGAGTGACATGTGGTGGATGTTATAGTAGTTTTATTTTTAACTTCTCAAGAATCCTCCATACTGTTTTCCGTAGTGCTTTTAATAATTTACATTCCCACCAACATTGTGCAAGGTTCCCTGTTCTCCATATTCTCACTAGCATTTGTTATCTCTTGTGCTTTTGAAGATGGACATTCTGACAGGTGTGAGGTGATATTGCACTGTGGTTTTGATTTGCATTTCCCTGATAGTGATGTTGAATGTCTTTTCATGTGCCTGATGGTCACTTAGACATCTTTGGAGAAATTTCTATTTAGGTCCTTTGCTCACTTTTTAATTAGGTTATTTGTGAGGTTTGTTTCTTTCTTTGCTATAGTGTTACATGAGTTCCTTGTATATTTTGGATATTCACCTTTTGTCTATTCAATATGTGGTTTGCAAATACCTTCTCCCATTCCATAGGTTGCTTTTCTATTTTGCTGATGTTTCCTTTGCTGCACAGAAGCTTTTTAGCTGATGTCAAACCACTTGTTTTGTATGCTTTTAGTGCCTTTGTATTCAGTTTCAAATACAAAAAGATCATTGCCAAGACCAATATCAAGGAGCTTGCCACCTGTTTTCTTCTAGAAGTTTTACAGTTTCAGATCTCAAATTCAAGTCTTTAATCCATTTTTAGTTGGTTTTCAACTAAGGGTTCAGTTTTCAATCTTTCATCTTTTTAAATACTATGAGTGATCTAGCTGCTATTTGACTGAAACGGATCAACATCTCACCATGTATGAACTTAGGGATGACTGCAATCTTGAGTAAGTCCACATTCTTGGGCATATGTGTAGCAAAAAATACGGTTCACCCTTTGTGTGGCGTGTCTGCACGTTCACTTCTATCATAATAGTAGCCACTGTTTACTGAGTATTTAGTGTGCATAAAGCACCACACTAGGAGCTGTGCATGTGTTCCCTTATTTAGAGTAATTACTAAAACTGGGGAGAATTAGAAAATTTGCTTTCTACATTCCAGTCATCCTTTATTAATGGATTCCTTCAAAGATAAAATTACGCCACCACACCTAGCCTAAGCCCACATTATGACAGTTGCCAAAGATGAAGCTTTTTGCATGCATAACTATTATTCTTATTCTAAAGGAAAAAGGGAAATGTGTTTTCTGAAAATAGTGAGTCCATGCTCATTTGGGGAAAGTTGCTCACAAGGGACTTGGATGCCTCAAAGTGAATTAAATTATTTGCTCCCTAAGTGTAGTCTTAGGCAAGCTACTTGTACTCTTCCTCATCTGTAAAATGAGATTTAATGGGTATGTGTAAGGGGTTTAAAACAGTGCATGCATATTGTAAACATCCAGTGAATGGCAAATGAATGTTATCATCATTGATAACAAAACCCAAAACACTGTGAAGAAGGTTATTTTCATCCCTATTTTATGATGGCGGAACTGAGGCAAAAGGATTTATCAACTTGTCCAAATTGATACAGCCAGTCAGTAATGGAGCCAACTGCTCTAACCCTAGGTCACTCTTACTCTAGAACTAACAACTGAAATTCGATGTTGCTGCACATTATAGAAAGTGATATCTGGTAATGGCTGTATAGAATACAATTTCTTTCCCCTATAGGAAACCTGAGCCCTAAAGCAAACATAAAATGTCTTGAAGACTGGTCGTGTGTCACACGAGAAGCATTTTCGATCCCTCTGGTAGAGAGGGAGTGCTTAATTACCATGTGCCACTGCTGTTAACCTCTGCAAATAAGTCTAATTATCACAGATTAATGAACATAGCTTAGGCACATCTAAAGGGGCTTTGCTGAGGGGTTTTCATTTCTGCATTTCATTATCTCCATAAATGCTGTTGTTCCCTATGCACAAGGTTATGGGACTTTTATTATTTTTTAGCTGTGCTCTGTGAAATATCAACAACAGTGCCTGTGAAATATCAATAGCTCAGGGCAAGGATCACTTTCCAGGAAATCTTTAGGAAGCATGTAAGTTGGGTGGCTGCTGCTTCACTGTTTACTGATGAATCATGCCACATGGGTTCATAGGGAATAAAGCTTAGACAGTTGCCAAGGAAACAGGCTGAGATTTTGGAAATATCTGAAACCATGGTGAAATTTCCAGGAAAAATCAATGTCTTAGTCAAGAGTCAGGTTAAGCTTTTCTGCATCAGAGTGGGTAACAACAATGCAAATACAGCTTGGAAGATCCACCCCTGTCTGTGCCATGATTTAAAACCACACACATGGTGATGTGATTCTCAGAGAAAGTTTTCTATGAATAGATGAAGCCATGTTTACTCATACTGGAAAATGGCCATCGTGCTGTCCTCAGAGCAGGGCTGTGCAGGCAGCCATCTTTGAATATGCCTATGAGCTCAGAGAGAGAGTCCCTGGTGAGGACCTTGGAAATCCTAATGTCGTATTGTGGCAAGAGAGAAAGCTGGCAGCCAGCAAAGGGCTTCAGCCATTCAGAGGCAGGGACCTAAGGAAGATCTTGGGCACAACCCACTAGAAACGTTTCATTAATAAATGATTAGATTTGCAAATCTTGTCAGTAGAGATTGCTATCACAGAATTAATGAAATAAATAATGAAACATTTCCAGTGTTTCTGGCTGGCTTTCAGAGCAGAGTAGATCTCTGCCTTTGTTGCAATTTATGGCTGTCTCTTTGATCAACTCCTGGGGAGTTCAAGGAATGATTTTCCTGCTTCCAACATCCGCCTTCGGCTTTTAGCTTTGCCTTTTTTTTTTAGCTTGACTTTTCATATCATTTTGTGCTTCAAACACAAAGGTTCCCCAGGATAATTTCAGATAAAGAAACCCAACAGGGTGAATAATCTGCAGTGAAAAAAATTTAAATCGTACTTGGAGAAGCAACCCATTTGACACCAGGTTAGGAAAGGGGTAGGGGAGGGATGTTGCTTACAAATGAACACAAAAAAAAGTTCACAATTTCATTTGAATGTCTCCATTCTGCACAGCCTAAAGCTGAGAGCATTTCTGGATCCAAAAGCAAACCAAGATGCCACCCAGTATGGATTACCCAGTAGGCAGATAAAGCATATGCTCAGGACATTAGCAGTGCAGGGGTAGCTTGTAGTTCTTTTGTTAAGAAACAAACAAAAAAACCCAGACTTTTCATCTCAAAAAATGTATCAACATAGTCATGGAGAAATCAGGACATTGTTGAGTTTCTTTACACTTTATTTTGACTTAGTATTATTTTAATTTGAGTCCCTATCAAATAAGGAAGGGAACAGAGTCCCATTTACTATATGGAATCTCCAAAGAACGTCACGTTCTACCTGGTAATATATGAGATTTTTTCCTTGACCCATTCTAGTCATAAGGTGATATAACCATTTTCTGTAAGCCTGACACTTGGGTAATCTTTCAGAGGAAAACATAATATTGATACTAGAACTGGATTTTCAGTTCTCTCCCTCTGTATCCTTATCCAGCATATGAACAGGCACACACACAGACACACACTCACTGGTTCTTGGAAATCACGGTAAGGCTGAAGGTCAGGGTCCTGAGGGATCGCTTGCTTCTGGACTTCTCTTCTTGAGGCTGCTCATTGTGCTCATTTTTATTAATAGTTTTTGCCATTGGGAAAGGGACAACAGAATGAAATTTAAAGCTACCTGGTTTTAAAAAATGTAATTAAAAACATACTTTGAGTATCTATATCTCTTCTAGTTTCCTACAATGGCAGGACAATACTATAGGCAAGACAAGTCAGATTTTCCTGTCTACATGATTTAGCTTATTTCTCCTTTGATCAGATACCTTCTTGCTAGAAAAAGATTTGAAAAGGGAGTGAACTGTTAAATTGAGGAAACAAAATTAATGCTAGAATGATAAGGATCAGAACAAACCAAACAATAAAAACTCCCCTTCAGACTCATTTAGGGAGTATATGGGCTTATCTATAGGGATAAGAATTCTTGTCCTGTAATTTTATGACAGATCTTTCACTTATCTCTTGTAAGTGGCTTATTCTCTAATGGGAACACAAATATAGTTGGTTCTTCTCTTCAAGATGAGAATTAGATTTTGTTGTTATCAAGTTATTACTGTATTTCACTGATTCTAAGACACATTTTTTGTTTCATATTTGTCAATGCTGAAATCAGGAGGTGTCTCAGGATCACCATAAGCAGGACAGGCATTGAAATGTGGTTGTCAGTGTGTTTGCCAATGTGCATGGGCATCGAAATCTTCAGAACAGGTGCCAGCTAGTGCAAAGGAAATGGCAACCCACTCCAGTGTTCTTGCCTAGAGAATTCCGTGGACAGAGGAGCCTGGTGGGCTGCCGTCTATGGGGTCGCACAGAGTCGGACACGACTGAAGTGACTTAGCAGCAGCAGCAGCTCCTGGAGGCAGTAAGAGGTACTGCGTCACTAATGGTCTTAAGGGCACGGAGCATGACATTGGGTGGAAAAATGTGGACATCGATGACAACGGGTCAAAAATAAAACAGAAACCACAGCTTGCAAAACTGTGGTATAATTACAAAGCAGATAAGCTATACAAACCATGACACACATGGCAAACTAAAAGTGTTTTAACATCAGCTTATTCAGACCCATTCATTTCAAGATAATGGGACTCTGGCAACTCATCTCATTACAAATCTTGACCTATCCTGCTTACCGTCTTTTGCCTCTAACCACCTTCTGACTACTCACAGACTTCCCTAAATCCTAAAATTACCCTGTCTCCTCTTTTAAAAACATTGCTGAGACTTGATCAAGGTGGTGTTTTCCCTTGTTCAGCAGTTTAATAAACCCAATTTTGTATCATCAGCAATTTTTCCTGGTGTTTTTATGTACAGAGCTTTGATAATTCAAAAAGAAATTCAGTGGAACCAGCTTCAGTGCTAAAAAGATTTTTAGGAATACAAAGGTATTTATTTAGTGTACATTTCCCTTTTAATGTATGCATTAGAGTGTTATATAATTATATATATATATATATACCTTTAAAAGAACTTTTGCAAAAGTAGAAAATTTAAAAAAGCAAAGTAAGAAAGCATTGTGTTGCAATGTATTGGCATCAAATTTTTTGTCTTAGTGGCACATAAAACAATCGTGTATCATACAGTGATGGCATTTTGCACTTGATAAAAATGGTAATGACAGCTAGCTCATTTTTACTGGACATTAATCAGGAGCCATACACTGTGTAGTCCTGTATCTGCATTGATTCAAATCTCATAGCGCTGCTATGATTATGCTCATTTTGGAGATGTACAGACTGGGAGTGGAGAGGGTCCATAGTTGCCTTGAATTAGAGAACTAATAACTGGTGGAAGAGTTAAGGCTGAGGTCCAGGTAGTGTGCCTCAGCTAGGCTAGGTAGGAATGGAGAACTTGCCCTTGCAGAACTATTTTCTTAAAACCTGAAAAAGCATTAATTAGAATAATAGTATTTGCACAAAACATGCACTAAATTTTGGAATCTGGGCTTTTAAGGGTAGCACCTTAACTAGTTCTTTGGTGCTCCTGGAAGTGAAATTGTTTCCCTTGGGTGTTTAAGAAAATGTACATTCTCAACCTGAAATATTTAGCAGTTTATTTCTTGCAAAAAACAGAGTCTCTCAGTGTTCAAAGCCATATATCAGGAGGTTAAAAAACAAGCAACCAAATAAAAACAAACCAAGCACTTGGGTCATCCATTTAAGTCACTGCTTGACAGCTGTTCTGGGAATGGCTGTTGCCATGGGTTACTGCAGGGCACTCGGCATCTCAGCCCTACCCATCACTTCCAGGCTCAGCTCCATCTCTCCAGAGAGACAGACAACTCTTCTTTCCTTTCTCCATCACACCCCAACCTTGATGGCTCATATTAAAGATGTTTTTTTTCTTTGAAAGAAGAAAGAAATAATAATATGCTGAAAATTCCCCAGATGTCGCCTAGGGTATCTCTGTCTTTGATGCTTTTGTTGCCCTTTGTTTTTCCTTGTGGATCACAGCATCAGCACTGGTTTTCCTAAAACCTCAAGTCAAGAGTTTCAACAGCTGCCTTCCACAGGTGGGGCCACCACTAGTCATTATCCATCAATAAATGTATCAATCTAGAGTCAAGCAATTAATGTGTTCTTAATTGGATCCGTCAGATAGTTGGCAATGTCAGTAAAGTTTCAGGACTTTTGTTGTCTCTGTTCTTGTTTTTCCTTCTTTCTCTTTTAAACTCTCCTCTTTTGTCTTTTCCATGCATTCACATATTTCTTTTGCCTAAAAGGTACGAGTTTTCCTTCTATCACCTACTTCCCACGCTTCCGACACTGAAGGGTTTAAAAATCCATTAAATTCTATGTCACCCTTACTTTCATGCTTTAGGAAAGGGAGGATTCCGGGACAACATCTTACGTAGATAGCCCTACTGTCTGGAAACCTGCATGTGAAATACCAGCATTGCATATAATCTTCTAGGTTAATTGTATTTAAAGTTGATGATCACCAAAGCCTTCAAATCATGAAACATATTTGTCATCTATGACACATACAAAAAAGAAATCTGTAGGAAACATTTTGAGATTCTTTAAGAAATTCAGCATATTAACATTGCTTTGTTTCAGGTGTTGGATAATTTTAAGAATCACAGCTTCTACTGATGCTCTGGGTCAAATCAAGTCGTGTCAAATGCTCTTGGTTTCTCTGACATTTTATAAAAAGGAATTTGCTGCCCATTACACTTCTTTTTCCTCTGCCTTTTTTTTCCATCACCTGCTCCCCCACCATTACTTTCTAGTCAGCACAAGCCCCTTTTCTATGGTTTGCTTATAGATTATTAAGAAAAAAGATGTAAACTCACAGGAGGATTAAGGTAGACACAGCTGGTGTCAACAAAAACAGAGAGAGATGAAAGAGTATTGAGCACGTCTGAATGGACAGCCCGTGGGGCTTTCCTGTGACTCATCCTTGACCTTTATCCTCCCAAATCACGCCCAAGGCAAGTAAACAGCTTTTCAAAGCAGAATACCTTCTGGGACTCTTCATACATTTTCATTTTAATCTCTTTGCAAAGTGGTCAAAAATAAATGTCTCTGTGAAGAGAACTACTACTGACAAAAGTCGAATTTAAAATGACAGAGAAAAAAATAAATAAATAAATAAAATGACAGAGAATCACTCTGTTACCTATGACACAGAGGCTCCTAAACTGCTTATAGCCATTTTCTGAATAAAAAGGAAAGGCAACAGTCTTCAGAGCATGTTTTAAACATCTCTGCACCATTCAAAATGCTTACATGGGCCTTTGAAAGTATTGCCTTGAGGCACTATGGGTGATTTAATTTTTTCTTTGTATATTGTAGATTATCTATAATGAGCACGCATTACTTCTGTAATCCACAAAAGACTTTGAACCAAAACGGAATTACAGTACAAATTTTTAAAATATAAAAATACCACCCAGTGAGTTATTTTTGTAAATGACTGAAATAAAGAAAGCAGCTTCTTAAACACTCAACTATTTAATAATGTAGATAAATTGTCATATGTCTGAGAAATATTTTCTGATTTAAAAGATGTGTTAAAAGTAGACTGAAATGTTTCTTCATTATAAAATAACTGCTATACCCAAAACCAAATAATTCTTCCTTTGTGTATTATCAGCTAAAGAAAAAAAAAAACTTTTTTTAAGCTGTACCTGTGGTTTGCAGGTTGTAAGTGACTTCTGTAATTAGATACAGTCAGTTGAGTGAAAAGAAACATGAATCATTTAACCTATAAAATTTAATCAAATCATTTAACCTATAAAATCTCAGTCACTATTTGACAAGAAATGAGACTTTTGGAGCACTGCACACCAGAATAATGCCTGGGCAGAGATCTGTAATCATACCACTAGTCTCCATGAAATATATTCCTCTGACAGTGCCACTTACTTTATTTAAGGTCCCAGTCTGTTAAATCTTGCAAATATGAAGAAGGTAGGTAATTAGTTCTCAGGGTCAACTCAAAGAGATGGGAAAACAATCCTGTTCTTATGTTGTATGAAAACGACTTCAAACAATCATTTTATCCAGTAAAGTACACATTGGAAGGGAAAACCTGCCCGAATGAAACAATAAAACTTACTTCAGTTACAGCAAACTGTTGAGAAGTCTAAAAGAGAAATGTGTTCCAAGTGCTAGTCCCGCCAAATTCTAAACATCCAGTTTTTTACAGACTTGCAAATCAAATTGCTTTATGGGTAGAGGAGCATTTAATACAGTGTGACCAGTTGAAAGTTAACATTTTGTATTCAGGATGATTAATGACACCGTATTGTATTTCAATTACTACAAGATACTTCTCTGTAATAAACGATAGCAATAATATTCACATTAAGTCAATAAAAAGCATCTTCAAAGTGTGATGTATAAGTGCCATTATTATAGTATACGTTGATCACATCATATAATGAATTATCAACAGTGTAACAGGAAATCTCTATACCAAAGCATATATTTTCATTTCAGTGCACAGGGATTTTGGCAGATCACCCTCATTACTATTAATAGTAGTCAAATGAAAATCTTCACATGCACACATTAGCAGGAGGACTGCCTCTCCTTCTCCTAGCCTAGCTACACTCCACTCTCTCCCGACTGCATTTTTGTAGGTTCAAGTGTGAGAAATCAACTTACTTCTCAAAACATTCAAGTCCAAAGGGAAATAGATGTGGCAAGTGACTAGGTTTCTATTCTGGAAAACCAATACTTGGGGAAAACAAATCTCAAGTAATAGGTATTTATTTTCCAAAAGGATCTGTCTACTTGAGGGAGAGAGTTTGGGCACCATGAAAATTGGAGAAGCTTCTGGATGATGAATTTCTTGGGGGTCATGGCTTTTTAAATTGCTCTGAATGTTGCCTGGTTACAGAGTGAGGTTGATGAGAAAACCCAGGAACTGAAGAAAGTAGGCACAGGGGAGAGAGTAGGGAAGGTGGGTGGTTTCTCTCCACTCCCCCTTGGTCTGTTCTCTTGTCCTTCCCAATCTGGTTTCAGCTGAGTCAGTCACGATGCAAGACTGACTAAAGGAGAGGCATCTTTAGAGTGGTGTTGGGAGTAGGAGCCAAGGGCACTGAGCTTACAGAATGTCTCACTTGGAGCTGCACACTCCCTTAAGGGGGCTTCCCAGGCGGCTCAGTGGTGAAGAATCCACCTGCCAAAGCAGGAGATGCAGGTTCAACCCCCTGGGTCTGGAATATCCCCTCGAGAGGAAAATGGCAACCCACTCCAATATTCTTGCCTGAAAAATCCCATGGACAGAGGAGTCTGATGGACTATGGTCCCAGGGGTCACAGAGAGTTGCACTGGACTTAGCGACTAAACACGCATGCACATGCATGTCTACATAAAGGAGTGGCTTCAGGAGGGAGTGAGTATCGGGTGAAAGAGCAAAGCGCCAATGTGCAGGGACAGAGTGTCTGTCAGTAAAGCTGTCCCCTGCATGTTCAGGTAGACACATAATTGTTTGTTGTACGTCCATAATAGTTATGCACAAATATGATCTGCAGACTGTATTGAGGGCAATGTGATCTTTTCTTCTCATACCATTTTTAAACATTAGTCTTTGGAACAAAATTTTCTCTTGCAGACCTCATGATACCAGATAATTACTGGTGATATTATAGAATCAAATGACTTTTTAAATAACCTTAGATATATTCCCTAAAAATAGTCACTAGAAGAAATGGTCAACATCAAAATAAGTGACCTTCTTTATTCCAGTACAACCCAAAATCATCAAGGAAGAATTCCAAAATAGCAATTTGAGAGCAATGGCAATGCCAATCAAGCAGAATATGAGATGAATACAGACCCTAGAATACAGTTAAATAGATCTACCTCAAATAAAATTTTTCTTTGAAATCTGGGTTCACTGCATGTGAATGGCTTGCCACGTGACTACTTGTATAGTCAGAAAAAGGAGGATCTCTATCTCTAAATTAGGTACCTATCTATAGCTGTGTTTTCAAGTTGTAAGCAAGCGTTGAGATGGCTGTGAGAATGTTGTTAATCTCCTGGGACCTCAGCTTCCTCATTTTGCAGTAGAGATGATGCCCAGTATCCAAGGTTCAATCTCCTAGGTATGTGGAGGTCCTCATACCCTTCATCACATGACACTTGGTAAGTGTTTTCTTAGTCCACAGTCTCATTTGTAATTCTGAACACCACCCCTACCCCACATTCTGAAAAAACAAAAGCTGTTCTGTTTGTAAATTGGAGTCAAAACTCATTTGGTGGCAAAGCCTGACCTGAACTGACGTGAAGCTATTTACTGGTTCTATTGAATCCCATTTAGTGTGATTTGCTGCAGAAATACGGATGCATTTAAATTAATATAATCAGTAGACCCAAAAGTCCACAAATTCTGAATTCCAAAACACATCCAGGGCTAAGGGGTCCAGAGCGGGGACTGTGATGATGATGATGATGGTGAAGATTATCATAGTCCAAACATTTGCCTTTCATTAGCTTGCTTCATTCTCCTGGTTATGCTATTTGGTTCTTAACTTGTGGCATCCTTATCTCTCATTGACCTCCCTGTACTGTGCCTTTGCTGCCATGGTGATACAGTTTTCTGAGAGGAACCTACCACCACTTTTCCCTGGTCTGTTTGGTTCATTTCTGGTTTTGATTTGGCTCACTCTCTGGTGCTCCAGACCCAACTTTCACTGACTTCTGGGAAAGAGGGACTTGGCTTTATAACTTGTCAAATGGATCAGAACAAAGACACTGAATTGTTGAATTGCCTGGGAAAACAGATTGCTTGCTTGATAAGTATGGAAGAAGGACATGAAGTGTGATTCCATTTTATAAGGATAAAACAGAATCAATTCACACTGACATTCATTTATTTATTCACAACTTATTTATTTCTTATTCATTATGATTCACTTGTACAAAAAGGCTTCATTCGAACAACATGCTTTGGGGTATGAATTCCATCATTAGAAACAGGAATACTATGGATGTCACCTACGATAGGGTTCCCCTCTTTTGCTCTCTCAACATGTGAGGTAGATTATGGCTCCTTGGGTTCTTTCCCATGAGGTAAGGATTCTGTCTCTGTCCATTAACATATGGCCATAAACCCAAGAGCCCTTCCCCTGTTTCCACTGACCTGCATTAGACATCTACACTGAAGAGGTGTTCAACCTTAGATAGTCACCATTGGCTTCACTTTGGCTACTACCAAGTCGACATCAAAGACACTGAAATCTTCTTAGTCCCTTCTGGGCCCAAGTTCACATTGTTAAAAGGCATTTTTCTTCTGAAATGTATCAAACAAGGTGTCATGTGAGGTGTGTACATTTTGGACTGCAACCAAAAGAAATCACTTACTAAAGAATCAAAAGGCTTTTTTTCTGAGACCATTTCACTTGTAAAGTGGTCCCTTGGGTTGCAACTGAAAAACATTCTCATTTAATTGTAAACATAAGATGTAAATACTTGAAAAAAAGAGTTCAAGTTTGGCAATGTATCCCTTGCAACATAAATGGTGTGGGAAATAGGTGTCAACTAAAGGGTTTGGTGGAGAAAGGAGGCTAGTTTGGGTTGAAGTATCAAGAAGACATTTATGAAGATTGCTGGATTTAAAGTAGATTAAAGTTACGTGTGTTTGGATGATGGAGATGGTATGGAAATGAAGGGGAAAAGAGTGCTATGACCTGTGAACAGTAACGAAATGGAAGTAGGGTGGGAAGATAACTTAGGACCTGATAGAAAAAGGTCTTGAATGAGAGGCCAAGGTATTTGTTATTCACCTCACACGCTGGGAGTATAGTTCAGTTTTGGAACAGAAGATGACCCGTTGCTGCTTTATTTTAGTAAGAGAAACTTAAAATGGGTATGTCAGTTCAGTTCAGTCACTCAGTCGTGTCCGACTCTTTTCGACCCCATGGACCGCAGCATGCCAGGCCTCCCTGTCCATCACTAAATCCCAGAGTCTATTCAAACTCATGTCCATTGAGTTGGTGATGCCATCGAACCATCTCACCTTCTGTTGTCCCCTTATCCGCCTGCCTTCAATCTTTCCCAGCATCAGGGTCTTTTCAAATGAGTCAGCTCTTCACATCAGGTGGCCAAAGTATTGGAGTTTCAGCTTCAGCATCAGTCCTTCCAATGAACACCCAGGACTGATCTCCTTTAGGATGGACTGGTTGGATCTCCTTGCAGTCCAAGGGACTCTTAAGAGTCGTCTCCAACACCACAGTTCAAAAGCATCACTTCTTTGGCACTCAGCTTCCTTTAGAGTCCAACTCTCACATCCATACATGACCACTGGAAAAACCATAGCCCTGACTAGATGGACCTTTGTTGGCAAAGTAATGTCTCTGTTTTTTAATATGCTGTCTAGGTTGGTCATAACTTTCCTTCCAAGGAGTAAGCGTCTTTTAATTTCATGGCTGCAATCACCATCTGCAGTGATTTTGGAGCACAAAAAATAAAGTCTGACACTGTTTCCACTGTTTCCCCATCTATTTGCCATGAAGGGATGGGACCAGATGCCATGATCTTAGTTTTCTGAATGTTGAGCTTTAAGCCAACTTTTTCACTTTCCTCTTTCACTTTCATCAAGAGGCTCTTTAGTTCTTCTTCACTTTCTGCCATAAGGGTGGTATCATCTGCATATCTGAGGTTATTGATATTTCTCCCAGCGATCCTGATTCCAGCTTGTGCTTCATCCAGTCCAGCATTTCTCGTGATGTACTCTGCATATAAGTTAAATAAGCAGGGTGACAATATACAGCCTTGACGTACTCCTTTTCCTATTTGGAACCAGTCTGTTGTTCCATGTCCAGTTCTAATTGTTTCTTCCTGACCTGCATACAGATTTCTCAAGAGGCACGTCAGGTGGTCTGGTATTCCCATCTCTTTCAGAATGTTCTACAGTTTATTGTGATCCACATGGTCAAAGGCTTTGGCATAGTCAATAAAGCAGAAATAGATGTTTTTCTGGAATTCTCTTGCTTTTTCGATGATCCAGTGGAAGTTGGCAATTTGATCTCTGGTTCCTCTGCCTTTTCTAAAACCAGTTTGAACATCTGGAAGTTCACAGTTCACATATTGTTGAAGCCTGGCTTGGAGAATTTTGAGCATTATTTTACTAGTGTGTGAGATGAGTGCAATTGTGCGGTAGTTTGAGCATTCTTTGGCATTGCCTTTCTTTGGGATTGGAATGAAAACTGACCTTTTCTAGTCCTGTGGCCCCTGCTGAGCCTTCCAAATTTGCTGGCATACAAAATAGATATGTAGAGTGAAGTAAAGAGGGAGAAAATGGATCATGCAAAATAGTCAAAAAATAATATAAGCACTCTGGATGTATTATCTTGATTATTTTAACAACCCTAGAGGTAGTCACTCATTGTTCTCTTTCTTCTTTGGGTCAGGTTTGGCAGTATTCAGTGTTTCCAATATTCAATAAATTATCCAAGATCACATAGCTGGCAAGTGGCTGATTCAGAATTTGAACCTAGATTTGCTTGCATCTAGAGCTGAATTCTTCTCTACTTTACAAATAAACCAACAATTGCAATGATTCAGTAGTTAGGTCATAATGACCTCTGTGAAAGTGGTGGCAGTGGGAATGGAAACAAAGGTTAGATTTGAGAGATACTGTGAAGGAAGTATCCACAGACCTAGTGACTGGGTATGAGTGGCAAAGTGAGGACAGGGCAAAGGTTTGGTTTCAATGTTTCAATCCTGGGTGTTTAGGAGAGTATTGGTTACATCACTTGAGAGAATAAGTTTAGGGCAAGCCTGGGTTTGTAGAGACAGATTATGAATTATTAATGAAGCCATAATCAACACTTGCCTCCAGTTCTTTCATTTTCTACCCTTCTACTCTATGTTATTGCCACCATCTCCTCTTTATTGCTAGCATCTATGGAAGGCAGTGAGATGCTTGTTTTAGTCCTATGTTGAGTCTTCTAAGACAAGGCTTATGTAATGCATGAGAGGGTGAGGTGAGAGCAAGGGGGAGAAGGGAGAATTAGTAGTTAATGAGGATCTTCCATAAAATTTATTCTCAATTCTCAGGATTTATTGTAAGTAGATTTCACTGTAAAAATACTATTATACTTACTTTGCACCATTCTCTCTGTAATGGCATCAGGCCCATGGTTCAGTTAAAGGACCAAATCACAGTAGGCATTTAAAATTCATGATCTCGTTGCTGCATGACAGAACAATATAAATTGAAAGGCACAGCCTGGATACCATCTTGTGGTCTTTATAAGAGGAAAATTAGTGGCACTTTGATTCACGAAAGGCTTATGACAGGTCTGGGCCTGAGGTGGCACTAATATAGCCATCACTGGAATGCCAAGAGGTGGCCTGCTGTGTTAACAGCTGTCATTTTGCGCCAAACTCACATAACTGAAAGGTTATGGGCCAATAAAAAAAAAAATGCTGCTCTTCTTCTTTGGTTATGAGATGCAAGAGCAAGCACTCTGGAAAGCAAGCTACTTTGTTTCCTGCTAAAATATGCCCATCAAAATGGCCAGTTTCTATGGTGAAAGGCATGTTGTAAACATGTTCATGTTGGTTTCTCTCTGTCTGGGGCAGCCTGACTGGAGTCTCATGTTTAGAGCTGAGTGCTGGGCTGGCAGTGGAAACTGACATAGGATGGGAGTTATTTCAACACTTCAGTCAGAATGATGGCTTCTTTGGGGGCCCAGGTGACGCTGAGAGACAGAATGCCTTGTGTGAAACACCTGAACTCCAGGATCAGAAAGACCTGTTTCTGACACTTGGCAGCTATTTAATTTGGTGCAAATCATATGTCTGGCCTGAACCTGCATTGTGTAATCTATACAAAAGGGTTAACACCACCTTTTCTAAAGTTTTTAAAAAAGATCAGAACCAATATATAAAATGCATTATTTGTATATGGAATAATGTATTGCATAGAATACATTAAATGTATATAAAATAGTAATAAGAGTGAATTTGGATTTTTATCGGGCAGGCTCCATGCTAAGCATTTTACATACATTATATCATTGGATTCTCATAATTGCCCAAGGTGGTTGTTGGGTATTTTGGGGTATTTTTATTGGGTATTTTTATTCACTATTTGACAGATAAGAAAACTGAGTCATAGAGAAGTGATTTCCACAGCTGGTAAGTTGGAAGAATAAGGATTTGAATGCTAATCTGTTGGTTCTGGATCCTCTATTACCAAAGACTGATATAAAGGTTAGGCAAATGGCAGTCATGTTTGTGATTTAGATTTTGTCTTGTATCGTATAATTCTAGGACAAGGAGTTTTGAGAGTATCTCATCTATTACCAGTTTCCATGTAGGTGTAATTGAATTTTTGTAATACTTTGAAATGGTATCCCGTGAGTCTGCCTATTGGTTTATTTACACAGGCAGATATTAGGAAAAGAAGGTGGTTTCGCATCTGGAGACTTGGGACCAGGTTCTGTGACTCTTTTTACTTTTACTGTCACAAATGTGTTGTGTGTCACATCCCAACCATTAGAAGATATACATTTGGAATAGCCACCAGGAAAATGCAAATAATGGCCTCATCTAGGAAATGTTTCAAGGAATCAATTAAAGTGCAAAATAGTCCTGCTAATCTCCCTTATGGGGCTGTTCTGGTGCCAACACAATGATCCTGAGGTGTTGAAGATCATTATACAATCAATGGTACACAAAACACAAGGCATCTTTGCTATTAAAGATGCACCCATCAGAGAGGAAACTTAACCTTCCCTCAGGGTAGACAGCTCTAGAATGTTCCATGACTTTGCATATTTCCACCCTTTTTCCTGGTGATTATAGGATGCATGGGTAACCCCTAAGAATTTACTCTTTATGAAAATGCACTTCAATGTTTAAAGGCCTCCAGTTCTGAGTTAGCACATCTTAGACTCTAGAGGTTTCTTCAAAGTAGGTGATCAGATGACTGAAGTCAAGATAGGTTCTGCATCTATAAATACTTTCCAACATTCAAAGTGCTACAGTCTTCTCTTAAAATAACTTGAGTACTCATTCTGACTCCCTTTGTGGTACTCAACATTGTCCTCCACCTTATGACTTAGTACAACCCTATGGGGTAGACATTATTTTATCTCCATGTTATGGACAAGGCAACTGAGGCTCAGAGATATTAAAATCACCAATTTGACCAGCATATGTAAAAACTGGAATTCAAACATAGTCTTGGAATTCCAAAGTTCAAGTCATAGAGTCCTATGGCTTTTCTTGAAGACTTTCATTTCAACCTTGGCCAAGCAGTAGCTTTACTTATAGGCAATGGGATAATATGATGATTACTGAGCAAAATGTTGAGACTGAGTTGGGGTTTTGGAGCTCAGCTGCCTGAGTTTAAAACCTGATTCTGCTATGTGGTTGTATAATCCTGGGCAAGTTACTAATTCCCCTTATGGCTCATTCTTATGAAGAAATACCTTATAAGATTTCTGTAAAGATTAAATGAGTTAATACTTAAATCACATATAAGAACAAAGGGTACACTGTAAAAGTTAGCTCTCGTTATTTTACTACAAAGGTGAGACCAATGTTTTTTTCCTTGCTATACATGCAGCATCTAGAGAATTGTCTGGCATATAGTAGGTACTCAAGAAATATTTATTTTATAAATAATTAAGTTAAGGGATGCATACAGGAATTATAAGAGGTTATATCAAGTCTTGGGAGCCAGGTAAGATTTAGATTTTGCTAGCTTAGTCCTCTGTCCAGCTTCATTTAGCAACAAATATACAAAGAATAGGAGCATCAGGGTATTTGGGAAGCAGAGGCCTATTATACCACTCCTTATACCTAACTGTGAATGAGGAGAGTGAGATTCCAAGAAGCTAAGTGATATTATGTGAGGTAACTCAATGATTTGTCAAAGCTGGTATTAGAATTTATGCTATTTTACTTCTTAGGGCCTTCATCAGCCTGGTGGAGTTATCCCAGAAATGATTTGAACTCTTTTAAAAGAGACTATCTTTTTATAGTTTTTTTGGAATGAGGGAAACATTGTAGAATATGAAGGACCATCTCGTTTATTGAAGCTATGATCTAACATGGAATGGTATCTTCATAAGGCTTGTATTTTCAGCTCTGGTTCCTGGCTTTCAATATGGACATGGATTGGAATCCCAACTCTGTAATTTGCAATCTCTGTTACCTTGGGCAAGTTGCTTAACCTCTCTGAGCCTGAGCATATCTTATCCATGAGATTAGTTATTACACAGATTCAAAGGGTCATCATGAGGAGTATTAAGGAGCTGATGAGCACTTAACACAGGGCCTGGCATAGGGCAAGATCTAATTAAGCAGTAGCTGTTATGGTGAAACACTTTGATTTTTCCTGTGGAATGTCTCACTTAACTCTCGCCTTTCATTTGTGGGATTACCAGTGCAGACCTTGGATCTAGCACTAGTGCAGACCTTGGATCTACCATTGTTTCAATATGATACTTTTTTCCCTCTTCAAGCCTTACTCCCTAAGGCTGTGAGCTGTGTTGATTACTCTCCTAAACTGACCATTGATCCTGATTTCCTATTTCTACATCAAATCTAGACCTTCTGATTCTGCTTTTCAAAATCCTCATCATAAAACCTCACTTGGCCTCTCTCAGTTCTACTCACGACTCCTTAAACTACACTCTTTCCTTGGCCCATCTCTGCTCTGTCCATGGTCCTGACTTCTCAGTTTCACTTTCTCTACTGCCCCACTGTCTTGGGCTCTCCAAATCCTCCTTATACTTCAAGGCAGCTGAAGTTCCAGCTCTTTGAAAAAGCCTTCTATGATTATTCCAGTCCTCACTGAGTTACTATTCTGAGTTCTGAAAGTGTTTCTGAAACCTGTTAGGATAGTGCCTGGTTTTCACTTCTTTGGGTACCCATCACCTGTGACTGAAAGAAAATTGCTGTTAATTATAAGTGCAGTGTTATATTTGGTGATTGTATCTGATGAAGAACACATCTCATATATTATCCTAATATGAATTTATCATATTGGCATAATAATATGTCAATAAATTATAAAAATGAAGAGTAAATATATGTATGGATTTCTATAAAATAGGTACAGATAAATATCAACAGGAATTTGCTAAAAGGATACCAAAGTATTTAAAAGGATGTATTTTTCTTATTAAAATATTCATGTAAGTGGGAAAAATGCACAAATATGTTTTTGGTAGGGTTATCTAAGTTATAAAAACATTGAAAATACTGTAAATATATGTCAATAAAGCTTGAGAAGTTATGATACATCCATACATAAACAGATGATGTACTTATTGAAAAGAACAAAATGGATTCTATATATTGACAAGGAATGATGTCCTCGGTACATTATGCACAGAAAGAAGCTGTAGAGTAGAACATATGACTAAATTTTGTAAAGCAAACACATATTTCAAATATATTTTATGTTCCTCTATGGATAGAAAAAAAATCTAGATGTTAATTAAACTGAGAAGTCAGATATTGGTAATGGACTGGGGTAGCTAGAAGAGTTATTATGTTTTCAAAGAATCTATGCAACAAATAAAAATCTAAGTCCTCTATGTTGTAAGTTTAGACCAATTATAATATGTATTTAAATTTTTATTTGAAAAACCTTATGCTTGTTTTCTAATAATCTTAAGGGTTATGTAAAATATATAAAATATGTGACTGAAAAAATTGATATTTTTTTCAGCATAAATTTTCCCCCAGCAATGTGTTATTTGTATTTCCTTCCTCTAATATTTGACATTATTCCTCTCAAGAACCAATATTCAGTGTCTTCAAATTCATAAGCCTATTAGGGAGTTGGGGGATGTTATTTTAAAAATCTGTCATACCTCTACTAACTTTTGCACTAACTGGTTAGAATGGATGCTGGCTGGTGTGTCAGACCAGGCATCCTGGCAGTCCACCAGCCCTGGTCTGAACTGTGTGAACTGGCAGAAGGCAGTCTCTGAAATCTGTTCTTCACCTTTGTTTTCTTGTGCTCAATCCCTCCCTTTCCCCACCCTACCCAGAATCACCAGCCTGGAATTATTTGAAAAAGGCTTTCACATAATGGGCTTCCCCGAAGGCTCAGCGGTAAAGAATCCATCTGCCAATGCAGGAGATGTGGGTTTGATCCCTGGGTTGGGAAGATCCCGTAGAGTAGGAAATGGCAACCCATTCCAGTATTCTTGCCTGGGGAATCCCATGAACAGAGGAGCCTGGCTACCTAGAGTCCATGGGGGTCACAAGTTGGACATGACTTAGCGACTAAACCACCACCACCATTTCCATAATAGAGTGCAAGAGACAGTAGTTAAAAAGATGATAGAAGATGAGAAAGAGATGTTGAGGAGTGGAAAGAGTGTGGGATTTAGAGCAGAGAGATCTGGGTTTGAGTCCTGACTTGTTAATTTTCTCCTTGTGTGACAGCGGGCAAGACAGGTAATCGCTCTGTGCCTCTGTTCCTTCATGTGTAAAATGATGTCAATCTCTACTTCATGGGGCAGTTGTCAAGGGAAAATGAGGCAACCTGTAAAGTGTCTGGGACATAACTGGTGTTTGTAAATGTCAGTAATTCCCTCTCTTCCCTTCTCCCCAGCCCTACTTCCCATATGCCCTTGATTTACTCTAAGAATGTACGGTTCAGGTCTTCTTAGTATCCACTGGTGAATCCAATCTTTTTCTTTTTTTGAATCACCTGAGTTATTGCTCAGTGCCATCATATGACCATTGTGTCACTATATTAAAGCAATGATGAGTGAAGTACAGGTGTTCACTAAGCAACTTTGAGTGCATAATTGTCAAAAAAGTCCAGATCAAAGAATACACCAACCTAGCAATTCAGCCATAATTACATGAGTCAGTTTCACCTCTTCTAACTCAATCAGAAGCTCCTTGAGAGCAGAAGCCAATTATTCTCCTACATCTACAACAATATCTTGCACAATTATGGATATGCACATTTACCAAGGGCTTCCCAGGTGGTTCAGTGGTAAAGAACCCTCCTACTAATGCAGGAGGTGCAGGAAACTCGGGTTTGATCCCTGGGTCAAAAGACCCTCTGGAGAAGGAAACGGCAACCCACTCCAGTATTCTTATTTGGAAAATTCAATGGACAGATGAGCCTGGCAGCCACAGTCTATGGGGTTGCAAAGAGTCGGACATGACTGAGTGACCTAGCACACACACACATTTAACAAACATTTGTTGATGGATTGACCCATTGACCTATTGGTAACAAGGCCTCTTCGTGTTTCTGTGCTCTTTAGGTGTGGGGAAAGCCGTTTTCAAACTGGTTAACAGGGCTCGAGAAGATGTAAAGCCCAAATCTGACTGTTGGAGCTTAATTACACTTGATAAGCAAGCATGTCTACACCTACATCACTGCAAATTGGAGAAAATCTTCCATCTGTAGCTATTCTTCATTTTCTCATTGGCTTTGCGGTGGCTCATTAGTGTAATGGAGATGCCTTGAGGCAAGCTTCAATAGCCTTAGAGCACAGGCAGACATCCCTGAGCTCCGGAAAGAACCTGGACAGGCCCTGAAAGCATGAGGGAAAGCTTTGGAGAAGGCAATTGAGAAACCTCCTGGCGAGACATTGTCTGCGGATCACTGGCCCGATATCACATAAAGGCCCCATCTGAGCCATTACAGCCTATTGTGTCAATGTGTTTTCTGGGAGGCTGTCATCCATAGATCACAGTCAGCAGTGAAGGTAATGCCTCCATGGGAACTGTTACTATTTCCCATCGGTGAATTCTATTAGAGGTCCGTGGGTTACTGCCACTGGAGTTTATATTAACTCGGTCAAAGGGATGGTGATTGATTCTGTGGAGTTTTGTGAATACACACAAAATACACTTCATACTGTCATCTGAGTTTTGTATTGCACTTCCATGATCCTTGCTACATGGCAAATCCAATATCATCTACTCGGATTGCTACAGAGGAAAAAACAAATTTCCCATGCCATTTTAAAGCTGAAATACTTGCCCATTTCCTTTTTTCTGCAGTCACAAAAGATTTAAACCTAACTATAAACCATTGACTTCTCTTCTGACTTAACTGCTTGATCTGATGGGAAGGGCATTTGTTGAATGCCCACTCTGTTCCAAGAAATAGCAGTGGGAACTACGGATGATACTAAAAATATTAATATGGTAGGTTTGTACCCCAATGGAATTTATAATATAGTCAGACAGAAGCACTCATAAAGTAATCAAAGAATATAATTACAAAATTAGCAACAGAAAGTGCCTAAATAAGACATTGTGTCACAAACAGTGCAATAGGTATTAATATATTCTTGAAAAGATGAATGCTCACTGAGTCTTGAGAGGCGCTGAAAAAATTAGCTGTTTATAGGGGTCCTTTATGTTAAAGTGGTCTTTTTTCATAGCCTAACTTATTGATATTAAAAATTTTAAAGTGTGTGAATATGTTCTTGATGTGGGTTATATACTTGGGGCTCCTGGGGCAGGAAAAATACCAAGTTTAGCAATAACCTTAGAAAGTTTCCTCACTTAATTGAATTTTAGATGAGGTGTTGAAAGTGAAGGACATGAATTTGTGGTGATTTTAGAGCCGGCCAACCCTTTTACATGCTCAAAGCAGAAACAGGTAGCATCAAGTCTATTTCTTTCACTGGTAGATGTTGCATGGTATGGGGAGAGTGGTGCTAAGAGGCTCATGTTATTTGCAGTGGAGTTTTGTAACTGGTATGGGAGTCCTTTCTTGAACATCCCTTCCTGAACTGCATTCTAATATATTTGGTATTCAGAACGTCAACAGCTGGAGACCTTGTGTGTACATATAGATACTTGGTGGTCCTCTGACCCCACATCTGGACTCTTAGAGGAGAAGCAGGTCCTCTCAGGGCAACCTAGGTTACTGTGGTCAATGGGACACTGAATGCAAGGACTAGAGTCTCATTCATTATGGAAATTCTTTTGTTCCCATGACTTCTCTCTCTGAAGGTCTTAAAAATTGGTGGAAATGCTGGAAGGTTCATTTTATTGAAGTCTCCATTTTAAAGAGTGATGATCTGGATGAACAAAGCTCTTTCTAATGGCTTCCCAAAATCTCTTACAATGTCCCTTGAGTTTGTACCTCCCTTTAATTACTAGACTTTCCTGGATGTTTGGATTTTCTTTGCCAGATAAACAGATGGATAGATATTAGCAACCTCTTAGATGGTTATTCAGATTCTCTCCTTTCTTTTGTCCAACCCATTCTAAAACCAACTGGAATGCAACAGCCCTCAAGTTCAGAAACCATCATGTTATTTTTCTGATCAAGATTTTCCTATTGCTTACAATAACAGATCCACATTCTTCACTCTAACATTAAAGTCCCTAACAAACACCCTCTCACTGCAACTAAAACCCTCCCTCTATCCCTCTCTTTAATCATCAACATTTCTCCTTCCTCTGCACTCTCTGCTATCTCCTAAGTAAAGTTCATTTCTTCCTCTTCTGTGGTTTTCCATGAGATATCCCACTGCTCAAAAGCCCCAACACATCTCCCTTCCAAGCCACAGCTTTCAAAGCATAGTTTCTTTTAGATTATAAATGGAATGTGGTTGAAAGAACTAGCTATTCATGTAGACACCTTGCTTCCCTGAGACGATGGCTCCAGGCCTGGCAAGGAGGGATGGTAGAGGATGGGAGGAATGCTTGTGTAGGAGCCCCAGACATGGCATAATGCAGCCCAGCGTCCAGACATCCCCTTGGCAGGGAGCTGGTGTTAGCCTTGACATTATTTCTGCAGGGCTGGGATGGAGGAGGATTCTTGCCTCAGGGAAGACCAAAAGCTGAAAACTGTGAGCAGGAAACAATTTAAGCTAAAACAGTACAGGGAAACCCGACTTAAAGCTCTGTGGTGACCTGAATGGGAAGGAAGTCCAGAAAGGAGGGGCTATATGTCTATGTATGACTGATTCATTTTGCTGTACAGTAGAAACCAATACAAGATTATAAAGCAACTATTTGTTGTTATTTAGTGACTAAGTCGTGTCTGATTCTTTTGCGACCCTATGGACTGTGGCCCACCAGGCTCCTCTGTACATGGGATTTCCCAGGCCAGAATAGTAGAGTGGGTTGCCATTTCCTTCTCCGGGGATCTTCCTGACTCTGGAATTGAACCCTGCATTGACAGGCGGATTCTTTACCACTGAAACACCAAGAAAACCCAAAGCAACTATACTTGAATAAAAATTAATTTTTAAAAAAGGTACAGGAAAAACTTATGCTCAAGTCCCAGAAACACCATATCCCAACAACCAGTTCTGAGGTCAAAGAGCCAGGGTCACACATCTGAGAGCTGTGAGGCAAAAGTCAGTTAAAAGCAAAGAGTCCCTGGGAGCTATTGGCTCTTTCAGGGGTGGTGATGGGGCGAGGGTGGCAGGTGTGTGGTGTGGGAGAATCCCCTTGCCCTTCCCAAGGGCAGTGAGAGGGACCACAATGATGGGAGGTTCTCTTCACTCCCTTGGCCTCTGGGGAGTGACTGCTCCCTTGGCAGAGACCAACCTTTAGTTGGCTAGGTAACCACTTATGGCAGAGATGACTACATCTACCTTATAAGGAGCTTAGCTCTATGAGAGTAAGGACCAGATCTGTCTTATCCACCACCATGGCCCCAGAGTCTAGCAGGCTGCCTGGTACCATTTCTAATCAATTTGTTGCTATTGAGTAGGCAAGGTTTATGTCTCTTCAGAATTCATGTGTTGAATCTCTAATTCCCAGTGTGATGGCATTTGAAGATGGAGCCTTTGGGAGGTGATTAGGTTTGGTTAAGGTCATGGGAGTGGAGTTCCCATGATGGCACTTGTAAGGGGAAGGGGACCAGATGCTTGTCAATCTGTCTCTCCTTGCCGTGTGAGGGTACAGTAAGAGAGCAGCTGTCTTCAAAACAGGATTCAGGCTCTCACCAGATAGCAGATCTGCTGGTAGCGTGATCTTGAACTTCTGAGCCTCTAGAACATGAGAAATAAATGTTCGTTCTTTGAGCAACTCAGTCCATAGTATTTTTATTACAGCAATGTAAACTGACTAAGAACAAAGGGTTTAGTTGAAAGAGAATCACTTACATTGAAAGGTTAGTTTGATGATACTAATTAGTGAACAGATCTAACTTGAAATCTCACATCCATATCTCAACAACAGGTCATATTTTTGCTATTATGTGATGTACATATTCCTAGAGAAGAACTTGTGTTCTGCAAAAGCTTGTATCAAAAATAGAAGCACTTTTGGGAAAAATAAGATTGAGGCAGACCAACTAACACTGAGGCAAAATTGTAAACAAAGTACCAATAAAACAGTAATTTCAATTAGATTCTAGTATTTTATAAGTCAAAGTCATACCAGTTTCTTAATAAATATACTAGCTCAGTGGTAAAGAATCCATCTGCCACTGCAGGAGACACAGGTTCAATCCCTGGGTTTGGAAGATCCCCTGGAGCAGAAAATGGCAACTCACTCCAGTACTCTTGCCTGGGAAATCCCATGGGCAGAGAAGCCTGGTGGGCTATAGCCCACGGGGTTGCAAAGAGTCAGACACAGCTTAGCGACTAAACAACAACAACAGCATATATGAGACTTTAAAAATGAAGGTGGCTTGATAAAAGGGATGTTCAAGGAAGTATTGAGTCTGCAGAGAATGGTACAAGGCCAAAATACAAAAAAGATTGGGGAAAACTGTAAATAACCACTTCTATGACAAAACAGGGTGAATGAAGCAATACCCTATTCCTCTGTGACTTACTGCATTGAGCTAGGCTAATGTACTTTGCAGCCAGCTGCCGTTACTGTGTGATGCAAAACATTAATGTGCTGGCAGAAAACACTGAAAAACCGGTGTGTCAGTTACGTTCTATGACCATCATCCCCTTATTTACCACTCACAGAGCAGCTCTTTTACATTCTGAAAGCATGTTTAGAAGCATGGACTAGATTTACACATTTTCAATAATAGTGGACTGGAGAATTATTTCTCTTAAACATCATGAGTTTTACATTGAAGAAGGTTCATAATGGCTTACAGAAATCTTTTGTGTGACCTACAAAGTACTTTTTAAAGTTTTGAGTTGGTGTGTGTCCAATATTCAAACACTCAGGGATTTTATACACAGAAGTGGATTTGCTGCCCCGTATGCGGCAATAATTCGGTGGCCTGGATGGAGGCTGCTTCCACTTACAGAGTGGCTCTAGGATTTCCTTGGTGGCTCAGTGGTAAAGAATTTGGCTGCCAGTGGACACGGGTTTGATCCCTGGTCTGGAAAGATTCCATATGCTGTGGAGCAACAGAGGCTGTTGCCACAACTTCTGAGCCTGTGCTCTGGAGCCCAGGAGCTACACCGACAGAGCCTGTGTATTGCAACTACTGAGCCCAAGTGCCCAGAGCCTGTGCTCCACAACGAGAGAAGTCACTGCAATGAGAGGCCTGTGTACCACAATGAAGAGTAGCTCCCTCTTGCCGCATCTAGAGAAAGCCCACGTGTAGGAACAAAGACCCAGCACAGCCAAAAACAAAGAGTGGCTCTGTTCATGTGTATTTCACCTACCTGATGCTGTAGGCATTGGGTGTGTGTGTATCAGTTGCTCAGTTGTGTCCGAATCTACGACCCCATGGACTTTGTAGCCCGCCAGGCTCCTCTGTCCTTGGAATTCTCCAGGAAAGAATACTGGAGTGGGTTGCCATTTCCTACTCCAGGGGATCTTCCCAACCCAGGGATCGAACACGGGGCTCCCTCATTGCAGGCCTATTCTTTACTATCTATGCCACCAGGGACACTGTAAGCATTGGGGTTGGCAAAACTGGTTATACTTTTTATTCTCCAGGCCTTTGTTCACATGGATGTGTGTTCATGGCTAGATATTTGTAATTTAGGAAATGCCTGCATTTTATTTATATCCACAGTCCTTTTGTGGCGTTTTCATTACCCTAGGACGTATACTCTTTAATTTAAAAGTGACCCAGATCCATACTAAACAGGTCACAGGTAAGTGAGATAAATGAATCCCAGAAATAGAAAAAGAAATGAGTTTTATGGGCAAATCAAGCATTATCTTCCTAATTATCACAGTTAGATGCTTAAGAAAGAACTGTTGATCACCTTTGAGCAGTGAGTATTTTAGTGTATTCTTTTAAATTTAATTTGACTTGATTGCTGTGATTCTTATGGAAAGACAAGTATATATAACGTCAATGTAATTTTATTAGTTGCCACCCACACAATTGCTCTAATATAAGCTAATTCTTCATCGCTAAACCTTGAAGTTCTATTATTATAAACACAAACAGCATAAAACCTTTAATTTTGTGTGATGACTAATTATTATTTTTACTGTTGATCTTGTTATTGAGATGAAATCAATATACATTTACATAATAAGTTTTTATTTTTCAAACAAGATGATGAACACTTCTTCATGTGAATCTAGAAAATAAAAACTGGTACTAGGATACTTCTTAATACAATTTTTAGGTTTAAAAGTTTTGCTTTGGAATTGACATTTCTTTATATCTGATTCCTATGGTATGTAAACTATCCCCCTCCCCAAATAGAGTGAATAATCAAGAACCCTATTTCTGTGTTTGACCATGAAAGGTTTTGTATTATGTTTAAGCCTTATTTAAAATAGTTCATACTCTTTGACTCGAATTTAATGGCTATGTGTTCACTGCATTAATTTCACCTTGTTCTATTCCAGTAATGATTGACAGCTCTGATTTAAGATCAGTTAAGTTAAAGACAGGTTGTTCAAGGATGGCCACTATGTCCTGTAAGGATATCAGTGGTCTATAGAAGATACACAGTCCATAACTTTGGTTATAGCTTTTCAAACAAAGATTGGAAATAGAGCACAAAAACATAAATTTATTAAAATGCTAATGTAATAGGTTCTTCTTTCCTTCTTATTTTCTTTGGTTAAAAGATTATTGACAATAATTTGAGCAACCATCTAGCATGAGATAATTAAGTAGATTATAACTGAATTTTTACAAGTCTTTATTAATACCTTACCAGACCTGGAAACTCAACTTACTGTTCCTTTCAGTGTCATTGCTAATCAGTCGTGTTTTCAGGGTCAGATATAGTCAATGCATTTTTTTTTTCTGTCTTTCCACCACCTAAGTGTTATATAGATAAATATCTTTGTATCGTTTAGTTGTTGATTTCATTCATAGCCAAAGACCTTATGTTTTCCCATCTTCCTGTCCTTCTGATATCATCATCGTGTATTTCCATGAAAAGTAAAGTGATGTCAGAAAAAAGATCAAGTCTGTTTCCCAGAAGAGAAGAGCTCTCATCTTCTAAGCAGTGTCTACTACCCCTACTCCCGTCGTTTTACCAAACCATCTTTACAAACGTCTCCTTTTTAGCTTCTATCTCTGAGTGCTTAAGTCAATACAAAATTATGTCATACGAATTTCCCTTCTCCCAAATAGATGCTTATTTGTTATTTTTCAAATCTCCTAATTGTCATGGTTTCTAACAAGGACTTCTTCATCAAAAAAATTTATTTTATTGAAACATAGTTGATTTATAATTTTGTATTAATTTCTACTGTACAGCAAAGTGATTCAGTTATATATATATTCTCTTTCATAATCTTTTCCACTATGGCTTATCACAGGATATTGAATATAGTTCTCTGTGATATACAGTAGGACCTTTTTTTTTTTTTCAGTACAATAAGGATGTCTTTTTATTTATTTTTTTCCCCATTTATTTTTATTAGTTGGAGGCTAATTACTTTACAATATTGTAGTGGTTTTTGTCATACATTGACATGAATCAGCCATGGAGTTACACGTATTCCCCATCCCGATCCCCCTCTGGGTCTTCCCAGTGCTCCAGGCCCGAGCACTTGTCTCATGCATCCAACCTGGGCTGGTGATCTGTTTCACCCTTGATAATATATACGTTTCGATGTTGTTCTCTTGAAACATCCCACCCTCGCCTTCTCCCACAGAGTTCAAAAGTCTGTTCTGTACATCTGTGCCTCTTTTTCTGTTTTGCATATAGGGTTATCGTTACCATTTTTCTAAATTCCATATATATGTGTTAGTATACTGTATTGGTCTTTATCTTTCTGGCTTACTTCACTTTGTACAATGGGCTCCAGTTTCATCCATCTCATTAGAACTGATTCAAATGAATTTTTAATGGCTGAGTAATATTCCATGGTGTATATGTACCACAGCTTCCTTATCCATTCATCTGCTGATGGGCATCTAGGTTGCTTCCATGTCCTGGCTATTATAAACAGTGCTGCGATGAACATTGGGGTGCACATGTCTCTTTCAGATCTGGTTTCCTCGGTGTGTATGCCCAGAAGTGGGATTGCTGGATCATATGGCAGTTCTATTTCCAGTTTTTTAAGAAATCTCCACACTGTTCTCCATAGCGGCTATACTAGTTTGCATTCCCACCAACAGTGTAAGAGGGCTCCCTTTTCTCCACACCCTCTCCAGCATTTATTGCTTGTAGACTTTTGGATAGCAGCCATCCTGACTGGCGTGTAATGGTACCTCATTGTGGTTTTGATTTGTATTTCTCTGATAATGAGTGATGTTGAGCATCTTTCTCTAACACCATCCACAAAAATAAACTCAAAATGGATTAGAGATCTAAATGTAAGACCAGAAACTATAAAACTCCTAGAGGAGAACATAGGCAAAACTCTCTCCGACATAAATCACAGCAGGATCCTCTATGACCCACCTCCCAGAATATTGGAAATAAAAGCAAAAATAAACAAATGGGACCTAATTAAACTTAAAAGCTTTTGCACAACAAAGGAAACTATAAGCAAGGTGAAAAGACAGTCCTCAGAATGGGAGAAAATAATATCAAATGAAGCAACAGACAAAGGGTTAATCTCAAAAATATACAAGCAACTCCTGCAGCTCAATTCCAGAAAAATAAATGACCCAATCAAAAAATGGGCCAAAGAACTAAACAGACATTTCTCCAAAGAAGACATACAGATGGCTAACAAACACAGTAGGACCTTTTTGTTTATCCATTCTATACGTGCTAGTTTGCATCTACTAATCCTGAACTCCCAATCCATCTCTCCTCCAACCTCTCTACCCTCCTTGGCAACCACAAATCTGTTCTCTGTGTCTGTGAGTTTGTTCTAACAAGGATTTCTGCTCTCACCTTTGGTAATTTTATTCGTCATTATTAAATACGCTTTTGAATAGATATATGAATTGCCTGTAAAACATTAAAAAATAGCTTTCAAGGAATTTCCAACTATGAAGGAAGCCTATGTATATGTACAGTATGCTGCCCACTGTTGCAAGTCGTCATGGCCTCAGGGACACAGCAGATATTATCAGTGACCGTGCAGTAACAGTGAACTCCAGGCTTCTGACACGCCAGCCTCTTTGGAGAGAGCACGTGTGTTGGGGGTTAGGAGAGCTGCCCTGGTATAAATAGTCAGTGGTGTAAATATTTAGTCCCCCATCGCTGACAGGTGGTTTGGGACTGCTTAAAACAATATTGCAGCAATAATAAAGCCATAAATGGAAGTAATAAGTCAGAACAAATGAAAAGAAAAGAGAACCAGAAATGTGCCAGCCTAGAGCTAGCAGAGTGGCTATTGTTGAACTTGAAGTCAGAGTGCAGGGTTGCCATCCAGGGTCTGTCTGCATCATGGTGACCTTTGGCAAGATGCTACACCTCTCTGGTTCTGTGACCTTCTCAACTGGAAAGTATAGGGATTACATTGTTAGATGATTTCTGAAATATCGGCCAGCTTTAAACTTCAAGGTTTCTAGGATTTAGGGCTTTCGTGAATCGTTCTGCTGAATATAAAGAAAAAAATGGTTTTAGGGCTGAGGGTGTATCTTCTAAGTCTAAACTGTTATCTTGCAGATGAGGGTACTGGTGATCATGGTGTAGACAGTGCAGGAGAATGCTGAAATGTGGAACCTGTCTCTCCTGGTAGAGGGCTCAAAGCTGACCACACTTTCATTTCCACGGGATAGCATGTGCAAAAAGAAAAAAAAACACCCCACAATGTCTTCCATTGCTCTGATCTACCAAATCTCTTTTCAATTTTAGGCATAACTGATTTTTCAGATTTTTTTATTCATTCACTTAGATATGAATATCTGACTTTTTTTAAAGGAAATTTATAGCTTTTATACAAAATATATTTTTATATTATAAAAGATATTGTAAGCAGTACAGAAGAGTAAAGGCAGATTGCTCAGATAAAGCTGCTCTCAGAATAGATAAATAGAGATGTTTTTATAACACTGGGTCATATTATATTTACTGTCTTAAACAGGAAGAATCCATTTTAATTTAATTCAAATTTAATACAAATAAAAACAAACTGAAGTGAAACAAAAAGAATTATTGAACTTAAAAATGAATGCTTGCTCCCAAATATCTGTTGTAGGGAGACCTCTGCCCTTGTTTATGCCACACATTTATGTTCGCTTACTAGGAGCTACTCTGGGAAACAGTGAAGGAGAGGGAAGCCTGGCATGCTGCAGTCTGTGGGATCTCAAGGAGTCAGAAACGACTCCTTGAGTCGACTCCTTAGAGATTGAACAACAATAAAGAGCTACAGAGACCAAAACGTTTCATGCTGAACTCATCCCCATCACTTGATTATTTTCTTCTCCTGTGATATTTAAGTGCAACATGCAACAATACTGGAGAGTGTAATTCCAGTTCAACCAGAGTGTTTGACCACTGGTACCCTTGGGAAAGCTACTGCCAAGTCAAAAGGAAAGAAAGTCCATATGTTTGTGTTTAATGTCTCATCCTCAGGGAGATACTAGTGAGATGATACAGTGACCCTGAGCATAAGCAGTGCCTGGCATGTGCTCCTTTGCACAAACAAAGTTATTTACTTTTGAAAACTGGTGAGAGGCAGAGTGGTCAAATAAATATGCTGAAGGGAGCCTAAGGATCTGCCCCCTTACTCCCACACCCCACTCAATAATTCAGTGGTTTCCAAAGCAGAGAGAACACATGCTAATCTGTGAGAAGAAAACGAATGTTAAACTCATCCTTACAAAATCTCTATTTTTAGTGTATGCTTTATAATGTACATAATGTATTACAATGAAACAAGTATATATCACTTAGAAAGAAATGAATAAAAAGATATACTTCAAGCTTAAAATTTTCTTCAATATAGGAATGCCCAGACAAGACTGCTGCATTAAACGGTGGGAGCAAGGCCAGTCTTTCTTTGAACCTCGTCTTCCTGTTTGTAAAGTGAAGCTTGTCTGCTTTTTTTTTCTGCCTCCTCCCTTCCAGAGAAGCTGGAAGACCCAAGGAGAACATCATTGCCCTAAAGAGCAAAAATTCCATAAACATTCTGCAATAAGTGGGATGATTAAATTCAAGTTAAAAGATTGTTTTATAGCACTTATTTTAGTTCATATGTTAATAGTCTCCATTTCCTATGTTTAATTCATGTTTGTGGGCATTATCCCAAATATATATTCTGAGTTAAATTAAGGGGCCAAAAAAAATGTCTAGGAGAGGCTTTACACTACACCCAACAGATTCATATTAAATCCTGTGTCTTAATATATGACTGAAGGGGAATAACATAAATGGACTCTGAATTTCTCCCATGTAGCTCATTTACAAGAGTACCTTGGCTTGCTAAGAATTTGCCTCTTGTTGGCCATTAGAACACTTACTAGAATATTTATTGGTTATTAACACAGGAGAGTGTTCGTGTGTGTGTGCACGTGTGTGCACATGCTGAGAGAGACATAGCTCTCTAGCTACTTATTGTTGGGGCTAGCTCAGATTGTAATATGTAATGGGTGAATTAAAATAGATAAATTTAAGAGTGAATTGATGTGAGAGTCAGGAATAGAGCTAATTGGTTGACTGATGGGGGCAAAGTGGAGAGAACCAGTGTGCCTAACGTACCTTGTGTTTCTGGAATTCAGAGATGCAACCCCCCAGAACTATTTATTTATTTATTTAAAATTATTTATTCATTTATTTTTGGCTCTGGTGGGTCTCTGTAGCTGTGTGCAGGCTTTCGCTAGTTGCAGCGAGCAGGGGCTACTCTCTAGTTGCGGTGCACAGGTTTCGCATTGCGGTGGCTTCTCTTGTTTCGGAGCACAGCTTCTAGGGAGCGGGGCCTTCAGTAGTTGCAGCACATGGGCTTGTTAGCTGTGGGCCTGTGGGCTCCAGAATGCAGGGTCCACAGTTGTGGCACATGGGCTTAGTTGTCCCACGCACATGAAAACTTCCCAGACCACAGATCGAACCTGTGTCCCCTGCAGGTGGATGCTTAATTCACTGGACCGTGAGGGAAGTCCTGCAGAACTATTTATGTCTGACACTGTGGCTGTGTCAGTCTGCTAGGGCCCCAAACAATGCACCACACACTGGGTGGTTCAAACAACAGAAATCATTTTTTCCACAGTTCTGGAGGCTGGAGGTCTGTGATCAAGTTGTCGGTAAGTTACTTTCTTCTAATGTCTCTCTCTTGGCTTGTAGATGACTACTTTCTTTCTGAGTTTTCACGTGGTCTTGTCCTCTGAGTGTGTCTGTGTCCTAGTCTCCTCTTCTTTTAAGGACATATTATAAGGACATATACCATATAAGGACATACAAGTCATATGGGAGTAGGATCTATCTTAGTAACTTCATTTCAACCCTCAATTTACCTCTTTAAAGACCCTATCTCAAAACATAGTAATTCTGAGACACTGGAAGCTAAGTATCAATATACAAATTTTGGGGGGAACACAATTCAATTCATAAATAGTGGCCAAGGTCAACCCAACAGCATTCCAGCTACAGCTAAGTTATTCCAGCTACAGCTAAGTTATTCCAGCTACAGGTAAGTTATTCCAGCTATAGCTAAGTTATAGCTACATTCACACTGGACAGCAGCATTTTTGGCCTGGACTATCTTTGTACATTATTGTGAAATGCTTTATTGTATAGCTGTTAAAGTTTGTTGCTTTCCATTCCAGAAGAGGCCATACTCCAGAAATGAATGAAAAGATATGGAAGGAAAAAAAAATTAGGGGCAGTTCTGTCAGTTACTGTTATAAGGTATTTAAGAGCGGAAGTTTTAATTTATTTGTAGGCTTCATTTACATGGAAAGAATTTTGATTTCTACATTAACATAAATTTTATTTTCCTCTTGAACTCAAACACTTTAGAGTATAGAGAAGAGGGTCAAAATGCAATTTGGTTTGCTAAGCTATCACACAAGATTCTCCTGCTAACATTGGTAGTATTTTCCTTGGCTGACCAAGCACTTTTCTCTCTGGAAAGTAAACAGCAAACAACTATCTATGAAATGGGTCAGAGCAAATATGTTTGGTCATGTGCAGGATAAATAGATCATAGATTGACTAAAATAGTCTTAAATAAAACACAACAAATCTCTAAACCACACACATTCAATCTGAAGACTTTCAAAGGCAACCCCCCCCCAAATATCTAGTATATTCATGACTAGTTCATATTTCTATTAAAGATATGTTTCTTAGATTTTTTTTTCCCCAGCAACAGTCAGAACTGGACATGAAACAATGAACTGGTTTAAAATTGGGAAAGGAGTACATCAAGGCTATATACTGTCACCCTGCTTATTTAACTTATATGCAGAGTATATTGTGCAAAATGCCAGGCTGGATGATGCTCAAGCTGGAATTGAGATTACTAGGAGAAATATCAGTAACCTCAGATATGCAGATGGCACCATCCTTGTGGCAGAAAGCAAAGAAGAACTAAAGAGCCTCTTGATGAAAGTGAAAGAGGAGAGTGGAAAAGTTGGCTTAAAATTCAACATTCAGAAAACTAAGGCCATAGCATCCAGTCCCATCACTTCATGGAAAATAGATGGGGAAACAACAGAAACAGTGTAAGACTTTATTTTGGGGAGCTCCAAAATCACTGCAGATGGTGACTAAAGCCATGAAATTAAAAGACACTTGCTCCTTGGAAGAAAAGCTATTACAGACCTAGACAGCATATTCAAAGCAGAGACATCACTTTGCTGACAAAGGTCCATATAGTCAAACGTATGATTTTTTCAGTAGTCAGGTATGGAGGTGAGAGTTGGACCATAAAGAAGGTTGAGTGCTGAAGAATTGATGCTTTCAAACTGTGGTGCTGGAGAAGAGTCTTGAGAGTCCCTTGGGCAGCAAGGAGATCAAACCAGTCAATCCTAAAGAAAATCAACCCTGAATATTCTTTGGTTGGACTGATGCTGAAGCTGCAAAGAGCTGACTCATTGAAAAAGCCCCAGATGCTGGGGAAGATTGAAGTCAGGAGAAGGGGGCAACAGCGGATGAGATGGTTGGATGCCATCATTGACTCAATGGACATGAGTTTGAGCAAACTCTGGGATATAGTGAAGGACAGGGAAGCCTGGCATGCTGCAGTCCACAGGGTTGCAAAGAGTTGGACATGACTGAGCAACTGAACAAATTGATAACCAGAGAACCAACCAACCAACCGCAAACTGTGATCCTCACAGAATTCTTACAAACTTTGATATCCATGATGTCACAGACCAGAGACGTGGTCTGGAGATTTTAGAAACCTCAAAAATCACAGAGAGCATAACTAAATGATTACTGCCTCGAGAGACAGGAGAATAGGAGCGGTTGATAACCAAGTCTGGTGTTTCAGATAATGATGAGTGTTCTTTTAATAACCAGGAAGGAATTTGAGAAAACATATGGACAGAATGTGTAGAGAAAGAAAATATTCAACCAACTCCACCAAAGATGAAACAAAATTATTCTTTGTTTTGTGCTGGCAAAGACAATCAGACATTAAATGAAACTGTAAGGTATTGACTTCCAAAAGCCTTTGAACTTTTCCCTTCCTTATCAGTCTCTTAGCAAAACCTGATATCATCACAACTGTCAACTGGGATCATAGAATTCTAGAGTTCAGTGGGAAGTTAGAAATTATACTTTGTTGAAAGTTCCTTGGTTTTGATGGCATTGGTCTATCTTGGCTTTTCTTCCACCTTTCTAGTTGAGTTCTTCTCAGTCTTCTGTGCAACCTCTTCCTTCCCTGTCCATCCTCAGGTTATCAGCGTTTCTGTCCTTCATGCTCTTCTCACTCTCTCCGGGTGATCTTACTCACTCTCATGTCTTCTGCTGGTGACTCACTGTGCACATCTCTCTCCTGATCCACAATCCAGAAGTCCAGCTCTCTCCTGCTCATTCCCACCTCAATACTGCTTGATAAGTACTTCCTGTTCAAAACTGAACATTGCAGACTGAAGTTTTCTCTAGTAGCCCAGCCACAGGCTGACACCCCCCCATGACCCCACCTGTTTTTATATGCGCTCATACCCCTTCCCACACTGGATAGGGCTGACCAGTGTAACCAAAAGAACATGCAGAGATAATGAAGAGTGCCTTCTGAGGCTTCGACATAAAAGACATTGCGGCTTCTTTCTTGCTCACTCTTGATGATGTGCTCTAGAGGGAGCTTGCTACTACTTCAATGAGGACACTCAACGTCACTATGGAGAGGACCGTGCGGCATGGAAGATGCTCCCTACCCGCAACGAGCACTAACTTGCCAGACATGTGAGGGAGCCAAGCTGGAAGCAGAGCCCGAGCACTAGTCAAGCCCTCAGATGACTGCAGCCCCAACCAACATTATGACTGTAATCTCTTACCCTGAATCAGAACCATCTAGCTAAGCCACCCTCAAACCTTGTGTCACAGAAACTGTGTGAAATAATACATGTTTATTGTTGTTCGGGGACATTAAGTTTGGGGCCATGCAGCAAATATATAAACAATATTCCAACAAAATTTAAACTATTCCTGTGTCCCCTTCCTCAGACATGTACACCACAATGTACATGTCTAATTTCAACAATTCATGTAAGACATAATGAAGACTCTGTTTAAAATAGTGGCAATAGATGTGGCAGAGATGAATGTACTAAATAGACATTAATTGATAGAGTTGGTGATGGGAGGAAAAGAGTTAAAGAGTGACAGGATTTAGCGTTAGAGACTTGTTGATCAGTTTGTGTTATACTGCACTCAGTTCCAAAAAGAGTGAAAGAAAAATCCAGCCAAATAACTTTTAATGAGCTAGATCTTCATATATAAGTTTGCACAATTTCTTCACAGGAATCAAGCTTTAAATATCATGATTGAAAAGGGAAAATAGGAAGTGGGGGTAACTTGATAGGGTAGATCAAGAATAATGTTTCATGCTTTCATAATTCTGCTTATACTCGAAGTATCCCTTCTATGCATTATCTCATTTTTTACATTTTACAATGTTTACAACAGTATTGTGTATTAGTTCAATCAGTTTTTAAGCAAAATGATATTGTGACAGACAACCCAATTCAAACTGTCTTAAGCTAAAAAGGAATTTTATTACTAACAGTGTAAGAATACGTAGAGCTTTGGGTCGCTATGATTCAGTCCTCAACAAACCTGCCATGAGAACCCTTGACTCTGTGTCATAGATTCCTCTGGGCTAGCTCACTGTTAGCCTCTATGTGATGTGGCTCAGCTATTTTAGGTTCCTAGCATGACAACACCCAGCACACAGATTGATCAAGTTAGAGTAATCCTCTACAGGCAGCTTCTAGAGAGGTTGTGAGACTTATTCCACATAGTCCAGGGAAATATGAAATTCTTATGGGCCAGGCTTAATTTGCACGCTGTAGCCCTGGATGTACAGCCCTTTGGCTACAGCCAAAAATGGAGAAGCTCTATACGGTCAGCAAAAACAAGACCGGGAGCTGACTGTGGCTCAGATCATGAAATCCTTATTGTCATATTCAGACTTAGATTGAAGAAAGCAGGGAAAACCACTAGACCATTCAGGTATAACATAAATCAAATCCTTTACGATCATACAGTGAAAGTGACAAATAGATTCAAGGGTTAGATCTGACAGAGTGCCTGAAGAACTATGGACAGAGGTTCGTGACATTGAACAGGACGCAGTGATCAAGACCATCACCAAGAAAAAGAAATGCAAAAAGGCAAAATCGTTGTCTGAGGAGGCCTTACAAATAGCTATGAAAAGAAGAGAAGCGAAAGGCAAAGAAGAAAAGGAAAAATACACCCATTTGAATGCAGAGTTCCAAAGAATAGAAGGAGAGAAAGAAAGCCTTCCTCAGTGATCAGTGCAAAGAAATAGAGGAAAACAATAGAACGGGGAAGACTAGAGATCTCTTCAAGAAAATTAGAGAAAGCAAGGGAACATTTCATGCAAAGCTGGGCTCAATAAGGGGCAGAGATGGTATGGACCTAACAGAAGCAGAAGATATTAAGAAGAGGTGGCAAGAATACACAGAAGAACTATACAAACAAGATCTTCACAACCCAGATAATCATCATGGTGTGATCACTAACCTCGATCCAGACATCCTGGAACGTGAAGTCAAGTGGGCCTTCGGAAGCATCACTATGAACAAAGCTAGTGGAGGTGATGGAATTCCAGTTGAGCTATTTCAAATCCTAAAGGATGATGCTGTTAAAGTGCTGCACTCAATATGCCAGCAAATTTGGAAAACTCAGCAGTGGCCACAGGACTGGAAAAGGTCAGTTTTCATTCCAGTCCCAAAGAAAAGCAATGCCAAAGAATGCTCAAACTACTGCACAATTGCACTCATCTCACATGCTGGCAAAATGATGCTCAAAATTCTATAAGCCAAGTGTCAACAGTACGTGAACCGTGAACTTCCAGATGTTCAAGCTGGATTTAGAAAAGGCAGAGGAACCAGAGATCAAATTGCCAATATCTGTTGGATCATTGAAAAAGCAAGAGAGTTCCGGAAAAACATATTTCTGCTTTATTGACTATGCCAAAGTCTTTGACTGTGTGGATCACAATAAACTGTGGAAAATTCTGAAAGAGATGGGAATACCTGACCATCTGACCTGCCTCTTGAGAAATCTGTATGCAGGTCATGAAGCAACAGTTAGAACTGGAAAAGGAACAACAGACTGGTTCCAAATAGTGAAAGGAGTACGTCAAGGCTATATATTGTTACCCTGCTTATTTAACTTATATGCAGAGTACATCACAAGAAATGCTGGGCTGGATGAAGCACAAGCTGGAATCAAGATTACCAGGAGAAATATCAATAACCTCAGATATGCAGATGACACTACCCTTATGGAAGAAAGGAAAGAAAAACTAAAGAGCCTCTTGATGAAAGTGAAAGAGTAGAGTGAAAAAGTTGGTTTAAAACTCAACATTCAGAAAACTAAGATCATGGCATCTGGTCCCATCCCTTCGTGGCAAATAGATGGGGAAACAGTGGAAACAGTGTCAGACTTAATTTTTTGGGCTCCAAAATCACTGCAGATGATGACTGCAGCCATGAGATTAAAAGACCCTTGCTCCTTAGGAGAAAAATTTTGTCCAACCTAGACAGCATAGTAAAAAGCAGAGACATTACTTTGCCAACAAAGGTCCATGTAGTCAGAGCTGTGGTTTTTCCAGTTGTCATGTATGGATGTGAGAGCTGGACTATAAAGAAAGCTGAGCTCTGAAAAATTGATGCTTTTGAACTGTGTTGTTGGAGAAGACTTTTGAGGGTCCCTTGGACTGCAAGGAGATCCAACCAGTCCATCCTAAGGGAAATCAGTCCTGAATATTCATTGAAAGGACTGCTGATGAAGCTGAAACTCCAATACGTTGGCTACCTGATGTGAAGAACTGACTCATTAGAAAAGACCCTGATGCTGGGAAAGATTGAAGGCAGGAGGAGAGGGGACGACAGAGGATAAGATGGTTGGATGGCATCACCGACTCAATGGACATGAGTTTGAGTAAACTCCACGGGTTGGTGATGGACAGGGAGGCCTGGCGTGCTGCAGCCCATGGGGTCGCAAAGAATTGGACACGACTGAGCGACTGAACTGAACTGACTGACAGCCCTGGAGTTGAGAGTGAGAAGTTTACCCTGAAGCTCACGGGCTGAGAAGGGAAAAGAGGTAGTTCTCAGAGGAAAATCAGAGTGGGGTTATCAATGGGGATAATTCAGGATATTAGAGGACCAAAAATCAATAGCTATCCACTAGAACTATTTATGTAAAAGCATTGAACATATACTCAAGGCACAGTTGTTTTTAAGAAAAGATGCTGTTAGGTCTAAATGTGAAAACAGCAACAAAGAAAACACCTAAGCTAGAGTTAAAATGCAGAGAGCCTGCATGTTAGATTGATTCGTGCAGTTTGTACCCTACCCTTGCTAAGGTGGGAGGTTAACAGTCTCATCGGTTGCAGAGTGTGAATGGTTGCCCTCCCATCTCCACTCTCATCCACCTTCTTGTTTCATGGTTGGGCTGAATCATCCTGCATGCTAAACGCTGACAGTGGAAGTCATGGCCATACGCATATACTGCTGTCTCTGAGCCTCCTGTGACTGCAAAGATCCATGAGATTTGCAGAATAGAAATGAAGTTGAAGGTGGGGAGTTGGCTCCAATGAATCAGGGAGCAACCTGGAGAGAAGAGATACCCCTACCCAAATGAATGGCTAATCAATGGACAAGTTGTGTATCCTTCATTAGTGCTGAGACCACTTCTAGCTTTAAGTCTCATGGACAGGAAACTTCCCTCTAATCCCAGCGTCAAGCAGGGAGACTGCCCTGGAGTAAGGCAAAAACTCTAAAGTAGTGTGGAAGAGTATGTTTCCAAGGAGGGGCCAAAGTGATTCTTCATAAGCAGAGTTCTGGGAAAATATGAGTAAGAGGTGGATGAAGCAGGCAAGGCACGATCACTTAGTCATAGCATCACAAGAATTCTTACTCAGAGTCCTTTCAAGGTTGTCCAGGAAATGCGCTGGCTCAGGTGGGTCAGCTTTGGAAACATCCAAAATCCCCAGTCTTCTGTGCTATGTTTAAAGGAATTTGGAAAGGAAGATCCCCAACTTGGAAACGTGTTCTAAGGCTGAAGCACTCTTTCAATGGAAAATTCTTCCTTACATATTACTCTGCTCCATTTTCTGTCTTTAAAGAGAGCTAAATAATTCAAATATAGGAAGTGTATTGAAGGACCAATTTTTCATGACAGTTTGACCTCACATTTCATCACCTAGCTTTTCAGGTACCTGACTTTTACATCTATAAATCAGAAATGATGTCACCTCCTTTATGGGGAGATAATGAGAAGACAATACGATAAAAATACGTTAAGCCAAAAAGGCAAAAAGTACTGTTTGAACAAATGTACTATTATAATCTGCCTTATTACCAATAATCACAGTGGTAGTAATATGCCTATATGCCAGATGAAGAGAATAATTTCCAGTTTGGGTAAAAATGTACATACACACTAATTGAAAATAGATGAGCAGTAACTTAGCTGTCACTTGATTTTGCATTTGTTATAAGGAAACAATGGAAAATTTCTATCTTTGGGAATATGAATTTGTGTGTGTGTGTGTGTGTGAAACTGTACAAAGAATGTGAAAAAGAATAGATACGTGTACATGGATAACTGAATCACTTTGCTGTACACCTAAACTATCACAACCTTGTTAACCAACTACTTGTTGTTGTTGTTATTTAGTTGCTAAGTCGTAACCAGCTTTATGACCCCATGGACCATAGTCCACCAGGCTCCTCTGTCCATGGGATTTCTCAAGCAAGAATGCTTGAGTGGGTTGCCATTTCCTACTCCAGGGGATCTTCCTGACCCACAGATTGAACCCAGGTCTCCTGAACTGGAAGGCAGATACTTTACTGCTGAGCCACCAGGAAAGACCTAACCAACCATACTTCAACATAATATAAAAAGTTTTGTTTTTTTTTTAAGTGAAAGTGAAATTCCCTCAGTCGTGTCCAACTTTTGGGACCCCATTCCAGGCCAGAATACTGGAGTAGGTAGCCATTCCCTTCTGTAGGGGATCTTCCCAACCTAGGGATCAAACCCAGGTCTCCCACATTGCAGGTGGATTCTTTATTCTCTTTAAAAAAGAATAAGCAATATATTGTATTCAAGTCAAAGCTGGAAATTGGGGTAACTTCAAGTTTCTTCCATTAATTTTTATACCTTTCTAACAATAGCCCCAGGTTGTTAAAGATATGTTCAAACTAATCTTTTACTGTCTAGTTTCAGAGTATTTTCTGGTGAGGATGAACATAAATCTCTCAAAAAGAGTACTGCTCACTTCTTTTAAGAATTATTGGTGAGTCCTAGGTGGGACCAGGTAGTCATGCATCACACCCAGGAGCATTGGGTTTTTCTCAGCAGACATGCTCAATAGAAGTCTGGCAACTTTTGTAGTTAACAGAAATGTCATGGTTACATCTGAAGCAGAAAGGGCATGTCATCAAATTCTTCCTTCTAATGCAACCTTGTCTTCCTGGAATTTGTAATATTTTTCTAATATGGATAGGGAATATTTTTTTGAGAGTGCACAGTCATGTTAAAGTAAATACCCTGGAGAAATGCTTCCAATTAAAATTCAGAAGGTTTAAAAATCCAGCCTAGAAAGGATTTCCCTGACCTACAAAGCCTAATAAGATTTTGCTTTTCCATTTCTCCCTCCTCATCCCCTCTATGTGTGTGGAGTCGTCCTGCTTTCTTACCTAGTGGCCCCATTTAGCTCTGCCCTCTAGACATTTAAGTCAAAAACTGGCTTAAAGAATGTTTTGAGAAAACTTGACATACTGATCTACTCTGAAACTCAATGAAAAAAATTTTTTAAGCTGGAAAACAGTAAGAAACCACAAAAGCAAAGCAATAGTAAAATCTTTTAGTCAAGAAAGAAAAACCTGATCAGGAGACGAAGAGGTAGAATTTGTGGTGATTATGGGAATTAAAGCAAGAAAAGCTTAGAAAGCAGGGATTTCAAGGCCTGACGAGAGTGTAGGAAGTGAGTGCAGCCATGATGCTGTGTTGGAGTGACCCTGTCTTCTGTGGGGCTGTGAAGGCCAGTCATTTATTCTCTCTGGGACTCATCTATGGACTTCCCAGGTGGCTCCATTGTAGAGAATCTGCCTGCCAGTGCAGGAGAGAGGAGACGAGGATCCCTGGATCGGGAAGATCCCCTGGAGGGGGAAAGGGCAACCCACTCCAGTATTCTTGCCTGGGAAATCCCATGGACAGAGAGCCTGGCGGGCTACAGTCCATCGGGTTGCATAGAGTCAGACATGACCGAATGACTGAGCACACACGCTAAGCATGGACTCATCTACCAAGTGGGTTGTGGATACCTAGACTGCAGAAATTCTCAGTGTCTATTATACATAATATATGTAAAATATCTATACAGTTTGGTCACACACTTATTTGGAGTTATTGTTGTAAAAAATTAAATGCTTGGGTAGAAAGAAAATATCTTTTTCTGTGATTGTGTCCTTATCAGGATTATGATGAAAAGTATAACTAGTCAACTGAAATTAATAAAAACGTATAGGTTAGAAGCAAAAAGCAGATGTGTAGCAACTGAAATGAATGCAAGGGGATAACAGTGTCCATTAGAGATCATTCTTACTGATAGGCAGGGCTGGGACGAGGGTAAGGCAGGAGGAACGCCCAGGGCAAACATGAAGATGTGCTGATCCTATGCTGCCCCATGGTGCACGTGAGCGCCTCCTTCAATTTTTCTCCCAAGCTTCCCCTCCTGCCTGTCTAGTGCCTGCTCCCCTTCAGAGACATCCTTCCTGCCTTGGTAACCGCACCTTGCTCTTGCCCCAGTGTTTTCTTTCACACTTAAGAGTATCTGGACACACGACAGGCACTACTATCAGACTTCTTTAACTTCCCCAAGAATTCCAAAAGAGATCATTACCAGATGCCCACCTGTGAAAGGGGACAGAGGTGCATTTAAGACTCTACATTTTAACTGCAGAGGTGATCTCATGTTCAGTCATCAAAGAAGTATAAGGAGGGACTTGCTGAAACTTCCACTGTTGAGGGTTACAAGTCGTGACCTTGTTTCCTCACAATGCAGCCTTCGTATCAATGCAAGAATAGCAAGCAGGATCTTTATTGGCTTGTCAAGAACACCACTGGGGCCTGGAAGACCCAGTTACCTTCAAGAACTAGCAACAAAAGCCAGTTGACTGGCAGTGGGTGGACAGCCCCCAACATACATATTTTTCTTAAACATTGTTTTCTAGAATGTCTGCAGAGGTGCGGTACTTTCATTATTCAATTCGGTCCATCTCATTTTCAATCTAAATCATTTGTACACATAGCTTGATAATAACTAGCACTTTTACTCTGGATTAATTGGTATTATTTGGTAAAATCACGTAAAGCTAGTTCTTTGAGAGTGTGATATATTAGGATGTGTTTGGCTATAAATAACAGAAAACCTGCTACAGGGACTTTTAGCATAAGGGTTAATTTGTCTCTTAGCCTGTTAAAAGATGAAGAGTCAGGAATTTCCTAATGTTGGTTCAACTCCTTAGCTCTCCTGGTTTTTCCCTGTTTATCCCAATCAGACTGCGCAGCTCCAGCTGCTGAGACTGTATGTATACAAGGCAGAAGGATGGCACACCGTGGCTGTCCTGTTTTACGAGGAAAGCAAAGTCTCCCCTGGAAGCCCATGGTCTCCCATGTTAGGGTTGAATTGCACACCCCTAAAAAGGGTATGCTGGAATTGTTGTTGCTAAGTCACTAAGTCATGTCTGACTCTTCGCAGCCCCATGGACTGCATCACGCCAGGTTTCTCTGTCTTCCACTATCTTCCGGACTTTGCTCAAATTCATGTCCATTGATTCAGTGATGCTATCTAAACATCTCATCCTCTGCCACCCTCTTCTCCTTTTGCCTTCAATCTTTCCCAGAATCAGGGTCTTTTCCAACACCCCAGAATGTTTCCTGAATATCTCAGAATGTGACCTGATTTGGAGAGGGTGTTTACAGAGGTAATCAAATTAAAATGGGGTCATTAGGGTGGGCCCTAACCCAATGTGACTGATGTCTTTATGAACAGAGCACATTGGGATACCAAGATGTACATACAGGAAGAACACCATGGGAACAGGAAGGCAGCCAGCTCCAAACTGAGGAGAGAAACCTGGAGCAGATCCTTCCCTCATAGCACGTGGAAGGCACCAACCTTGCCAACACCTTCATTTCAGACTTCCAACCTCCAAAGCAGTGAGATGATACCTTTCTGTTGTTTGAGCACCCAGTGGGCAGTGCTTTGTTATGGCAGCTCCAGCATACTAATCCATTCCACACGACTTCTGTTTACATCTTCTTGGCCAGAAGTGTGTCCCTGGCCACCCCTAACTTCAAGGGAGGCCGGGCAAGTATGTACGCGGCTGAACATACTCCACCTGAAGCATTAGGAGTCTGGGGGCAAATTTTCAAAGGAAGTTGAGCATTGGGTAGATAAGCCAGAGCACTTTTCATAGGGGAGAGTGTTCTCTTGGTAGGTGATGCTGGGGTGGGTAGTTCTCCCTCCGCCACAGCTCAGAGATTTGAGAGAATACTTTGGAGATCTGATTAAGTAGTGGCAAGAATAGAAGGGGTCGGCATACTGGCAGTGATGTTGCTGCTACTCACTGTAGGTTTCACACAAGTTGCTTTACCATCTAAGCTTCAGCTCTTTTATCTGACAAATGGGAATCGTAATTTATGCTCTGAGCATTTTAATGCTAGTTACATCATAGAACAGTTGTGAGGTCCAAATAAAATAGCAGATATGAAAGTGCCTTTGAATTAACATATAGTACATCGTAAATTGTTTGTTCAATATAAAAGGATAATTAAGGAGGAGATATTTCAGCTTCTGTGTCTTGGAAATAAAGGAAAGTTGGAGCAAAAACAGACTTCTTAGAAGTTAGAGGAAGTGAAAGGGGAATGGCAGTTTCTCTAAATCTAATTCTTACCAAAAAGAAGGCACCACCTGATGAAGTGACACCACGGGAAACAACCCGATTATCTCAGGGTAAATAGAAGTCAGGCAGGTGGGTACAGCCAGATAGAACCAGCTGCAGGATTCAGGCAGCCATTTTTAACAAGTGCAGAAAAAGGGAAGTCAAGAGTCCTTGACGTGTAACAGTGCTTCTCAGACTTTACATGCACACAAGTCATCCAGGGATTTGGTTAAAAACAGTCCATGGGGTCACATGACTCCACCAAGGAAAAAACTGTAAGGAATCTAAAGATACTGCTTTGACTGTCTTAGGGTAGCTTCAATAAGTTCAGCTTCTAAAAACAATGTGTAAAAGTTGGAAGAAGAAACGTATAATCAAGGACAATTATAAGCAAATGGTATAGACTTGTCTAGATGGCATTAGGACAGAGTGAACTATTATTTAAAAGTTATTTTAATGTTATTTAAAAATTAGTTAAATTTTACAAAGCAATGTTAGTGTACCCAGGAGGTAGACCCATAGCCAAGAATCCTGTTTCCCTTAATACCATGTGTGTCCTGATAACAATACATTTGGGGGTTTACCAACTCCCCTCCTGGGTCAGACTGTATTTTAAATCTTGACACCATTTCTAAGCAAAATTCTAGAATTAATTATTAAACCAAAAATTTGTGTGGACCCAAAAAGAGAAGCCACAATCCCCAGAATCCAGCATCTATGCCCCAAGATGGAGTCAGACCAAACAGTCCAATGTCCTCATTGAAGTGATGACCTAGCCAGAGGCAGAGGGACTGCAGACATTTATGCAAAGCAGCCAATGAAATTGTTCATGGTATCCTCACGGACAAGATGAGAGATGTGTGTGATAACCAGTCTACTGACATTATAGGTCCCCTAAGTGGGCTTAACTTAGAGGGTAGTCTTTAAATTGTTCAGCATTGTAATCTTGTCTGTTTTAAATTGCCCTGGTAAGATTTAAAGGGGCAAACCATAGGGTAATGACTAAGCATGCAGACTTTGGGTTCAGATTTGGCCTATCAGTCAGGAGCTGTGTGGCCTAGAGTTGCCTACTTAATCTCCCCGAGCCTCAGTTTTTTTGTGTGTGTTTTTTTTTTTTTTTTGTATAATGGATATACAATTAGTACCTAATTCAGGGTATTATTATGAGGATGAAATAATACAAGTAAAGCACCCAGAACAGTGCTGAGCATGAGGGAAGCTTCATATATGTTAGCTGTTATTATTGGGCCTAACCAATTTGTAGGTGACATGGAATTGAGAGGGACAGCAAATGTGTTAGATTACGAAATCAAGAACATTTTAGATTTAGATTTTTGGACAGAAAGGAAAGTTGAGCTGAATACAACAAAATTTCCAGTGAGTATTCCATCATTACCATTTTGCTGTATTTGTTTTGTTACATATATATCTAAATATCATCTTTAAGTAGCTCAAGGTACATTAAAATTTTATTGTGATATTGTCTTTAACCTATAGGATGTTCAGTAGCTTATTTCTTAATTTCCAAACACATGGGGTCTTTCAGTTATCTTTAGCTATTGATTTCTGGCTTAATTCCAACTATGGTAAAATACTCTATTCTGCATAGTTTCCCTCTTTGGAGTTTGCTGAGATTTGTATATGGCACAACATATGGCCCATTTTGGTAAATGTTCCACATGCACTTGAAAATATGTTTTCTATAGGCATTAACTGCCATATTCTCTATTTGACAATTAGGTAGACATCTTGTTGATAAAATTCTTTCTCTCTTTACTTTTTTTTTGTCTGTTTGTTCTATCAGTTACCAAATAAACTGAAAAATAAAAAAAATTTAAAAATTAAACTCAGTATGATTATAAAATTTTCTACTTTTATCCTTCTATTTTAATTTATCATTTTCAGGCAAAATTAATAGTTTTAGAAGTGTTCTCTCTTTTTGGTGGACTCATAAGCTACCCTTTTTATGTCTAATTTATTAACTTAGAGTCTAATTTATCTAATAATCTTAGGACTGATTTGTTTTGGTTACATATGTGAGATTTATCATTTTTCTTTCTTTCACACTCAACCTTTCTTTTTCCTTTAAGTATCTCTTTAAGCAGCATATAATTCTGGTTGAAGAATTTCAAATGGTCAATATTATACCACTTCTGATCTACAAAAGTAGAAATTTCATTGTACTTGAGTTTTGCTTTTTGTTTGACACTGCCTTTTAATTGGGCATTTTAGCTGTTTTCAGTTACTGAAATAAACTGATGTATTTGGGCCTAAAGTATACTGATATACTTGGGCCTAAAGCTACCATCTTACTATTTGCTTTCTATTTGTACCAACTATTCTATTTTTTTCTCTCCTTTCCTAGATTAATAATTTTACTCCTCCTCCTTTATTAGCTTGTTATCTGATATCCTTAAATTACTCTTTCGGCAGTTACCTTAGAAATTACAACATTTCTCTTTGATTTGTTAAAGTCTGATATAATTTGAACTTTTTACATGTCTTGGGACCATGCAAAGATATGAGAATATTTTAACTCTACTTAACTTCCCTACTTTTGTGCTATTTTAATTCCACATAATTTAAAATCTCATAGACCTTATTATTATTGTTTTACAGGGTCACTCACCTACAGCCAGACATCCTGGAGTGTAAAGTTAAGTGGGCTTTAGGAAGCATTACTATGAACAAATCTAGTGGAGGTGATGCAATTTCAGCTGAGCTATTTCAAATCCTAAAAGATGATGCTGTTAAAGTGCTGCACTTATATGCCAGTAAATTTGGAAAACTCAGCAGTGGTCACAGGACTGGAAAAGGTCAGTTTTCATTCCAATCCCAAAGAAAGGCAATGCCAAAGAATATTCAAATTACTGTACAATTGCACTCATTTCACATGCTAGCAAGATTACACTCAAAATCCTTCAAGCTACGTTTCAGCAGTCTGTGAACCGAGAACTTCCAGATGTTCAAGCTGGATTGAGAAAAGGCAGAGGAACCAGAGATCAACTTGCCAACATGCACTGGATCATAGCAAAAGCAAGGAAATTCCAGAAAAGCATCTACTTCTGCTTCATTGACTACGCTAAAGCCTTTGACTGTGTGGATCACAAAAAACTGTGGAAAATTCTTAAATAGATAGGAATACCAGACCACCTTACCTACCTCCTGAGAAACCTGTATGCAGGGCAAGATGCAACAGTTAGAAGCAGACATGGAACAATGAACTGGTTTCAAATTGGGAAAGGAGTATGTCAAGGCTACATATTGCTGCCCTGCTTATTTAACTTATATGCAGAGTATATTATGTGAAATGCCAGGATGGATGAATCACAAGCTGGAATCAAGATTTCTGGGAGAAATACTAACAACCTCAGATATGCAGATGATATCACTTTAATGGCAGAAAGTGAAGAGGAACTAAAGAGCCTCTTGATGAAGGTGAAAGAGGAGAGTGAAAAAGCTGACTTAAAACTCAACATTCAAAAAACAAAGATCAAGGCATCTGGTCCCATTACTTCTTAGCAAATAGATGGGGGAAAAGTGGAAACAGTGACAGATTTTATTTTCTTGGGCTCCAAAATCACTGCAGATGGTGACTGCAGCCATGAAATTAAAAAACGCTTGCTCCTTGGAAGAAAAGCAATGACAAACCTAGACAGAATATTCAAAAGCAGAGACATCACTTTGCTGACAAAGGTCCATATAGTCAAAGCTACAGTTTTTCCAACAGTCATGTATGGATGGAGTTGGACCATAAAGAAGGCTGAGGGCTGAAGAACTGATGCGTTCAACCTGTAGTGTTGGAGAAGACTCTTGACAGCAAGGATATAAAACCAGTCAATCCTAAAGGATTGGCTAATATTTGTTGGAAAGACTGATAATGAAGCTAAAGTGCCAATACTTTGGCCACCAGATGTGAAGAGCTGACTCACTGGAGAAGACCCTGATGCTGGGAAAGATCAAAGGCCAGAGGAGAAGGGCACGACAGAGGATGAGATGGATGGATGGATGGCATTGCTGGTCATGAGTTTGAGAAAGCTCCGTGAGATGGTTAAGAACAGGAAAGCCTGGCGTGCTGCAGTTTATTGCAAACAGTCAGATACAACTGGGCAACTGAACAACAACAATATATGTGTGTGTGTGTATATCTTGTCATTTAATTTCTTGATTATATTAATGATAGTTATTTTAAAGTATCAAGGGAACTATGAACAAAATGAAAATACAACCCACAGAATGGGAGAAAATATTTGCAACCTAAGTGACCAAAAAGGGATTAATCTCTAAAATCTACAAACAACTCAAGCCGCTTTTTGTCAAAAAATAAAAAATGAGCAGAAGATCTAAACAGACATTTTGCTAAGAGGCACATGAAAAGATCCTCAGTATCACTAATTATCAAAGAAATGCAAATCAAAACTACAGTGAGGCATCACCTCATATCAGTCACAATGCCCATCATCAAAAAGTCTACAAACAATAAAAGGTGGATAGGGTGTGGAGAAAAGGGAACTCTCCTACACTGTTCGTGAGAATGTAAATTGGTCAACCACTATGGAGAACAGCATAGAGGTTCCTTAAAAAACTTCAAATAGAACTACCATATGATCCAGCAACCCCACTCCTGGGCATATATCTGGAGAAAACTATAATTCAAAAAGATACATGCATCCCAATGTTCATTGCAGCACTATTTACAATAGCCAAGACATGGAAGAAACCTAAATGCCCATTGACAGAGGAATAGATAAAGATGATGTGGCACATACATACAATGGAATATTACTCAGCCATAAAAAGAAAGAAATAATGCCATTTGCAGCAATATGGATGGACTTAGAAATTATCATATTAAGTGAAATAAGTCAGAGAAAGACAAATATATGATATCACTCATATGTGGGATCTAATGTTAAAAATGAGACAAATAAAGTTATTTACAAAATAGAAACAGACTCACAGGTTTTGAAAATAAACCTAAGGGGAAGTATGGGGTGAAAGGGATAAATTAGGAGCTTTGAATTAACATACACACGCTACTATAAATAAAACAGATAATCAACTAGGACCTACTGTATGGCACAGGGAGCGCTACTCAATATTCTGTAATAATCTATATGGGTAAAGAATCTGAAAAAGAATGTATATATGTATACGTATAGCTGAATCACTTTACTATACACCTAACACAATATTGTAACACAATATTGTAACTCAACTATACTCCAATATAATTAAAAAAATAAAGTGTATGTTGGATAACGATGATGTCTGGATCTCTTATGGGTCTATTTCTACTATCCAATTTTTAAAATCCTGGCTTCAGGGAAATTTTACCTTTTTATACCTCTTGTTTTTAAACGCGTGCATGTGTGCATTCTCAGTGGCTAAGTCATGTCCAACTCTTTTGGGACCCCATATACTATGGCCCGCCAGGCTCCTCTGTCTGGGATTCTCCAAGCAAGAATACTAGAGTGGGTTTCCATTCCTCCTCTAGGGGATCTTCCCAACCCAGGGATTGAAATTGGATGTCCTGTATCTCCTACATTGGCAGGTGGATTCTTTACCACTGACCCACCTGGGAAGCTGGATATTAAATTTTTTTTTCTAATGTAGATTAGTTCAAGGTTTTGGATTATCTTTTTGGCAGAGAGGATTTCGTCTTTTCTTCTGAAGGCAGCTTGACTAGGGGCAGACTACTTTACTCCAATCAAGTATTGTGATATATCAAAGCCAGACTTCAGTCCTGGTAAAGTATTGTCTTTTTCTGCCCTCTACATCTTCTCTCCCTTAACCTCCTAGTCAACTCTGAACTGTAATATTCATCCTCCCAGCCTTTGGAATTTTACTGAATCCTCTGTTCACCTTCCTTTGCAGTTGTGTTTTCTGCTAGCTTCAGAGTCTCTCAGCTTTCTCTCTGGTAATTACTTCCACTGGGATAAAACCATGCTGATTTTTTGGTCTATTGCTTTTTGTTTCCTTTCTCTCCAGGATCTAGGCGTGGTGAGTTATTGTTGCACTGTTACTTCATCATGTAATTTTTACCTTTTGTCTAGATTTTCTAGTTGTTCTCGGGATAGAGAAGGGCTGGTATTTCTCCCGATACCAGCTAGTTGACCTTTGCTGGAAGAACACATGACAATTTTTAAGCTCTTGCTAATATACAGCCAGTGCTGAGACGATTGAGTTTAGAAGTGCTCACTGCCAGCAGCAATGCTGAATCCCACTTTTGGTTAGATTTTAGCTCAATAATTCCTTATTATCTTGTCAGCTCATCAAGACTTATATCCTAGTATTTTGGTTGTTTTTACGTAAAAGGAGTCTGGTCCAATAATCTAGTCTGCCATATTACTCATGTTACTTTTTATTTAAATCTCTTTTCACTTAACATCCTAGTTCCAGCAGGATAAGAATCATTGTTTCACTTAACCTTTTAGTCCCTTTCCCCAGCCAGTGCTTGACAAAATAGGTGCTCAATAATTGCTGAGTAAATGAAATGATGAAGCTTTAAATGAGACCCTCTGGGCACATCTTAGTGGGTCCACCAGAAGTGAAACATATGAAGTTCAGTTTTGCCAGCTTAAAAACCAAATGACTATGTTCACAGAGACAAGATTCTGTGCATTAGTTCACACTAGGCAAATTTACAAGGAACTAGTTTATAAATAAATCTTGATCACCACTTAATAGGAGCTACAGCTGGATTGATAATGAAGTGAAGTGAGGTGAAAGTCGCTCAATTGTTTCTGACTCTTTGTGACCCTATGGACTATATAGTCCATGGAATTCTCCAGGCCAGAATACTGGAGTGGGTAGCCTTTCCCTTCTCCAGGGGGTCCTCCCAACCCAGGGATCAAACCTAGGTCTCCCGCATTGCAGGCAGATTCTTTACCAACTGAGCTATCTCCTTCTTTCCTGATACTTTGGTACTTAACTTCTGTCTTTTCTTTAATGCTAATAGTTTTCTGTATTATGTTTCCTGTGTTTTAATATCTTTATTCATACTTCCCCTCTGGAAGTATAAGAAATAATAAAAAGTAGGTAAATAAATAACATTGATACCACATGTTTACTAAGGGCAATCTTATATAAGTTAGTCCACTCAGAAGACCAAATTACAGATCACAAGGTTGCCATGGTAAAGACAAGTCAGAAAGGGGAAATTCAAGGTTGACAAATCACTTACTTTCAAGCTGCTAAAGTAGATCTTTTTCTATTCTGTCTAAGTGATCTTTAAAGGTCATTTAGCATCAAGGCATCCTCTGCCTCAGGTCAGTATACAAGAAACTCAAATTTAACAAATTCCTATTCTCCAGCTTTCTTTCTGCTAAGGCTGTTACTCGTTCCCAGAAAAGTCTGTTATTACATCACTTTGTGAAATGTTACAATAGTCAAGATTACAGTCTCTCTTAAAATGTAACAAATGTAACAGTGGCTGTTTCCTGATAGACCAGGTAGCACTTTGTTTTAAAATATACTTTATCTCTGTATACCATATTTTTTTTCTCTTTCTGAGTTACTTCACTCTGTATATTAACGTGTATATATGGAATCTAGAAAATGGTATTGATGAACCTATTTGCAGAGAAAGAATGGAGATGCAGAGGTAGAGAATGGACTTCTGGGCACAGCTGGGGAGGGAGAGAGTGGGACAAATGGAGAACACAGCATCAACATATATATACGATCATGTGCAAAGTGGATAGCTAGTGAGAAGTTACTGTATATCACAGGGAGCTCAGCCTGGTACTCTGTGATGACCAAGAGGGGTGGGGGTGGGGTGGGGAGGAGGAGAGGGAGGCTCAAGAAGAGAGGATATATGTATAATTACAGCTGATTGGAGTTGCTGTACAGTAGAAACCAACACAAACTGTAAAAATTAAAAAGAAAAAAGTTAAAGGAAACTAGATACCCCTCAAAAAATACATTATCTCTGAATCACCCTGTAAAGTGGGTTCTTTGACAACGTATCTCATACACTTTATGCAGATTTTGGTATTTTAATTAGAGAATTTTGGGAGGAGCCTGAGATCTTCCTTTCTCTTTCAACCACATTTGACATCATTTGAGATAATGCCATTTTCTCCTGCTTAGGCCAACCTAACAGAAGCCAGTGTAAACAATACAATGCCCTAACAATACTGGGGAAAGAGTAATATTGTTTTTAAATTTTACTAAAAGTATTTTGCATGATCTTTTAAAAGTTAGTTTTTTTTTTTTTTTAAAGCTTGTGTTTATTGTAACAGATATTTGATTCTCTATAGGGAGATCAGACAAATGTTCCCTAGGAATTTATAATCTCAAAAGGGTAATAATGTCCATGAACATGGGGAAAGGACAATAACCTTTGAGAGGGGTTTAACATGGACCTACACCAAAGATCAAGAATGGATGCTGCAGAAAAGCGAAGGACACGATAATGCATGGCACAAAGGAGCCAGGTCGAATCTCACATTTTAGGCAAATTGGGTGGAGCGAGAAAGTCTCTCTCAATTATACTGAATTTTGGTCTTCATCAAATGGGATTTCCCTAGTTTCCCAGCAAAGAGGAAGAACATGTCATATATGGGACTAGCTTGAGTGAAACCAAAATGTGGTGACCCTGATGACTGCTTAGAAAAATCTTTGAGCACTGCAAAGCCGTAGGGGGAGATGATGAGAGCTGGGAGACGGTTTGTGAAGTGTCCTGAAATGGACACTGAGGTGTTTCCTACACATACCTCCCCCATTCTGGGCTGCATAAATGGATGGTTAGGGTATCTGCCTTCTTGTTGTTCAGTCAACAACATTAGTTGTTGTTGCTAAGTCGGGTCCGACTCTTTGCAAGCCCATGAACTGCAGCATGCTAGGCTTCTCTGTCCATCACTATCTCTTTGAGTTTGCTCAGACTCATGTCCATTGAGTCAGTGGACATGACTTGCTTACTCCTGAGAAAAGCAGTAACCAGTATTAAAAACTGTGACTCAGCTGGTTCTCCTAACCATTCAAATAAGCATCCTTCTGGTAAAGAAAATTCAGTGAAATTCAAATGAGCAACCAGTCAGCAAGAAACTGCTGCTGACATTATTAATCTTCCAAACTACTCAGATCTATCATCCACATAAAAACTCATCATTGGGCACTTGTGGAATAGGTATCCCTCACTTAAAGGAATGGGCATTGTCAGCAAAGTTTGTGGTCCAGACTTTCTATCAAATCAATCTTATTCTCCCATTGATTTCCGTTACTAAATCTGAGATGCATTCTGCTGTTAAATCCCATTAAGTGTATACCAAACCCTTTGGAAATGGCATGTTTAAAAGAAAAATGATAATATCCTGAAAAACACCGACAGTGATATTTATATATTAATAGTAATGCTGGGCTGTATTCACCATGTCACAATAGAAATTGTTCAGGATGAAACATGACACAATCCTATAAATTGCCTCACATACTGCAAAGGGCAATAATCCCTAAAACATGAGCAACTTAATTTTTCACTAGCTTCACAACTGCCTTGGCATTTCTATCATTACATAGCCAAAGAAATCCTTCTTTTCATTATTTAAAATCTTTTCTCATTTTCTATTGGCCTCTTTTCCAAAATCATTGTCCAGAAACCCCTGAATAGCTTGTGACTCTATTCTCAGATGGGGAAAATTAGCCAGACTCGATCGTAGTGGTTTGCCTGCTGGGATTTACCCATCACTGGAGCATCTCCTGGAAGGAATGTTGTTGAGGGAAGCGGTAGCTCTGTGAGAGCAGGACTAGAGACTTCAAATGCTTTTTTCTCATGTCTGAGATACAGTTCAACTATCTGACATTGGTAAAGTATATGTGCTTACCATTCTATTTTCAACCCATGCACTTTGTATAATATATGTTAAATAACCAAATGTTTTACATAAGATATGCTGAACGACTGAATGTTTTGCATAATATATGTTTAACGACTGATTGAATTTAGATGATGATTTTGCTTTTCATTAGAAAATATTGACACTTCTGAGTGCTGGTAGCTCAGGCTGGAAAAGTGGCTGTAGACATTAATCTTCATAGGCATTACCTAGCAGAGGTCATAATGGCATTACATGTCCAACAGTCTAAGGTCTGGACAGGAGATTCCTGACAGTGATTTCTTGCTGAATTCTTGAATTCCCTACCTATATCATTATGGTAAGTCAATTTTTATTAAGCAATAAATTGACTACTTGAATCAGAGCAACATGCCCATCACTGGTGATGTACCTCAGGTGTCCCCTTTAATTCCTTTAGTATAATCCACTGCAGTGCAGACTCAACATTCAGGGCCGACTTTAACATCTGATTAAAAAAAAGAAATGCCTTTATTAAACTATGACATACCCACAGAATTCTGAAAAGTCAATGGCAAGAGGCTACATGTTAATTTGCCAAGAATTTTTTTTGTTTGTTTCTGTTGTTTGTTTTTTTACTCATCATATCCACAAACCTCAACATGTAAGTGTCAAAACTGGACACACCTAGGGAATCAGACCCATACTAACTAAACTCACAAGGAACACATGTACAACTAAAAGGATGTGTGTGGACAAAAACAACCAGAACTGTCACAGTGACCACCAGACTCTTGTGGTTGTAACCAGCACATTCTTTCCCTGGAGGCAGAACAAGTAGGAAGCCAAATTATGAGCTGAGAGTAAGTAAAGAATAAAAACAAGAAGAGATGTGTATTCTCAAGGAATATTCTGTCCAAAACATGAGAGGCCTGATGAAGCTGCCATTTTTTTTTTTCAATCATGAAATAACTCTCTGGTTGTATGTATGTATGTCACTGTGTGTATGGCCACATACATTTTCTTTCAGATTCAAATTGCCTCTCACAGAGTCTCTTTGGCACTCTTTGGCATCTCTATTTCCATCTCCTTGGCACTCTTGTTTTCTCTGATACAAGCAAAGCCTGCTTCCTAAGTTCACATTTTCTTCCATTATAGTAAGACTGTAAAGAGAAGCAAAAGTCAATACTATATGAAAGTATTATTAATGATATGGCCACTTATACATTACTGCCCCTTCAAACATCTCTTTTAAACACCACACTCCTCGCCCCTCCCCCCATGATGGTAAACATTTATAGTACAATGCAAATACACTCAATTCTATTACAAAGTGAAGGGGCAAGTCTTGCAAAAGGTACAAGATCAATAAAAGTGAGATCTGGCAAAGCTGGCACATGAGGATTTACAGAGTTAAACAAACAAATGAAGGTAAAATCAACTGGGATGACTACATGGGTGCTTCAGAAGAGAATAGTTTGAATATCAAAGGATTAACTGAGACCCTTGGGAAAACTGAAGAAGCTCTCACACATTTTTACAAATGTTTTTGATTATCCTATTTTTGATTATTCTCTAACAGTCAAACATGAAATAAAGCATGTTGTTAGGTGCTTCATATTGTCCAGGAAAAATTAAGCCAACAATCCTCATCTTGATGTACTATTTATTCATTCCACAATTTGCATCTAGTTGTACTTATAAATTTTGTCCAATATAGGATAGAATGTGTTTTAAAAATGTTGAGTTTTATTTTCAAAAAAAGTCTTGGCAAACCTTTTTTCACTAATTGCTCTGAAATTTTGTCTCTGTTTTAAGTAGACTTACTTTAAGGAAGCTTTCTCAGTGCTAATCACACTAGGATAATAAGCACTTCCCGTACTTACGGCACATAACTTTTCTGGTAGTAACAGTCCGACATCTTGATTGTTTCTATTTACATATAAAATTTTTACTATTTTGGTCATCAATATCCTCATAATAAAATAAACATTATTTACTCTTAGGTGTTTCCTATACGATGATTTTCAAAGGGTGATATTTTTAAAAGTATCATCAGTGTCTTCTAAGGCAACACATGTGGGGGACGTAGATTTTGGAGTGAACTTGGAGTCAGACCTATATTTGAATCAGCTTTTGCCACTGAGACATGTGACAATGGGCAAATTATGTGAACTCTCTGAATACCCTTTGATATTTTCATCTGTGAAAATGGAGCAATAATAGCTCCCTCAAAAGACTGTGGTGAAGATCAGACTCGGACACGTTTAAAATGCCAGGTATAGAGAAAGCATTCAGTATGCAATAGTTCTAGCAGTGCTACTTATTTTTGTTTTGTTTCTTGACTGCCAAAGTTCCCTTGTGATCTTAATTTGTTGATTATTTTGTACCTTCCGATCCTTTGCATGTGCTTTGCAATGTGAACCAAGTGTCTCTAAGCTGTTAAAGTTAGCTAAACATGACTAATTTTGAAAACGTGCCTTTAGGAGAGCCTTGTTGGAAAAAATCTCTTAGAATGAATTCTAGAAACTTTGAAAAAAGTCATAATGAGGGTTTTAGGATTTACACTAAAATTTTGGTTGAATTCTTCTATTAGTATGACAATTTACACGAGAAAAACTTCAATGGAAGCCTCCCTTTTCCACACTGAAGAAGTTTTTTATAAACAAATCTTGACTTAAAACCAAGAAACCCAGTCTTTTACCTTGCAGAAAGCCCCATTCAGAACACAATCTTGGAAGTCAGGTGTTCCTAGGTTTGAACCCCTGTTTGACTGCTTCCTGGTTGTGTAACCTTGAGCAACTTAGTATTTCCAAGCTTGGGTATCTTTATCCATAAAGTTAGGGATAATAAAAACACTTACCTTGGGATTGTCATGAAGATGAAAGGTGAAATTGCATATAAAATGTTTACGTGCCCATACAGCTTGGCACATCATGCTTAATAAATATTATTTGCAAAATCTTTGGACTCCTAAATTAACAGGTATGTCATATTTTGTTCAAAATGGTAATAGCATAATACAAAAACAAAAAAATTTCACTTGAGTTTCCAACATCAAACATTAGGTTCTTTGGTCTTCCCTTGCCTTTTGCCTCCTGAGTTTCCTATATTTGGCTTCCTTTTCTTCCCCTATTACTTTTGAACATATCTTCTGCCCCAGTATTTCTGGGTGGTCTCCTCCCTATCCCCACCCAATCAGAATAGCATGTGGGGGGGGGTGGGGGGGTGGAGGGGAGACAGTATTCCAAATAGGTAAGAGGTTTCTATCTTCCTCCTTCCCTAAGACTCTGGTATATCCCCCCATGAGCCTGATTAGTTCAGATTTATGTACTCAGCTAAAGCCATGAGATAATAACAGCTAACATTTAGTATTCATCTAATAGCATCAGATACAGTATGTCAGGTGTGTTACAAACATTATTTTAGGACATCTTAACTGTTCATAAGGATCAGGCAAGTAGATACCACTATTCCTGTTTCTGAGAAAGGTAGCCAGAGGGTCTGAGCCAGTAATTGGCTCAAAGACACACCGCTAGTAAGTGGCACTATCAATGGTCATAAGGATCCAGTTAATGCATTAATTGGGGTGTGATGGCTCTAACTGGTTTTCTGCTTACAGGAAAGGCCCACATAGCCTTCGCATACTGGCCCTTATATGTGCGCTATCATAATATCACCTTATTTATGTAGGACTTTTAACCTTTTTATACCACTTATCTCCAAGCACCACGAATGTGTATACATAACACTAAATGCACCAAGATCCTTGTGCATTTCTTGTACATACACTTGCAGTAAGCGCACCAATTTTATACACATACACTGGATGCTGTAGATTTGACCAAGAGAATTCAGGACATCAAAAAGTAAATAAACTTTCCTCAACTCAACAATTCCTGTTTAATTTCCTCTGGCAAATATTGAATTTCAAATTGTGTTCGTCCTATAAAGTAGAATCTTTCAAATATTGTGATATGGAGTTCCACATTGTCAGAAGGAGACAGTTGAGAAGGGCGATTAAGACGGATTTGTTTCTTCCATTATGAGTTGAATTAAGCTTCTCATTTCTAAGTACCAAATTCTGCAATCATTCCAAAAGTGGAAGTTCAGCTCACAGTGCATTTTGAGGAAGCTTCAACCACACTAACCATTTAAGGTCAAACAAACAACTGGTCAACCCTAGCAACTGGCATAGTGTAGAGCTTTCAGCTAAGAGTCTATACATCTCTATATGTTAGCTGTATCGAAAACACAATCTGGGTTCTCCTCTCACCACCGCAGCTTGGCTGTCTGACACTTTCTCTCCAAGTCACAAGGGGGGCCTCACGTTTAAGACCCCAAACAAGTTGCCTGCTCCTGCTAGCACCTCACATCTACCCGGACTCCCTCTCTTGTCTTTAACACACACTTCTTGTACTATGTCCCCTTCCAATCAACTCTAACTGGGACTCCGACCCTCGCCGGGTCCCCAGCGTGGGGGCTGGGCAGGGGGTGGGGGCGCGGCGGCGCGCGCCGGGGCGCCGGCGGGCTGGGGGCGGGGCCTGGCGCGGGGCGGGCCCCGGGCCGCTGTCTGCGCGCCGCTCCCCTTTGTTCTGTTCCATTGTGTGGCACTTCCTCCTCCGGCGCTTCTTCTCTGCACCCTGGTAGCTGGTGGGGAATTCGTGAAGGGGTTTTTGGTGACTTTCCCCCCCGCCCCGCTCCGGTTTATTTTTTAGGAAGTGTGGAACTCTTCTGCGCTGCCCCTCCCGCGCGGTTCCCCGCCCCCGGGCCTGGGAGGGAGGCGGAGTGGGAAGTGGCTGGCCCTCTTCCCCACGCCGGCTTCCTCGTCCTCCCTCCCTGCTCTTCCTCCAGGAGGCATCCTAACCCCGCATTCTGGACTTTCACCTCCTGACCGGCCGCGTCCACGCCAGAATGGCGATATGCGACCCTCTCCCTTCTGAGGGGCGCCGGCTCCGGCCGCCCGGGGCTCCATCTGGCACCAAAGCGAAGGTCGAAGGCCGGCGTGCGGCCCGAACCCAGCCGCCTCGGCGTCCCGGGAGCCGGCGCGAGTGTCGCCGCGACCCTCCCCGTCCCTCGCGCTCACGCTACCGGGCCGCTGTGCGGCCGCCTCAACCCCCTTATATAGCCCTCTAAAAATAGCTCGCCTCGCACCGCCTTGTAAGGCAGCGGGGAGATTCGCAGCTCGCCAATCGGCGCCCGCCGCCAGGGCCGAGCCCCGCCCCAGGTCCCGCTCCGCGCTCCCCATTGGTCCTGAGTGACTTCATGAGCCCCCTGTTTACCTTACATGGTCACACGCGGCCTAATGGACGCCCTCCTCCGAGATCCCACGGCTGCGCGGAGAGCGGGGCGGAGGGAGGGAGTTTGGGGAGGGGGGAAGAGCAGGAGGAGGAGAAAAGGAGGAGGAGGGGGAGAGACTACAAACTAGCAAGGATGGGGTGGGGGGTGGGGAGGGAAGGAGAGCGGGGGGGAGAGAAGCGATCGCGAGAAAAAAAAATGCAACCTCCCAAAATAAAGAGCAAAGATTGCATTAGGAGCGAACAGCGCTGCAGAAATAGATGGCAGCTTCGTATCAGTGAGTTTGCATCCCCCTTCCTGATCCACGAGCTGGAGTGATTAGAGCCCTGGAAGGGAATTGTTACTCCCGTGGAGAAGTCCCCTTTTCCTGGCAGCCGTCTGCACTGTACACGCTGGATGCTTCTCTCCATCCACCCCACTCAGTCTCTCCTCTCTCAGCTCCTCTCTCCCTCTCTCCTGCATTGATTTTTTTTTTTTTTTCCTTTTTAGTTGACTGAAACAAAACAAAACAAAAGGGCCACTGGATGTCTGCCTTCTTGGGGGGTGAGCCAGACAGACTGACAAACAAACAGACCCAACTGTGTTCGGGGGAGGGTTTCTCCTCCCGTTTTGCCCGGCAGCAGCAACATGGACGTGTTGGCTAGTTATAGTATATTCCAGGAGCTACAACTTGTCCACGACACCGGCTACTTCTCAGCTTTGCCATCCCTGGAGGAGACCTGGCAGCAGGTGAATGATTTAAATTACTTGTGTAAATCGTGTGGTGGCGGCGGACTCGCAGGGGCTGCGTTGGTGTGGGCTTGGGGTTGAATTTTTTTGTTTGTTTGTTTAATTTTTTTACCCCCTTTTTGGCTGTCTGTTGTTGAAAATGTTTTCGGAAACAGTCATATGCTTACCTCTCCACCCACCCCCTAACCCCGTATAGTGTGCCGAGCTGAGCAGCCGGTCCGAGCTGCCTGCGTTTCAGTCACCAACACACATCCTTGTGCACATTTTGTTGGGCTCACTGTCCCCCAACAGAGACCTGCCTAACTTCTGGGGTTCGGAGGAGCCGGGTGGGAAGGTGGTTTGGGGCTTAACGAGCCATCGCAGACAGCTACCGCGTCCCTACATGCTCTAGCTGTACCTACTTGGTACCTTAAATCAGGTTCATCTCTTTCAACTGGTGCTGACGGCCGTCAGATGCGGGGGGGTGGGGGGGCGGTAAGAGCGAAGCGGGGTGTTTTCCTAGTAATTAGCGAGTGTCAATAAAGAATAGGAACTTGATTTTGAGATTAGAAGGTGGGCAGGAGGACGAGGAACCCAGTTATAAAAGGTACTCAAGGATATCTTGGAGGAGGACGGGAAGATACATCTATCTAGTGCTGACCATGCATTGTAGGTTTCCCCAGTGCAAGATCCACGGAAAGAGATCACTCTCTGCGTGTGTCCTTGCTTCCCTCTCTCGGTTGGTGCCCCTCTCCACTTAGCACAACCTCCGACAAAGGGTGGTGTGTGCTTCCATGCCTCTGACTTTGTCTTAGAGGACTAGTTAAGAAACTCCTAAGATGCTGAAGGGCACCAATGCCAAGTTGGCTAGATGTCCCAAGGAGGGGGAAGTGGGGCTGGTGACAAGTTCACTGGGCTTTGTGAAGTGGAATAATGAAAGTGCTGGTCAGTGGAAAGTGCTAGATCTGCTGCAGAAACAGTGGTTTTTCTCAGTAAGGATTGGGAGCTGCTGAGGGGACATTCTTCAGGAAAGATGGTGGATGGGGGGAAGGTGGAGGGACACGAGTATGCTTTAGTATTCTTTCAAAATTCTACAATGTGTATCATGGAAAGTCCAAGAAGACAATTCAGATTTGCACGGTGGAAGTGTGAGCGTGCACAGTCCGTCTTGGAGAAACGTGCTTGCCCTTGGGGAGGGCTGCGAGAGGCTTGATGTGTGGCTGCTCATGTAACTTCTCTGCTTCGTGACAGCAGCTTGTTAAGGCTAATGAACGGCTGGATTTCCTCTGCCAGGATCCAAAGCGGGATTTGCCGGCTTGAGTCTAAGGATGTAACAGTCGCTGCTTTAGCCAGTGAGGTTTGGTTTTCGGTGTAAGGAGGTGATCCTCTGTACCATTGTTACTAATTGCTGTTACTCCCCTGATTCTTCCAGGCTGGAGTTTCTCCGGATACTGGTCTCTGGTGTCTGTGAGTCCACACATGCATTCCTGCCTGAGGATGCTGGCAGATGTGTTTGACTTTGTCTTTCTCTAAAGGCACACACAGCGCACACTTTTTTTTTAGCATAAGGCATTTCTCCAGTGCATCCTTTCCTCCATCCTTGATGAGACTGCCTCATGAAGGGTCTCACTGGAGCTTTTTCCTCCTTTTATTTCACATGCTAATTAAACCAAAAGGTTGCCAGAATTTCATTTTCAGAAATAGTCTTCGTTTCACACTGTCAGCCCACTGGTGTTGAATTGGTTGCCTATTAACAACTGTCTAGACTGGTTAGGGAAGAGAATCTGTTGACTTAGGCAGCCCCTGTTTGTGACTAACTGTTAAGTAGGGTTGGAGGAAAGAAAGTTGGCTTTATTTGTTACAACGTTCCCTCCTGATGAATCACCCAACTTTGTTTTCCTTCAAGTTTTCACAGTAGTAAAGCCTGCTTTTTGGGGAAGGCCTCTCCAGAGGAAACCTGCCTTTCTAGATCTGGTTAGACCATCCATGAGAACATCTAGATCTATGAGGAAACATCATTGGTTTGATAATTAGAGGATGTATCAGATCTATTGTTTCCTCAGACGCCTTCTCTGCTTTTCTCTCCACCTCCCAACTCCGCTCCTCCTCACTTCATCTCACCGCCTTCAAGGAACCTCTAGCTTAGTTTCTATCTGTGGGCAAAGGAATTTCAGCCCACTGCACCTCCTTCCCTATTTCTTGCCTTAATCCTGTCCTACTGCCTGTTACCCTCACCTTCAGATCGTTTACCATGCTCTTTCAGAAGCATGCTCATCATCCATACTGAAATGTAACTTGTGAGAACACAGTCCTAAGTGAGCTGTCACTCCAAGGAGCTTGCTTCTCTGGACTCCTTAGTCACAAATGCTTTCTGTAAAGATGACTGGGACCCCCAAGTTCATACTGGTGACATACCTCCAACTTCTATCTCTTCCTCTCTCCCTACGCCCTCCCCTGTGCCGCTTCTGAGTATAAAGGAGGGGAATGTGGTTACATGCAACTGTTGGTTCCAAATCAACCATCAGATGGTGAAATTGTAAGTCTCCTTTGCTCAAATCAGCTCAGGAAGGTTGCTACAAAGAACCCCAGGCCGGAGGAAGTTTCCTGATGCTCTGGGGTAATCAGATTTTAGAGGTCAAATGAGGAGCAATTATTAGATGTACTTCTGAAAGTGAACAGTGTACCTTGAGGAGATGAGCGAAATGCAGAGATTCCAATAATCTGATTTGGTTCGTAAGAAAGACTGGCTTGGATGATAAACCCAAGAACATCTGTGCATTTGAAAATTAAGGATGGAGGTTTTATTTTAAACTTTTGCCTGAGATAATTGTCCTGCCTAACAGTCAGTGAGCTTGTCATGGATCTCCTGTCACAGGGATCATCATTTTGACATTGGGTTTTGGGACAATCATGTCTTAGCCACATCCAGTGCCAACTCTGAAAATCGTTGCCGGTATAATTTTTAAATCCAGATGGACATCCTACAGTAACAGCTCTCCATTCCTGGGCTCTGACTGCATACTTAAGCACTTGGCTCAAGTAACATCATCCCTGCCTGTCATATAACTGTAAATTACGCTGTGCTTATGTGGTCTATTATTTTATGGAATTCAGCTGACGCACAACTCCTAAGGCCACCAGCCTTAAGCCCTTCAGAAACTTGCAGGAAATTTTCCAAGAGCTGTCTGAGCAAAAGTAAAAAAAAAGTCAAAGGTAGGACAGAAGCTAGCGTAGTGTATAGGGTACCACCTGATGATGGATAATGGGGGACCCATTCATGAGCTCTGTCGCCATCAGAAATCATGATTTTTCTGGATGCGCTGCTGATTTGGAAGATGAAGAAGGATTTAATACAGTATTGATGGTTATTTTTCTTTGGGAAGCTACAAACACTTTTAGAATTTGGATATATTCTTCACACCTGGACTGCTATTTCATGAGTGCAGGTCAAGTAATGATGTTCTAAGTCTTATTTACACTTAGCCTTGCTTCATGCCATTGAGGAGCATGGTGTGTTTACTGGAAAACTCTTATGGAATTATGTTTGTTGTTAATGCTGATTCATAATTGGCAGATGGGGTCAGTTGCAGGCCTCCCTTGTGCTCAGAGAAAATTTTCCACTGCTACTGGAAACAAATAAATAAATCATAGAACATTCCTCCCTCCTCCCCCACTCTCCCATTGTTTTAAACTAATGGCATACTTGGCTACTGTAAGAACTGCAGCGTCCCCATAACACTGCAGTTTCATCTTGGTGACAGGCACCCTGAACCACTTTTTGCAAGGGCCTTTGGTATGAAGCATCTCTAGGGGACAACCTACAAAAATGGTTGCCTTCCAAGAACAGCCTCATGGTGCAAGGGATAGGGTTTGGTCTGTGAGCTACACTGCTTCTCCTGCACAGGGATCGTGCCTTTGCACTGCCTTCTACAGGCCTGAGCAGCCAGGTGCTGGCTCAGCCAGAAGGACAAAGCAAACTGCAGGGTCCCTGCACCCGCAGGTTTGCCTCTGTCCCCAGTTTGCAGAAAACCTTGTCGTGAATTAGAATTTCTTGGCAACAGCACCACCCAGGGAAATCTGTAGACACAAAGGAGCCTTGCTAACCACACTGAAAGGATAAAATAGCTGGCTTTTTATTTATTTATTTATTGTATGTGATTTGTGCATTCTTTAGTTACCATGAGCCTATTTTTTTAAAAATTTGAAACAGTGACTTGGCAGATGAAAAAAAACAATTGGAACTGCCCCTGTTACCCAGATTTCCTTTATAAGGATGCAGTCACTAAATAAATGTAGCTTTACAAATGAAAGCACATGTGAATGCCATCAATCACACACTTAGCCTTTCTTTAACAGATTTATTTCCATGTTCTTCTAAATAGATACATCTCTGTGTAGATTTAGGGTCTCTCAAACATGATCATTAAGTCTACCTATTTCAGTTTGGTATTTTAAAGTGAATGAGTGTTACAATGCAGATTTTTTTTTTTTTTTAACTACATCTGTCTTTAGTTGCGGGAGAGGGGGTAAAGGAAGTGCTGACTTCTTTGTTCTCCTTGTAACCCCCACCCCCACTCCCTACCCTGAGGAGAATGCGATGTTGGGGTCCAGTCCATTTAAAGGGCAGAGCAGAAGATGCACTGTGACACCTCACCCTGAAATGATTTATGTATGGGTATGTCAGAGACCTTCAGTGTTCAAAATGCGCTCTTCCTCCCTCTCAGCCCATTCTAAATATAAATGCCAGTGGGGGCTATTTGCCTCTCCACTTAAATGGAAATAGTTTAGAAAGGGTCCTAATGGAGCTTTTAGTTGCCATTCTCTTATAAATCTTCAGATTCTTCTCCCATCAGAGAATTCCCGCATTTTAACTTTCTGAGTACGAGAAGGCAATGCAGAGTTCTTTAATCAGCCTATGCTTATTGGGGAGGGAAGGCAGTTTCCTCCAGCCAGCCCCAAATGACTCATGTTGATAGGGTAGCTGGCCACATGGGGTGGCAGACACCCCCTATCTCTGCAGTTTGGCAGTAGCATGCCAGGAGTTTTCAGTCACCTTCACTGGCCTCCATGATTGGCAAATGCAGAGAATGCCTCTGTGATTCTGGTTCACTCAGTCTATCAGTTAGCATGTATGTTGGGACAGAGATTTGCTGAAAGTTTAGGACAGCTCCCCAACGTAACCTGAGCAGTGCCAGAGGGTGAGCGGTGGAGATGTATCTCTCTACAAATAAACGCCTGTTTTCCCAGATCAGCTGAGTGCTTCCTTTGCATGAACAGGTAGAAATATTTTAACCCAGGTTGCCAGATCTTACCAAGAACAGTGATTAGGAAGCTCTACAAGCACTAAAGGTGTTAAAGTCAGTGGAACAAGAAACAGCAGCTAATCATTAATGTTACACGCAACATCTGCAAGTTAAGAAATACTCCTCTGCCTGGATACATTGTGTGCTTATTTTAGAACATCACAGGCCCACAGGAGAAACTCTCCTCATTCAATTTAAGTGTTCCCCAAATCAGGTCCTGCATTACTAGAACAGGTTTTTGCCTAAAATTGGTCATCATCGTGTTCCTCTCCCTTCTTGTTCTTTCACTTTTGTTTTCTGCTGGAAATTTGGAGAATCCTTTCTCCTGCCTTGGTACCTTTTTGTTTTCCTCACTTGGTATTGTGTTGTGACCCTGAGAACTTGGTCCTGCTGAGTGTATTGTGTCTGCTGCACTCTCCATTAGAGCAGCTTCCAGCTGTCCCCATCCACCACGTGCGTGACATACAGAGGGACAGCTGAGGGTCCGCAGCAGCTTCGAGATCCGTCTAGGATCAGCCTGCTTGACATGGGAGTGACTTATGATTTCATAGTGATTCACACTGCTGACTGAGCTGGTCGAGGCGCTCAGTCACACCTCGTGGGCTTTTCTCTATTTATATGAAAATATGGAAAGTATTTCACAGTCAGTACTTCATTCCTTTACTTTGGTTATGTGCAAAATACTGTTTGGGTGATATGAATTTGAATTGGCTATAGGCTCTGCCCTGTCTGAGCTTGACTCCAGTAGGGGAGAGTGAGCGTGTTCAAAATTAAGTCATGCACTATTAGAACACCATTGCCAAAAAAAGAGATTTTAAGTCCAGTATTTGAGTACTGACCCATGCCTCTCTATATAGCCTCACCTTGTTACAATCTTGTTTATAGAACATACTTGAGATTTACTAAGTTCTGTTGTGCTTTTGTTTTTTAGCTAATGGGGTAATGGGGCTGGTGGCCCTTTGAGGGCAGATGAGTAGACAGTGTGAATACACATGTCCGTAATGGCCAGGAAACAGCATCCGTGTCTGTGTCATTCGGAAATGATTATAGGTCATTAAAATAATTAATGTAGAGCCCTATGCAATATCTATTTCTGAATATGGGTTTATTGACATTTCCTAAGGGTCATATTGAAAGTCAGGCCCCCGGCCTGGTATCAAAGCTAGATGCAGATAATCTTAGAATTTCAAATCCTGAAAGAAGGCTCTTGGTTTCTTTAAAACACCAGGCTAGGACCAAGTGCTTGTTGAAGCCAAATGAAACACTGAACCTTCCAAGGTCCCCCAGCTGTTGTTAACATGGATGGCGGTCCTAGGCCCCAGACTCTTTCAGATGTCCACATGATCCATTTGTTTGCTTTTCATCATGTTGTTCTGAATATATTTTGAGTTACTTCTCATCTTTCCTCCTCTTTCCTTCCCTGTCTCCCCTTAAAAGGAGGCAAGAAAATCCTGTTTTTACTTTGAACAGTACTTGTAGATGGAATTTGGGGATTGTCTGGGCCCTAAACCAAGCTATTGAATATCTTGGAGACAGCTTATGTGTGTCATTTTATCTCTTTTCCACTTTTAATAATGTGTGGTAACCTGGAAAATGTACGCTGTATTAAAAAGACAAAACAAAAGCCCCCAATTACAACTCCAGCCCTATGACAAAAAGTGCTGTCACTTAAATGATAACAAATGGAGTGAGAGTAAGGAGGTGCATTGAGATGGATGTGGTAGGGAGCTGGATGGATGGTGGAACTGGGGTTTTATGTGGAAAGCGTCAAGTGCAAAATGGTGAAATGCTTTGTCTCTGACAACTTGCCAACTAAGAGACTGCGTGAAACTGTAGCAGTTATCATGTGCCAATTCAGGAAAAGCTTTTCTGAAGTGTTTTAAGATTTCTTGAGAGGGTTGGATGGGCAGTGAAGTTGTAATGTTTTACAAATTTAAACAAAAAATATTGCACATTGTGATAAGCAGTTGGGAAGAGAGTCACTTCTTTGTGTTTTTAAAAAAGTCCTGTGGGGCTGGAAGGATGAAGCTGGCCTAATTTTCAGTGACCCTAGTGAGGAAAGGAAACTCGGTGTGCTCTTCACGCTACTTCCCTGCAACTTTTGGCCGTTCTCCACCCAATCTCTGGTAGTGATGATGGTGAAAATTCTCTGTTGGAACTTGCCTCACAGACTGGCTTCACCTCTAAGATCTTAGAAACTGAAGTTTGCTTCCCAAATGGAGACTTCTTTATTTTGTCAAAGCTGTAATCTACATGTCCAACTCCGGTATCTTCCTGAGTTCAGGCTCACAGTTTGGAATTGGAAACATGGGGCTGACACTAAAAACTTCTGGGATTGTCCCATGATGACCTCAGCTGAATGTATTCCCAAAGTGTGAGCTCATCCAGTCTGTCCTCCTTTTCCTGGCTTCCCTGTTTCTTTTACTAATCTCCTCTCTTCTGGGATCCAGGTTTGAAGGTTCTATCGTCTTTGGCTCCTCTCTTTCCCTTGACTGTAATTGCTTGAAAAATCCCCTTGATTTGATTCTTACAGTACTGCACCTAGTCTGCTTTCTTCTTGCTCTGCCATTGCCCCAGGACAGCCTGGCCACCTCGCCTGGATTGACTTTCTACCTCAATCACCATGTTTGAAATTGTCAGTGTTTCCCTCTTTTGCATATGATGAAGCCAAGCTTCTCAGAGTCACAATAGTCCTAGACTGAGCCTAGGTAGTAGTCACAAGTCTCCCCCCTGTTACCATGTGAGCTGCCATACAAATGGGATGATTGTACTTCTTCTGCTTCTGTCTTCATTTATGTCATTTCCTTCAGCCTTTTCCCTTCTTTTTCCTTTTCCCCCGTGAGTCTCTTTGTCCAAATTCTACCCATCCTTTGACTTTCAGATGGTTGCCACATTGTCCAGGAAACTCCCTCCCTTTCCCTTTGCCAACAGTAATTGCTACTGTTTCTACACTCTTGTGTAGAACTTTCTACTTCCTCATGATGCTTTTCAGTTCTGTCCTGTAATATAGTTTTTCTTTTTTCCCCATTACCCTGTTCTTCCAGTTAGATTGTATGATTTGGAGCAAAGTCCATGCCTTGGTTATAATTCTGAGAATAAACTTTTAATACATAACCCTTCAGGTTCTTAGAAAGCCATGCACATGGTAGATATTCAGTGGATATTTAGGACTTAAGATATGACTGTGACTTAAGATTTGCCTATGTGTGCAGTGATGATTCACAACTGTGGTTGTACCCCAGAATACCAATTATATCAGTATTCCTTTGGGTGGAACCCAGGCATCCGTGGTTTTTTGTTTTTTTATAATCTTCTGGGTGATTCCAATATGCAGCCAAGGCTTTGAGCTATTAATCTATGGAAGGTAGATATCAGATATATCAGAATTGTAGTTGGCTACTCCTTATATGGAAATATTTTTTTTCTTGTATAACTTGAAAGCTACGTGTAAAAGAGGTTTATAATAAAGCAGGGTAGTGGTGGGTATACTTTATCCAGCTCCTTGGTTAATAGCAACTGTCCAAGTGTTGTTTGATCTTTCTTGTTTTGCTTTCCCTTACCATAAAGTGTTGAGTACAGTCTCATTTAGCTTACATTTCCTCTGACCCACTAGAGGTTTGCTTAACCTGGTCAAATTCCATTTCTGGTACCTTTGTGGTGGTGGGCACTAAACTCCAGCCGTGCCGTGCTTCAAATAATTCATTCTCGGCAGGCTCTCGACCATGATTTTCCACTTACCTCAGCCCGCTCTGTGGTTTTAAAGGGATGGATGCATGCATGAACATCTGTTGGATGATGCCAGATAGGTATTAGGTTCAACAGATTTCTTCCTGACTTTACTGTTTGCAAGTCGACTCTGTTTATAAAGAATTTCAAAGGACCTATGTTTCTAGTAAGAGGAGCAAAAATAAACTGTAGAAGAATTGCCACTGAGGACATTCAGGCAAGGAGGCCGCCTCCTCGTCCATAGAAGGCTTTAGCTCTTGTGGTAATGACTGTGGGCATGTGGTGATGTTCACAAAGAAACCTTAGAAAGGCCTCGATTTCAAACTGTGATGTTTGCAAAAATGTATGTACTGTAGCTGCATCCTTTCATCTATAAACTGTCTTTGATGGGGGTATGGTTGGCAAGAGAGAACATCAGGAGAGGAGCGCAGAGCTCAGGGTTGAAGGATATCTTTTGGAAAGCTCAACCCAGCTGTGAAAACGGCAATTAGCCGTGGAGCAATCGCTCGGCAAGGGAGTGCCTGCCTGCTCCTGACCCTGCGTTCACGCTCACCTTCCAGAGCTCAGGTTGCGGGAATTCAATGGACTGGTCACAGTGCTGGCTCTTATTTTTGGAGAGGCGGCAGATTTGCTTGGCATACAAAGGAGTGGAAATAGATGGCCCCATCCCTCCCTTTTGAGCTCTTAGTGTTTGTTCCTAGGGCCGCTGTAGACCCTGTTCAGAGAGCACAGCTCCTGTCTATGGGGTGAAGGATGTCTTCTGCAAGGAGCCCCCTGTGCAGAGCTGATTCTCCCGTGAGCTCCCTCAGACGCTGCTTGCTCAGTGTCACACTGAGTCTTTGGCTTTGCCTTCTGCTTTCCAAGATGACCCGGCCCTCCCCTGTGCATTTACCTCCCTGTATTAAGTTTCTTTCTTTAATATGGACCAAGAGATGGTTTCCTCTGTGATGGGGTTGTTCATGTTGGCTTGTAAGAGTCTAACAGACATCTGTATTGAGCTTTTGCTCTCAAGGACTCAGGGTGTTTTGATCAGGATCTCTTGTCGCTGGCACCTTCTTTCTGTAACTAAGGAACAGGCAGATATTACAGAATTTCCCATTCAGAGGTGAGAAGAATGGGGCAGAGGAAGATGAAGCAAGTTGTCTTCGTGCGGCTGCAAAGCAGATGAGTTGCAAAACCCGTGGTGGAACATTCTTTCCTCTTCCTTCTTTCAACTTGGCCATTCTATCTATCACCATAGCAAGCATCGTAATAATACCTATGCTAAATTGCTTCACTTGTGTCTGACTCTTTGTGACCCTGTGGACTGTAGCCCACCAGCCTCCTCTGTCCATGGGATTCTCCAGGCAAAGAGTACTGGAGAGGGTTGCCATGCCCTCCTCCAGGAATAATATCAAATAGGTATCAGATACTTCCTAGAGATGATCTCATCTGAGCACGTTATATACATCATTTCATTTAACCCTCACGTCAACCTGGTGAGACACATGTTCTGCTTAATCCTCCTTTTACAGATGGATACATTGAGGTGAGAGGTGACTTGCCAAAAGTCACACAACTTGGAAGACTGGCTGAGCCAGATTGGGCTCAGAATGAGAGCAAGCAGTATGCTCAGGACTCTGAATTTCTACATTTATACCGACTCCTTCTTAGGAAAGAGACACCAAGGCAGAATCCAAAGGTCATGGCTTGGGACTCAATGGAACTGTATGGATTTGAAAGCTTTCTGGCCTGTCTTCTTTCTGGGACTTGCTTTTCTCATCTGAAAAAGAACTGGATTGTTCTAGGGCTCCTTAAAGGCTCAGATGGTAAAGAATCTACCTGCAGTGCAGGAGATCCAGGTTTGATCCCTGGATCAGAAAGATCCGTCATAGAAGGGGATGGCAACCCACTCCAGTATTCTTGCCTGGAGAATCCCAGGGACAGAGGAACCTGGTGGGCCACAGTCCGTGGAGTCACAAAGAGTCGGACATGACTGAGTGACTAACACTTGTGCTAAGGTTTCTTAAGGTCTTAGTGTTTGTATTAGTCAAATTACATGAGGTGTTGAAATCAGGCAGAGTTGGAGCCTTGAGAAAGTCACCCAACACCTCTGAGTCTATACTGTCGTGGGTGGAATGGAGACAGTAATGCCTAAGTAAGGGCAGACATGTTGGCTCTCTGGCCCAGTGTCTGGCACATAGGATCCACTCAACAAATTTTTTTCCCATTTTCAACCATCCTTCCTTCCATTGAAAACAGTGCAGAGTATCACAATGCTCTTTTTCTAAATAGTATCAGTGGTTTCTCTAATGCCCTAGTCATCTTGAGTGTCTAAGAGAAGGTGAATGATGGAAAGGCATGGTATTTTCTTTATCCATCCCACTAGAGCAGCTTTCATGAAATCATTCGCGCTTACTAGTGGGGAAATATTTGCAATATCCATTGCCCCCCCAAAACTCAGCCTCCTTTGATACCCTTGAAATTTGCTTGGCTTGCTCACGCACATGTCCAACTCCTTCCCTTTCTTTCCAGTCTTACTTATGACTTTTCCTAACTTTTTCCAGCATGTGGATATTTTTCTTTGTGAGCCAGAATTAGGCACATATACTGTAATACAGTGCCAGTTACTACACCTGCCTTTTCTGCCTTACCTGATGACTGAGCTTACAGCAGCTTATGAGAGTGAATCAGGTTTTATGAGATCTATAAATATCTCCGATAGGATTTTTATTTCATTTTCCCCCTTCAAATAAGACATAATGGAAGCACTCACATACACAAGGAATATTCTTTCTGTGATAAAGTGGGTGTTTTTGAATTGGCCTCTGAAAAGCAATAATTTGATGTGGTTGTTCATGTTGGGAGTTTTATGGGGGAGGGGGAAGAATCATGCATATGCTGCTATAAAACTCAAAGATTATTTCCTCATATTGAAGGTTTAGCCCAGTACCTATGGAGAGATTTATGTCAGAGACGCAAGCTGTGTGTGCAGACTGCATCTCCTCTTTCTGAGGAGTGTCTGTGTGTTTCTTAGACACAGAAACCAGGGAAGGAAAGTCCCATTGGCTGGCAGAAGGGGGGGCTCCCAGAAAGAAGATTTCCAGTTCTTTGTCTCATCTGCTTCTAGCTGCCCCACGGGAGGATCTCGTCATCCTTCTCTGGACTTCATGGATTTCCTGGGGAGATTTCACACCACTTAATATATCTCAATGAAATTTTTTCCCTTGGAATTTCACTTTTTTTTTTAAGGAGTCTTAAGCTTACCCAATTTTTTAAAAAATGTACATTCCCCAATACCAAGAATGGAAACGATTTTTCTTACCTTGCTTTTTGAGGAGTATCTAGAAGGAACCTTGAGCAGTAACTTTAAAGAATCCTTTAAAAATAAAACCGTGTGGGTTCTATGTCCCTCGTTTTTACTGCCTGGATGATAGAAGTCAGGAACTCCACCTGCCATCTTACTCAGGACTGTTGTGACAAAGATAATTATGGACTTAACACTGGGTTTTGAAAAACTGAATATCTGACTCTGACTACTTAGGATTTTTGTTTTGTTTTTTTGTACAACCTCTCCTTGCGTACATCTTCCCCCAGTTCTCAGTAGCTTTATGTTTTAACTAGATGATAATATAATTTGGCCTCTGAAAAAATAAACCATGTGAACTTAGTACACCTGACCTAAAGGCATGCAGGATTTTTGACTTAATGTCATTTTCATTTTTTTCCATTTAACATCATCTTGGTGTATAATATAATCCTTGCATTTTGGCTCTGCTACACGCAAAGACTATTGCATGCTTATCATCAAATGATATGACTTCTCTGGTCCTCAGTTTCCTCATGTGTAGACAGTAGGGTAGAGTTAGGAGCAGTCAGATGATCAGATACAAACAGGAAGCTCCTAGGCTAAACTGGCTTCAAGAGCTGTTTTATTTGGCCAGCATACCTATTTCAGTTTTCTTTTTAATTGGAATGCTTTCAGACACATCATGCACTTTTCAATTAACCTTGTCTCCACTATTTCTACCTTGCTTTGTTTCTGATCTCTAGCCAGGTGAGCATGCATTTGAGTTTGTGACCCCCAGACTGTTAGCTCTCCAGTCACCTTCCCCTCCAAAAATGCTGTGATTTGGGGGACAGACTTTATTTCTTCATGAGTCTCAAGCTGGCTTGATTTCTGTTCTTACTCGGAATCCATTTTCATTCCTTTTTAGACTTCTCTGCCTTGTTGAATGTCTTTGTTTGGAATTCTATTTTATAAAGCAGATTCCAAATTGCATCTCAGTTTCTCCAAGTCATCCAGGTTCTGTTGTAGATCATCGAAATCTGGGTTGGAAAGACCATCTGGTGTACCCCTCTCCCCGCCTGGGCTGAGCAGTTGCTGCCTAGCATGTTTATTCCTTATTGGTATTTGCGACATTTTCCAATTTGGAAACTGACTCTAAGTTTCCTGAACTTGCAGCCTCTTCTTGGTGGAAATGGGAGTGAAATGAGACAATACCAAAAAAAAAAAGAAAAAAAAAGAAAGTTTTTCTGGTCAGATAACCCTCATTAACAAATGACTGCCATTGTCTGGGTTTCTTTTGTCACTCATGAGACACAACTGATCAGTGGTGGGGAAAAGTCCTTTTTGTGGAAGAAAAACGTGTATCCATTGTTGAGGTTTCATAGTCTTGATATAGAAGCATATTGTATAGAACCCCATTATCTGCTTTAACTGCTAATTTTTTGTGGAAGTGGATTTTATATGACTTGTTTCATTGAGGAAGTGATGCTTTTTGTGTGAAGAACTCTGGGGCATTATAATAAAGTACTTTCCTGAGAATCAAGTAATTGGCTTTTTTTTTGCCCTTGGCACTCAAATACTGCCAGCAAGGCACTTGGCCTTCATTTTTCTAATGCTTTCAGGATGCTATTCTACATTTGGGGTGTTTAAAAAATTTTATTCTTTTGTATTGGCTCCCTGATATTACTGAAGATATCATTTAGGTTGACCGGCTGGCGATTTTCAAGTCATTTTTTTCCTGTTAAAAAAGCCAGTCATTCCATTGAATTACTTGATGCTGGGCATACCTCCTTTGCTACAATCTCCAGCTGCTTTTTCTTTTTAAAAAACTCTGAGTGTTAAGTAAAGGTCCAGCGTCACTATCTTGTTAGCATATATATTAATTATTAATTTTTAAAAACTTAATTGTTTATCTTACTATATGAATTGACAGCTATTAAAATATTTCTGGAAAGTATCTTTAGAAAGGAAGAAAGAAAGGTAGAAAATAAAAGAAAGAAGAAAAAAGCAGGCAGACTTTTATGTGGCCCTCAAATGTCCTTGCACAGTTCTGTGAAAGAGAAACAGAATGCAGATCATTTGTCTTCCTATCCAAGGTGTGTCTTTTCTTCTAGTTTCTGCATTCATGATCTCTTTTTTTCTGCGCCCTATTCATAGAGTTTAAGATTTTACAGATATTAGAATCTGAGGATTATTAGCTATCTCATCGCAATCTCTTCTCTTTCTCCTCGATTTGCAGATAACCTGCCTGGGCTCTGCTGTAGTTTCAGTCGCAACCCCGTGAACTGCAGCACGCCAGGCTTCCCTGTCCTCCGCTGTCTCCCGGAGTCTGCTGGAAAGCCTGAGCTTTAGAGAGTGCTATTTAAGTCCAAGCCAGTATTGGACCTTCAAGTAATTTGCTTTACTTGAAATACTTTATTTAAAAATTTTTATTGTAGTATAGTTGATTTGCAATGTGGTGTTGGTTTCAGGTGTATAGCAAAGTGGTTCAGATATATATATACATGCATATACACACACATACACACATATACACACATACACACATATACACACACATACACACATGTACATTTTTAGACCCTTTTCCATTATAGATTGTTATACGATACTGAGTATAGTTTCCTGTGCTATGCAGTAGATCCTTGTTGGTTATCTGTTTTATATACAATAGTTTGTATATATTAACCCCAAACTCCTAATTTATCCCATTTCAATATCTCAGAGGCCTTCCCATGGTAACATAATGCATGGTGAAGCATGGCTCAAGGCAGGGCTTCTCAAATGTGAGCTACTCTCTGTGGGCTCAGGAGCACAGCGTTAAATAACAACAGAATCACCTTGGGAGGCCTTATTATTATTCCCCTTTCAGTTTTCTTTCAGTCCTTCTGACTAACTAGGAGGAAGTCTCAGCTTTGTGTCCTTAAGGCTTGTTAATCTTTTCCTTCTCTTCCCCCTTCTTCTCTGTCCTGTCCTCCACCCCTCCCTCTCTTTATTCCTTCCTTTTTTTCATTTTTCTTCCTTTCTTTCTTTTTAATGAAGAGAAAAGAGAAACCAAACCCAGAGTTTTTGACAGTCAAACATCCAGCTAAAAGTTAATATTTATCATTTTGGTTATATTGTTTTTAATTTTATGATTGATTTTTATTGATGATCATTTATAGGAAAAGTATTTTAAAATGTATGCAGCCTTAAATTTTTACTGTAGTATAGCTGGTTTACAGTGTGGTGTTAGTTTCAGGTATATAGCAAAGTGGTTCAGATATATATACACACATACACACACATATGCTTTTTCAGACACTTTTCTATTATAGATTGTTATAAGATGCAATGCCTTCATGAGGCATTGTAAGTAATAGGGAAATGATTATACAGATGAAATGCTGATTTGGTCAAAATGTATGAAAGTGGGATGAAATGAAGTATGAAGAATACTGATGTGGTAGAGAATTCAAGGGACTTGGAGTCAGAAAACTGGAATTTAGTCCTGACTTTGTAAATATAAATCAGGGCAAATAGCTAAACTGCATTTTCCCATCTGCAGTGTGGGGTTTATAATAACAGGATTATTATAATCAAATGATATATGACTGTGAAAGTGCTTTGTAAACTGTCATATGCTACATAATGTTATTGTTTTCTATTCTGTGGTAGCGGAGGCTTTAGTTTCAGACTTAAACTAGCGCTCTCTGTTGACTTTCTTCTTCCTTATGATTTCTATTCAGTGTTCTGAGCACGGATATAGTAGCTTCTTACTTGTTCAAGTGGGGCTCTTGTCCGTTACTTACAGCACTTTGAAAAATCTTCCTACTAGTTTTCTGACAGTGGGGACATAATTTCTAATTTCTTTGTGTGTGTGTGTTAGCTTTTAAATAAATTTTGAGAAAGTAAATTTAGTAAATAGTTTATAGTATGTCAAAGCTTCTAGATTAAGATAATACATTTGGCTTAATTGATTCTTTTCAGATAAATTTTTTAAACTTAAAATATTTTATCACACTCATGAAAGAATTGTGTGTGTGTGTGTGTGTGTGTGTCTGTCTGTCTGTGTGTGTTGATGCCCAGAGATGAAGGGTTTTGTGTAGAAAGGAGAACCCTGGGGGCAGTTTGCACCTGAAAGTAGAAGTCTGTGTGGCTAAAATGACTCATTAATGTCTGTCACATGTGGTTCGATGGTAAGATGGGGACTTGGCCTGGTTAGGAAGTCCTGGACTTACCAGGAGCATTCAGCTGACTTCCAGAAAAGCCTGGCTTAAGCTGCTCGGGGATTGGAGTGACAGAGCAGCACTCAAGTCTCACGGACGTGGACTTTGATCCCGCCCGAGGCAACCCTGGTCAGAGATAACTGTAGATGAGAAGGGAGGTTGATCTCTCTGACATGAGGACCACACTGACTGTGTTGGTCAAGCTCCATGAACTCTTCAACTCAGGATGCTCAGATCTCCATGCTGCTTCAGATGGGTGCCACATTGACAAGAATTTGGGAGCTCAGAGTGTGACGTCCCAAGGCCCTCTCTCATACTGCCTCATCCGGAGCACTGGTGGAAATGAGGGAGTATCTGGATCCCTGTCTAAGAGAGGGCCACTAGGGTTTTAGCCCATCCCTGTTTTAGGGGATGGAGTAGCTCTGTCCTTGTTCAAAGACATGCATTTAAAGCGAAGGCTTGCAGGAGCAGCCCATGTGGTGGCTTGGCACAGGCCTCTCTTACTCTCTCTCATCTGGGCTGGATGGCAGACATGGCCCTCTTCTCACCCTTGAGAGAGTTAAGGGGCTCCTTAAAACTCACAGCTCCCAGTTTGCCCTTCTTCAGACTTTTAAGTGGAAATGGAGATGGAGAGGGACAGGAATCTACTTCTGTAGGGATTTGTCAGGACATACCTTTGGCTCAACCTCCCACATGAGAAATTTGATTCTGGGGTCAGGAATGTGACAAAACACTTGAGTATGCAGCTGGATTTTTGCCATCAATATGATTTGCAGGGAAGTGTGGCCATAAAATGCTTGAGATCATGAATTGGATGGACTCCCCATCTGGAGAGCCATACCTTTCTCTGCAAACTTAAATATTTATGTACTTTTAAAGTTTAGTTCTGATTTTTTAAAAGAGGATAGAAACTTACTCAGCTATTAAGAAAAAAACAAACAAACATAAATTGCTTCAGATCTACTGGTAACATTTTCAAGTTTGCAACAAACAGTTTTATTGGAAAACAATGTTTTGTTCTTTAAAGAAAATCAAACCTGTCCTAAGACATTGCAAGAACTGGCCGATGCTACAACCCTAGACAATGAACATGGCGGAAAGAAGCAGCAGAGGCCGGGGCTGATGTTGGCACATTGTATTTTCAGGTTCTTCCACTGTGGTTTTCCCTGTCGAGTGCTAACTTATTTCATTTTAAAAACGCTTTTTATTTTGAAATAATTGCAGACTCACAGTAAGAAATAATACAGAGTCCTGTGTTCCCCACGAGGGCATCTTACTCCATAGCCATCAGATGACTTAGTTCTTTTTGAGGGACTTGCTCTGAGGGAGTGGGGTGGGTGTGGTAAGTGGGGATACCTTGGAATACAGGGATGATGTTCTTATGGGGCAAAAGGGGCTATGGGCAGAAGGCAGGGGGAGTTGAGAAGGAATCCAGGTCATACCTCCCCAGCTTGTTTGTAGCTGGGGCCTCTCAGCTGTTAAAAAGTCAATTAGCTTTTGTGTAAATGAGAAAAAAAGAAATAAAATTCTCTTTCTCTCTCTCTCTCTCTCTATATATATATATATATACACATACATTCAAATAAAAGGATATACTTATTGACAGTTTGAGGGAGAAGGAGGAGAGGGTGCTGGGAATTAGAAAAGGAGATTTTATTTTTTAAACCTTTTCTGTTCTGTTTAAATGTTTTTGACCTTCACGTGTGTTCATTACTTTCAGTTTTTTAAAGAGCAATCCGGTGATGAAGTGATGGGCCACTTGAATTTTCTTTGTGATTTTTTTTTTTTCTTTCAGTCTTATGTTCTTTTAAAAAGAATACCCAGCCTCTTGAGAGGATCAATAATTTGGACTGCTGACAATTGTCTGTAATTATAGCATGATTGCTCTTCTTTTAGTGGGGCCAATAAATTAACTCCACGTCTCCCCTCCCCAACCCATTTGAGAAAATAGATACAGGAACCAGGCAGATTAGAGGTTAAATATCAGGTTTCAAGTGGATAAAACTGGATTGGGACCCAGTTGGGAAGTGCCGTCTCATCCTGGCGTCCCAGTAGCTGCTGCGGTATCCTCTCCCCACCCCCACCCCATGGCTTGTAGGCTGCTCTTCCAGGGGAAGGAAACGTGTGTTTAACTGAGCTTTAGGTCGCCAGCACCGCACCGCCTACCTGGCCCCTCCAGGCTTCCCCCACAGCAGGGGGCAAAGCCTTCCAGTAAGGGGTTAGGATGACGAGAGAGGAGCATGGGCTATAATGTTCTTTTCTTTTTTCTTTTCTTTAATCTTTTCTCTTACAGTATCTTTCTTGGGCAGGAGTAAGGGACAGTGATAAAAAGAAGCTTGGAAGCTTTACTTGCAGGACATCCTGGGAGATACTTGGAAGAGGGAGCCCCCGTGCCTCTGAGGAGTTCCAGCGGAGGAAGGGAGGAGTCCAGTACAGCACGGGGACAGGCTCCAGCCTAGAAGGAAGACAGGAAGCAGCAATGATGGTTTTATCTTGGTCTGACCCAGGGGAAGGGACTCAAGGGACCGTGTGGTCCTAGGCCCTGCTCCTTGAGGAACACTGGCCAGAAAGGGACTGGGAGCAGCTAGGGAAGAGGAGTGACCCAGGGTGTGTTCAGTTCTAATCTGTCCTGAATTCCCCAACCTCACCCTGCAAGTAAAAAATGGAGAGAATTTGAGGACTGCAGGCAGGTAGCCTCAAGGAAGAGTTGGTGGGGGTAGAGAGATGAAAGCAGAACAATCCCGTGTCTCCAAAAAGGCTGGCGTGGAGACTGCTTTGTCCCTTACCTGTCCACCTGTCCACCTGCCTCTTCTTGGCCACTTCACATCAGAATAGAACTCATCCTAGTCCCTGAAGTCAGCTGGCTCTTGCCGGATCAGAGTCTGTCGTCCACCAACAAGGGGTGAAGGGGTCGGAACAGTCATACTCCTCTGTAATTAGCCATTGGGATGCTTGAGAAGGAAGTAGGGAATGCTCAGCGTTTGTAGTTACACTTCAGTTTTCTTCTGTGATTTTCGTTTGGTTCTCTTTCTTTGTGATTGACTCAGTTTCTATCTGATTTCTCAGATAACAACTATTATCTCATGAATAGTTGATAGTTGCTCTTCTTGTGAAGCCAGGAACCACCTATGTTGCTATCCTGGTGACATCACTCCCTTGGTTCCTTTTCTTTAATTGATTAATTTAATTCATCCCTCTCTCCTTCTCTTCCTTCCTCTCTTCCTTTCTTGAAGGCTTTTGATATGCCAAGCATTGTACTTGGTGCTGAGAATGTATTAATGACCCAAACAGATACTGTCCTTGCTAAGAGTCTAAAGGTGGACCCACAAGCTAAATAAATGTGGATGTATGCATTGTGATTGGCATATAAGGAAAAGAACGGGGTGTCAGGAGAGAACATTTCTTCAGTGACTTTCCTGGTCACATCTGAAATAGTTAAGGAATTTTCCTGCTCATCTCATAGCTTTTTTATATACTCCCCAAAATGTTCTTCTCAAAACTTTTTCCTGGAAGTGTGTAGTTGACACTCAAAAAAGAAATCTAAAATGGAACAAACATTTTGGGTTTAGTATACTTATGATCTTTATTTCATTTATTGCATGTATTTCATTTATTATGAGTCTCCTCTTGAGTGTGTAAATTCTCTTCTGTGTGTGTAGCTGGAGTTTTAATCTTGCTAAACGAAAAAGCTGTCACACTCCATATACTATATGTATTGTCAGTGTTTGAGTAAGTGTATTATCGTTCGAAGGTTTTTTTTTTAAACCTTATCTTCTTTTCCAATAGATTTATTTTATTCCTTTCATAGGAAAAAGTGAGGGAAGTAAAGAAAAGGAAAAGCTAATGGTCTTTTCATGTCACATAGCAAATCATGGCAGGCCGGAGATTCTGACTAAGCATGTCAGTTAAAGCTTTAATGGTATGTTACTATGCAGCACTTCCTTATAAAATCTGTATATGTAAAAGCAGTAGGTAATTTATGGTCATCAGTGGTGGCAGTGTTAAAAAATATAGATATGATAAGCATTCTGTTCCTTAAGTTCTGCCCCAGGACTGATTGGTGAGTTGCCATTGTGTCCTGTTGAGTGATATGAATGATACCGATGAACATATCAGGTGATATTTGTTTGATTCTAGCTAAAGGAAAGAAACCTTTCTGGAAAGAGTGATGCTTCTTTAACAGCAAATGGATTGAATTGATGTAAGTATGGTTTGCAACAAGGGATATTTAACCTGTCTAGAATCAAATGCCAGAGTCAGAGACGCTGAAGACAACAATGACTTTACAGAGAAGACTTGCTTAATCTGCATGATTGGAGGAAGGCTTTGGGGATAAAGACGTATCTAAAAACTTACTTTGCTTACCTTTGTGCTGTGTGCTTAGTCGCTCAGTCGTGTCCGGCTCTTTGCCACCCCATGGACCGTAGCCCACCAGGCTCCTCTGTCCATGGGGATTCTCCAGGCAAGAATACTGGAGTGGTTTGCCATGTCCTCCTCCAGGGGATCGTCCCAACCCAGGGATCAAACCCAGGTCTCCCACATTGCAGGCGGATTCTTTACCGTCTGAGCCACCTTTCAGCCTTGTAGTGACAGTTACAGTCATACCTGAAGGATGGTGGTGGGATACTGTAGAGACCACGGTACAGCCTCACATGAAGGGAAGGATGAAATGCACCCTGTTCCACAGGCGTGCATGAAATGTGCTGGTGACGCTGACTTGGTGATAGAGGCAGTTGAATTAGGTCATGTGACCTATGCGAGGGAAGCCGTGACCCAGCTGGTTGGGAGTCCTAAAGCAAATCAGAAGGGACACAAGGATGGGGCTGGTGGTTTCATTTCCATGCAGGTATAACAGAGGCTCTGTGTTCTCTTCTGCTGACATTTGAAAATGTTCATTTTGGTACTTGTCCGTGACCCAGGAAAACAAGGTGAAAAATTAGCAACAGTGGGATGCTCTAAAGCTTGTGACTGAACATTTCTGTGATGTTTTTGAAACTTGCCTTGGGTTAGCCCCTTGGCGTGACTTTTTGGAAGTCTAAACCAAACAATAACTCCTTGTCATTCAGACCTAACTTGTCTCCCTCTGTGACTTCTCCTTGACCAAGGGCATGATTTTTATGGGAGTGGAGGAGGTGCTGTATCAATACTGGGTTCATCTGTAGAGCTTAGACGAATTTGCCTCCCGAGAGTTCAGACTTTAATGAAGCATCCTTTCCCTTGGAGCCAGCCTGCCTTTCTGCTGTCTTCACTCTCCACTAAGGCAGAGAGCAGAGCCTTCTCTTATGATGTTGCAGAGTTAATAATGCTGCTCTATTGATTTTGTGAGCCGCTCAGTCACAGGGGAATGTGGGGGTGGGGATGGGTCCAGCGCTCATAGTATGCTTCCTCCAACTCTCTTTCCAGCCTGGAGCTGTTGTTTTGAATCTGGAAGCTTCTCACCAGGGCTGGATTTCCAAAGGTCAAATGTGCCTGCACATTTTGTCCTTAATGAGTTAGCTCTGCCCTGGAGCCCTCCCCAAACTTGCCAGCGTTCAACCTGAGCGTAGCAACAGCAACTTCATAACCAGGTCCAATTGCTTGACGCTCCACCCTTGAGAGGTGCCAAAAGGAGCCGCTCAGTGTTATTGGCCAGGAGAATGTGGTCATAAATGCATGTCTACAGGAATGGGTGAGGTTTCCTCTTTGCTTAGAAAGCCAGAAAAACATCAACAGACAGGGGCTACAAAGGAGAAAAACACATCCAGGCGCTGAACCTTTGGTCCCCTCACCAACAAAACATTTGATGGTTTTAATGAGGAAATTCCACTTTTTTTTTCCTTAAAAAAAAAAAGGGAGATATACTTTTTAATCATCTCCTTTTTTCCTCTTGTTGTTTCTCTTTTATTCCATATTTTGTCTTCTTCCAGCTCTTGCTTTAAACCTGGTGTACACAGATCAACCAAGGAACTGATGTTTCTTTTTCTTGATGATGAGAGGTTCTTAACTTATTGTTGATCATTTTGCCTTGGCTACCAGGAAACTCAGGGCTGAATTTCATTGTGTGCTTGATATAATAGCATTTTTTAAGCTAAGATTTCTTTTAATAATATTTATCTCTTCTTTCACTCTCATTTGAAGGCTTCTTATATGTGTGTCTTAAACTAGGAGTATAAATCTGAAATGGAAAATGCCTCAGATGACTTTGTAAAACATTGGGTTCAGAAGTGTTACTTGGTAGCATTAATATGACCATTGGGCCTCACTAGTATTTTTTGAGCTCTTCGCCTTTCCCTGAATTGTCCTGGATGCTCTAAAGAAACAGCCATGGCTGTTTAGTAAATTACACTGGTAAAACTCAGCCCAGAGCAAACAAGCGGCGTCATTTTCAGCCAAAGACTGCGTTTTCTAGGCCCTGGAGTTGCGTTTGTTGCCGCCCCTTCATAGCTGCCCCGTGTATCAGGACCATCAGTCTGCTGACCCTTTTTCCAGGCACACAGCGGGGCTTTCGTGTGTCTGCCTGCTCTTTCTAGAATGCTATTACTCCCTTTCTCCACTTAACAGAAGCCCACTCATTTTTCAAGGTCCGGCTCCAATGTGACTTTTTCACGTGGCCTTTACCAACCTCTCCAGGAAAGTGAGTTGGTTCTTTTGCTGTGATGCCATAATATGTCGTTTGTCCTAATTATCAGTCACACACATACTCTCTTTAGTTGGACATATTTCTAACCCTCTGTCCCTGTTATACTGTGGGCGTCTTGTAGGCAGATATTGAGCCCTAGGACTCCCTGAAATCTCTAGCAAAGTGTCTGATGTAAAGCAGAGATTCAGTAAATAATTGTTCAGTTAATTTAAAAGAAGGACAAGACACAGTACCTGCCCCTGAAAGGCCGACAGAGTTCAAATGGGTGTAACCTGCATATATGCCAGCAAAGTTCTTTCTCCCTGGCTGTTAGCCTGCTTGACAAAGCTACCAGTTTGATCTGGTCACTTCTGAGAAGAGCACAGAATGATAAGTAATAGTGGCTCCTAATCAAGATTTTTTTTTTAATTCATTTAAGAAGAATTTACTGAGAAACTACTGCTGATACCTAGCACTGTGTTTAGCCCGAGGGAGGTTTAAAACTTGGTGCCTGGCCTCCAGGCTTCTATAGATTTGTCCGCGCTCACCCTCCCCTGCTTGACATTTCATGGCGACACCTCTGCACATTTCCCTTTCTTGTGTCAGGATTCTTCTCGAGAGCAGGGATTCCAGCTGTGTGGTGCTGGGCAAGGGTAGCTGAGCAGAAGATGAATGAAAGTGCTGCTCATTTGTGATTTCCTCCAGATGGGTCTCTCCTCAAGTAAGCAATTTCATGGAAAAACTCGGTGGAAGGTTTACTGCAGTTCCCACCCATCTCAGTTGTCATATTCTTTACACTAAATCCTGGCCCCTATATGTGCTTGAGTGTGTGAATCCTGACCTAGATTTATCAGGAAGGGCACTGATACCTACTCAAAGTGTGTGTGTGTGTGTGTGCACGCACATGTGTGTGCATGCTCAGTTGTTCAGTCATGTCCGATTCTCTGTGATCGTATGGACTGTAGCCCATCAGGCTCCTCTGTCCATGGGATTTCCCAGGCAAAAATACTGGAGTAAGTAGCCATTTTCCTCCTTTAGGGCATCTTCCTGACCCAGGGATCAAACCTGGTTCTCCTATGGCTCCTGTATTGGCAGGCGGATTCTTTACCACTGAGTCACCTGGGGATCCTTAAAAACAACACCTGTCTACCCCAGCACCTCAAGGACAACTATGTGGCCTTGTTTCCTGGGATTTCACCTGGGAGATTGGGCAGAAACTGCGGTCTACAATCTGAAATGGAGATACCTGAAGACTCCTATAAGCGGAGGGATCAGAATAGTAAAGTTTCATCTTCCACATGCTTTGCTTCCTTTAGACAAGCAAAGATTTGGTCATGAGAACCCAAAGACCAAACAGGAGGGGACTTGAAGAAGGCCACAAAGTTAGTTACATGGGAGGAGCTGGTTAAAGTCCTCCTGACTTCAGTCTGTGTTCTCTCTGTGACCCCACAGTGCCTTTGATATCTGTAAAAAGTCCCAAAGTGGAAAGGTTTTGATATCCAAGATTGATTACGAACCCCATCCCAATAAGATGCTTAATTACTTGATTTTTTAATAAAGATGGTCTTCCATGACCACACCTTTCTGAATCACAATAATGTTGCAGCCATCTTTATTCTTAGCTGACTACCAAATGATTATAGACAAAACCACTTTAAAATTAAGGTTTAGTTTCCATGTAGGGAGCAGGGCCAAGTGTCTGTTTTACCCTTGAGTTAATTTGCTGTCCAAAGTTTGATAGATCTCCTTGGTTAGAGGCGTGTCACCTGAGAAGAGGTATTGGCATCCAGGATTTTTACACAGGAATGAAATGCTTGCTGTTCATCTGTTTTGCATGCTGCTATTTTTCCTCCTCTTCTTGCTGCTTCTGTTCCTTCTGTGTCCTTTTTCAAGCTGCATGTTTTATTTGAATCTTATACAAAAGAAATGAGTGATTGATAGTACTGGTATTGAAAATAGCTTAAGGTTGAGTATTCTGAAGGGCACTGGTTGAGAGGGATGTTGAATCTGGTTTAGTCAAATATGCATTTTTATGTTTATTAAAACTAGGAAAATTTTTTTTTAATGTTGAATGGCAGGTTCAACTACCCCTTTTAAAAAATGTATCACTTAGAGTTTCCATACATTTGTCATTAATCCAATAAAAAAATAAAGCTGGGTTCTTAGTAAACCATAGTTATAAATTTTCTTAGTTCAGATCTTAATGATACTGATTCCATTTCTTTCTGTCTCATTGATGACACTTGATGTTGACAGATTGGAATGACTAAAATTCTAATTACTTTTAACAATCCAACCAAGGTTAGGAACAGCCAGAGAAAACTCAGAAATTTCCTGATAAAGGGTGTCATCAAAACTAAGACCTCTTGTTTCCTTCTTACCAGGAGAAATTACACAGAAATTACACAAATAGTTGAAAAGCTTGTGGAATGAAATTTGGGTATTGTGCTTACAATTTGGGAAGATCCTGAATCTTTGTCAGGAATCCCATTCCTTCAAGCGTACTGCAGATGGTTTGTTGAACTTTTCTATGTTTTGAGATCATGATAGAGTGTTCAGAGTTGGACCAGAAAAAGAGCCTAAGGGAAAAGCCGAAGAATCCTTTGGTTCTGTTTCTGGTTTTGTTGGTAGTACGGCTATAGAAGTATGGAAAACCCAGTTTTATTCACCAGAAAGGCTTCACCATTAATAGGAAGGGGATTTTAATCCTTGTTGTCCTCATAGGAGGACTTTAAGGTGACATGAAAACATTGACAACCATTTTCAGAAGCTTTGCACAAAGCAGTTCTCTATAAAAAAGTTATATGTCATTTCATGTGGATTGGATTGGAAAAGACCCAGTTTCACCTGGCTGCTGTCTTTATGATTTGTTCCTGATTCTGTCAGCCTGTTTTCTAGAGAAAATGGAGGGTTTCTATGGATCTCTGATTCTGTTAATCGTGGGTTCAGAGCTCAGAGTGTGTTTTCAAGAACGACATAGATAATACATCCCTGCCTCAGCAAAAGTAATCCTTTCATTCATATAGTTGTTTGCAAATCCTGATGATGTGGACGTCATTTTTATTTTCTTTTTCCAAAAAGCACATTCAAGAACTCAATTTGTTGAAGAGCAAGCCAAATATGACCAAATTTTATGACAATTGCAAATATAGACACAACATCAGAATATCTCCTTAATTAAGGCTGTGGCTCTGCTGGGGCCCACATTCCAGGATTCTCAGTTGAGAAAACATGTTTTCTTTATAGGGGAGTTTTATTAGCAGCAATGTTCCGGTATGTGATTCAGGTTAATTAATGATGTAGTCACACTGGTGTCTTGCCATAAGTTTTATCCCAGTAAGCAGGGCACTAGGAAATCTCATTGGCATATCCTGTCATGCCAAAATGGAATCCTTAATTTGAAGCATTAAAATACATCTCAGTGAGGTCTGTCAACAAGGTAGTTTAAGAATTTTTAATGTGGATGCCACCTTACACTGAGATTTCATCCGCCATAAACTATTAAAAAGTATGTGCATTGATGCCAGTGAATATATGCCATTTTGAAATATTTTGTTGGCTGATATGATTGAGATCTCACAGACCGAGACCACCCACAAGCTCTGGTGGAGTTGACCTTCAATTGTGTGAGGAGATTTGTACCAAAAACCACCTTTTCCCCATGAGAGTTTTTATTAATTTTAAATCACAGTGGCGTTTTAAAACTTAATTTATGTTGTGCATATGTAGCAACCTTCCTTGGAGGTTGAAACAACAAAGCAACTGGATTGGAAATTAGATTTTCCCCCTTATGCTGCTAATGTAGTTCTTGTTCCATTGGGACTTCCCCTTTGCATGGGCTGATGATTTCTTTGAAACTGTATGGAAATTGGTTCAGACAGGAACAAAGAGGAGAGGGGATGGCAGTGATGATTCAAATTAGTGTCTCTTCTTCAATGAGAAGAATGTGCGCCTGAAAGTGCATGTCATGCAGTACCAGGCGAGCCACCTAGGGTTAAATGAGATGCCAGAGCTACTGGAAACCAAACTTCAGGGCCTCAACACTTGATTCTTCCCTGTCAAGTTGGGTTGAATTGTTAATTTGAAATCTGCAACATGGGATTGTGGTTCAGAAATGGGCCGGGCACAGTTTTTCTTTTCTTTACTTGATGGAAAACCATCTCTTCCTTTCTCTCTCATCTGTTCCCAGCCATCATTGAAAGCTTCCTATTGCCTAACATAATAAACAAGAAAGAGAATGTTTCTGGGACTCTGGAAACAATGATGAGTTTAGGGAAAAGCATCTGAAAGACATGAAAAAGAATTACATTTCATTGTCAGTGACACGTGCACATGCTCACATACACAGGGACCCTGTACAACTTATATTCAATATTTTCACCCTTAGCTCTTGCCTAGTTCAAACACCATACCCTCTTAATTGGATTTTGGCTTACTTCCAGGTTCAGTGTTTGAGGGCTCTGTATCTCTGAGATGATCATCCTGAAATAAATAGTATCTCTCAGTAGAGATATCTTTTTATGTAAAAATCTTAAAGGGAATGGAGAGGAATGAAATGTTTTGTGTTTAGGAATTTAGGGGAAAGTCACCAGAAGGGGCCAAAACAGGAATTTCCCAGGACCTCACATATGTAAGTGGAGAGTGAGGCTATTTAAGATGGCAGAAAACAGGATCCTCGCTGCCTGTGAAATTGGAATGCACTCTTTCATGGAAAGACCAGTGAATATAGGGAGACTCATGTTGGTCACAAATGGATGTGACCCTCAAGGGCTGCAGAGACCAGTGGCCAGAGTTGCCTTTCCCAGGGAGCCCCTTTTGGGTGTAGAAATGGGAATAGATGATAGAAGATGCTTGAGCCTCTACCCTCAGTGTGTTCCCTCAGGGCACCAGTTAACAAGCACCTGTTGCGGAAGCCAGGAGAGGAGGGTGGGTTTGTTCATCTGAGTGACACTCTGAACACATGATGCAATACCGACTTCTGAGAAGAAATGCCCTCCTTGCATCTGTTTGAAATGGGCAAGTGTGAGGACCCAAGACTGATCCCTTTGTCTTGAGCAGAGACTCTGTTCTGCTCAGTCTGATGAGAATGAATCATCAGCACGTGCCTTCCCAGTGCTAACGTGTGAACGGAGGAGAAATGTTGACGGAGCCCTTTGACCTCGTGAGGTAGACTTTTTAGAATAGATTTCTTGGCTAGAGAGACCAGCTGTCATTCTCCGTGGAATTCGGCATTGACTAATGGCTTCATTGATTCCTTTATCCATTAAACTAGTATGTGTAGATGGCTTTTCCAGGCCCTGTGCTGAGTGTGGAGATTCACTGGCACATAAGCTGGAGGTCCCTACTCTGCTGGAACTTCCTTAATAGTAGGGAAGAAAGACAGTAAACATGAAAACAAATACTTTGGATCTTTCCAGGGCTTGGCAAGTAACTGAAAAGCAAATAAAACAGGGTAGTCTGATAGAGAATGAATAGGATGTTTGAGTAATTTAGGCAGATCAAAGGACTCTGAATAGGTGGCAGTTAAACCAGAACATCATAGGTTAAAAGAGAGCAGGTAATAGCAGGCACTGTGGCTCTGAGCTTGGTGTGTTTGTGTGCATGGGAGAAGGGTTAGAGGTGAGGAAGGCAAGACAAGTTCACGTAGGATCTGATTGGCCGTGGCACGTAAGTGTGACGGCAGACCACTGAAGGATTGTCAGCAAGAATTTGAGCTGGAAGGAGTCTTTGCGAGGAGGAAGTGAACTCATTTTGCGGAGAAGGAAGTGAACTCTCTGCTCAGGGCTAGTAGTTTAGTGGGAAGGGGAGAGGCAGCATCAGAAAGGGAGACATTGAACCTGATTCCCAGACCAGGCTCTTTTACCAGCAAAAAAATAAGAATTGAACATAGCAGCTTGTCCACTTGTGTTTTTCTGGCGTCTCTTCCTGGTGGTTTCCGGAGGCCAGAGGAGAAAAGATGAAGTAGCCAGAGGAAGAGGAACATTCTCTGAGATGAGGAAATGACTTTTACTTCCTACACAGGACTGCCCTATGGCCTTTTAGGAATCTAAATATGCCTCTCATTTAGGAACGCTGGGTGTATCCCAGACAGTAAGCATTTAAAACTTTATTTTTTTAATGAAAAACATTGAAGAGACAATATCACCTTTAATTATTAAAATACTGTGGAATCCTACAAGGACTGTTGTTGATTATATATACATGCATCTTGTTTCTGATGTTCTTTTGGTGAAGGAGGAAGAATTTTTGGCTTTTATCATACTCTTGGACCCCTGCCTGACCAGAATTTTGCTCAAATATGTTGGCATTTTGATGGAATTGTTTGAGAGTTGCTTCATTCACTTATTCATTGCCTCATTCATTCATTCAACAAGACAAACGGATCATGAGACAAAAACAAGTCCAGGTGTCTTTGAGGAGTCCACATTCTAGTGAAGATTAAATGCGAGTGAGGCCGATACCCATGGTGAACCAGAGGATTAGTTTCACAGTATCTGGAAACATGGGTTAGTGAGTGTCATCAGCTTCATGAGTCCCTTGTGAAGAGGCCAAAGACCACCTTTTTTCTGGGTTCTCAGCCTCCTTCCTTTCACCAGCCACTTGGGCAGCAGAGCCACATGTCTGTTCCTTTGAACCTGTTCTCAATGAGCCGTTCCCACCTTTCACCACTTTTACCCTTTCGCCACTGTTTCATGGCATCCTGGACCCTCCAGACGAGTAGGTTCCTAAGACCCCGAATCCATTCACCTGGTAGGTGAGAAAACAGCCCCATGAGGTACGTCACTGAATCTTTTCTGCTCGACAGCGTTGCTTTCCCTTGATGATTGTTTGCTGTTCTTCTTTTTCCTTTCCATGCCCTCCGTGTTCTTAGACATGCAATAAAAAGAACACATTATACTGGCTGCAGCATCCAGAGAGAGTGTTTCAGGCCCTGTTCTAGGCACTTGGCACTTGAGAGTGTTGTAGGTTTTTTTACAGATGAGGAAACTGAGGCAGAGGGGTGAGTAACTTGCCCAACAGTGAGTTGAGCTAGTAAGTAGCACAGCCTGATATTGGACCTCCGCAGTCTGTCTCCAGGGCCAACTCTTAACCCCTTCTCTTCTGCCTTTCAGAGCACTCAGGGCCAGTTTCTTTAACTGGGGTGAGCAGCCCAGTGGCACACTCACGCTGCCACCTGAAATATATGAGAAGTGGATTCCAAGTACCTCAGCTTAAGTAAATGTACAACCTTGTATGTCAGGAAAAGCCGCTCAGGGTTTGGTTTTCATTCTGGTTTTGGTTGTCATTTTTGCCGTCTGAGGAACAGAACAAACATTCCTTAGTACTTCCACCTTTAACATGCCACAGTGGAAGTTCTTGAAAACTCTCTCGGTTTTGAAAATATCCTCTGTGATCACCAATCACTAAATTGCATCTGCCACTGAGGGCCCTGATGAGAATTGAACCTGATGTTCTCGGGAAATTCAAGCTTTGACTGGGTATGTGTATGTGTGTACATTGCACACATGGGCAATTGTGCTTCAGGGTAAAAAGAAGCAATCATATATGTATATGTAATTTTTATGGGAGGTAGAGAAAGGATATATTTAATTTACCCGACTGAGGAGGATATAACAATTGTCCAGAAGGGAGTCCATAAAATGAGTTTGCTTTAAAGAAAAAAAAAAAAAAAAATCCCAGTAGCCTGAGTCAGCCTGTGCAAGTGATTTGGGAGAGGAAGGGGAGATGATGTCATGGGTTCGGCATGTTCCCATCTTGGCCACTCAGTGTGGAGGGGCCCGGGGAGTTTGGGGAGGGTGTGTGCATGTGTGTGCAGAGTTCACGGGAGCGAGTGGGGGAGTGAGTAACAGCGCGTTGTGAAACAGCATTAATAACCCCTTGTCAGACCTTTCTCTGTTACTGTGTTTTTCAGCAATTTTGGTTTGAATGAAGGCTCTCTAGCCAATTAATGTTTATTTGTTTCCTTTGGCAAGAGCCTTTGGGGGAAGGGATGAGATTGGGGAGTTGAAACATTTTTGTTTTGTTTCTGCATTTTGGAAGAAGAGGCAAGTAATGTGAGTCTGGGTTTTCAATGAGGGCTCCCCTGCCCACCCCGCCCCTCAGCCCCAACCCACCCCTTTAAGAGGCAGGAGGCAAGACGTGGCCAGCTGGTGCCTTGAACCGACACAGGTGCAGAGGCTGTGGGGGGTGGGGAGCCAAGAATAATTACAGGTTTTTGAAGCATCAGGCCCCTCCTGACACAGGCGCTCGTTGCAAAAACTGCTCTTTATGGAAAATTAGTGGTGAAGCTGAGCAACTGTCAGGATCACTGTTGTTCCCAGGAAGCATCACTCCTTGGAGGGCATGCCTTCTCCCAGGTCCATGAATTCTTGTGAGTCGCTGGGAAAGGACTTAAAGCAAGGACTGTTGGCACTCCCCTACATGGGGATGGGCTTTTCCTTTAGGGGTATCTCTTCTGCAGTTTTGTCTTTCTTAATCCACACTCTCAACCCAGAGCCAGCCCTTTGCTCTAATGGAGGATGATTTTTAATTGACTATTATTAAGGCATGAATTTTATTTTGTCCATGAAAGTGTGATGACTGAAGCAGAGACATCTCATGAAATTTCTTTTCAAGCTGTAAAGTAACACATGGGATTTCCTCCAGTGTGTGTCAAGCTAAATTGAGGCTTCGTTGGAAAGTATGTTGATAGCGGACCCAAGCATCTTCAGTGTTCTAGCTTCGATGAGCAGTGGTGTCTCTCTACCACTTGTAAGTTGAATTTAGTTTTAGTTCAGTGGCCAAGTAATAGCGAGTGACTCTCCTAAAGGGCTGATGGAGGGTAGTTGCAGTAATTGTGGACAGAAGCCAGAGTGATAGACTTCTAATTGGTGCGTTCTGAAAAGTAACATGTGGAAGAACAACCCTGAGCCAAGATAGGAAGACCTCTTATGCATGGGCCTCCTTATCCCTAGTGGACACTTAATTTTAAGGATTACAGACACTGTGAAGGAAAGTGCTATTCTAAGTTGTTGGAGGTTTGAGGAGCCTTCCTTCAAGGAGCATAAGACCTGGATCCCAGCTCTGCTTAGGTTATGTGACTTTAAAACTCGCCTTAACACTTCATTTGGATTTGTGTTGAGTTGTTTTTTTTTTACTGTACCACAACTAAGACATCCTTGGGAGATGAAACGGGTATTTGAGGCTGTTTATTTCAAAGACATTACCGTCTCCCCAAGCCTTTAATCTGGTCTCCTTTCTCCCCAGCCTCCCCATGGAAATATATACAACAAATACTTTTTTTGTATGTTGAAAATAGTTTGGGGAGTAGAAACACTGAAGAGGTTTTGGTAGAAATTTCCCAACTTTCATGTTTGTTTAGAATTCAGTTAATTTTCATAGTACTGTCTCTCAGAATTTACAAATCACTAGAGGGAAATATTTAATTTGGTTTCAGCTCCAGCAACCAGTTGATGTGAGAAACAGTGGAAAGGAATGTGATGTTACAGTGATTTCAGCACTGTGGTTATTTCGTGGAGTGAGCAGTTCTGGTAGTGATGTGTAATTCTGTTGTACCTCTGGAGTGTGCTATTAATGTGGGTTCTCTTCTTTTTTTTTTTTTTTTAACCTAATAACTGAAAAATGCAGTAAGAGATTTTCACTTACGCCATATACTTGCTTACCCACAATATCTAGATAGAATTTATTCCCTCCTAACCTTCTACCCTAATGTTTTCCCACAATGGAAGTCAAGAGAAAGTGGATGTTGGTTTAAAATCATCAGAGAAATCACTTTCTAGATCTTACAAGGTTAATTCTTGTCACCGGTTCACACATCCTGCCTGCTGTGAGTTAGGTTCAGTGTTACCTTCTCCTCCTCAAACCTGCTTTGAAATGTTGAAACCCAGGAAGATGGGCAAAGAGTTGAGGTGCTTATTATGTAAGGTTCTCCCATATGCTTACTGAGCTTGTCAAGGTGCTTCCTTTCCCTCTTCTAGTTCCTGAGAAAAATGGTAACAGAACTCTCTGGTCGTGCTTTCCACTTCCTTTTCTAAACTCTGACCTAATTTTAAAAGACTAGAAATATGACAGAACCATTACATCATATCAACCTTTGAAGGGAAAAAAAGAAATCACAAAGTTCCCATAAATATCAACTTTGCAATCCTATAGAGTTTTCAAGTTGGCTGTAGGAGTTAGAATAATAAAGATCTTGCTAAAAAGTGTAAAGTGTGAGCATAGTGAAGAGTATGTTAGAAAGAATGAATATCGTGGAAGATGGCTTTACAGAAGAAGGCCAGATTACCCTGTTGCAAGTAACTTGTCTTGTGTCGCTTTGAATTTCCATTCTGGGATGTGTGTGACGATTTCAAATCACAGAAAAGTAATTAAGCTTTGGGATATTCCCAGGAGAAAGGTAAGAGGTTCTTCTCCCTGTTTCTATACTTCAGACTCTTTGGGGACTGTGGCACCATGGTTAATAGCACGTGACAAAACCACACATAATAAATGTCACAGGGAGGGGCTCCCACGGGCAGCCATGTACACGTCACCTGGGTGTGCAGTTACCTGGGTGAGCATTCTTTCTGGGAACCAAAGTTCACCCCTTTCTTTCTAGAAGCATCGTCATCATCATAACCATCAACATCAGCAGGTCAAGGTCTGATCTCAGAAGAAGCATGATTTTGCAGGTTTCCGCAAAGGAGAATGCTGTGTCTCCCCATATTTTTGCATCTGTCTTCTTTCCCCAGATTGTTTTATCTGTTTGTATTTTTAACTCTTACATTTTTTAGAGGAATGAAGTAGGTGGGATACTTGGAATGAAGGGCAGATGGCTAACGGGAACGCAAATGACTGATGATTGATTATAAACATAAGTAGTAGTAGGTGGCATTTTATTTTGATGACTGTATGTTTCCAGAAAGAAATCATTAGCAAAATGCAATTTCTTTTATTTCTTTTTTACTCACTAACTCAAGTATATGTGGATCCAAAGACTACAAATAACTATTCCTAATGACACAGCTATTGAGCCGTGCCAAGAATATTGGACCACTGACTTTGTCTTATGTTCTAATTAAAAGATACAGAAATATTTACAGTGGTGGTGATGGATGGGGTTTGTGAGGTCAACTTAATTTTTAGAAAGTTCTTAACAACTCCACACCACTTCAAATACTTAGATATATCTCCCATCTGAGATAACAAAGGTAGAATTTAGCTCTAAAAGATTATTTTTATTGTTTGAGGCTTAAGTGATTTAAACAATATGATTATTGCTTTTAAGGAGATCATAAATCTTAATAAACCAGACATGTCACCAATTTGTGGCCCCTTAGATTAATTTTGGAGATACTGTTTAATTGTCCAGTATTGAAGAGGAATGTTTTCCAACACTTGGCAGCCAGCATATTTTCTTAACTGTATTTCCTAGACCAGGCTCCTTAAAGAGATAGACTTGATGTTGAACTTTGAATGAAAGGATAATTAGTGGGGGAGAAAATAAAAGATAGTGTCAAGTATATGGGCATGAGGGAAAGTTACGGAGAGGAAAAATAGATGAGGGAAACCCTTTAGGAGAGATGGCAAAAGTGCCTGGAGATGTTTGTAGTCTTCCCTGGCAAGTTCGTGTAAATTATAGTGAGATAAGGACTGGTTGAAAAAGAGCCATTTGGTAACCTTGGCATCATCATGCCCACATGTGACATGTTTCTTGCATACTTCTTGATCCTATGAAAGTAACTACCTCTTGATCCTCTGAAAGTAACTACAGCAGGGAGATTTTGGTGAACTGAATTTGTGCTGCAAGACTTAGATTAGCTTGTTTTCTATCAACTTCTGCCTTTGGATCCTATCATAGAAGTTGCAGATATGGCAGTAATAGATTTGAATTTTTTTTCTTTTTTAGAGACTAGGCCTCGGATTGAGGCTTCCTTGGTGGCTCAGATGGTAAAGAATCCACCTGCAATGCAGGCGACCCAGGTTCGATCCAGTATTCTTGCCTGGAGAAGTCCATGGACAGAGGAGCGTGGCCAGCTACAGTCTTTAGGGCCACAAAGAGTCAGAGACGACTGAGCGAATAACATTAATAACACTGGGTCTTGGATGATGGTTTTTAATAAGCATGTTTCAGCAAGAGGGCTCTGAAGAGAATGGAGAGAGCGTGTTAAAATATTTCAGAGTCATCAGTTCAAAACCAAATTCAGGTTATATTTGTTAGAAAACTCAAGCATGCATTTTGAAATCAAGATATTAGAGAGCCTTCACAAAACTCATCTGTGGCTCATAAATAATAAGAAAGTCACTTTGCACTTGGGCACCTTTCCTTCTCACTGCTGACTGTAGTAGATTTTTGAGATGGTGGAGGCTGATACAGTGTCTCAAGCCTTAAGCTGTACTGTCAGCTCAGGCTGAGCAAAGCCTCATTTCTCCAAGGTGAGGTACCAGACAGCCATGATTTATGTCATTAAATTGACATCTGCTGACTCCAGTTTGGAGTTTGCTGGCTAGAGTGTCTTTGGGACAGAGTAAATCTCTGTTTCTGGTAGAAAAACAAATATTCGAACTCTTATCAAAATTGACAATCTGGGGATGCTCCTAGTTTGCTGATGGGTATTTCTTTTTTCTTTCTTTCTCATTTGAAATTATTTAGACTTAACAAAAGTTGAAAAAAATGTACATAGAATTCCTATATACGTATTCCCAATTTACTTTAATATTACATAACTATAGTACAAGTCCCCTGGAGGCGGGCTTGGCAGCCCACTCCAGTATTCTTCTCTGGAGAGTCCCATGGACAGAGGACCCTGATGGACTATGGTCCGCAGGGTTTCAAAGAGTTGAACACTACTGAAGCAACTTAGCACACATGCACACATGCATGCAGATCTCTGGTTCTGGTAGAAAAATAGACATTCGAACTCTATCAAAATTTGCAATCTGGAGACACTCTGGTTTGCCAGTCAGTATTTCTTTTTTCTCTCTCATTTGAAATTATTTACATTTACAGAAGTTGCAAAAGTTGTACATAGAGTTCCTATATATATTTTCCTAGCTTACCTTAATATTACATAACCATAGTACAGATATCAGAATAAGAAATTAACATTGATAAAAATACCATGAACTAAATCTATACACTTTCTTTGAATTACATTGTTTTCCCCACCCCTGTTCTTTTTCTCATCCAGGATCTATTGAAATAGATCAGGGATCTATTGCATTTAGTTGTCTTGTCTTAGTTTCCTTCAGTCTGTGACAGCTTCTCAATCTTCCTTTGTTCCTTATGACCTTGGTACTTTTAAAGAATACTGGCTAGTTATTTTGTAGAATGGCCGTCCGTTTGTATTGGTCTGATGTTTTCTTATGATTAGATTGAGGTTATTGAACTTTTGGCAAGAGAGGCATAGAGTAATGTTGTGCCCTTTTCAGCCTATCATACCACTGGAATATGATATCAATACACTGCTAAATTTCATCATATGGTTAAGATGGTGCATGCCAGGTTTCTCTGCTATAAAATTATTATGTTTCATCTTTATAATTAATAAATGTCTTATTGGGGGGGATACTTTTAGACTAGACAAACATCTTGTTTCTCATTATACCTTCATCTATTGATTTTAACATCCATTGGTGATTCTTGCTGGAAGTCATTATTTCTTTGTTATTTGACTAGTAGCGATCTTCTATTTCCATCAATACTTCTGTGTTTATTAAATGTCATTTTACTATAAGGAGGAGCTGATCTGTCTCTTCCATTTTTTTATTCAACCATTTTTTTATATCACTGTGGATTCGTGAATATTAGTTTTATTCCATGGGTTAGAATCTGTTATTATCATTATTCATCTTTATTGCTCGAATTCCCTAGATTTGAGCTTTGAGAACTCCTTCAAGTTGGCTCATGTGTCTTTTTGACATACACCCATCACTTTATGATAACTTTTTACCTTATGGTACAACAAGATACTCCAGACTCATCTTTATTTTCTTTGCCTCAGGCCTTTCAATCAACTTTCCCTCCTGGGTTCTCCTTATTGGATAATGATATTTAGAAACCAAGATCTTGATGGCAAGTGTGCTCACTATTATTGGGGTGTCTTTGCTTGTGGATTCTTCTGATTGACAGAGCCAGGAAATACATACATGTATACACATACATACAAACACACCTTTATTACTATATGTATCTCTGTGTGAATATGTATTGAAATCTCTGAATAAATATTGAAACCACAAATTCCAATTAAACATCATAGGTGTTTCTTAAGGGACTTCTTGTAATTATTTTTTTAAAATATGAGAGATAAACTATCTCTTTTGCTTGGAAATAATCTAACAATGAAATAAATACTCCTCATCCTTAATATTTTATTCTCCAGCACTCCTGATGAGTTTCTGATCGACAAAATCTTCTTTCCTAAAGAAAAAAAAAAAAAAAATCTTTTCTATCTAAGCTTCATCACCAGCAGATATTACAAGAAATAGATTTCTCAAGACAACAATATCCCATAATAATTTCAGAGGGCTATCCAGCATATTTTGATCGGTTCTCATGCTTCTGTAGCTCTCAGATGGAATAGAATGCCTTGTATTAGGATTGCAAGAGATAACCTCTCTTCATGATCCAGATTTTCCCATATTTAAGTGATGAGAAGTATCTCCATCCTTAGGTGACTAGTATGATCTGTGTGTTCTGGGATTCAAACTAGGGCATACTGGGAAGGTTAATTTTTATCCTCCCTGAAGAGTGTGTAAATGCATTTATAGGATCTCAGTTCCTCAGAACTCTGAATATGAAGAGATCTGAGCCTCCTATTAGTAACAATCATAATTTCTTAGTGACTTTTGAACCTTTGAGCTAAAAACTGTACAAGAGTATATGACATCCAAAAGCCCTATCCATAGACACTGGTGACTGTGAAATAGTTCCTATGTGTGAGGACCTGTCTCAAGGACCTCTTCTAGCCCATGATTCAGCTGACTTCCCCCTGGAACATATTTGTGCCTCAAAGGTCTGGTTCTACTCTTTGAACAAAGCTAAAGGAGCATTGTGTTCTAGAAGACATGTATTAGTGGTCATATCTAGCTTCGGCGTAGTCCAGATTAAGGTCAGCAGGTAGCTTTTGTACAGTGGAGTGGAATAGAATGATTAAAAATAATAGTATAAAGTTGATTTATCTTTGGTTGATAGACATTGTGTACCTGATGGGTACCAGACACTGTTCTTGGTACGTGATGGTTTAAAAAGGGAAGGGAAGGTTAAAGGAGGTTTTGTGGGGGGGGGGGGGGTAATATAATTCAGAAGTGAATTGACTGGGGCTGAGACTGGGGGTTTTAATGGAAAGAAGTAAATGATAGTTTTTAGCAATGAGATGGGAAAAGGAAAGGAAAAAATCTTTGAAACATAGAATTCAAAAAAGGGACAAATAAGGATAAGAGAAATTTCTAGACCTGAGAAGGTGGTAGTATTGGTTTTAGATATAAAGTGGTGGGAAGCTACTCAGCAAGAGCTATTATTTAATCAATACGCAAAATAGAATCAAGCTTAGTTTTCCAATAAGCTTTCCTTGATTAACACCTCCATAACATAGAGTACAGAATTCATTGTCCACTCATCCCTTAAGAACTTGTCAGCATACTTTATTGTTATGTTATTTGTTATCACTTTGCTTGTAAATTCATGTAAATTTTAGCTTGTAATTGTTTATTCTGTGTGTATGTCACATGAATCTGTTACTATGTCATCCTCTAACACAGAAAGCCTTGCACCTTGCTGTGAACACAGTAGTTGAATGAACACTTGTGACATGAGTATTGAATGAAAATTGGAACCATTCATTAGTTTATACTATTAAAAATCAGCAGTGAGACCCAAAGGTGATTCATCATTAAAAATCTGCTTTTCTTATTCAGTAATGCAGTTTTACCAGAAGGCTGATTAAAAACCAATCTTTTGAAATGTCACCAAAATAAAATCGTTGACAGATACAACACAACCAGGTATATCATTAAAATTTATTCTTAACAGAATAAAAGCCTAGAATCACAACACTGGTTGAAAACATAGAAGTGCTAGAGAGCCAGAGAATTAGGAGCTAGTCAGATTTTAAATTAGCCAGCAGTGTTTCTTTGTTGAAGCCCCAGAAGTTAGAACAAATTGAACTGGTGGCGTATGTTAGGACTGGGCTTGCCAGGTGGCACTAGTGGCAAAGAACCTGCCAGCCAGTGCAGGAGACATAAGAGACACGGGTTCAGTCCCTGGGTCAGGAAGATCCCCTAGAGGAGGGCATGACCCCCCACTCCAGTATTCTGGCCTGGAGAATCCCATGGACAGAGGAGCCTGGCAGGCTACAGTCCATAGGGTCACAAAGTGTCAGACACACCTGAAGTAACTCAGCACACGTAAGTTAGGACTATGGTTTTCTACCAGATTCTGAAAGAGCAGGGTTAAGTGAAGAGCGCTTTCAGATTATAAACTTAAATATCCATTTTTGCCATAAAACACTTCTACCATCTTACAAAGACTTACGAGCACCATGGATGAAAATTTGTTGAAACTCTGAACTTTTCTGATTTTATTTTTCTTACCTCACTTCTTTACCAGGTGAAAACTTTATATTGATATAGATTAGTGTCTTTTTCTTTAACAATTCAAATAGCTGTGTTTGAACTTATTTTTATCACGTAGACAGAGATGTCAAACTATTGTAATGGGACTCAGGCTTCTTGCCACGCAATACGTAGCGATTGTGCTTTGTGATTTGCCAAAGTCTGTTTGAAAGATGAAGTTGGACTGTGGGGAGTCTTACCTTGCTATGAAAACCTCATCTGATTTTGTTTGCTTCATGCTTGCATAAGGCCTCCTAGGGAGGCTTAGAGCATCTCACCTACTGAATTGGGTTGTGGGATGTGAGGTCATTTTAACATTGAATATTCTCAGGGAACTTGATGGTGTGAGACAGCCCTTCTGGGTTTCTAGTTCCCCATTAACTGTAGTAGTTGAGCTCATATGATGTAACCCTTGTGAACCCTTCAGAAGTGTCCAGGGAGAAAAATAACAAGGTCAGACCCTTCACCAAGAAAATTTCAGATACGGGCCAGGAAGCATCCTCTGTTCCTTCCTGTAGATTCCTCCTCAGCCTGTCAACATGTGGTCCCCTGGTGTTCTTTGCTTCTGATGGCTGTTTCTCTCCCTCCCTCCTTGCCCTCTGCAGACATGCCTTGAATTGGAACGCTACCTGCAGACAGAGCCCAGGAGGATCTCGGAGACCTTCGGTGAGGACTTGGACTGTTTCCTCCGCGCTTCTCCTCCCCCATGCATCGAGGAGAGCTTCCGGCGCTTAGACCCCCTGCTGCTCCCCGTGGAAGCGACCATCTGCGAGAAGAGCTCGGCCGTGGACATTCTGCTCTCTCGGGACAAGTTGCTATCTGAGACCTGCCTCAGCCTCCAGCCAACCAGCTCTTCTCTAGACAGCTACACAGCCGTCAACCAGGCCCAGCTCAACGCAGTGACCTCATTAACGCCCCCATCGTCCCCTGAGCTCAGCCGCCATCTGGTGAAAACCTCACAGACTCTCTCAGCCGTGGATGGCACAGTGACGTTGAAACTGGTGGCCAAGAAGGCTGCGCTCGGCTCCGTCAAGGTGGGAGGGGTGGCAACGGCGGCGGCAGCCGTGGCGGCAGCTGGGACAGTTAAGAGTGGACAGAGCGAGAGTGATCACGGAGGGGTAGGGGCCGAGGCGTGCCCCGAAAACAAGAAGAGGGTTCATCGCTGTCAGTTTAACGGGTGCCGGAAGGTTTATACAAAAAGCTCCCACTTAAAGGCCCACCAGAGGACTCACACAGGTAGTGGTACAAGTTGGCCGCACGTGGTTTCTTCTTTTTCCTCCTTTAGCCTCGTGGGGGGACGGGCTGCTCTCTGTTCCGAGACGTGGCATCCATGCCAGCTAGGAGGTGTAGAGAGGCAGGCGGGCCCGGGAGGGAAGCCAAGTGACTCACCTGTTAACCTTAGGATCTCCAGGTGTCCCCGGCACCAGACGTGGGTTTGTCCCTCGCTGGCTTGGAGATCCTTTCAGAGGGCAATGCCAGCCTCAGTGTGGTATCAGACACTGCTGAGGATGCCCGACAGGGGTTCTGGTGGTGTGACTCACAGCCGTACGTGATGTATGCACCTGGCACTTCCCTGACACTTTTTGTTGTTTTATCGGGGTGATTCTGCAGTTTTGATCAACACTGGAATCTGAGAAGTTACCTTGGAGAGAATTCGCAATTGAACAAGGTAGCCAGGGTGTCCCTATTTACTCTTTTTCCAGCATCCCTGATTTTTCATCAAAGTCACCAACAGCAGGAGGGTTTCAGAGTTCATTAGATGTGATCATTCTATAATTAATTGGCATCTCCTCTTTTGCATTGTTCTCTGGCGCGTGCTTTATGGAGAGATGGCAGAATTGCTTTTTAATGAGCTTGTTACAGCGAAGTTGCTAAAGTGATTACATTGCTATGTGTGTGGTAAGGGCGGTGGGGACCAGCAGGGACTGTATAGTTTACTCAGGACTTCCGTGGTGACTCCCCGGACTCATAGTGATCTTGGGAGCGATGGGATAATTTAGAAGAGTGGGGTTTGTGAAGAAAAGAATGAGATTAGCATTTTCCTTGAATCTGCTCTTTGTCCTCTGCTTTGAGGTAGAAACTTAGGGCTGGTGTCTGTTCTTGGGGTTAGCATTGTAGGAACAATTACTGTCATTAGTGGTTTTTAAATGAGTCCCTGAAAGGATATTGCCAGTATGTTTTTTTCAAACTGTGTGCACAATACCAGCTGAACGGGGAAGAGCTCCGAAAGTGTAAGTAGCAGAATCAGAGTGTTGCTGGGAGGAAATGGGTGATTAGATCCAGGCTGGGAGATGTGTCTGGAGAGAGTTCTTCTCCTTGGGCTTGCTGCTTGCCTTCTGGGCGCTCTGTGGTGACTTGCAGAGTGTGTTACCAGAGAGGTGTGCAGTGCACGGATCATTGGTTGGAAAATGGGGAACCCTAGGTTCTAGTCCTAGTACTGTCACTAACTAGCTTTGTCATCTTGAACACAGCCCTTTACCTCACGGGTGGCCTCATTCTCTACAGCTGCCAAACAATTTGGCTTTTGAGGCCCCTTTCAGCTCTAATGTTCTTGGGGGAGGCAGTTTTGGGAAATGTCTTTGTGTAGAACAGAGGAGCTTCCCTGAGGTAGGAGTGTATAATGTGTGTCTTGAAACCATCACCACCTTGAATTTCAAGGTCATTCCCATGGGAGGATGATAGCGGACAGTGTTTCGTCACAGCATAAGACTTAGGCATGTTTTCCTCTCATTTCAAACTGACTTTTGCTTGTGGTCCTTGCTTGGTTCATGGAAAGTTATCCTAAGGTTACTTTTGAACTCGTGGCTCAGGTTCAAGTCCCACTCATGGTTCCTTTTGGAGTTTGAGTTCGCGTCCTCCAGTCCACATACTTCAAGGCAAAAGCTTCCTGCTGCTGTCAACTTTTTCTTTTTTTCACCTGTCTGGTATTGTTCTGGAGGTTAGTTTTATTTATTTGTCTTTCTCAAATCAGTGAGTAAAGTAACTAGAAGACATTGCAGGCTCCCAGGATTCAGCCGTGACTCATCTCCTGTTCCCCCCAGGAAACCAAAGAAGGCAGGATGAGGCGAGAAGGTTGAGCTTTGTTGGGGGTATGGAATTCATGGTTATGAGCACATTTTTCAAATTATTGACATGAAGACAGGCTATGTCCTGCCTCGTTTGGAGGCTGGGCATCTCTGGGGAAGCAGAGATTCTTTTGGGCGGGCGGGGGGGGTTGGTGAGTCCAGAGCATTTGCTTCTTTTTCCTGTCCCCTCTTTCTAATGGATGTGTTAGGAGGATAACTCTGAGAAGTGATGCATCTTCTGTGCTTTGTTTTTTGGGCATTGTCTACTCAGAGTGATTATCAAGGTGGAGCTCATTATGTTTCCCAGCACCTGCAACCACTTGCCCTATAGTGGATTAAAGTGGAAAGAATCCTCCCTGTGGGGAATTTATCCAAGAAGACACCTTGCATTATTGGGAAGGCAGCACTGCAGGGCAGTTAAGAGCAGGGCTTTGCAGTCAGGGAGACTCAGGTTTGAATTCTGGCTCTACAGCTTTCTAGATTTATGACCTGGATACCTGATGCATCTTCCCTGAGTCTCAGTTTCCTCTCTGTAAAACAGGGATAATTTACCTCCTAGATTGTTTTGAAAATTAAATGAGTAAATATATGTAAAGTGAAAGTTGCTCAGTTGTGTCCGACTCTTTGGGATCCCATGGACTGTAGCCTGCTAGGCTCCTCTGTCCCTGGAATTCTCTATGCAGGAGTACTGGAATGGGTTGCCATTTCTTCCTCCAGGGGATCTTCCCAACCCAGGGATTGAAACCAGGTCTCTTGCATTGCAGGCAGATTCTTTACCTTGAGCCACCAGGGAAGCCCAAATATATGTAAACTACTTGGCAGATGGTAAGAGCTCATTAAAGACAGTAATAGGGTTGGTTGTAGTCCTGACTATTGCGATGATATTGATTAATGATGATTTTGTGGAAAAAAAGAAAAACAGCTTTATGTAAACTAGAAATAAACCACTTGAAGTTAAATGCCACTAAAAAGCAAGAAGCTTTTCTTTCCTCACTTCCGTAATTTCAGTGTCCGGGTGGTGATGCACGGCCACTCGTCATAGAAGATGCAATTGGACATGCAGACATTGACCCATTGAAGTTGGCAGTAATGTAGAACACAGCTTTCCTAAGACAACACAGGAAGCAATGACCTTGCACCCTCCAGAAGCATTCTGCCAGTAAAACCTTGTGCAGAGACAAACATGGAGGGAAAAGCAGGTGCTGTAAGAAAGAGAAATAGACAGGAGGGGAGGCAGAGGTGGAGATGGGCGATGAGGAGAGGGAATCTGAATTAATTTGGATTAAATAGATGAGAATCAGTATTTATTTGGAATTGGTGTGAAGGGGGCACAGGGGAACTGAAAACAAAAGTGATAATTTATGTGGTGTGGATGAACTAAGAATAATGAAAACAGCATGAAGGATGGAATCAAATTAAGTGCAAACATATCAAGGAAGTGGACTAGCAAAAGCATGGGGGCAAAGGTATATGGTGATGAGAATTTAGGTTGGAGGCAAGGCCACTGATAGAAAGAAATGAAAAAGGAAGGGCTGCTGACCAAGCGTTGAAATGAAGCTCTGATTGGATTCAGAGCTCTGGATTCAGGCAAGCTGTTTTAACACAGGGCTCACTTTAATTCAATGAAAATATTTTCTTATCTTTCAGCTGGGGAAGTGTTTTGGGACATAAAAAGAGAGAGAGAGAGAAAAAAAAAGTTCCAGAGAAAGAGAGGAAATACTGGCATTTTGTTCTCTGGAGTTATATATATGCTCTATCTCTTTTATATGGTAATATGTTGAAAAAGAGACACACTTGCAAAAATGAAATAAACTGTGTGGGTCTCAGTCTATGCATAAAGAAAGACAATACGTTGTTGGTAACATGGATTTCCTTGCAATGAATAATTTTTAAAAGTGTTATTCATTTCATCTTTATATAGATAGATTTTACTGAGCTGGAAAAGATATGCTGCTGCTGCTGCTTTTTTTGTCCTTCTGTGGCTGTTTTTTTTGAGGATGCTGAATCCTTCAAACTTTTTGCCCTGGAGGATGTTAGGCAATGAGGTGATTTTTCTTTTTTTCAGGTAGCAGATGTTCAAATTGGAAGCTAGGGCACAAATACTAGTTGCCCAAGGAGCTGAAGTGAGGGATGGGGGAGCCAGGCTGGGGGTGGCTGAAGATGAGGCAGGGGCTGGGACAAAGGGAATATTGTGAAGTAGCAGAATCTAAGAGAAAGGAAGCATATAAAAATGGACATATGGTTTATTCATTGGGAAGAGCACTTAGTGCTGACATGAGAGTAAAAATGTCCTTTAGCAGCCAAGCCATTACAGACCTTTCTCTTCCACTCTGTTTTCTGGTCTTTGTATGATATGTTTTTCTTTCTCAATAAGTCAACCATTATGTTCACAGTTTTATTCGTCTTCTTGGAGACAGCTAAATAATCCTAAAATTTTGTTGCAGGGAAATCCCTCACTTTCTGTTTTTAAAATACCACTTTATTATGTTTATTTTCAGCAAAAATCAATTTGTTAAAATGTTGGTAGTTTCTATTCAAAAAAAACAAAGAATAATTTTCCACATTTCTTCTTGATCATTTCTGAGAAGGAAAAAAAGCCTGTGATTGAAATGGAGCTTTATGTTAAGTGAGCAGACGTCTGTAATATGAAAATTCATATAAAATCATGTTCACATTTACACTGTTAAGATGAGTCATATTGGTAAAGTCAGGACAAAGGCCAGCGGTAAAATCTTTGATTCTTGGTCATAGAGCAGGGAGCAAGGAGGCCATGTGCTGTCTTCTGCTGCTTGGACAAGGGCTCTCCATAGACTGGAGTTGCTTTTGCCTAATCCATGGGTGGTGATAGAACATTCTAGGTTTTGCACTGAAAGATATAAAGGTATCCTTTTTAGGTGAAAAGATAAAATGACTGCAATTTACTTAGCATTTGATACCTGCTTTGAGGCAGGTCATAATGAATCATAATGTCACACAATCTCTAAGTTTAATTAGGATTTAGGGAAATTGTTTTTAAATGGAAAGGTGGCTAAAAACATTATGAACAAAAAGATGGGTATCAGTTCAGTTCAGTTGCTCAGTCGTGTCCAATTCTTTGCGACCCCATGGACTGCAGCACACCAGGCCTCCCTGTCCATCGCCAATTCCTGGAGTTTACTCAGACTCATGGCCATTGACTCCGTGATTCCTTCCAACCATCTCATCATCTGTCATCCCCTTCTCCTCCTGCCTTCCATCTTTCCCAGCGTCAGGGTCTTTTCAAATGAGTCAGTTCTTCGCGTTAGGTAGCCAAAGTATTGGAGTTTCAGCTTCTGCATCAGTCCTTCCAATGAATGTTCAGGACTGATCTCCTCTAGGATGGACTGGTTGGATCTCCTTGCAGTCCAAGGGACTCTCAAGAGTCTTCTCCAACACCACAGTTCAAAAGCGTCAATTCTTCTATGCTCAGCTTTCTTTATCGTCCAGCTCTCACATCTATACATGACTACTGGAAAAACAATAGCTTTGACTAGACGGACCTTTGTTGGTAAAGTAACGTCTCTGCTTTTTAATATGCTGTCTAGGTTGGTCATAACTTTTCTTCCAAGGAGCAAGCATCTTTTAATTTCATGGCTGCAGTCACCATCTGCAATGATTTTGGAGCCCAAAAAAATAAAGTCTCTCACTGTTTCCATTGTTTCCCCATCTACTTGCCATGAAGTGATGGGACCAGATGCCATCATCTTAGTTTTCTGAATGTTGAGCTTTAAGCCAACTTTTTCACTCTCCTCTTTCACTTTCATCAAGAGGCTTTTTAGTTTCTCTCTTCACTTTCTGCCATAAGGGTGGTATCATCTACATATCTGAGGTTATTGATATTTCTCCTGGCAATCTTGATTCCAGCTTGTGCTTCATCCAGCCCAGCATTTTGCATGATGTACTCTGCATAGAAGTTAAATAGGCAGGGTAACAATATACAGCCTTGACATACAGCTTTTCCTATTTGGAACCAGTCTGTTGTTCCATGTCCAGTTCTAACTGTTGCTTCCTGACCTGCATACAGATTTCTCAAGAGGCAGGTCAGGTGGTCTGGTATTCCCATCTCTTTGAGAATATTCCACAGTTTGTTGTGATCCACACAGTCAAAGGCTTTGGCCTAGTCAATAAAGCAGAAGTAGATGTTTTTCTGGAGCTCTCTTGCTTTTGTGATGCTCCAATGGATATTGGCAATTTTATCTCTGGTTCCTCTGCCTTTTGAAATTCAGCTTGAACATCTGAAAGTTTACGGTTCAACGTACTATTGAAGCCTGGCTTGGAGAATTTTGATCATTACTTTGCTAGCGTGTGAGATGAGTGCAATTGTGTGGTAGTTTGAGCATTCTTTGGGATTGGAATGGAAACTGACCTTTTCCAGTCCTGTGGACACTGCTGAGTTTTCCAAACTGGCTGGCATATTGAGTGCAGCACTTTAACAGCATCATTTTTAGGATTTGAAATAGCTCAACTGGAATTCCATCACTTCCACTAGCTTTGTTCATGGTGATGCTTCCTAAGGCGCACTTGACTTTGCATTCCAGCATGTCTGGCTCTAGGTGAGTGATCACACCATCATGATTATCTGGGTCATGAAGATCTAGTTTGTACAGTTCTTCTGTGCATTCTTGTCAACTCTTCTTAATAGCTTCTGCTTGTGTTAGGTCCATTACCATTTCTCTCCTTTATTTTGCCCATCTTTGCATGAAATGTTCCCTTGGTATCTCTAATTTTCTTGAAGAGATCTCTAGGCTTTCCCATTCTATTGTTTTCCTCTATTTCTTTGCACTGATCTCTAGGAAGGCTTTCTTATCTCTCCTTGCTATTCTTTGGAACTCTGCATTCAAATAAGTATATTTTTCCTTTTCTTCTTTGCCTTTCGTTTCTCTTCTTTTCACAGCTATTTGTAAGGCCTCCTCAGACAACCATTTTGCCTTTTTGCATTTCTTTTTCTTGGGGATGATCTTGATCCCTGCCTCTTGTACAGTGTCAGGATGGGTATAGTGTTTAAGAGATAAACAAAAGTGCTTTAATGAAATATTGAAATATAATTTATTTTATTTATTCAGTAAGCACTTATAAAAACTTATTATATAATGTCAGATAATGTTCAGAGTATTAAGAAACAAAATTCAACTGAGTAAATTTTAAAGATCTCACTGGCTTTATTCAGTGATTCATGAATTGGGCAGCATCTCATCTAGCATTTATAGGGAGGAGCTCTGAAATGCTATAAGGGACTTCCCCAGTGGTTCAGCTGGTAAAAGCATCTGCCTACAATGCAGGAGACCTGGGTTCGATCCCTGGTTTGGGAAGATCCCTTGGAGAAAGAAATGGCAACCCACTCCAGTACTCTTGCCTGAAAAATCCCATGGATGGAGGAGCCTGATAGGCTACAGTCTATGGGGTCGCAAAGTCAGACACGGCTGAGCGACTTCGCTTTCTTTCTGATATGCTATACAAAGTGAAAGACTTTTTATAGGGGCAACCTGGACAAGGAAGTTATACCAGCAAAGAGCTGGTGGTTTGTGACAGGGTCACCTTCCTTTAGGGAATGGTAGGGGTCTGTGAGTCAGATAACCTCACTAGTTCTGACCTGGCCATTCCAGATTGCCTGATTTAAGATTCTATTCCTGGGAGAGGCTGAATCTATATTAAATTTGTAAGTTTCAGCTTGGTGAAGTAGGGCTTAGCACAAGTGACTCCATTTTGGGCCAGTTGTGTCTTTTTTAACAATTCCCCTATTTTGATCAGACTTAGCCTGAGATATGTGATAAAAATTTAAAGCACCACATGCCACTCCAAGCTACTGCTCTGAAGGTCTCCCAGTTTTTGCTGATTCTCTGTGTGCTATTCACAGATCATGACTTCAGGTTCACCTGTTTTAAGTTGGTCATTCTCTTCATCCGTTTTCTGCCATTTCTTTCGTAGGGTATCGTTTGGTGGTCAGTGGCTGCAAACATGCACTTAAACATGCATTTAAAGTGCATTGGGAAGACTGTTAGGATTATTATAAGCAAGACAATTCTCAGTGTCTGGAGTGCACTTCAGAGCCATGGTCCCCAAGACCCAAGCCAATCAAAATTAAATATGTCAGAGAAAGGTCTTATTAAAGCAATCACTTTTTAAAGCCGAGTAGCTTGTTCCGTGATTTTATGAAGCTGAGTTTCAGCTTCCCCAGAAGGGTTAACGCAGGTGCAGCAAGTGGTGTGGGATGCAGCACAGACACCTTCTTGTTAAGCTACGAGATAATCAACGGCTGTCCCATCCTTAAGAGCAACCTTGGTCAGAAAGTCTAAGAATTTTTCTTGGGCAGCTTCAGCAGTGGATTCTGCAGTACTTTCAAAAGTTAATGATGGTTTCTGATCATTTGTACTCACTCCTAACCAGGGAAGTAGGGTTTGATCTGTGAGTTGGTAAGATCCCCTGGAGGAGGGCATGGCAACTGACTCCAGCATTCTTGCCTAGAAAATTTCATGAGCCTGGCAGGCTATAGTCCATAGAGCTGCAAAGAGTCGGACATGACTGAAGCAAGTGAGCGTACACACACACGGGCATAGAGAGACAACCGAAGAGGCATTGCCTGGTTACACGCCAGCCATCAAGGCACGCATAAGCCCAAGGAGAATGATCATCAACACAGACAAGATTAATCATGTTGGGGCACAAACCATTCCTACTAATGGATTCATTTGCAGGAATTTGTTACACTTGCCCATTCAAACCAAGGGTCAGTTAGGTTTTGAGTGCATTTGGAAAGTAAATCTCCTAGCTCAAAATAGAACGTTGTTCTAAATTTCTGGCAAAGATGGGTGCTGCTGGTAAGATCTTTTCATGACTGGGGAAGAATCACAGATAATCATAAGAACCTGGGAGTGCAGATATACTGCGATTTCTCTCGGTATTATGTCTAGTTGTGTCTAGTGCACCTATAATAAGAGAAAAGTAAAAACAAGGCACTAGTTGTTCTGGCCATAAAAATCAGACCCCCTAAAATGATTTCTAAGGGAGTTTCAGTTGTAGTTTACAGGACATTCGGAATAGATGAAAAAGTGGTCATAGGGAAAACCAGTGGTTCTCTAGCATTACGGATAAATTGGTATTTTTAATGGCAGAGCCAGTAGTCTAAAAGCTTATCCACCTTAGTAATGTCCTGGGAGATATGGATGATAGTGTTGTCTTTTTAGGACAATGCCAAAGTAAAAGAAAGAAAAGAAGAAAAGGTTTTTATTGTTTAGTTAAAGTATGAAGTCTTGATCCAGCATCTTGGGTGGAGGCAGTCTACATTGATTTCAGCTATTTCTCTCCCTAGTCAGTTTTATTTGCAGGTCTCCAGAGTTTGCCCAATTCTAGATGTCATGTGGAGGCTTCTTCAGCTGAAAGATACGTACTCAAGGTTTATTACTTTCTAGTTTTGTAGCAGTGTCAGTGGTCAGGAGCACTTGGTAAAGTCCTTTCCATGAGTCTCATTTTTGCAAAAATATTAGAGTAAAACAGTAGCTGTCTGTAAGTTACAAAAGACTTTAAAATGCCCATTGTTGCAGATCTGATGCCAACTAATTTGCTAAGGAAGTATATTTATTTCTGTGATATACAGCATTTTAAGATAATAACTAAAATTGTGACTGATAGTATTTTGCCAGAACATATAAGAGTTCCAGGAATGTTATACAGTTTCTGGAACACTTGTAACATATACCTATACAAGTACAAAATAAAGAAGACTTAATATTACTTATTTGACAGTGCTTCTTGGTTAATTTAACATAGTAAATAAGCCTATTTAGTTTAGCATCTTTTTTTTTATAAAGAGAGAGAACAAATCTCTTGAGATGTTCCAGAGGCCTTCTAGAAAATTCCAAAAAAGTTTGAAGTCAAGAAACTTCATTTAGAATTTGGTTTGGGGGAAGTTTGTCAAAAATATCCATTTAATAAAATGATAGTAGATATTGTTAAAGGCAAAACAGAAAGTTACATAATTGTGAGCAAATCTTAGCTCTTAATCTTGAGAAGATTGGGTTTTCTTAAGTGAAAGACCTGATGAAGACAATGTGAAGCACAGAAAGTTATTTTGGTATGACATAAAATCTTCACTGTTCAGGCAGATTACTTAAAAATGAAAGAAAATTTCACAGTCTGTTATCAAAAGTAGACCAAAAGTCCAACAAAACCTTAGTAATTTTAACAGAGAAAATAAAATTCTAATTTTGCACCAGTGTACTTTTGATAGTAAAACTCATTTTTGAACAATTAAATAAATTTATTTTAATCCTAGCCATCCTGACTACACATAAAACCAAGGTTCCTCTTACACAAACTGTCTACAATTTTGTTCTGTTTTTTCTCTCTTATTCTAAAACAATGAGTCATTTTACTTTCCTTACCTACTTTTCATACACAGTTATTTCCCTTGACGTTTATTTTTCTAAGTAGTTCTAACTACATACATGATTAGAATGTCTCTTAGAATGGTTAATTCATAGTGAAAACTGAGATGTAGGAAGCTTAGGACTATCTCTTACATGGGCATGCTGTGGATTGGCAAATTTAGAAATACACATCATAATTTCTAGAAATACACGTCATAATTTCTAGAAATACATGTCATAATTTCTAGAAATACATTCCTCCTCATAATAAATTTTCCAATGTGGTAAACAAAAAAAAAGTTTACTAATAAACCCAAATATCTTAAGTTTCTCAGTAATAGGAAGCCAAAAGTAGATAAACCTACATTCAGGACTAATGTTCCAATATTTATTGGGAAACAATCTAGGTATTCAATTCAATATTCATCATTTAAATTAACATAGAAAAACTCTAAGATTTCAAGTTACCGAAAAAATTGGGGGAATATATTTAAATAAACATACCATAAACTATAGTTATTACTGGAAAGTGAAAATACTTACCACACTTACATCTATTCAGATCACTTGTTCTTAGTAGTTATGTTTAGATTACTCATGAAAATTTTAGTACACCAAGTTATTTTTCTTGGTGAAAAATTCTGTAATAGAGATAACCCAGGTAGAATAAAAATGGTATGGCTGCATCATTTTTCAGTGTTGATAACTTTATAGACATGTCTATTTTAATTAAACCAACAAACTTAAACTAGCCTTTATTTAGTGGAGATAATCCTAGGTCTTGTGAACTTGAAACATTTAGGATAGTTTTTTTTTATTTCTGAGACTATGCTTAATTTATGTAGCATTTGTTTGTTTTAAAAGCAATTGAATAAAGCCCTTTACAAATTAAAAATTTTAGCCTTACTATCCAAAGGTAGTATGTACTATACCGCACATCTATAACACATATACAGATGACCTTTGAATAATGTGGGGTTAAGGAGAGCTGACCCTCTGCATAGTCTAAAATCTGTGTATAACTTATAGTCTGCCCTCTCTCCATGGTTCCAGTATATCCGCAGATTCAGCTAAGTGCAGATCATGTAATACTGTAATACCAACTACTGGAAAAAACCTACACATAAGTGGATCCACACAGTTCAAATCTGTGTTGTTCAAGTGTCATCTGTGTGTGTAGATACACATAAAGACAGATCAGTACAGTTCAGTTGCTCAGTCGTGTCCTCCTCTTTGCGACCCCATGGACTGCAGCACGCCAGGCCTCCCTGTCCATCGCCAACTCCTGGAGTTTACTCAAACTCATGTCCATTAAGTTTGTGATACCATTCAGCCATCTCATCCTCTGTTGTCCCCTTCTCTTCCTGCCTTCAGTCCTTCCCAACATCAGGGTCTAGCTTCCATTCTCAAATTTTAGCCACAAATCAAGTACAATAATATAAAACTCACTAGTTATATAAAATAAGTTGGATCCAAATTGTGTATTTGCCAGGTAAAATAAATTACGGCTCAAATGGCTAAAGCTTTTTACTAATATTGGTGGGGAAGACAATTAAGGTTTTTCATTTGTCTAAGTTCCAAATAACTACATACCCCTCCCCGCTTTTTTTCCTTTAATAGGAATTACCTCCCTGGAGTTTTCATTTAAGAGATGGCCTAGATAAGATTTCCTAGAGATGACCAGGTAGAACATTTACATCTCAAAGCCCAGGGAAAGAATGCAAGTTCCTCCAAGAAGGACTCTTGTTTCCTAAGGCCAGGATTGCAGAACCTGCAAGTCTTTTGAGATGAATAAGAGTGGTTTGGGGATTGGACTTCATATTGTTTCTAGAGCTGCATTTCTGGTTTTGCAAAAATTTGTAAGATGTAGACAATTGCTTTTAATTTCTATTTCTCTAAAGAAGTTATAGCCTGAATGATTTTATTAAGGGGTTGATTTGCTTATCCAACCACATTATCTTCAATTTACTTTTTTTATATTGGGGAGAAGATTTCCAACTAAAATGGAAATGAAAATCTTTGGAACATTTTAGTAAATCCTTCCATAAAACCATCAGAATTTTGTTTTTTTAATTTTTTTCCTCCTTCTGGGTACATGGTTTCATTTTATCTTAGGGGAGAAGGTTTAAAATGTTTTTTCCATCAGGCTGTGAATATCAGCTTCTGGTTTGGCCAACATCTGATCACAGAGCTACTTAAAAAGTGCTTTCAAATATCTTGTCAATTTTCAGCTGAAACAAACAATAAATATAAATAAATAAATACTGGCAGTATTGAATAATCCTATGGACTCAAGAGGTGTCCCCAAAGAGAGTGCAAAAGATATACCCTCCCAAGATGCAGAGCCAAAGATAGCCAAAGGAAAAAAAGGAAGGGAAAAAAAAAAAAAAACAATTCCCCTGAGGACTGGCTATATACTGGAGCTGCAGATGAAGTTCAACCATATTTCTGTCCAACCATATCTAACTGCAAATGGGGATATAACCTACATTTTCTGCCCAGTCATATCTTGGGGCACCCAAATTCCATGGTAGATCAGTCGGTAAAAATCTGCTTGCAGTGCAGGAGACCCCGGTTCCATCTCTGAGTCAGGAAGATTCCCCTGGAGAAGGAAATGGCAACCCACTCCAGTATTCTTGCATAGAAAATCCTGTGGACAGAGGAGCCTGGCATGTTCCTGGCAGGCAGTCCGTGGGGTCGCAAGAGTCAGATACAACCTAGTGACTAAAGGGAAAGTTGTTCAGTCGTGTCCGACTCTTTGTGACTCCATGAACTATACAGTCCATGGAATTCTCCAGGCCAGAATACTGGAGTGGGTAGCCTTTCCCTTCTCCAGGGGATCTTCTGGAGTGGGTAGCCTATCCCTTCTCCAGCAGATCTTCCGGACCCAGGAATCAAACTGGGGTCTCCTGCATTGCAGGTGGATTCTTTACCAACTGAGCTAGCTGGGAAGCCTAAACCACCACCAAATTGACAAACCAAGCTCTCAGGATGAAAAACAAGACAAACAAGAAGTTAACAGCTGCCCTTGGGAGAGAAAGAATCAATAACCAGTGTATCTGGATTTAGAAAGGAAAGGACCAGGTGAAATTTCAGTTTCCTTTTTCATCTGGACATAACAGGCATTCAGGAGGGCTGAATCTGTTAAGAATTCTCACCCTTTGCTGATCTCCCAGTTTTCCCATAAACCCATCTGCAGGCTTCGCTGGTGGCTCAGATAGTAAAGAATCTGTCTGCAATGCATAAGATGCTGATTCCATCCCTGGGTTGGGAAGATCCCTTGGAGAAGAAAATGGCTACCCACTACAGTATTCTTGACTGGAGAATTCCATGGATAGAGGAGCCTGGCAGCCATTGTTGTAAGATATTCATAGCTTCTGGAACCATAGTTCTTAGACATAAAATAAGCAGGTGTGCCAGAATGTAGTGTACTCAATTCTTTGGAACTTAAGGATCTCAGTTTTTTTAGCTAAGCTGTGGGTCTCTTGGAGCCAAAATAATACCTGAGAGGAATGTGGCTCTGGATTGGGGATTGTGTGGTATTTTACAGCCTACCTTGTTGTATGGAAGTTTCCTTGGAATTGGCAGGTGACCTGGTGTCAGCCTAACCCATTTTGTGACCAGTTTGTCCTAACACAAGAGTCTTTTGAGGTAGGTGACAAGTTCTTTAACAGCTTTTAAGTGCTCGACCATACCCATCAATTTTGTGACTTTGGTCTTCTGAGATTCCCATTAGCGATAGTCTTTCAGTTCAGTTCAGTCACTCAGTCATATCCTACTCTTTGTGACCCCATAAACTGCAGCACGCCAGGCCTCCCTGTCCATCACCAACTCACGGAGTCCACTCAAACCCATGTCCATTGAGTCGGTGATGCCATCCAACCATCTCATCCTCTGTCGTCCTCTTCTCCTCCTGCTCTCAATCTTTCCCAGCATCAGGGTCTTTTCCAATGAGTCAGTTCTTCGCATCAGGTGGCCAAAATATTGGAGTTTCAGCTTCAACATCAGTCCTTCCAATGAACACCCAGGGCTGATCTCCTTTAGGATGGACTGGTTGAATCTCCTTGCAGTCCAAGGGACTCTCAAGAGTCTTCTCCAACACCACAGTTCAAAAGCATCAATTCTTCTGGGCTCAGCTTTCTTTATAGTCCAACTCTCACATCCCTACATGACCACTGGAAAAACCATAGCCTTGACTAGATGGACTGTTGTTGACAAAGTAATGTCTCTGCTTTTTAATATGCTGTCTAGGTTGGTCATAATTTTCCTTCCAAGGAGTAAGGCTGACTTTATTGTTTGGGGCTCCAAAATCACTGCCGATGGTGATTGCAGCCATGAAATTAAAAGATGCTTACTCCTTGGAAGGAAAGTTATGACCAACCTAGACAGCAGTAGTCTTTACACGCACATTAACATACCAGCAGTAACCAAATTGATGGTACAGCAAGCTGGCCAAGAGAAAGCTTTAGGTGCACACCTCCAGCTATTCCCAATGAGGAACTACAGGCTAAACTAACAGACCCTAACAAATGGGGACTGTGGACTAGCCAAGGGCTAGGGACATGAGTGACCCACCGAGGCCTGGCCTGGGACCATGGACTAACCAAGGGCTGAGGACTGACGCCCTGTTAGAGCCTCCTGTCAGCTCCAGGGCATCTTCCCCACCCAGGGATTGAACCCAGGCTTTCCGCATTGCAGGCGGATTCTTGACCAGCTGGCTTCCCTGGTGGCTCAGCTGGTAAAGAATCCGCCACATTATGGGAGACCTGGGTTCAACCCCTGGGTCGGGAAGATCCCCTGGAGAAGGGAATGGCTACCCACTCCAGTATTCTGGCCTGGAGAATTCCATGGACTGTATTGTCCCTGGGGTCACAAAGAGCTGGACATGACTGAGCGACTTTGACTTCACTTCTTTACCAGCTGAACCACCAGGGAAGCCCCCTGTCAGTCTAGACTGGCCCATTAACCCTAGTGTGGGAAGCAAATTAGATCAGGAGCTCAATGCAAAGAGAGTGGACCTTAGAGCCCAGAGGAACTTAGCCACAGCCCTTAGAAATGATAAGAAAGATAAAAAACTCAAAGTTTACAGGTACCAGCACCTGTGTTTCTTGTTCTCTGAAACTGGCTGAAGTTTCGGCTGAACCCCACCACTGCCCCCAAGTTTGTTTTTTTAAAAAAATTTGACTGAGTAAATTTACGATCTTACTGGCTTCATTCAATGATTCATGAATTGAGTGGCATCCCATCTAGCAAATAGAAAGGAGCTCTGAAGAGCTGAGCTAAATGTGAGACTTTTATAGGCAGAAGATCTCTGGACCAGGAAGTTATACCAGAAAAGTGCTGATTGTTTATGGCAAGGTCATCTTCCTTGCAGAAGATGGCTGGAGTCTATCAGGCAGATGACTTCACTAGTAGTGCTCACCAGGTAATTCCAGATTGACTGGTTTGAGATTTCATTCTCTAAGGAGGATGAAACTGTACTTTGTTGTTGTTGTTATTCAGTCGCTCAGTTGTGTCCAACTCTTTGCGACCCCACTGACTGCAGCATGCCAGGCTTCCCTGTGCTTCACCGTCTCCTGGAGTTTGCTCAAACTCATGTCCATTGAGCTGGTGATGGCATCCAGCCATCTCATTCTCTGTCTTATTCATCTAATTCTCTTTTCCTGCTGCCCTCAATCTTTCCCAGTTTCATAGTCTGTTCCAGCTTCATGGTCTTTCCTCAGGAGGCCAGAGTATTAGAGCTTCAGCATCAGTCCTTCCAATGAATATTCAGGGTTGATTCCCTTTAGGAAACTGTACTTAAGTTAGGTATTAAGTCTTGGTTTGATGATATGGGGCTTAGCACAAATGACTCCATTTTGGCCTGCTGTCTTTTTTCTAAATAGAAGTTTTTTTTTTTTTTACAAATATAACCCTTTAAGCCATGTTAATCTAATGACACTGGTACTATTCTCATTTCAGAGGAGAGAAAAATGAGACCAGGAGAGGTCAAGTAACTTGCCCAATATCACACAACTCCTAGGTGGTTGGGCCAGGATTTGAATCAGATCCTGTTTGATTTTGTTTCTCCATCTTAAGCTTTTAACTTCTTTGCTAAGTCATAAGGGGAAATGCTATCAGTTAGATATTTTTCTTAATAACCCATTATTTAGAGGAAATGAGGAACTTATAGTTTAAATACAAATTGACAGTGAAACTACTTTAAGTATCTTCTAAACAGATAAGAACTGGGAGGATCCTTAAACATATTGCCTCATCAAGTGACTAAGAACCAGAACAAGGAAATTACGAAGGAATGATCTTCCGTTTCCAGTCCCATTATTGTTACTGCAATAGTTACTATTATTATGGTCATTACTATGAAACCATTTTTTTTACTTTAGTGTTAAAGAGACTCTTATAACATTCTCAATTCACTCATTAAAATGATAAATGTTAGTACTCTATTTATATGAAATAATATAAACAAGCATTATCACCTATAGGGAAAACTGAGGACCAAAAATATGTAAATACCTTAACCCAGGCTATACAACCTGCCACTGAATTAAAATTTGTCCCATGTCCCTTAAGCTCACATTCTATTTAGTATTAATATAGTTTAGTAGTATTCTTACTTTGTTCACTCAGCCATCTTACAATCAGGTATTAAGTGCCTGTAGATTTCAGGTGCTGTGCCATGGAATAACCAGCAGTTAAGATAGGAAGGGCCGTTCAGATAAGGAAGGCTAAAGAAAGACAGGGCATTAAATGAGATTAGGGCTCCTGTCAGTGGTCAGAAGCAGCATGGATGATTCTGAGATACAAAGTCACTTTTCTCCTCTGGAAAGGGTGTTTTTTATTGATGCTGTTCATCTTTTAAAATTATGCCAATGTGATAATACACTAATTTATATAAATAGAAGCCCTAATTCAAGGTCAGGCATATCAGCAGGATAAAATTAAATACCTCAGTCTGGAACGGTAGGGGGCCCATCGACCACTTTCAACCTCCTCAGCGCTATAGATAAGAATTCTTTGAATTTATACAATAGCAACTGAAATAGGGCAATTTTAAGACATTAAAGGGCCTTTAATATGCTGAGACACATGGCTGCTAATGAAGTTTATCCATGTGTTGAGGCAGAAACTCATTAAACCCCTATTACGGGATGGAAACTAGCATAAGGGTTAATTGTTCAGTTCACAAGGTGGAGAGAGTTTAATAGGAGGGTTTGGTAGTTTGGATTTAGCATATTCAGGGGCTTAGGAGAAAGAGTTTGGAAGAAGGGGTGTGAATGAGGTGGTGGAAAACAATTGATGGGAGAATCTTAGAGTTTCACCATATGATGATTTAGCAATATGCCAGCTCTTACTATTTATGAAGATAAAATTCAGGTAAACGTATATTGAGTCAAATGGCTTAAACTCAGCATATACACAACAAACACTTTTATTTTATTATTATAATATAGTAGGCTCTGTAGGATGCCTATTCCAGATGTCCTTTTAATGGATAATTGGTAGTCACAAAGTAAATAAACATGTTAAAATGAGAATTGAAGAGAAAGGAAAAACCGTGAAATAAATACTGCACCGTAGACAGTATTTATGGAACACTCACTGTACTAGACACTATTCCTTCCCCATCTCTGAGAACCTCATTTTTTGATGCAAAAGCCTGAAATATGGTTTCATAAAGTCTAAATATAATATTTAGAACCTGATTTCAAAAGAGAGCATGGATTGGGGTTGGGAGGTAGGAAAAGGGAAAAGAGGAACCTCATTTTAGAAAAGGCTGTGGAAGTAATGGAATGTTATAAATTCTAAGATTTAAAAGTTAGGCCAGTTCTGTTTGCTTGAGAAGAGGAAAAGAGGGTCATGAGAAGTTTGTGCCAATGAGGGCTTGCCATTGGGGAGACCAACTTAGAGTGTTCCCTTTAATAAATAAATAATGTATAGAAGTTGTTTCTAATATAATAAGAGTATTAATCACCATGATCATCAGGGTTATCCTGTATATATTATAGTGAGAGGTTGGGAGAAAGTTAAACGAAGCCTTTGTAAAGACTGCAGGTGAAGAGAATATTGTTAAAATCAATTGGTGGTAGGCAGTAGTTCTGTCTCCTGAAGCTGAAACAGTAGTGGATTGATTCTATTTGAATCAGGAAACCAGGGGGAGTTTAAGAAAGTCATGTGTGATAAAACCAAAACCCTTTTTTCCTTTAAACTTTGGAGTAATCCTTTTGAAAAAAAATTAGTTGAAATACAAGGACAGATGAAAAAATATTTGTTAAATAATGTGTCTTTCCTTGAAAAATATACATTTTCAATTCTGTAGAAATTATAGGTGAAGTCCCATAAATAGATCATGAGGAAACAGGCTTTTCATATAAAGAAGCTGATTCTGGGCAGCAAATGGAGCTCTGGGAGTCCAGGCTACTTTGGTTATATGTATAGTGGGACTCAAAGTCAGACTCCTCAGGTACCGAATGAAGAGGGTCTGGCCATTTCTAACAAGGCAGTTTCAGTTTGTCCCCACACTAATGGAGGTGAACTCGCTGGCCTTGGGCAAACCTGTTTCCTAAAAATTTCAGTTCCTTCCTTCTTCATGGCCCACCCAAGAATCTTATACTTGATGCTTTCCTATGCTGAGTCACTTCCTGCCTTTTTGACCTTCCTTTGACCTCTTTGGGGCTTCCGAGGGGGCTCAGTGATAAAGAATCCCGCCTGCCAATGCAGGAGACTCAAGAGACTAGGGTTCAATCCCTGGGTCGGGAAGATCCCCTGGAGGACGAAATGACAACTCACTCCAGTATTCTTGCCTGGAAAATCCCATGGACAGAGGAGCCTGGAAGGGCTGCAGTCCACGGGGTCACAAGGAGTGGGACACGGCTGAGCACAGAAACACCCTCCTTTACATCAGAAAGGATTTGGTGCACTATTGATTGATGGATTACATATCCATTAACCAGTATTTTATAAAATAAAAATGAGAAATCTTTTACTACTTTTTTATTCTTCAATTCTAGGAGCCTCTTCATGGAATTTCAGGAATCTACAGGCAAGTAGGCAGACAAGATGGGGGAGCTGTTAGAAGCTGGAGCAGCATTCTCCACTTCCCACTCATTCCCTTCCCCCTGCTACCAGATTTTCTACATTTTCTAAGAGTAACCTATTTTCAGCCATTTAAAAAAGTAATATATTGAATGTTAATAGAAGCAAGACCATTCAGAATAATCAAAAGGTAGTGGCTTTTTAACGTGCTGGCTATTTGGGCCACTGGTGACAGTCACTCCCCATTTCTGCAGTGTCCCCATATTTGGTTGCCAGTATAAGGACCTGACTAGCTTATGTAATGGAGGTCAGCCCATTTGAATTATTTAAGGGTGTCTGCAGAGAGAATACGCTTTCCGCAGTCTGTCCCATATTTCTCACTTTGTCTCCTCCTTTACCGTCTATGCTTATTGAGGTAGGTGAGTCGGGCACAGATGCAGGATTGGACCCAGTAAGGTTTTAGAGGTAGAAGACTAGGGCACCCCATTACTAGTTCCTTATGGAGCCTAGGTCTGGCTTTGTCTTCAACCAGGCCTGCTTGGCAGACTTTCTTCCTTTTTGGGCCTTGGGTCTTTTCCTTTCTTCCCTTCAAAAGTTATCTGCATTCAGGCTATATTCCTTTTATTTTATTTGCAAGATAAATAGAACTTACAATTTAAAATTCATGTTCTGCAAGTCACTCATCTGGTTTCAGCAGACATATACTTTAGGCTTCTTTTGTTGTTTCTGTCTTTAGAGTGTATCTTCTCTCCATTACTGTAATTGACATTTAATTTATGGAATTCAGTAAAGTGAAAATTCCCTGCTTTAGGAAACAGGTTTGACATTTAATTTATGGAGGTCAGCTTTATGCATACTGTTGTCAAACAAACAAGGTAAAATTTTTAAAAATCCCAAATTTATTGGGATAGAATAGTTTCAACCATTTCACTAGTGAGCTAGATCTGACAAAAGCCATCAATCCTTTGGTGGTGGGCAGGAAGCCAAACACTGTCCTCGGTGGGGAAGGTTCTTTTCCTTCATGGGAGAGCATTGCCCAGTTAAGTGTGTTACAGTGTCTAACATCTTCTTCTGGAGCCTTTGTGGTGTTCATAACAGGAGAATTTTGTAAGAAGGATGATAGCTTGTTCTAAGAAGACACTGTTATGTGAGAGAGGGTCTAGGAGTCTAATGGATGCCTTAAATAAAATATAGACTCACATAAACTGTGCCCTGATGACTAAAACCCAGGAAAATGGTTGATGCCACTACATGTCCTAGTTTATAAGAAGCACAGCATGCAGTAGAAAATATTTTAGAATAGTGGTGCAGAAGGCATGTTTAAACACTTTCTGTCTTCATTTTGTATGTTCATGTGGTTTAACATCACCTCACTGGAATTCATTAGTGTGATTATGAACCTACACATGGTGTTTGAATCCCCTTACTGCAGTATACACGCTCTTCATCTGTACTCCACTTCTATTGTAGCAAGGAAAGAATGATTCCACATGTCGAATTCTCAATTGGTCATGAGCTTATTGAAACCAGTATCGGTATTTTAAAAAGAGCAACAAAAGATACGTCTCCCTTCTCTGATATAGGTAATAAGACATTTTATGTTCCTCATGCTCAGGGGGGAGTGTCAGAAAATCAATATGAATAAATTCCAGGTACACAGAGGATTCAACCTATTCGAAAATGTAGTGTGTGTTAGAATGACGGTATGCATTATTAAATGTTTTTTGCTTCACTCACATGTAAATATTAGCATGAAGAAAAGGTACCGTAGGTTGCTTAAGAGTTTAGGCAGAAGGCGATTTGCTGGCTTTTTTGTTTTTTTTCGTTCTTTGCTGTTGTTGTTTAGTGTCTCAAGGCTTACAGCTAATCTGAATTTGAAACTAAATACTGTCATTACAGGAGATTTTTTTCTGAGTTCTTCCAATTTCTCTGGGGACAAAATAATGGCTGCTTGAAGCAGTGGAGAAACAGTAATTAGGGCAAATAGTAATACTGTGCATGATTGAGGAAAATGTGAGGAAAGGAGGGAGAAAATGCAACAGACAGACTTGTACAGCCTGTTACTAGGAAACCACATCAGCATTAAATACAGTGTGCTAATTGGCTATCCTTTTTCTGCCTGGGTACCAGCCTGGGCCTGCTACACAGCTGTTTCTGCTCCTTCTGGTTGCTAGGTAACTGCATCAATTTTTTTCTCCCTCTTTGTATTCTGGAGGCTAATTGGCTACTTCTGCTCCTGGTGTTGCTGCTGGGTACCAGTCTGGGCCTGCTGCTCTGCTGTTTTCCAAAGGGATTTAATGGGGGGAAGGGAGGAAAAAGGGAAAGAAAGATATGCTGGCAATTAATGAAGCATAAGTGCAAATTCTACACAGTGTCTGGCACCTGCGTCCCCTCAGCCTGCTTTCTCAACTAAATCCTTTTGCTGTGAAAACACATTAGAATCTTGAAGTCTTTCTTCTGCTTACCTTTTGAATATCGTTTAAAAGAAACAAGACATTTGAAGACTTATTACTTCAATGATGGATTTGATCTTCTTAAGAAAGAACTGGCAAGTCATTACACATCTATAATTGATACGGGCACTAATAGAATTTGTGCAAACATGAACTTTCCTAGCTTAGTAACAAAGCTGCATCTTTAACATCTTAAGGAGAGTGCCGTTTTATCTCTTAAATGGACCAAATTTTTTATAGCCATTCTTCTTGATATCACACAGAGTATAAAGTAAGAAATCAAATGGACTGAAAGCAACTATAGGCTTTTCCCAACTGTTTTATTCATGAAGAAGGAGTAGAGAGAAGGTTCTAGACCCATGACTTTTCCATTATGGATATCATTCGTCTGATGTGTGCAGCACATGTTCTAAGTGCTTTTTGCTGATACATTACATCTACATAGAAATAAATATGTTTGCATACCTTATTTTTCTTTCCTTATAGGAAACAAACAAATGTGGTGCAAAGTAAACCTAGAGTCAGTTTTGTGATTTTTTTTTTTAAGTATAATTACTTTCCATATCATTGCATTTCCTAGCTAAGTAGAGGTTTCTATTTCATCATTATTGAAATTCTCCCTGGAAGTGTGGGAAGGAAGATTCTTCAGAAGTGAAGCGATGCTTCAAGGAGGTTTCACTTTAAATGGTTGAGAAAGTGTACGTAAATTGAGGCCCCTTGAAGAGGCAACTTTGTCCCCCTGGGAAGGAGCTGTTTTATTGAGAAAACTCAGAGCATGTTGTGTGACTGTGCACAGAAATAGTTAGCAAAGGCAACTCTTACTCGGTGCTAATGGCTGGTACTGGCTTCCCATGCTAATGAGGTCTACCCTCCACTGTTGAGAGTGAAGCAGAAGCTCTATTCTGAGCAGCAACCCTGTCACTGGTAGATCAGACCAGACTCTATGGAATCATTTCTGCTCAAATTATCCTTAAAATAGGTAGAAGGCCTCACACAAGGATGATGGAGAGGAGAGTGCAGTGTTCATAGTTCTTAGGGCTTCCCCCATGGCTCAGCGGGTAAAGAATCTACCTCCAGTGCAGCAGATATACGAGATGTGGGTTCGATCCGTAGGTCAGGAGGATCCCTGGAGGAGGGCATGGCAACCCACTCCAGTATTCTTGCCTGAAGAATCCTATAGACAGAGAAGCCTGGAGGGCTGCAGTCCATGGGGTCGCACAGAGTTGGACATGACTGAAGCGACTTAGCACACACGCACACATACCAACACACATAAGCATGCTTTGGGGGTTGAGGGAAGGAGATATTCCACAAAGCCATTTCAAACTTTGCATTCTCCTCAATCACAAAACACCCCTGCTTTGCTAATTCTCATCTGCATACAATATTACTGCTTCCTGTATGAGGTGCCTCAGTTGACAGACCTGGAGAAGCGGAATCTGATGGCTGCTAGCCACCCAGCAGGGCTGCTGCTGTCCCAGATCTTGCTTTTGTGCGAATCAGAAAAAGGTGCCCTTCCATGGAGCAGGTGCAACCTGCTTGGGTGGCAGAGCTGGCGTCAGCTCCCCTCCACCCTTCAGCTGGACATCCGGGGCCCACTGCCTCGCATGGCTGCCTCCTCACCACAGGAGCTGATCCACCTGGCCGGCCTTCCCTAACCCTCCATGAACTTGAGAAGCTAATGAGGTTCCGGCAGGAACATGAAAGTCCCATGACTGTTCAAGGGTGGATACTGGGACCTTCTCTTCAGTGGTTTGCTTCCAAGGTGGTGCAGTGTGGCAAAGGATCTGCCCACAGTGAAGGAGACTCAAGAGAGGCAGGTTCCATCCCTGGGTCGGGAAGATCCCCTGAAGTAGAAAATGGCAACCCACTCCAGTAGTCGTTGCCTGAGCCTGGTGGACTACAGTCCAAGGGTCTCAAAGAGTCAGATGCAGCTGAACACGTAGGAAACTCTAAAAGTGGCCGGCCACTGTGTGTGAGAACAAACCTTTCAGCCCAGCCACTGTCCCCAAATATGAGATCATTAGTTGCCTAAAGCTGTGATTCTCAACTTCGGCCCATTTCCCCCCTCTGGGGACATTGGATGATGTCTGGAGATACTTTGGGTTTTCACATCTTCGAGGAGGAGGGGGTTGCTACTGGCTTCTGGTAAGTGGAGGGCAGGGATGCTGGTCAGTTCACTACACAGCGCAGTTCCGTACACAGGACAGCTTCCACCGCGGACCCTCACTGGGCCCCAAGTGTCCACAGGACTGAGATTGAGAAATCCTGGCCTCATGCAACGTTAGCTGGCCTTCGCTTCTTCTCTTTGGGCTCCTCTGCACCACTTGCAAAATATTTCTTCATCCTTTTAAGATTACTGACCAGGTCTTGCCTTCCCTTTTGTGCCTTTTTTTTTTTTTTTTTTTTAAATGTGGACCATTTTTTAAAGTCTTGATTGAATTTGTTAAAATATTGCTTCTGTTTTGTGTTTTGGTTTCTCGGCCGAGAGGCATGTGCGATCTTAGCTCCTCAGCCAGGGATCGGATTTGCACCCCCTGCATTGGAAGGCGAAGCCCTGACCACTGGTCTGTCAGGGAAGTCCCCCTCTTGTGCTCTTTTAAAAATCGACTAAATATGACTATTGTATAATTATTTCTTTTGGGTCTTAGAAGATGTGCTGTCTCCCCTCCCCCCTTATGCTATGAGGGAAGTCTTTCCACCTCTACCCAATGCTTAACTTCCTTAAATTAACATTCATTACTGTAGCTGCTCACAGGCAACATCCCCTCCCTTCTTGCTGAAGGCTTCTGACCTGTAATAATTTGAGATTTTGCTGAGGCAGGGATTTAAATCACATGGGCTGCCAGGCTGGTAGGTGGGAGAGAGGCTTTTAGCCAGGAAATGGGTCCATCTGAGCAGGCACTAACTATAGTTCTCTACCCGTCCTCTCATGTACAGCAGTCTCGCCAAATTGTAACAATTGCTTCCTTATTGTCAAAGAGAAGGTTGATTGTTAGGGCTGAGAATAAATATTTTTAGTCAGAAAGTAGACCAGAATTTTACTGGGGAAACTGTATTGCACTGGTGCGGTCTGTCTCATTGCATTTCCTGTCATTCACTGTTGGGTTCACACCAGTGCCGTGAGGAAAGTACCATGAGGAATGTACCGTGAGGCATTTTGAGTTCTCAGGGAGAAAGGTGCTACCTGAGGTAAAAGGATTTTAAGTGGCATTATCTAATGGACACCTACTTCAGGCTTGCATTTTGTCAGGAGACGTGAATTATGCATTGGCCCTTTCAGCTGCATTCACATGCATAGAAAATAACATTGTCAGACGTGTCATCCCCAGATACAATGGACAATATGCTATTATAATTGTGTGGCATTGTCCTTGCTGTTTGGAGATAATACTGCTGACATTATTCCTCTCATACATGTGAATGTGGCTGTAGGGAAGACGTGACATCTGTGTCTTTCACACAGATTAGCTTATCCCTTGCCACTTGGAGAGATTGCGATTAGTGAGCTAGCCTCCTGGGGTCATGGTGAGTGCCATGTTTTGGATCACAGTTGTTATTGGACCTTAGTTTTTGGTTCAGTAGGGAATTAGTAAGATTTATCTTGATGACCTGAAGAGGCAATGGTTATTTAGTCAGCTCCCCAGAGCAGATGTGCTAAAGAAAGGGTAGGCTGAGACATTCCTACTCAGATTGGAAATGATGAAGGCAGGTGGGGACCAAGCCTGGGAATGGTTGCCTGCACTTGATTGCTTTATCCAAGGAAGTGAGCAGTAAGATATCACTTACACTGATCGTCGTAGCTCACCAAGTGCTTTCACTTACCTCATTTTATTTAACCCTCATTCACCTGTGAGGTGTTCTCATTCCCATTTTATAGATGAGGAAACTGTGGCTCTGAGAATGATTTTTCAAAGATTTCTGTGATGAAGCCTAGTGCGTACCCCATTCTATTTGTCCTTTGGAAATCAAGTTTTTTTGTGGGGCTAGAGGGAAGGGACTAAATTCAGACAGAATATAAATAAGTTTAGTTGTTCAGCAAAGTAAATGGCTTAATACTTAACCATCCTTGTCTCACACATATGCTTAGTAACTGACGAGTTATCTTGGATCCTATATGACAAGTTTAGAATAGTTAAGAAAACTGAATAATTGTCTTATCTAGTGAATTACCTATATCTACCAAATATAGATATTCGGTCTTGATTGAACTTAACGATCTTTGACCTTGGTTTTTGGGTTGGTTTTTTTTTTTTTCCTATTTTAAGAAATAAAGCTAGTTTTGAAGAACCCAACAAATGCAAGGCATTGATTCTCGAGATGATAGCTCAGTACTAATACACTTGCATATTTAAGAAAATTTGAGGAGAGAAGTAAATCATAAATAGGAACTTCTCTCCAATCCCTTAAAAGAATGCACTTTAGCAGTCCTCTTTCCTTACTAAACTGGAAAATCCAAGTGGAGGTGCCTTAGAGAAGAGGTGGGAGAAGCTATGGATAGATAGATCTTGGTGTGTAGGTTGCACGTTGCTGTCTTAGGCGTATCAGGGCTTTGCTTGGGGAGTTTGAACAAATAATTTTTGCTCTCATTTTATTTGTATGATCCTCGTAGAGTTAAAAATAATTGTTTATCTCTTTTTTTTTTTGGCCACACTTTTTGGAGGATGTTTATGGATGTGTAAAATATCTTAAGGAGAAAAACACATGGTCGATACAGGAATTAGAAATCCCCTAGTCAGCAGAGATCCCAACACAGGTGAGGATTCTGCTGCTGTGTGCAATGATCTTCCCTCTGTATTCAGAAGAGCACATGGTGGAGAAGAATAGCTGCTTTCTAGCATTCTGCCTTAAGGATCTACAGGAACCTCCGAGTGACAGGCACTTGCATTGTCTTCCGGAGATCTGAAGAATGAAATGGTTTCAACACTGAAAGACAAATTCCTGGAAGGTGGCGGGAACAACACACGCGACCCCGGAGGGAACAACACGCGTGACCCCGGAGGGCTCTGCTTTTAGCGGATTGTTTGGCTCTGCGTTTTCCTTTGTCTGATCCTGGATTCCTGAGCATCTTTATATTTTCAGATTTACTTCCCCCTTCTATTTATTCTACCTGCCAAAGAATTAAGCTAATAAATCATTAGAACTGGCAGGGCCCTCATCCTCACTTAATATGCATCTCTTGCTTACTTAGAATTTGCCGCTAAGCATTAGCATGCTTTCTAACTCATGTGTGTTTTTCCAGTCCCCCACAATCAGATCTTGAATTTTTTTTGTGATTTTCCTTGGTGTCCATCTTCTCCACGAAGAGTGGTAAATAAGCAGTGACAGGGACTGGAAATAATCCTTTCAACTGAGGAAAACCTTTCATGCCTCCTTCCCACTGCTGTCGTTGCCGAGTTAGGAGAGCCATAGGCACCAAGTTTGCAGGATCAATTACAACGAGCTCACTGTTAAACATTTTTTTTTTTTTAAATCTGTTGTGAGAAGAATAAAGCAATAATTAAAATTAACTGAACAGCTTTTGCTCTATTGAGGCGTTAAACCTTTGTGTAAACACAATCATATTGTGCAAACATGGGTCTTTTCACTTGGCTGATTTAGACAGTGAAACCACTGAAGTTTTGAGGTCTCTGGGTCAAGGGCCCGTTTTGACACGGTTTGAAAGGTCACCTGCTCATTTGTGTCTCCGCTGTGCTGCACACAGGACCGGGAGCGGGTCTGATTCCTTCCCCCACCCCGCGGCACAAAGAGGAGCCGGCTGGCATTTGGCAGATTGTGGGTCTGAGACCAGCACACAAAGCCGGAACGCTTCCCACGGGGCGTGGGGGTGTGTGTGTTGGGGGGGAGACAGTGGTGCCTGCCCGGCCCCTGGGGCCCAGGCAGTGAACTGGTTCGAGCGTGGAGAAAACAGTAGTTATAAAATATAAATGTGTTTATTATTACACTGGGCCCCATGCTATATAATTTTACACATACTCATATCAGTGATTTATGGCTGCAGCTCTGTATGGAGGCGAAGCTTGCTAATTCACCCAAATTGATAGGGAGGACTCTGAAGATGATCAAACTGGAAGAAGCAGTAACTGAGAAAAAATGGTCTCCTAAAACAACCAAAAAAAAAAAAACGTGGCTGCTATGTTAGAGGCATCCTTTGTTCATTTATTTTGATAAGCAGAGCTTCGCCTCAATTATTCACGCTGATGCTTGCTCTGAGAGGAGTGTCCCGCACGTGTCCTGGCAGCCTGGCTCAGTGCTGGGCGCTCTGGGAGATTAATGCCAAAACACTCAGCCCAGCTTTTCTTCAGCTTTTCTTGAGATGGTGTCGTGCTTTCATCTGTGAGAGGTGAAGACAGGTGTGGGGATGGCGGGTGTTGAGTGTGTTGGAGGAGAGGAGAAAAGAGGGGAGGTCCCAGCCCCAGTTTGGGGCACTCCTGTGCAAATCAAATCACCCTGAACCTTCCCAGGGTGGGTGGTGATTTTCCCATCGAAGGGATGAGAAACAGAAGCCTGGGAGAGCCCAGGGGTACCCAACTAGTGAGGGGCTGAGCTGACTTCTGAGTCAGAGTCTGACTCCGGAGCCCATTCTGCTGCAATATTCTGCAGGGTTTTCTAGGAAAGAAGCCAGGAAGGGGCACAGGAGCAAACCACCACCCCTCCCCCCCCCCCACTGCAGTCCATCCCATTTGCTCTGCATTCAGCCCATTTCCTGATCTTAGCAGCAATTATCATCATTTCCTACAGCTTTCCCAAGTGATTCTTGTCTTGGCAGAATCTTGAGTTACTTCTTCTGGGAGCTCTTCAGAAGGAAAGCACTTTGGAACAGCATGCGCTAGTTCCCAAGTACTCAGAGCATCCATGATTCATGCCTCCTGCAGAGGAAACTTCATGCAGACAGAATGCTGAGGCCCTGGGATGACTGGATGGGCCGTTTTTTCTTGGATGTATAATTACTAGACGGTGGTACCAAATGGCCCACCCACTCTATTCAGAGCAGAGCCTTGGGAAGCATCCCTGTACACAACCTTTTGTTTCCCCCTTATTCAGTCGTTTTCTATAGCTTGTTGGCACTACTTTCTAACTATGCTTTTTATTTGTTCAGCTCTCTGCCTCTCTGCTGCTAGGAGTAGAGCCATCCATGTTCCAGCCACCATCTTCTCTCTCCCAGATGGTTGTAGAACATCCAAGAGGGTCTCTCTCATCATCTCATTTCCCTCTGCAGCCCATTCTCCATTTTGTAGCCAGGGTGATATTTTAAAGATTCAAATCTGATTGTGCTCTATGCCTCTGCTTAGCAGCTCACCATGGCTGCCATTGTTTTCAGGATCCTGTCCAGATTCTTAAACGTGGTGTATGAGACCACTGTCTGATAGAAATATGTAATACAAACCACGGGTACTTTATTTAAAAAGTAATTAACTATACTAATTCATTTTAGCACTAGTCTTTAATTTCCACATGTCATCAATATTAACATTTATTAATGAACACTTTACATTTCTTTCCATAGTAAGTCTTTGATAGCCAGCATGTATATTACATTTAGAGCGATCTTTATTCAGATTGCTCACATTTCAGATGCTCAGGAGCCAGATGGGATAAGTGGCTTCCAAATTGGACCAAGCGGTCTGGCCGCTGCCTGATTCTCTCTCCCCATTGTGTCGCCCTCTGCCTGCTGGACTCACACTCCAGATACCTATCTTTGGCTTTCCAGGCTAGATGTGGGAGATGTGCCAGAAGATAAGCGTTTGGGGAACTAGCCCAACATGGAGCTTTCTTCAGTCTATCTTTGAACCTGCAGGGTCTTCAGAAAATCAGAGGTGTGGGTTAAGAATGAAGTCCTCCCTTGTCATTGGCCTTGGGGTTTTCCATTTTGGTTTATCTAGGGCTAAACTGATGCTTTTTTTGGGAAAGTGAAGGGAATGAAATGGAAAACCACTGGTACAGTTGACAGGTGGTATCAGCTTTGACTGCCTGTCCCACACAGAGGTCCTGCAGTGAGTAGTAGCGTCATATGAGCTGAAGATGAGGCCATGGCACCTAACAGGAGTGAGCGAGGGGTAGTTCACACCTCTGGCTTCTAGTTTCAATAGATAATATTCCTTCATTTATTCATTTAAAAATAGCTAGAACAGCTATTGTGTGGGTGCCTCTAAAGATTTGTGACATTCTTTCCAGTTGAAAGATTTATCAGAAAATATTTCCAAAAGGAATATGAACATTTATTTTTATTGTTGACATTTAAATAAGAGGCAGAGTGAGACAGAAGCTATCATGTGGACTCTGAAGGTGAGATTGCCTGGGTTTAAATCTGTGCCACTTTTAAGCTGGTGAACTTGGGCTTAATTTCTTAGACTCTCAGTTGCTCATCTATAAAATGGGGGAGGATAATGGCCTGTATCTCATAGGGCTGTTGAGAGGATTAAAGGAGAGAATAGCCCTTAGTGCCTCGAAGTGACAACACCTAATGAGTGCTCAGTAAATATTAGCCAATAGCCTGTTTCCCCAGGATTTTTAAACCATCATCATCAATTGAGGATTGATAGAATTGGGCCACAAGTCTTGGCTTAGGGTGATCATTCAAGATGTTTTCTCAGGGAAGATACATTTATTGTCTGTCTGTATATACAAACGTTTTGTGTTTTTTTCCTCTCTCACTTGGTTCTCTACTATATATATATACATGAGGAAGGGAAATAGAGACATCTCATCAGGGTTTGATTCTGCCATGCATGTATCCAGTAGAAAACGTTGAACATATTTCGGTGGATGAGATGTGAGACATGGTGAAATGTATACCATGTATTAGTGGTATATGGACTATGAGCTATTTTTCTATTAAAAAAGTTTTGCTCTTTGGTCCAAACACTTTGTCTTTCTAATCAATGACACAGTACCAGTTGAGAAGTGGGGGCTTCGGGTGATATCTCTGATCATTAAAAGAAAGACTAGCCTAGGAGGTGGTCTGCTTGTAATACTGTTAACACTGAACTCTAACCATCTTAGGTAGAAACTGGTGATTGCTGGCCTTTTACTTACCAGGATGGTATGTCTGGGCACTCAGCATTGGTATGAGCCACGTTGCATAAAGAAGGAAGTTTATTTGGGAATATTTTAATAATAACTTTGTTTCCATGGTGTTTCATAGTATACAAAGCACTCGCCCAGACGTCATCTGTCTCAGACTTCATAGTAATCCTGTGAGGCCAACACCAAAGAAATTAGCCCCATTTGACAGAGGAAGAAAGTGAGTGTGTGTAACTTTCTAAGATGAAATGGTAAGTAGGAAGAGTCTGGTTAGAACCCAGGTCTCCTGATCGCAAGTCGTGTATGTGTGTGTAAGTGTGTTATGTGTGTATTTTACACTAAACTGTACTTGCAAGCATGATACTCCATTTTCAGAAGTTCTGGCAACCTTTCTGAATTAAAAAAAGCAAGATTGAGCTGTAAAATAAGGTTTGTACTGTGGGTTTTCCTTTTGGGCATGTATCGTTTTCATTCATTGGTTTCTGTTACCCTTTGAATTAATAAGAACATAAATGAAGCTGTCTGTGACAGAGACCTAAGCTAACAGAGATTTAAAGAAGATGGAAGATTTTTTCCTTTTTCACATAAGAGTCCAGGCTCCCAGACAGGTGTTTTTGGAGAAGCAGTCAAAAGCCCAGATTCCTTCTGTCCTCTTGGTCCCCACCCCTGGGATTTCTGCCCTCGAGGAATAGCCGATATCCATGCAATTCAAGATGGCTATTCCCAGGCCTGCTATCCGGGCATCTAGTTTTCTTTTTTTTTTTTTTTGTTGGGGGCAGCCATCTAGTTTTCATGCAACTATTTGGAAAGTGGGAAGGGGAAAGGATGTCCCAACCTTTAAAGTACAACATGGGGTGGCACTTGTCACTTCCACTCACATCTCACCAGCCAGAACTTAGTTATACGTCGACATGCAACTGCAAAGAAATTGGGAAATGGAATCCTCATTCTAGGTGGCAAGGAGCCCAGCTAAAATCTGGGGAGTCTCTTATGATAAAAAAAGGGGAGAATGAATATAGAAGGACGACTGTCTATTGCCGTTCTGCCCTTAGTCTTAAGAATAGTCTCTTTTAAAGACATTTAAGCATGAAGCACTTGAGTTCAGGAATTCTAAATGTATAATAGGGTAAGAAAAAAAATCCTAGTGCATTTTAGTTTGTGGCACATTGCACAATCCAAATAACTGCAGGAAAACTAGGTTCCTGTGATATGCCAGAAGTTCTGAATGGAAATTTAATTTACATTTTGCATTTATGAGAATATTGCATTATTGGCGTAATATGAAGTGACTGGGAAATGAATAACTTTGAGATAGTAAGCCTGTAGGGTCAAATTAACCTCATCTTAATATTCTTGCACATTTTTCCTTTCCAAAGTATAAAGTCACATTGCATTGACATTTTCGTCCCAGGATGAAAATTTAGTAGGAGAATGAAAAGTATTTTGTAGCTATGGGTTTAGCACAGACAAAATTAAGACTGTTTGAGGTTAGGGGTATATAGGCTGACAGATTGTGTGGGGGTGTTTTTACATATGTGGGTGTCAAGATGTTTGTGCTGAATTGTTTGCAGATTTGAGGGGAGGTGGTTTTGTGTGTGTGTGTGTTAATATAGACTCCACGGGTGGCTTCAATCATTGTGTTTTCTTCCTAATTCCTACTACAGAGCAACAGAAAGAGAGTGTAGAAGGATCTAGGTTACAGAGTTTTGAAGGAAGGTTTGAATAAGGACTAGTCATAGGATGCATGTTTGTTCAGTCGAATTCAAGAGTGTGTGGAATGTCTCCAGTATTCTAAGTCTTGGAAATACTAAGGTGAATAAACCCAGTCTCTGCCCTTGAAGAGATCAGTCTGTGAAGCTGCAGCATGTAAACAAATCCCTCAAGTAGTAAAATAAGACTCTTCTAAAAGAAGTTACAGGAGCAGAGAGGAAGGGGTGCCCACCTCTATCAGAGCTGGCATAGAATCACTTCCCTGAGAAGCCTCCTGAGAGGGGGTGGTGGTGTGTCATCAAGGCCCCGAAGGGCGTGGTCCTTACCTCCGCTCCAGGCCATTCTTGCAATTCTTCACATCCTCATCCTTCACCTCAGCTGTGACAACCCTCTGTTCCTCGTCTCTGGCCTTTTGCACCTCCTGTTCCTGCTCCCTGAAATGCCCACTGCCCTTGTTCCTGACATCCTTCAAGTTTCAGTGAGACATCTCTTTTCTGGGAAGCCTTCCCCGGTGGTTCTGCAGAGTCTTGGGGCTGACCTTTTCCACACATCCACACGCTGATCAGACACATCGGACCTTGTGTCATTTGTGTGCACTTGTAGGGCTTCCCCACCTGGGAACTCTTCTGACACAGAGACCCTTGCTGCTTTAATCTCCAGAATTTTCATTGCTTGCTGCATATTAAAATCAAGAATTAATATTGGTTAGATCCATGTTGTCACACTGAAGAGGCCAATGGTATTTTTCACCATCAGTGAGTTAGACCAGAAGTCTTGCTATTTGACTTTGCCTGCTCACCTGCAAACAGAGATGAGGTGTGTTGGAAACAATGCATATTAGGGTTTGTTCATCTGGAAGACAGTATGTTACTGTTGATTTCTGACTGATCACTGACCCATTCATTATCAGGTGTCATACTGAGTGCATATCGTGTGCCTGAGCTGGTGCTGGACGGTGGGTGATGACAAAGAGGCAAGTGAGAAAGCATCCAGCCCTGTACCCAGACACACATTGGATACTCAGTTGAATTTATTGAGTTGGAGGTTGCTGCTTTAAAAGCAATTTCCAGGTAATGTGGGTAGGGAAAAGTAGGGCAAACGATCAAGGCATAAAAAGATAAATATCTACAGGAAATAGCAAAAAGTGGCCAGAGAATGAAAACTCAGACAAAGCTATAGGTTTCTGAGGGGGAGAAATGCTTGAGCTGGGGTGATGTGTAGAAGACAGACACTTCCTGAGTAGAAGGCATCCCAGTAAGCAGGATGGGCTGGGGAGGAGGGCTGCTTGGGGATGTTGGAGAGTGAGGGGTTTGTGGAAAGAGTAGTGGATAGATGAGGGTAGAAAAGGAAGTCAGATGGTTTTGTGGACATTTCTTCTTAAATCCAGGCAGTGATATTTGAAGAGCATCTTGTTTTGGTTATCAGTTGTCAAAATAAGAAACTAATATTTTCCTTTTGTGTTAGTCTTTTCTTAAACTTCATACCTGGATAAAGTGTATATTTGGGATGCCTTATCTAGTGGGAAAAGTCAGTCTCTGGACAAAAAAAAAAACAACTGGGGTTAATCTTGGAAGGGAGTTAAGTTATATAGACAAATTGATGTTTTAAATCTTGACTCAAAATCTCTAGGGAATTGGATTCATATCTATTCAACTTGAATGGTAACTGGTCCAGGGGAGGGCCCATATCTCCATCATCTGTATGTAAATGATCAAATTTGGGCTTTTTGAGGATTGATAAAGTTACCTTTTTGTTTATTGATTTAAGGCAAATTACCTTATCAAATATTGATTTGCTTAGACCACTTCTCTACCATCTCTACCGTCTACATTAGGGAATAACAATTAATGATTGCATTAGCTTAATCAGAACAAATTCAAGATGCTGACACTAGTCTTTAGATAATTACCAAAGTCGGATTTAACATGGTTTTTGGATTATCCACTTTTACGGGTTTTCTATACCACTGGTTCCTCTCTTTTCATGTATACCACCTGTGTAGCAGAAAATTAATTCTGTACTCTTAATAGTAAGTGTTTTGAGCTTATATTATCCAATTTTTCATTAGGAAAAAAAGAAAATTACAGTTTTTCTAAGACAGTATGACTGCCATGTGTCTGGGATCTGGTCAGATGTGTTGTAGCCTCCCCTCCCAACACATTGGTACTGGACCTCCATATCTCTAATTTTGCCATGACTCCCAGATACACAATCCTCCCCACTGTCCTCAGGCTCCCCCAGATCCTCCCCAATATCAGGCCAGGTCTACTCTCCTTCAAAACGCTGTGCTCCACAGTACTCTTTTTCTTACTACTTCCCTCCATGCAAGAAGAATAAATTCCTGCCGATTTTCACTTGAAGTTTTACACCTGAGTTCCCAGCCTCTGAAGCATACTGGATCGTTGGTGGGGAGGGGTCCTGTTCTATGTTGGTTTGCTTCTGAAGGGTACACTCTTGTATTAGAGATACTGTTACTCTTAACAGTGGCTTGGTGATACTTTTCATGTCAGTTAAGCTTGGAACATGTTGTTTATGGCTAAAGTTACACTGTTTTCCTTGTTATTTTTAAAATTAAATTTTTTTAAGTGATTAAAAAATGAATAGCCATGGTTGTAGTAATAGACTGTTTCTGCATGTATCCTTTGCAATCATGCTATCTTTATATTTGAATGCAAAAATTGAAGATTGGCCATGAGTTTGAAATTCATAGGTCTTAATCAAATTCCTACCTAAATATCACATTGAATTGTGGGAACTTGATTTACAGAGTAATATCTTTATTGCTAAATGGAAGAAATGTCCTATGAATTAGCTTCAAATAATTCACATGGTGTAGTTATAGTGACATAGAAAGAGACGAATGTTTTAACAACTTTTCAAATCTAATTTCTATCTAGCTTTTAACTTTGTTGTAACTTTGGTAATCACTAAAATGTACTTCAATTTCCAAATTGGTATTAAACTTTCTTTGAATTTATCCTTAAAAAGCTGACAAAACTATTTTTTAAAATTAATATTGGGCAATAACAACCAAATTAAACCAGTGAGAATCAAAGCAAAATAAGAAAAAAATACAGAAAACATTAACCACGTTGCCAGGAAATAGTTTAGATCCCCACGAGTAAAATATGAGAAACGACTTGTTTTAAAGCTTGAGCACATATAATTTAAGGTATGAGTGTTGAAGTCTAAATTTTTAAATGAGTTTATAATCGTATGAGAATTATTCTCTTAAGAGTTGCAGGGGTTTGTTTTTGTTTTGTTGGGGGAACGGAATTAATTGTACCTCACTGAAAATATTAGAATACTATACACATTTTGATGAAATTTTAAAAAATCAATTTGACTTTGAGAATATTATGATATCCCTAGCCTTAGGGGAAAGTGAAAGTGGCTCAGTCATGTCTGACTCTTTGTGACCCCGTGGACTATGCAGTCCATGGAATTCTCCAGGCCAAAATACTGGAGTGGGTAGTCTTTCCCTTCTCCAGGGGATCTTCCCAGCCCAGGGATCAAACCCAGGTCTCCCGCATTGCAGGCAGATTCTTTACCAGCTGGGCCCCAAGGGATGCCCAAGAATACTGGAGCGGGTACCCTATCCCTTCTCCAGCAGATCTTCCTGTCCCAGGAATTAAACCAAGGTCTCCTGCATTGCAGGCGGATTCTTGACCAACTGCGCTATGGGAAACACACTGCAGTATCTAAAAATACTTATATTGGAGTCGCAGGTTGGACACTTGGAAAAATTCTAATTGCTGAGGGCTGTACTTGCTCCAGCATCTGTGATGGTTGCCAGTTTCATGACCAATTCACTCTTCCTTCAGCATTTCAAACAGATTCACCAAGAATCTAACAGTTCACCTCCAAAAGGAATGTTTTGGAAAAAGTGTGTTAGTTGCTCATTTGTGTCTGACCCTTTGTGACCCCACGGACTGTAGCCCACCAGGCTCCTCTGTCCGTGGAATTCTTCAGGCAAGAATATTTGGAGTGGGTCGCCATTCACTTTCCCAGGGGATCTTCTCCACCCAGAGACTGAACCCGAGTCTCTTATGTCTCCTGCATCGGCAGGTGATCCTTTACACCAGCACCACCTGGGAAGAAGTTAACATTTATTAAAATGGAATCTGTCCCCAAAGATTTGTTTCATCCTGTGTATTTCCTGGCTGTGTTGCACAAAGCTTGGTGGGTCTGAGGAGTGGTTCGGTGTGATGCTTGGGCTCTAGCGTAGGTCTCGTGGAGGAGCCCTTGTGCCCCTGCCTTGCACAGAGGTGACAGTAGTCTCTGTCCCATGGTCTTCCCTGGCCTCCTGCACATCTGTGAATTCCCTTTTGATATCGCCATCATCATCATAACCTTTTATCCATCTGGGACTTGGTAATTGACCAATCACTTCTATGTACTGGATTCCACTGAATCGTCATAATGACAAGGGAAGCAGGACAGATCTTGTAAAATATCTTTTCCACACAGTTAAGGACAGTAAGTCAGGATGAAGAAGTTAACTGACTCTACAGGCCATATTGCTGATATGTAGCAAAGCCAGAATTAGAAGAATCTGTTTTTGGATGCCTAGTCCATTTTTCTCCACCAAACCAGTGATTCAGGTTTCACTGGGACATCAAGGGATGCCTACCCTGATGGTCCTAGAGAGTCTTAGGGATGGTCTCCTCTGCACATCCACACACAGACGTTTATCAGACACATTGGGTTTGTATTATTTGTGTGTACACGTGGGGTTTCCCAACCCGGGACCTCCTTTAATGCTGAGACTTTTTCACTTTAATCTCCAACACTGTCATTGTTTGGTGCATCTTATTAATAGAATCAACAATTAAGGTTGGTTGCATCCAGATTGTCACACCGAAGAGGTTGATGGTATTTTCACCATCAGTGAGTTAGATCAGAAGTTTCATTATTTAACTTGACCTGCTCACACTTGAACAGAGATGAAGTGTTTTGGAGATGATGCATGTTAGGGTTTCTGAATCTGGAAAGCAGGGTAGTAACGTAGCTTTGGGGCTGGGCATTGGGAAGAGTTTAGAAAGGATGAGCCCTTACACTTGAATTAATGGTGGGAATTCCACATGGAAGATATATTTTAACCTGTACTGTCCAAAATAGGAATATATGTAAGCTATATATGTGATTTAAATTTTTCTAGTAATCACATTTTTAAGAAGTAAATAGAAATACTGGTAATAATTTTAATAATATACATTATCTAACCAAAACAAAAGTGTAAAATATTCTTTACATTGCTTCAGTTTTTAAATTTTAATTAAAATTAAGTTAAATTAAAAGTTCAGTTCTTTAGTTGCATTAGGCTCACTTTAAGTGCTCACAGCCATATGTGATTCGTAACTACTGCACTGGATACCACAGTTGTCAAGAGTTGTGGGATTAAGTCAAAAGCCTTTCTCACCCTCTCCGCATTCTGAAATAGGAGCTATACCTACTTAAGGACATAAAGTTTAAATTCTAGATTATAGATTTTTTTGTTTGTTTGTTTGAGGCTTGCAAGGAGCCTTTATTTATCTAGCGCAAAGTATACACTATCACAGTCTTCTCTGTTACTTTTACTAAAATAGTTCAAATCAATGTTTTTACCACACTATCAAAAAAGTTCTATTTCTTTTTCTCTCCCCAAATCAAAGTGGTTCAATAGAAGGTAGAAACGGGCACAGGAGTCCAGGGCTACCGGCACTGCCCGGAGCCGGGGAGGGGTCGGCCCGGGGTAGATTATAGATTTTTAAACAACTGTTTTAAGGTGGTGATCCAGGCAATGAAGGGGCTTCCCAGGTGGCACTAGAGGTAAAGAAGCCACCTGCCAATGCAGGAGACATGAGTTGCAGGTTCGATCCCTGGGTTGGGAAGATCCCCTGGAGGAGGGCATGGCAACCCACTCCAGTATTCTTGTCTGGAGAATCCCATGGACAGAGGAGCCTGATGGGCTTCAGTCCAAGAGGTTGCAAAAAGTCAGACACAACAGAAGCAGCTAAGGACACATGCACGCCAAGTGATGAGGAGTTAACATAGCCTAGGGCAGTTTTTATTTTACTAGTTGTTTCAAAAATTTAAAAAATAGAGTAAATGTTTGCATGCTCTGTAAAGTGACTAGTGCTTTTTGTAAATTCAGTAACTCGGGTCATAGCATCTATTTGGCCTTTTGGATGAGCAAGTGATTAATGAATGAAAAGAATCAACATATAGCATAAATAAAAGAGTATGTGTCTTATTTTATGTAGTCATTATAAATGCTTTTCAAATTATGGAAAATAAAGTCCTTGTCTCATTTTTCCATCAGTCACCTAAAGAAAGTATTTAAGATTCATTTGGAATCTAAGAGGATCTCTGAGACAATTTTCCAAAGCAGAGTTAAGAACTTGCAGTATTTTCTTGTAGCAGATACCGCCTGATAAGGAATTGCCAAGCTATGGAGTGATGTTTACTAGTTACTCTTTTTCCAATGTTAAGAAAGCATAGTGACATTTTCTCTCTCAATGTCTTTATTCCCCAGGTAGCTTAAATTCTCTAGTGCTGCTGAGTGTAATGTGAAAGCAATTGATAGGTCTTTGCTGGTTCCCTCTAGATGTACTTAGTAGCAATATAAACCCATTACAGAGTATTCTTCCTGCTTTCCATTTTGCTTTTCTATTTCCTGATCCGCAGAATTACAAATTCCTAATCCAAGTCCTAAGGGGACTAGGACCCTAACATGCCCAGACAACAGAAATCTAGTAGCTACATTTTTTTAAAAAAGAAAAGTAAATAAATGAAATTGGTTTTAACTGAAACCCGGGTACGTCAAGGTCCTAGTGTCCTCAGGAATTGGATTAGGAACTTGAAATTTTTCAGATCAGGAAATGAATGCAGAAAATTTGCATTAGCAATGTTTATTTTCAAGAGACTTTTAATGCAAGATTCTGACACCTGTTCATACTTCATGCTACAGTCTTTGTCTTAAAGGCAAATGTATAGTGCAATACATTTGACATATCACTTAGGCTCTCCCAAACTCGTCTTCAGTGAGAACCTTTACAAATGAATTCTGTAAAATGACGCATGTGGTTTCCCAGAGGAGATGTTGCTCAGGAGACCGATCCCAGGCGTGTGTTGAAGGTTACAGGAAGATTTTCAGGATACTCCTTTTTTTTAGGCTCAGGTGGATAGGGAAGAAGTGGGGAGTGATCTATGATGGTGAAGGAATACTTAATCCATTGTAGGGTTTCACACTGTGGTCCCTGACACAGAGGTATGGCTGGGTTTAAACAAGCCAGCAATCATTTTCTGCTCTTAAGTCAGGTCAGATCATAGAGACTGAGATCGCTTCGACTGTCCTGCTCCTCTGTGTGGTCTTGGGTCTTCGTTGCAAATCTGAAAGGATGCTTCATTCATGCAGTGTGTTCTGCCGGGTTGAGCCAGGCCCCGCTTTGGTACGGTTGGTATCACAACGAACCAAAGAGATGCCTGCGTGAAGCTTATACTCTCCTAGGGGAAGCAGACAGTACTGCACACAAACAATATGCAATCTCATTTCAAAGCGATTCAGTTCAGTCCAGTCGCTCAGTCGTGTCCAACTCTTTGCAGCCCCAGGGACCACAGCACACGAAGCCTCCCTGTCTATCGCCAACTCCTGGAGTTTACTCAAACTCATGTCCATTGAGTCGGTGATGCCATCCAACCTCTGTCATCCCCTTCTCCTCCCGCCTTCAATCCTTCCCAGCATCAGGGTCTTTTCAGATGAGTCAGTTCTTTGCATCAGGTGGCCAAAGTATTGGAGTTTCACCTTCAGCATCAGTCCTTCCAGTGAATATTCAGGACTGATTTCCTTTAGGATGGACTGGTTGGATCTCCTTGCTGTCCAAGGGACTCTCAAGAGTCTTCTCCCACACCACAATTCAAAAGCATCAATTCTTCAGCACTCAGTTTTCTTTACAGTCCAACTCTCACATCCATGCATGACCACTGGAAAAACCATAGCTTTGACTCGACAGACCTTTGTTGGCAGAGTAATGTCTCTGCTTTTTAATATGCTGTCTAGGTTGGTCATAACTTTTCTTCCAAGGAGCAAGCGTCTTTTAATTTCATGGCTGCAGTCACCATGTGCAGTGATTTTGGAGCCCTCCAAAATAAAGTCTGTTGCAACTGAGTGGTCCCAGCAGAAGACAGAATCTGCTGCTGCTCAACAGAGAATGCCCCAGGGTAGATCTCTCTGAAGTGGAGACAGTTGAGCATTGACCTGACGGCAGTGAGGGGGCAGGAGCATTCCGGGCAGAGCAGGGAGCAAGTGCCAAAGCCCCGAGGTGGGAGCAGCAGGTAGGCCTGAGTAATCGAGTTGGCCAGGGCGGATCATGGGCATTCTATACAACAGGACCTTACAAGCTTTTGACTTCTATCCCAAGAGCAGTAGGAAACCACTGGAACATTTACATTTTAATTTCTTCTTAACCTTTTTTGGGTCATGAACTTCCTTAGCAGTCTGGTGAAGCCTGTGGAACCCTCTGCAGAATAAATGTTTTTCAATGCATAAAGTAAAATCCCAGAGGGTGTTAAAGAAAATAATTATATGGAAATAGAAAGATTAAAAGTCTCCTGTAAGGGACATGCATGCTCCAGTTTATATTTTCAAAGGGTTCTTCTGGCTGCTGCAGGGAGAATAGACTGTAGGGACCAAGGCTGGAAGTACAGACACCAGTGAGCGTGGAGCTAAGATCTTCTCATTTACCCTGTAGGGCCGTGGCCTCACAGTTGTGCAACACTGTCATTTTGAATGCAGGAAGAAAATTTGATAACTTCTGTTTATATTTGTGTGTGGGGCAAGGGGGTTAGGTGCTCAGTCGTGTCCAGCTCCTTGTGACCCCATGGACTGTAACCTACCATGTTCCTCCATCCACGAATTCTCCAGGTGTTTCTAGAGTAGGTTGCCATTTCCTTCTCCAGGGAATCTTCCCAATCCAGGGATCGAACCTGCGTCTCCTTCATTACAGGCAGATTCTTTACTGCTGTGCCACCAGGGAAGCCCCTGTTTATATTTAAATGACCCTAATTCTTTTACATTTCTATATTGCGTGTATTTTTATAACGTGAGTTGGTGATGGACAGGGAAGCCTGGCGTGCTGCAGTTCATGGGGTCGCAAAGAGTCGGACACAACTGAGTGACTGAACTGAACTGACTGTGTTAGGACATTAGTACATTTATATAATTTGTGGATTAATCTACATGTATTGGAGGTGCATGTTCAGAAGGCAGTGGTGACAGTATTTTTTGATCAACCAAATGTGATGATCATGATGTAGGGAGAGTTACTCTGTAAAAAACTGAATAAAAGGCCATTCTGCTTTGGACCACATTGCATTTCAGAGGCCATTTTGTGGGAAAGCATGAATTCATGCCCTGCAGCATTAGTAAGCTTTAAATGTGAAATTGTATTCCCCATTCTATTTTTCCTGTCCCTCTGATTTCTGAACTCCCCCTGTTTCAGGCAATACTCCTTCATTTGGTTGAGTTCTTTCCTGGTTATTTTAAATTTTTTATGACCATCTGCAGAAATGGCAACTTGTGGGTTAATTAATCAGACATTGGAAAAAATAGCTTGACGAATCACTATAGCATAACTTGGCTAAACTGGCAGGGCAGAGGGGCTTGTCCTCAGTGTTGTTCTGTGTAGCACCTGCTGAAGCAGGAGACAGTGTTAGGTGACACAATTCAGAGCCAAGTCCAACTGCGTGTAATTTCTGTCTTTGCAGCTGCAACAGGGACACAGCCACTGGAAGGATGCTGTAAAATAGCTACTGGGGAGAGGGCGCTTGGTTTGTGCCAGGAATTAACAGAGCATCCACATTATTTTCTGGGAAATAACTAAATCCTTGACATTATTTGTCAGCATAAAACAGAACGAAACTAGTTTTAAAAAATTCAGCAAGGGAAAAAGCAAACACTTAGAAATTAAAAAAAAAAAAACAAACCCAAAGACATCCACTTTAATCTCCATTTTGTCCCTGTCCTTCCTGTGTCCTTCAGAGTGTGGTTGCCTATGATGGACGGGCCTGTTCGATTGTGGGATTGATTTTGGGGACTGGATGTCTCTGCTTGTTGCTGCAGAATGTCGTGGCATCTCCAGAGGCCTCGTTGTTGCTTTTGAGGTGTGTTAGGTCCCCAAGGTTCCAGGACCCTCCAATGTTACTTGTACGTGAAGGCCTTTGGGAGTAAGGGGCACTTGGAATTCTGAAGTCTTTGGTGCTTCAGTCTCCTTTTCTTGTTGTTGTGTTTGCCAGATTGCCCAGCAGTCACAGAGGCTCGCGGGTGATCAATAGCATTAGGTAAATGATGCCACCAGGCCTCTCTGGTACTCCTCTCTCCAACTGGGGTCTCTTAGTTCCCCTTTAAGATCCCACTCATTCAGAGCAGATCTAAAGGACATGGTCTTTCTGGTCCATTCTCCATCAGTATACTGAGGTAACACTTCAGACTTAAAAAGACTCTCCCATTTTTCAATATTTAGGTTGCCCAGAGTGATTCCAGGCTCAGCAGCTGGAGCCTGAGTCCTGGAAGTTTGTATTGACCACCACTTAGACCTGTCTCTTCAGCCGCCTCTGAGAATACAGGCGAATGGGGAGGGATGGGCATTCAGATTAACTAACCATTTGCCTTGCGCCAGGCTCCAGAAATGCCTGATACACAACGCCTTACATCAGCCTCACCATAGACACAGGAATCTCACCCCCATTTGACAGACGGGGACCCTGAGGCCTGGCGTCTGTAACGAACAGAATAAGATCCCAGCTGTGCTAACTCCGAAGCTGACCTGACCCCATCACGCTTCACCTTCTCTCTCTAAAATTGTGGCTGTAAGGATCCAGAAGGTGAACTTTTAACACCGCTTAGTGATTTTTTTTTTTTTTTTCTGGTTTCCAAAACTGAATGGGTTTCCTCCTGTGCCTCTGGCCCTCCTTCATGTCCTCTTGGTTCAGTTGAAAAGAGATACCTGTAATTCTCATTCCTCTTCTCCATGGGTCTTACAGAGCAGCAGCTCACTAGGGCACCGATTTAATGAAATAAAATTTTCAATCCTGTTTGGTTCCATTCTAGGTGATACAAATAAAGAATTGTGAACACTTTGTAGTTAGATTTAAAGGGAAGGAGAAAGGTGGAAAGAAGAAAGTGGGTCAAGTATAGTATCTGGGCAAGGTCTCCTAACTGCTGCCTAGTGAAGGTTGAGCTATTAAAAATGGAGAAATAGTGGGGCTGCCGTACAACTTTGGCACTTGTGTATCTGGAGATTTTGGGTTTGGCAGTTTATACCATTTACCAGTTAGGTTAATCATATCTATGCCAGGCATTGTTCTGATAAATATATAGTGCATGGGCACATTAATTTATCCTCTCCCTTTGAGGTACATACTACTATTATCTGTAAAAGAAGACAGAGGCACAGAGAGGTTTATCATCTTGCCCAAGGATAGATAGTTAAGGGCTGAACCAAAAGTTGAGCCTAGGAAAGTTGGCTTCAGAGAACTGTTGACCTCTATGCTAACCGGCTTGTCAGTGACAGGGTTCGGTAACTCATGATTTCCAAGATCATTTTTCTTCTTATTAGAACCAGCCCACCATACAGTTGGAAGGGTAAATATTTGTCATGTTTGGCGACAGACGTTGATGGGTTAAAAAAAAAAAAGGTCTTAGGAAAAGTCATGTACTTTCTCTCCCATATTCCTCCATCTGTATTTACTGAGCAAAAAGGTCACTTGAGCACAGAGCTGGATTTCATGCTTCTAAGCAGCTTCAACGTGGCTGAAACCTTGCTCTACAAATTGACTTTAAAAATATTTTGTAATAGTGTGTATCGGTCTCAAATATGAATGCGCTGGAGTCGTTAAGTGATGATCTTCTTAAATGGGACTTTTGTGACTATATTTTACATAAATACCAGGAATCGTTAAGTGATTTTTTTGTTTTTGTTTTACGCTCAAATTGTAGCCTTTCCTCATCACTGTCCATCCACTCACATTTACTGGAAGGAACTGAGGTTCTGGGAGCCCTGAGCTCTTTGCCTTGTCAGTCAGCTGCCTGGCTACACTTTGTGGTAGAAGGGAAGAGAGGGGAGAAGCCTAAAAAGGCTGAAATGGTAAATTACTCTAGGTTCTGGAGAAAAATAGAATTAGAAGCATTTGTGGTTCTGATGAAAACAGCACATTTCCTTTCTGCTTGGAGTGTGGGGGGTCAGAGTGCTCCAGAGGATAGAAAATAAATAAAAATTGATCCCTCTCCAGTCAAAGGAAATGCTTTGACTCTGGGAACTGAAATGACAGCTCTAGATTTGAAGATCTTGTGAAACCACTTTTGAAGGTTAAAAAAAAATAACAACAACAAAAGCACTAAGAGGCTTTAAAAAAAAAAATCTGACACACTATGTTAGGAAATTTAGCCTTTCAGGAATGATTTTATAGCCCTTTTCCAAGACTGAAGAGTAGGTAACAGACCCAGATCATTTTGTTCCTGTCACTGACCATGGTCATTCCATCTCTCCTTGCAGGTGAGAAGCCTTATAAGTGCTCATGGGAAGGGTGTGAGTGGCGTTTTGCACGAAGCGATGAGCTTACAAGGCACTACAGGAAACACACAGGTGCAAAGCCCTTTAAATGCAACCACTGCGACAGGTAAAGAAACTCAGCAGCTGGCGGGAGGGGAAGGGGAGATGGTGAAGTGGGTGGGACGGTGGGGTGGTCGTGTGCTCCTGGCTTCCTCACAAGCCTCTCTCGAAGAGACTCGGGCCTGGGGGTGCCTCTTACTTCTCCATGGAGAAAACCAGTGAGATAAGGGTGCCTCCTTGCATACAGTCAAGAGATGATACGGACTCTCGGGTCAGTTACATGAGTATTTCATGAACACCAGCACTGTGATGATCTCTAGATATCAGTGAGACCTAACTCCTGCCCTCAAGGGGATGATGTGACAGATCATTTTAGTATAATAAGAAAATTAATAGGCTAGAGAATGGTCACCGGTAGTTTCTGATCTTTTTATTAATATCAATCGATTTTTCTCAATGTGAGAAGTAGAAAGCCTGCATGAAGGAGGGGAAATTAGTTATAAGACTTTCCTTTGAAGCATTGTTAGAAGTGAATTTACTGAAGAGAGTTCCCATTCTTTTGGGGGGCCAGAGCCATCCTTTCTTCTTTGAAAGTAGGTACAAAGGTCAAGATGGTGAGGCTTTGAGAACTCATCCTATAATTCAATTTCAAACTTTCAGCATTTGAGAGTGGAAGAAAGAGCACATAGCAACAGACACTACACAAGTAATAGTATCTGACAGCCCTGGCATTATCAACCAATAAACCCCAAAATGGAGACTCTGCAGGCCAAGGTGAAGGCAGGATTAGGTTTAGACGTAATCAAATAATGGGCTTGCATCTGAGCGTGTTATCCTTCTAATCCTATTTCTGTGTTTAAAAGGAAGCTTAAGAAAATTAACCATCTTTTTAATGCAATATTAAAGGTCTCAGTTATGATGAGAAAAATGCTTCTAATACGATAAAAGCCCTGAAAGCCTCAGGGTTCCCCGGCTCAGCCCCTCGCTTGCAGGGTGGCAGGAGGGGTGTGCAGGATGTCCGCAGAGGCCTGGCTCTCTGGTGGAGGAAATGCGATCGCTTTTGCATCCTGCCTCCCCCAGCCCCCTCACCAGACCTTCCTCTGGTGCAGAGCAGGACAGGAGTGGCCACGTTTCATGGGTGGCCAGTTGCCTTGGTGCTCCTTTAAGATGCTTAGAAAGAAGCATTCACGTTGTTCCTCCCTTTTTTTTTTTTTCCTTTTTCCTGAAGAGCCTATTTTCCTCTTATCTTCATTCTTGAAGAACTAAATAAAGCCCCCATGCCTTCTGGAGCCCAAAGATAACCTCCCACCCCAAGGCTGAGGAAGTACACTCCATGAAGCTATTGTCTGTCTGTCCCTTAGACCTCTCTTCTGTTACCCCCAAATACAACCTGTTTGTCATTTCTGTCCCATTCACCTCAGAGTCCCCCTGAATTTATAGAAATCAGCTGCTATTCTCCTATAGATTATATTTCAGTGATGTTTCTCCTTATTTGAAACTTTCTCTTGATGCCTATATCTAACCCTGGTTACTAATTAAAGAAGCTATATAGGTGGTGACTCTTTGACCACAGTCCTTTGAGGAAGGGCATTATATCAGTGGGGATGAAGATATATCTATCCTTTGTGAGTTATCAGAGTGTGGTGGTAATAGGTACACATGAGTTGTCCTTCCCTGAAAGATGGTGAGGCTATTGCTTTGAAATATGGATATTGCTTTGAAATATGGATAGCCATAAGCCTTGGAAACAGGCGAAGAATTCTTACAGGGAAACTGCCAGACTCAGTATTCCTCTTAAGTCAACTGAGTTATTAAGCAGTATGCAACTGTCCATACTGGAGAAGGGGATGACAGAGAATGAGATGGTTGGATAGCATCACCAACTCAATGGACATGAACTTGAGCAAGCTGCAGGAGATAGTGAAGGACAGGGAAACCTGGCATGTTGCAGTCCATGGAGGCACAGAGAGTCAGACACAACTGAGCGACCGAACAACAATGTGTCTGTCCAGCACTTGACTTCTTAGGATTAAACCTGACTGATGTATATGGAGAAATAATTTCAAACTGACCGGGTATTTCAGTGTAGGAGATGTCAGGGATGGGTAGTTCAGTTAGTCTTTTGCTTGATTTTCCTCATCAAAATACACTCTGGCTTCTAGAGCTAGAAGTTTGCTGAGCAGATGGTACCAACTGTGACATGGTATTTGGGGCAGCTGGCAAGTAGCTCAAACTTCTGCAGCAGGAGAGTCGGTGCCTTTCACCAGTGTCAGAAGCCAGGGGGTGGAGCCTCGTTAGTGGCTCCTGACAGGCAGCACCTTGTACTTCAGCTTCAGGAACTGTGCTAAAAATAGAGCAGGTCTGGGAGGTGGCGTGGGGAGCTGGAGTGGTCCCAAAGTGATGGAAGAAAAGCCTGGCGTGACCGCGGACTTGGCATTCCCTAGAAGACTTTTACCTTCAAAAAAAGAGTACGTTTATAGCCCTTAGCAGAGCACTGGATCCTGTTGGTGCCTCAATATGTAGGAGCCTGAGAAATCTATCTCTTGCCTCATATAATTGAATAATCAGGCTACCCTATGGGCATGCTTGCTAAGTCACTTCAGTCGTGTCCGACCCTTTGCAATCCCACGGACTGTATAGCCCACCAGGCTCCTCTGTCCATGGGATTTTCCAGACAAGATTACTGGAGCAGATTGCCATTTCCTCCTCCAGGGATCTTCCTGAACCAGGGATCAAACCTGTATCTCTTAGAGGTCTCCTGCATTGAAAAGTGGGTTCTTTACCACTAGTGCCGCCTGGGAAGCCCTCAGACTATGCTACTTAGAGGCTGAACTAAGTAAGATTGGGGTTTCTTGACCTTAAAGCAGGTACTAAATCTAACTTACACTTTTATTTTGCCTATAGGGTAAATTAAAAAATACATGAGTTCTTGTTTGTTTTGCTAACATTTCAAATTGCTTAAAGTCACAAAAATCTCTGTTCCTGGCTTTGAAAAATTGGAAGATCAGGTAACAGTGGACTCACATTCCCAGGTGGCCATGATTTTCTGGAGCTGACTGGTCATCACTGCCTTTGGTAATGGTCCTGTGATTACTTATTTCTCTCTGTTCCCCCTCCCTCACCACGGTCTCCCCCATATGAAGGCAGAACATCAGTTGCCACGTAGCATGTCCAGATATCTCCTCTTAATGAAGAGCAACATTTCTTTATATTCAGAGGTAGAATCAGATGGTCTAAAAATGCTGTGTGTTTCTTACTCTTGACCCATTGCACCCATTTACTTTATCTGCCTGACCTTAAAGACATTCAATTTTGTGACTTCAGGTCTGGGGAGGAAGCAGTGAGGTGTTTATGCTATCTTACATCAAACTACGCAGTACAGCCCACTCAGTGATCAGCTGCTTAAAGGGATGATTGTTGTTTCTCAGCCCACAGAGCAAGAGGCTGCTGATGGTAGTAAGCAGGGCTATTTCCCCAAGTAGCCACATGCAGCTATAACCCAAGGAGCCTGCTCCCAGCGTAGTACCTCCAAGACCCTAGGAAGTTTAGAGGAGGCGTTTTGATCTTTGATCTCTTGGTCAGCCCACTTATAGGTGGTGAGAAACATCAGCCTGTATCTAGCCCTTTGGTGCCTGGTGCATTGCTGTTGGCCTAATGCCCATGTGACTTTAGGGGGCCTTTTTCATCAGCAAGAGAAATGACAATAAGGGTTTGACTAGTTCTCTGCAGTAAACAAATTTGAGTCACTAAGAACTTTCTTATTTAAGGTCATCTGACTGCTGTACAGTCCTAAATACCCTCTGGGGGTATATTACCCTTAGAATTACTCGATTCTGCATTTCTAGATGCAGAGTTTATCTATTACTTTTTACTTTACTGTTCCTATGTGGAACTCAGTAAGTATAATTTAATAAATATAAATTAATCATGACTAAGTATCCTACTGGTATATTGGATTTAAATAAGACCTCAACGGTGAGGGACCCAGTCTCATTCTAAATCCATGCACTTTCTAGAATTTTAACAAATAATGATGCTAGTTTGATTCAGGAGGGGTGCAACCATATTTTATACCATTTTAAAGAATTGGTTGGTTTTCCACTTTTTTTTTTCTGAAAGAATTTAAAGAGTAAAGATAAATGCTTGTACAGATTGCTAGGTACCCAGCACAGGTTAAGCAGTTGGTTAAAGGAGAATGGAAGTGTGGAACACATACATACTGAGTGGTTATTTCAAATGAAGTCCTATGTCAAGAATGCTGTTGTCCCATGTGACTTCCCTGGTGATCCAATGGTTAAGAATCCACCTGCCAATGCAGGAGACATGGGTTCAACCCCTGGTCTGGAAAGATTTCCACATGCCGTGAAGCAGCTCCTGAGCCCCATGAGACCTAATGCTCGTCTCTGCAAAAAGAGAAGCTACCACAGTAAGAAACCTGCATACCTCAACTGGAGAGTAGCTCCCATCTGCTGCAACTAGAGAAAGCCCACGTGCTGCAACAAAGGCCCAGCACAGCCAAAAATTAATTAATTAATTAAAAAAAATACTGCTGGTCCCGTATGTTCTCAGGGTGTGGAAAAGAAAAGAGAAAGGTTTTGTACTAGTAGCAAAGACTTCTGCTTTGCTCCTTACCATCTCGAATCCCCACACGCCTCTTTTGGACACAGGGTTCTTGGTACATGCTCTGTGGCTTTCTCGCAGGGCCTTGCTGCTCAGGCTTGACCAGATTAACTTCTGGATTCATTTTCTAGACAATGTTTCCAGTTGTCACAAGTTTAGTATCACCCTTATTTACCTTTACAGATTTATCATATTACGGTTCCTTGGGTTAGAAGTCAAACACAGATCTCCCTGGGGGTAAAATCAAGATGTGGGTTGCTCTCCATTCCCTTCCTGAGGCTCCCAATTCCTTGTCTTTTCCAGCTTTCAGCTTTGTCCATGTTCCTTGGCTCCTGACCTCATTTCTTCATCATCAGAGCTATCGAGTCCTTTTCACGCTTCCATCTCTCTGGTTTTCTCTTTTAATTCCCTTTTCCATTTTTAAAGACCCTTGCAGTGACATTGAGTCTACCCAGATAATCCAGAGGAAGCTTCCTATTTGAAAGTCAGCTGACCAGCAAGTTAATTCCACCCACAACCTTAATTCCCCTTTGCCTTTGAACCTAACATATTCACAAGTTCTGGGGATGAGGTGCAGGTGTTTGGGGAAGACCATCCATCAATTCTGCCTACTACCAATTCTTTAAACGGACCGTTCAGCTTGACCTTCTGCTCAGCCTGAGAACTGGGTATGGCTGAAAGCATGGGCTCTGGAGTCAAGGCTGTTGGGCTTCAGATTTTGGCTTTGCTTCTTTTTGATGAATATCTCATCTGGTAATGGGGCTAAGAATGGTACCTTCTTTATAGAGTTCTTGTAAGAATGTTAACTTTAGAAAGGAAATACCTACAAAAACAACTTCCCGACTTAGATCTTCTTTCTCAATGCTGTTGAGATGAAGGAAGAAGAGAAGGAAGAAAGGGGGAGGGGAAGGAGGAAGGGAAAGGAAGAGAAGAGGCAGTGGATAGAACTAAGTGTGCCCTCGGCCCAGGACAGTCAAATACTAAATTCCCTGCAGGCTGTACTACTTTTTCTTACACCGGTGACATCAAGTACTTGCTTTTAAAGAAAATTTATCACTGTTTTATAGTAAATCAAATCCCCTTTAGATGCTATGCTAAGGGATTATTCAAGTATCTTGCTTATACCAAATCAGAGCCCGAAATAAGCACTTATGGTTAGAATTACTGTTATTCAATATGTTACTGGATTAGATCACTTTCTACTCATTTTGATAATTTTTTTTTCATTTTACTTTGTTCTGTTTCACTTCATTTTCTTGAGATTCTATCCAGCATGTGTGTCTGAGAAATGAACACAAACATGTGTGGAGAGTGTTGGGGTCAGCAGATAGGGCCAGGAGTTTTCTCTTTCTTTGTTTTAAGAATGAACAAATACAGGGAAATTCTGCCCTGAACAGGAACCCTTGCTGACCTGAGCAGGACAGCTTGCTAATACACCAACTAGAGTTTTGAACTGGAAGGATGTCTCAGGCAGTGTCTCAGGGGACCTCGGAACTTTCTCCCAGGTAGGACGGAGACCAGTTTCTAGGGCTGGATCTGAGGGAGAACTCACACCCAGAGCTCAGAATGACTGCTGTCCGATGCACTGACCTCCCTGGGATTCCAGCCCAGGAACCTGAGACTGTATGTAGGCCTCAGAGATGCGGAAATGGCCACTCTATTAGTTATAAGTAGAGAACCCTGACTAAGTCTTGAGTTAGCTTTCAGGGGTTTTTATTAGCTCCTATAACTAAGAAGAACAGAATTCGATTTGTCTTCACGCTTGGCTGAGTCCAGGTGCTTAGATGTCGTCCTCAGGACTAGAAACTCTTTTCCTTCCTACCCCTTCACCCGTTTTTCTCTGTTGACTTCATTCTCAAATAGGCTCTTTCCCCCATGGCTACATGGACACCTGCAGCTCCTATCTCAGTGTCTATGCCCCAAAGAGCACGTCTCTCTTCCAATAGTTTTAGCAAATGTCCCAGAACTTGCTCTCGTTGACCTTTGTGGATCACTTGACTGTCCCTCAGCAGATCACCGTGGCCATCACTTCAGCCTTAGGAGGCGGGTTAGCCACATACAACTGAGAATGTGGGAGAGTTACTACCCAGGGCAAAATCAAGTGGGTGGTATTAAAAGAAAGGGGAAGGAGTGAAAACAGCCACTGCTTTAACTCTGAGGCCGCCCAAGGGATTCAGTGGTCGACCTTGGGTACCAGAAACTGTACAAAGAGTGGGTTTACACATCTGTCTGGGTTCTCACCCCATGACTGCCACACACTGGCTGTGTGACCCCAGCCTCAGGGGCCCTACCACATGCATGCCCACAAAAAGAGTGTGAAGATTTACCATGGAAGGTTGCTGAGGATGTTTTGTTGTTTCTGTTCAGTCTCTAAGTTGTGTTTGGCTCTTTGCGACCCCATAGACTGCAGCATGCCAGGCTTCCCAGTCCTTCACTCTCTCCCGGAGTTTGCGTAAACTTATGTCCATTGAGTCTAGGGTGGTACTGGAGAAACACCACGCACATGCCCGCATATGACACCATTATCAATAAACATGAGCTTTTCCTCCCTTTGAATGTGGAGTGCCTATACAGACCTGCAGATATCACAGGCAGCATTTCTGGGCCTCCATTGTAAAACTTAAGACTGAAATCTGGGTGTTGAAGCGCTAAAAGTGTCATCATTTGATAGTACAGGCTAATCGTTCTTTGTAGTGTATGAGCATGACACATATTGTTTCCAAAACACTTTTACATTTGTTTCTTCTTTAATAATGACAATCGCAATAATAATAGTTAATATTAATCAAGATTTTACCATGTGCCGGGCAATTTTCTAAGCAGTTTACATAGATCATCTTACTTAATCCTCACTACCCATCTGTGAAGTAAGTGCTCTCGTTTTCCCCATTTTATTGAGGAGGAATTAAGACACCAGGCTTCCCCGATGGCTCAGATGGTAATCTGCCTGCAATGCAGGAGATCTGGGTTGGATCCCTGCATCAGGAAGATCCCCTGGAGAAGGGAATGGCTACCTACTCCAGTGTTCTTCCATGGACAGAGGAGCCTGATGGGCTACAGTCTGTGGGGTCGCGAAGAGTCGGACAGAACTGAGTGACTAAGACTTAAGACCCTGAGAGGTTAAGGTGCTCAGTCACACAGCTGTTGGAGGAGGTGAACCCAAGCAGTTTGACTGCTGAGCTCACCTGCCCGATAAACCTTGTTTCTCAATATACACGCACTGCCTCTCTCTCTTTTAGGGCTGATCATTTGCTGAGGGGTGATGGAAGTTGAGTTCTTGATGCAGATCTCTCTAATATCCTTGTTTTTCTTATCTTCCCTAGGTGTTTTTCCAGGTCTGACCATCTTGCCCTCCATATGAAGAGACATATCTAAAAAACCTGAAGGCCAGAGTTGCCATGGCGTCGGCCGGCCGTTGTCTGAAGGAAATGCCATGAGGCGGGGGCTGGACTTCAGGCGGGGATCCGTTGCCTCGCAGAAGAAAGTTCTCACTTATTAAACCTCTGTGTACACAGACCACACACACACACAGACACACACACACACGCACTCACACATAGACACACACACACAGTCATGCACTCAGCTATATTTAAAATATATACGTCTATCTTTATGCCTTGCCCTAGCCAGATGGTAGAAGAAGAAGAAGAAAGAAACCAGGTGAACTCAGCAAGGCAGTCTGGCTGCTTACTTCAGCACTATTGGAATTATTTCCCGCTGTTGCCAATGGAAATCAAAGAAAATGGATGTGACGTCTCTACAGGTGGACGGCAGTAAGAGGGGCTTATTTAACTTGCTTCTCAGTGCAACTTGATAGGAGAATACAACGTCTTAAAGTTGCATATGTGTAGCACTAATGTTTCTTTTTCAATAGTTGGGGGAAAATGACCTAGCAAACCAAATTGCAGTTTGGTAGCCAAAATTAACTCTCGGTTTATTTGTCCTTTGTGTGTGAAAAGTCCTACTATTCCGTGCGTCCGACTTCCTCACAGAACTGTTGATCAGTTTTGGTTCTTAGTACTATTGAGATCTTTCCAGTCGATACCAACGGCCTTAGCGGCGGCAGACTCCGGAATAACACCTTACACCTTTCTGGCCTGCATTTCTCTAGACTTCACTCTCCAGGTCTCCAGGGAAGAGTGTTCTTTTCTTACTTTTTGACTCTTGCACACCATATGCACTAGGGATTCTGGAAACTTCTAGCATGACTGCAAAGTGGCCAAGAGAATAAAGTCCTTGATGATCAATCACAGTGTATCCCTTGAGCCTCACCTTATTGCCAGTGCTAGATTTTTTCTTTTTAATCTCTCTGTTTTTTGCTAACGAAAACTTGAAAAGCTTATTTGGAAGCTTAAATGTTTTATCTTTTCTCCATGGACTAAACCTCTCCAGGACTCTCTCTCTCGTCACCTGGATGTCCAGCTCTCGAAGCAGCCAATCAGATGGGACATCACACTCTTTTCATCCCCCTTGAGGCATCCTGACCTCAGCTCATAGTGATCAACCCCATGCTGTGTGTCACTGCTCCCCTAACAACCAGTTTCAGCATAGATGTCGCTAGTCTCAAAGGGCAGCTGCATATTGAACGTAACTCTGGGTTATGACCTGACAAAAAAGCCAAAAATATCCCTCTTTCCAGGAATGGGGAGAACGGAGGATGCCTCCCAAGTCTAGTGGCTTCAAAAACCATCACTCTCTCTTCCTGTCTCATACCCACTGAGTCATGTCACCCCACTTGTTAAAACACACAATTCAAAATGCTGTTGTGGGAATAAAGGGTGGACATTTAAGGAAAGGGTTGAGATATTTCTCTCATGGTCTATCTAAAAGGAGAGACATATTTCTGATTTTTAAATTTTTTTGGCTAGGCCCACCATGACGTGTGCCCTAGAGCACCTGGGATCAACAGAGGCCTCACTTTTACTCTGCAAGCTGACTCCGAGGGGGTTCCATGCCTCACTTTCCATCCCCCACACACATCCAATATCGGTCTCCATCATCTACCCGCGTTCTTAGCTAGCTGGCACTGGCCTCAACTCCAAAGACTGCCTTTAGGACCATTAAATGGCCTATGCAAGCAAGCGGGGTGGTTATTAGGGCAGATTGTATATTTTGTATATTCTGGGACCATCCCTTCAAGACACGTCTAAAAAAACAAAAATGGCATTTGGTCCGCCCATGGTTGCTGCTCCTTCATACCAGCTGGCTCCTCTCCTGCCCTCCTTTGACTGTTTGACTCATTGACTGTTAAAATGCTACCCCATACCTATTTGGGATGCAAAACTGAAGTCTTTGAAAGGAAATATAAGAAACACAGATTCATTTATGACAGCAAACTTCAAGATCCTTGGCATTTGGTTTCTCAGCTTTCTGCAAACTTTGATTTCACTGAAATGTTGAAACTACTCGTCTGAGGGCAGAGGAGCCTCCTTATCACAAATGCTGTAGCTGCCAATTGGACACTTGGGGCATTCTGAGGTCTGGCCCTTCAAGTTCTCTTTCTCTTTTTTCCTTTTTTTCAATTTAGACCAAAAACAAAAAAAAAAAAAAAAAGAAAGAAAAAACCACCCTAAACACACACACAAAATCTGCCCATTTGCCAGAGGCAATTATGTATATGTTAGTCAGAGGGTATTTAAAAAAATCAGTTTTATTCCAAAGATTTAAAACTAGACATGACTTAGAAACATTTCTGGAGCACTGCTTGCTGACAATCTCGTAGTTCTCGACTGCATTCGAGTGCGTTTGTAGCCAGTCCATCAGGGCGGACCATGGGATTATAATTGAATGTGTGGCTCATCCTTTCTGGATGAAGGATGTGTGAGGGACCTTGAACCTCAGCTGTATTAAACTGTAGCGCCTCCAGTCAGTGCACTAGATGAAACTTTAGACACCCCAGATTTTGTTGGTTCATTGATTTCCCTTTCTAGAGCAGCCTCCAGCATGACTGCACGCACAGTCCCAGTGATGGCATTAGCCATAGCTGCCACGATTTACAAATGTTCTCTCCCCCGCTGGAGCTGCTCTTGCCTCTCGAAATGCTATTATTAAGGGTTTATAATACTTAATTTAATTTTTGAACTGACCAATGCAAGGCTCTATTAAAAAGAAAGTTTAAAAAAATGCAAAAGAGTAATCATTGCTTGTTCGCTCCCCGTTGTCACCTGTGGTCTTGAAAAGATCTCATTTGAATGTGACAGAACAAAGGCCCTTGGGTCTTCATCAGTGTCTGAAATATTGGGCAATTCCTCTCTTTTATATCAGTGAATTCCTTTGTAATCTGCTCCTGACCTTTCTCCAAGCAGGGTGCACTGAACCTCGATGGTGGGGCTTGCTGGCTCCAGGCATTTGTTGACCGAGAATTGGCCTGAGAATTTGGTGGGTGCTAAGCGTATGGCTTTGAAACTGTTCTTCTGTAGCTCAATTGACACCTCTGAACGATAACCAGTCCTGTCTGTTGTGGGGTGGGGAGAGTGGTAGCCCCAGTCACTTGGGCATGTTATCAAGTATCCATCCTCTCTGAAATGGCAGAGATGGTTGGAAGGAGCCTGCTGGAGTGAACAGGCTTTCTGAGAAATAACCTGAAGCTAGTTTGCTTCCAAGAGGACAGGTTATTCAAAGCAGTGATTTAGTGGACAGTTGAAACACATTAAACCATTTTCTTGTTTAAATTGTTAACTCCCAGCATTCCAGGAGATCTCCAATTTGAAAGGAAAAACCTGTCATGGTGTTTCTTGTAGTTGTCCTCCGAAACACGCTTTATCCAGGGTTCAGAGTGTAATGTATAGAAAAAGAGTGTTTCGAAGCCATTGACAGTTTTCTTTATTTCAATTTGTGCTTCTTTCTCCTACCACATGACTGTAAGTCAAAGATGTGGAAACCTGAAATTATAATACTGCTCCTTGTTACTGGCCCTGCCCCACTGATGGTTCATTGGCCCAGCTTAATGCCTGGTGGTGATGAGTATTATGTCCAGAAAAAGAGATGTTTGGATTCTATGACAAAGCTGCGTTTTATAAATATATCGGAGACCCCCCCAAAATGAACTTCATGCTGACCATTCCCTTCTCCTCTCTGTGCTCTCCCTTGCAAAGCCCTTCAAGTATCCCCTGTCCACCCCATCTGCACCTCTTGTGCCCTCTTTACATCTTTGATTGCCTGACGATAACAGGGTAAAAAAGACAGCCAACCTCACGCATGATTAGTAGAACTGATTCCTGTGTTTTAAAAAAAATCTTCTTTGAATCTAGAAGCCAGAGAAGATTTTTTTTTTTTTTAAGGACTTCAGTTTGGGATAAGCTTCCAGATTAGCCATGTCTATTTGCATCAAAGGGGAAATAAATGGGACTTGCAGGGCTGCTCACCCAGTGCATTCAGGACATCTGCCTGTAGCCCCAACTCCTGAACTCTATGGCAAAGTCAAAAGACGTGAACTCAAATGGCAAGAACAACAGAACTTAGTGATTAATGTTACTGGTTCATAATGGTTTCCTGTATGGAAGTCACTTCATAAAATATAAAACACAGTGCAGAGTGAAAAATTGCTTCTCTTTTGCATGAGTTGGTTTTAGGAGAAGGAAGAAGGTTGGGAAAGGCTGAGATGCAACATATGTAACTACAAAAACCAGGTTCATTGTTTCTTTTTTGTAAAAAAAAAAATTCTTAGGAGGTCCAGCATTTCTGGCCACAGTTTTGCACCCAGATCTTTGCCAAAGTGAAAATTCATTAAGTAGAACCTGGTTGACATCTACCTGGGGACGCTTTCCCTGGCATCTTCCGGAAGTGGCCACTGCCAAGTGGGGGGTGGAGGCAGGAGGAGAGAATTTGCATTCCAGCTCTGGGTTGTGTTTCGGTAAACATGGTGATATTCATTGAAAACTGGAGGGGCTGTTCTGAGTGTACATCAATGCCTCTTTGATGGTCTACTTTCCTCAGTGAGGATCTTTGGGAATACTTGAGATGGAACAACGAAAATGTGTCAAAGGAAGCAAAAACTCCTTGTAAATGTGAGATCCCATGACTAACTGCCTGAGGCTTCAGGGTTTTCTCTTGCTTTTAACACTCGCTTAAATCTCCTCTGTTGGTTCCTAATGGATCCCGGTAAAGGGAAAAATAAAGCTGCAATTTAACTTTCTTACGTGCACCCTTCCAAGGTAGTACTGTATTCTTCAGGTGTTTTGCATTTACGTATAAGTGCTCGGGAAACAGGTATCAAAAATGGAGAGAGAAATCCCAGGCCGTCACTTCACAAATATCCCAAACGAGATACTCTTTTTCAAACAGGGCTCCCTCTCAGCAGTCACGAGGGGACGTTGATGCGTTCTTTGTTGGGGACTGTTTATACAAGTTTTTTTTCAACTGTGAGCTTTGGAATCGTAAACTGCTTTGACTCCAGCTTCTGTCTACTGCCATTAAAAAGGACCCCACATCAGAATAATGAGGGTGGTATGTGTGCACACAGCTAGACACGTGTGCACATGTACCTAATGTACCTTCGCAGAAGGAAAACAGTTAGGCTACTGACATTTACGAGGAGTAGCCACCAGTGCCTAATATCTTTTGGGGGGATGGATGCTTATAATTGCCAGTATATTGAAAACACACTGGGAGTTCCACATAGAGGGGAGGGGCTGAGGGTGGGGAGAGGGGACATTTTAACCCTAGGCCTTTGGACTCCAGGCAGAATGATTTCTGCAGATCTCGGTCCTGAAAGGCTTTGGGGCTCATTGGCTGGTCCTCAAGCTTTTTATTTTTGTTTTTCTCAGCATGCATTTTCGATCTGAACCCAGACTTAGTTGAATTTCTTTATCTTTCACTTCTGCTTCATTCCAGGGAGGAAAAATACACCTGTTATGGCCAAGATCTCCTTGATAACACAGAGGCAAAAATAAATGTTTAATGTTTTTGAAGCCTCCCCCTTCCTTTCCATAAATCTCCCCAAACTCCTTCTCTCTTGCACCCCCTCCCTCCTCCCACCACATGGCTTCCTAGCCACCACCGCTTTTCTTTCAAATCTCTCGTATCCTCTTAACAGTTGCTTGAAGAACTTTGTTTTTGCACTATACATTTTCTTTTTGCCAGATGTGTCTAACAAGTGTGTTTGGAGAGACCTACTCCCAGCCCCCACCCCTCCCCCACCTCCCTCGGTCACATGCTCTCAGGCCTTCTCTGGTATTTATAATATATCACAGAAGTACCCAGTCTTATAGCCCTCGGTTATGCCTTTTTTTGACATTTTATTTTTTTTAAGCTTTTTATATATATATATATAAATATATTACTTTGTCAAGTTTTTTTGCTGTACAAAAGTCTTAAGATTTAAAACTATTATTTGTATTATATGATGGTGGTATGTTAATGTTACAAAATTATTAATGAAGAAAAAATTTATTTTTGTTACTGGTCTGTTTCATAATTCTTTTTTAAATTGGTATATTGTAAGATATCTATGCAAAAAATGTTATGTGACGCATTTTTATTTAAGAATGTAATATGTGTAATAAACAGTAGAATGTGTTTGGCCTTGGAATGCCTTACTGTATTTCTCCTTAGCTTATTTCATTGGAGAGGGAAAAAAAAATCCTCAAAGAGACTAAAATGGGCCCTTATATGCCTCATGAGAGTTTTCTTTCTCAGAGAGAGAAAAGGAAGGCGAAAGATTGTATTAGGTCATGTTTCTTCGTTTTGGGAGGCTGTTCGGTGTGTATGTGTATACCCGCGTGTGTGTGTGTATTTTATGATTTCAGTGAGGTAGCTCAGAGCCCAAATAAGAAGGAACACTGAAGGCAGTTTATTTCTTCAAGGAGAGGAAGAGAGCAAATGGTTGGAAGTTATGAAAAGCAATATTTTAGAATGAAGTGGATTGTGGGATGTTATTTGTTTTGGGGGTTAGGAGCAACTTATTGAAAGCAGTTTATTTGGCGAGAGAAGGGGAAAGATTGTTATGGGATGGCATTAAATACAGCCATTGGACACGATATTGGAAATGATAACTTGAAGCAGTTGGTGGAGGAGGGAAGAAGAACAGAGGTGAGTGAGAAGAAATAATTGAGGTAAGGGGTCGGAGAGTCAATTTATAGGGGAAGATCAGTGACAAAGTGGGGACGAGATGGCTCACCAGAGATAGAACCATGTATGTGACCAGGAATAGTACAAGAAGGTAGGTGCAAACATAAGCAGCCTCAAACACTGAAGAGGAGGAACTGGAGAGCCTGGGAAAGATTCTCAGAACAGAAAACAATACTCACTAAAATTTTTCTTCCATACACTTCCAGGAAAGAACATCCACGTTAGCACGAAGGCAGAGAACCTAGTTGATGTTAGAATCCTGGGACCCCTCACAGAGCGAATCTCTGAAAAAGTGCTGTCATTAACTGGGAGCAGCAATGAAGTCCTCACTCATCACCTACCCAGGACACAGGGCTCTCAAGATTTCTTTTCACACTTTGGGTTTACAGAAACAATTACAATGGCGAATCACTTCTATCCCTCCTCAGATGAATCTGATGAGAGAATTTTCTATTTTCCCATTGAAGATCATGACTATAGTGACTGAACTTGCTGCGTGGGGCACAGGCATGTCTCTGAAGGCAGGAACACGGGTGTGAGGAGTGTTGCAGTGAGCTGGGAAGGGAAACAGTGATTGTGGCCTCACTCTAATAAAACTGAAGGGAAAAGAACAGTAGATGCTTCAGGGGTCAGGAAAATGATTGTGACAGTTGTAAACATCTGCGCTCACATCTTTCAAGTACGCAGGTGAGCTGGGCAACAAGGCAACCGGACAACTCAAAGCCTTCTGACGAAAAAACTACAGGCTCCAGTGGGAAAAAAAACACTGGCCCCAGAGTCCATGGCCCTATCTCCTGGTCCTTGGTCATTTAGTAGATCCATGATTTGTGAAGTCATTCAACCATCTCATACCCAAAGTCATTGGCTTAGAAATCAGTTTGTTCAAGGAAGGATAGGATAACATTGCTGTATTACCTAGAACAAGGCTTATTTTTCTGTAAGAATGAGCCTGACATATCAAAGCATATCAAATTGAACATTTCAAGTGGGGGACAACATACAGTGTGCTGAGATAATAAGAGGGGAAGCTGGTAAGTCTAATCTTTTTGCCATAAGGAAAGGAGATCGTTTACATAATTGAATATTCTAGGTTCAGTTCCGTTACTCAGTCGTGTCTGACTCTTTGTGACCCCATGGAATGCAGCACACCAGGCCTACCTGTCCCGCACCAACTCCCAGAGTTTGCTCAAACTCATGTCCATTGAGTCAGTGATGCTGTTCAACTGTCTTATCCTCTGTCGTCCCCTTCTCCTCCCGCCTTCAATCTTTCCCAGCATCAGGGTCTTTTCAAATGAGTCAGTTCTTCTCATTAGGTGGCCAAAGTATTGGAGTTTCAGCTTCAGCATCAGTCCTTCCAATGAATGTTCAAGACTGGTTTCCTTTAGGATGGACTGGTTTGATCTCCTTGCTGTCTAAGGGACTCTCAAGAGTCTTCTCTAACACTACAGTTCAAAAGCGTCAATCATTCAGTGTTCAGCTTTCTTTAGAGTCCAACTCTCATATGCATACATGACTACTGGAAAAAGCATAGCTTTGACTAGACAGACCTTTGTTGGCAAAGTAATGTCTCTGCTTTTTAATATGCTATCTAAGTTGGTCATACTTTTCTTCCAAGGAGCAAGTGTCTTTAATTTCATGGCTGCAATCACCATCTGCAGTGATTTTGAAGCCCTCCTCCATAATAATTCCATTGTTTCCCTATTTGCCATGAAGTGATGAGACCAGATGCCATGATCTTAGTTTTCTGAATGTTGGACTTTAAGCCACCTTTTTCACTCTCTTCTTTCACTTTCATCAAGAGGCTCTTGAGTTCTTCGCTTTCTGTCATAAGGGTGGTGTCATCTGCATATATGAGGTTATTGATATTTCTCCCAGCAAACTTGATTCCAGTTTGTGCTTCATCCAGGCCAGTGTTTCTCATGATGTGCTCTGCATATAAGTTAAATAAGCAGGGTGACACTATACAGCCTTGATGTACTCCTTTCCCTATTTGGAACCAATCTGTTTTTCTATGTGCAGTTCTAATTGTTGCTTCCTGACCTGCATACAAATTTCTCAAGAGGCAGGTCAGGTGATCTGGTATTCCCATCTCTTTAAGAATTTTCCACAGTTTGTCGTGATCCACACAGTCAAAGGCTTTGGCATCATCAATAATGCAGAAGTAGATGTGTTTCTGGAACTCTCTTGCTTTTTCAATGATCCAACAGATGTTGACAATTTGATCTCTGGTTCCTCTGCCTTTTCTAAATCCAGCTTGAACATCTGGAATTTCACGGTTCACATACTGTTGAAGCCTGCCTTGGAGAATTTTGAGCATTACTTTGCTAGCATGTGAGATGAGTGAAATTGTGCAGTAGTTTGAACATTCTTTGGCATTGCCTTTCTTTGGGATTGGGCTTCCCTGGTGGCTCAGAGGTTAAAGTGTCTGCCTGCAATGCAGGAGACCTGGGTTCGATCCCTGGGTCGGGAAGATCCACTGGAGAAGGAAATGGCAACCCATTCCAGTATTCTTGACTGGAGAATCCCATGGATGGAGGAGCCTGGCAGGCTACAATCCATGGGTCACAAGAGTCAGACATGACTTAGCGACTAAACCACCACCAACAGTATTATGAGTCTTTCTGAGTCTGAATATTCTAGATGACTGAATTTTCCATATTTAGAGATATAACTTTTGTTTAAAATATGTCTAAAAATACATTACCCACTTCACAACACTTCAAGCATCTGTTTTGGTCATATAACATAAATTCAGGTATGACTACAGATGGTCAGGTTGTCTGACCCAACACTAAATGACTCCAGTCTTAACAATGAGTGATTCTACTTCTTCTGTTACATCCTCCCTATTTGTAAATTACAAGTTCTTTGTGTTTCCCTCTAGCAATGTTTATCTTCTCCTCAATGCACAGATCAAGAAAGCAAGCTTGGTAACTTAGTAAGTGCAAAAAATAACTATAATTCTAGTTTCACAGGCAACAGTCACAAAGTGTACCCTGGGCAACCTGGGGAGTAAAGCGAATAGGTTTTGTGACGGCTCTAATCTGAGGCTACATATTTGATTGGAAATTCTGTGCTAATAGAAAGGAACCTTGTAAAAAGCAAAGCTCAGTGGAACGGATAAATAATTTTGTATAGTTGGCTCATCTTCAACTTAGGATTATAGGTTTAGAAGAGAAAATGTTTAAAACTTTTAATTGAAAGAGAATTTTGAGGTGACTGGTGAATGATGATGGTTTTGGGGGTTACTCATTGTGAACCAATTGGTGATTCCTTCTTCAGCATTAAACTTTTTATCCCTGCTGTTCAAAACTATCGATATTGACTCACTTGAATGTAACCTATCGTTTTCTTAAAAATTCAGCTTAACCATCATATGGTTAAATACCACCCAACTATACTTAAAAATACTGAAACAACAAAGAGCTACAAGAGGTAGTGGAGAACAAGATTTATATTTGATCAGAACTTTCCCTTCTCATACACTGCATATGAGCCACGCAATAAGACTGCATGATAACGGCATAGGTATCATTCACTACCATGGCCCTTTGCCTTCACAGATAGAGACACTGGGACTCAATAGATAGAGGGCATGTGACTTTGATAGAAGGCCCACAGATAAAGGGCATGTGACTTTGTGAAGGTCCAGGGGACAGCGTTGGCACATAGGTCTTCTCACTCTGGATTTTCCTCTACCCCTTACTCTTCTTTGGTGACCCAGGAACCAAATTGCTGCTTCTGCATGTCTAGCCATGTCATCCTCATTGACAACAATGACTTAATTTCCCAATTTCCTTCCCTTTAGTCACAGACAGTGACCTATGCTGCTGCTGCTGCTAAGTCGCTTCAGTCGTGTCTGACTCTGTGTGACCCCATAGATGGCAGCCCACCAAGCTCCCCGTCCCTGGGGTTCTCCAGGCAAGAACACTGGAGTGGGTTGCCATTTCCTTCTCCTATGCTTGAAAGTGAAAAGTGAAAGTGAATTCACTCAGTCATGTCTAAATCATCACTTGCTAGAATTGGAACAGATCTTGGTGATCTCTTTTAATGCCACCATTGTATTTGAGTATACTGGTGCTCCTAGAGGAGGAAATGGCAACCCACTCCAGTGTTCTTGCCTGGAGAATCCTATGAACAGAGAAGCCTGGAAGGCTGCAGTCCATGGGGTTGCAAAGAGCAACTTGGCAGGCATGCATGCACGTACTGGTGCTCAGAGAGGTTTTTTACCCTCCCAGTGTCATCCAGCACACCCTTTGCAGAACAGGGGGCAACCCAGGGTTGTTGATATGCAGTAATGATCAACTAGCCTTGGCCATGCTTCTTAAACTTTCGTCGCTTGAATACAGCCTTTGAGATTCTTGTGATAACCTTGCACAAATACTTCCTTAATATTTTTCTTCAAGTCAACCCCATTTTTAAAATCTTAAACATCTATTTTAGCTTTGTCCTAAGCAAAAATTTCCTTTGTCTAAGTAAAAACACTGATTTGACTGTTTCCCCTTTAAATATAATTGACAATAAATGTATAACTCAAAAATAAAAAATTCACATAATTGTGTTATAATTGTAAGACTCAATTACTACTGGCGGTATTGGAGAGGCATCATTCTGTGCCATTCTCTAAAATCTATTCTGTGCCATTTCTCTTTAGCTAATTATTTAGTCCATATGATGCTCCTTGGAGCACATTTCAAATTGAATCTAAGACTAAGTGCATGTGAAAATTTAATAAAGACTGATTTGATGACTGGGAAGTTACTTAAGGACCCAGAGGTCTCTTAGGAGGAAGAAGATAATGTAGCCGTGAGTGGAGTGAGAGTGTATTCTCTGCCTTGCTTTCCCATCCTTGGAACACCATCTTCCCTCATTGAAAGGCGCTTTCAGTGGACGGGCTCATGGCCAGGTCATGCCATTATTCTGGGAATGGAGCCCTGAACATCATGTGTTGACCGCATCAAGGAAATCACCCTTTCCTTGTGTCCCCCAATGTCAACAATCAATGCCTAGAAACAAATGCATGCTATGAAATATGGCATCAAAGATGCGTTTAACTCCACGGCATGTTTCCTGGGATTCCCTGCCCACCACATGTATAGGCACATATACACATGATTCAGCCCCCAAAATATTCTTCCAAGTGGCTTTTGGGAGCCTGGTATTCTACTATTGAAATCTTTTTATTTGCCTAAACACTTCTTTATTTTAAAATTTCAGCCAGTCAGGAAGAGGTAACTCTATCCATGATCTGTACTTTAACGTGAATAAGTGCATTCTGTCATTTCACAAGAAAAGACTTCAAGTGCAAAGAAGATGAGCGACATGGGGACCATGGATAGGAGAGTAGGTGGCTAACCTCAGGACTCAAGAGTGGGGAGGGGGGAAGCAGTCAGTCAGGCAGTTCTCTGTCCATCACTGCAGAGCTACAGGGTAGGCAAATGACTTCACAAAGAGAAGGAAGCAATTATTTTGTTGCCAGCAAAGTCTCCTATGTGATCAAAAGGAGAGTTTACAGGAAATTGGGTCTGCAGAACTAAACATAGGAAACAGCTACCAGCAAATTTGTGGCCTCTCGTTAAACACAACAGCAATGAGAAATTCCTGGTTGCTGGGCTTGATTCTGTTCCTTGAAGCAACTACTTCTGGAGGCCTGGTCTTGTAAGCAGAAAGTCAAGGTCCCTTCATGAAGAAGGAAATGTACTTGAGTCTCTGTGAAAACAGTTTTTAAAAAATCGTCATTAACAGACACTAAGAGACAAAGCAATAATATATTTTCTGCATTTCTACACCATACTATGTTCTTAAGGTTAAGCTTGCAGACTGTTCTGAGACGTACATGGTGATGGGATTACCTTTCAAAGAGCCCAGGCTGTAAGAAATAAGCACCTAATCATACATGCTCTGGTGAGCTCATAGAAACAAAGAAAGATTTGCCACTGGAAATCTTAAATGAGTTGACTCAGTGTCACATCCATACAAAGTCATTTTCTATTCCTGCTTAGAAATATCTAATCACACTCTATTTCTCATGTTAATATGACTATATTAATGAATGGCCAAAATTTGAATATTGTCTTTGGTTCATGGAACTTTTAATATCTTTCTGTCTCCAATCTTTATGTTTTTCTTTTCATTTTTGTTCCTATTTATTCTTTTTTCCTCTTTTCTTTCTCCCTCCTCTCTGCCTCCTAGTATCTGGTATTAGAAAGTAGCTCCCAAGCCCATATTGGACTTCTCTCCGGTGCTGTCCCAAACGCCTGGCCCATCGTCCCATAAGTTCCTCTTTCCTCCTCCCCTTCTCCTACATACCTTTGTACTGTTACTATATCCCAGTTGGATGGGGTCCATTTTCAGCATAATTTAAGATGGCGCTACTAACAGAATGGTTGTGGTTGTTTTCCTGGTTTCCTTGGTACAGTTAGAAACAGAAAACTGTAGGATGACATGGAAGCTTCCAGAACATCCTCATTTGTTAAACACTGTGATCTGCCAGGCAGTGGGTCAGTGACTGGTATGTGTGTATTGTGTAAGATCTGTCAGCCATATACACACCCACTTGAATGTTTCTAAGACACATGTGCAATAATAAAATAATAATAAAATACCTACTTGACGAATCTTAGACAGTCAGGATTGTAGAATACCAAATATAAATTTTTCCCATTTTGATTATGCAATATAATTATCCCTCCCCCACCCCTAATAGAAGTGTTAATCGCTCAGTCATGACCCCATGGACTGTAGCCTGCTAGGCTCCGCTGTCCATGGGATTCTTCAGGTAAGAATACTGGCATGGATAACCATTCCCTTCTCCAGGGAAATCTTCCTGACCGAGGGCCCCACAGTAGAAATTGACTCTTAAATGTACACAGAAGCTGTGTGTGGTGTTACTCAGGGTGCAAACCAATGACCACCTACATCAGAATGACCAAGTGTGCTTCTTAAAAAGACACTTTTCTGAATCTCTTCCCAAACTTGAATCACATTCTTTGGGGGTAAGCCTGGACGTCTGCGGTTAGAGAGGTTTTCTTAAGGTCATTTTCAGAGCATCTCAGAGTCTGAGAAACATACGAAGCAAAGCCGCATTTAAAAGTAGATGATTTGCCATTATGTTCTTAGTTTTGATTTTTAAAAATATGGATTTTCATAGGTACCTATGACTCTGATTTGCTTAGAGTGTGGTATGTTTGTTCATCACACTGCATATGTTTGAGGTCTGTCACAGTAAGGACAGCCTGTCTGTCATCAGTTACACTGGGCGACTTCCAAGGAGGTAGCAGATCAGATTAAGTCCCAGGAACCCTCTCCTGAAAATGTGTTGAGATGGAGGTCTTTGGTAATTCTTTGGGAAAGTGCATTTTGATTTTGCTGGTTTTGATTCAATTCTCTCATTTGGCCTTGGCAGCTCATGCCCCGTGTTGAGACAGTCCCTGGCAGAGTTCCTAACTGGGGCATAGGAACACCAGCCTGTTATTAGGACCTAACAACTTACCCACTTTGGGCTTAAGGCCTCAGTCTGGGCCCTGTCCGTGGCTTTCAAGACACCAACAACACCCTCTCTGAGTCAAGCCTTATTTGTTTCTTAAACCGTTGCAGCCTTTACACCATTGAAGTTAATCCATAGAGTAGAAGCCTCCTGGGACTAAGGGCTTGGAGGAGCCTGTAGGAATCCACTGTCTGTCAGCAAAGCCCCATGAGCTAAGCCCAGTTTCCCATCCAGATTTTATCAACTAAACTAGTGGAAGGAATCCATGTCACAGTTGGAGAATATGGGCTTTTCTATATTCTGAGAAAGTTGTTCTAAAAATAGACCCGTGGAAGACCTAGCAGGGAAAAATAGGAGCAAAGAAGGCATTTTAAAAAATGATTGTGAAATCTCTTCCTGAAAATGTACAGATACAGATTCCTGTTTATCTTCTTCCTCTGACCCGCAGCACCCCACCGATGGGGGGGGGGGAGTGGGGGGTAACTCAGGGAACAGGAAGGGGGAAGGGAATCGCCATAAATCTGAGCTGATTTGGAAAGGGAAGGATGAAGCAGATACTCAGCAATCAATAAAGCAATGACTTGTTTTGCGGTAAATGTTTACGGCTCTGTTGCTGGAATGAAATCCTGCTGCATCAGAACATGGACCATTAGAGGTGAAATGAGTTCACCTAATGCCCGCGGTGTGTAATTGGTATGCATCCCTCCTCCACAAACAGCAGCCCAACGTCCCTGGCTTCCAGCTAGAGAGAAGGTTTTAGATGATTCTTGACATCTTCTTTACCCTTGTATTACTTCAGGATTCCACAGAAAGAGGAAAATGACCAATGTCTCTTTCCTTAGCCCTTGCTTGCAGGACGGGATGTACAAATGGCACTTAACACTTCCTTCCACTCCTGAAAGTGAGGAAATACAAACAATGAGAACAGGAGGTGGTTTGTTCCTCCACTGCCTACACGCAAGGAGTGAGGCCTTGCTCAGCCTAGAGGGGAGAAGAAGCCACGCTTGTGTTTCCTTATCATGCAGAGGGAAGGGTGTGAAAAATGCTTTGATGGAAAGCGGAGTGCACTAATTGATTGTTAATGACTACGCAGCCCTAAATGTCTGGAATTTGGTTTAGATTCAATGTAATTTGACATTTGCCAACCATTATTAAGTCCCTTTGATGGTCTCCCTGCAGCAGTGAGGAGCAGCTGACTGGCTCTTGGGGCTGGAAAACGAGCCTGGCTGGGCACCGAGTCAGCGGGGTATCTGGAAGGCGGCCACCGTCACCCAGCTCCGCTCAGCCTCGCCAGCCGTTCACGGTGCTGGCGTTCCCGGTGCCCTGTCTTCCCCGCCCCTGTCCTGTCTCCGCAAGCTCTCTTCCCTCCCGCTTCCCCTCGTTCTCCAGGTCCTATTCCCTTTCCAGCTCCAGCTCACCTGCCCCTTTAAAAGCAAACAGTCTTCTATTCTCTTGCTTTCTCTTAACTCAAAAGCCAGCCGCTCTCTGGAAACCACAAAAACAGTAGAATTGTATCAACATTAAAAGATGAATAAAATTTTGTAGGAGGATTACATGAAAACCCACTGTGGGAAGAATAGTCCCTGAGAGAGCGGGAGAGTCCTAGCCTCCTTCAGATTTCATTTCTGTTTTCCTTTGCCTGTTTGCTCTGTCCTTCCTTCCTCAAACAAGCTTCTTTGCTTCCTCATCCATTGTATACTGTCCAACGTCCCGTTCACCTGAGCCACCGCCAAATATTAATAAAATTCTGTAGTTCCAGCCTCGGCAGAACCTATCCCCTGGCTTCCCACAGGAACTGACAATGGTCTCAGGGTCCTAATTCTAATTTCCCATGAGAAAGAATTTAATTGGCCAGGCTCGGATCTAGGGCTCATCACTAATGGCATCAGTTGCTGCTGGGGTGGAGTGGGGAACAGAGGCAAGGCATGTAGTGTTCACTTTTCCAGAGCTGAGAGTGGGGAGGTAGACAAGATGGCAGACCCGGTGCAATGTCCAAGAGCCAACCTCTTCATTTTGGGATCAACTATCTCAGAGTATCCAACACGACCTTGCAAACAATTCTGTTTTCTGTGTCATAATTTTATTATACTCCGACACTTGCACTGACCCACTTACTTTACCAGAACCAATCCTTCCCCACCTATACTTCTGCCAGATCTCCTTTCAAAAGATTTAAAAGGCAAAGGGAGGGGGGAATCAGAAGATCCTTCAAGACAGATCCATGAGAATTAAGAGAAGAGTTGCAGCAATGAGAGGGGAAAATCCATAATTCCATGACAGCAAAGACAAAGATGGATTTCCGTTTCAATTTATCTCTGAAGCAGCGTGAAAGGGGTCCAGGCAGAAAGTCAGGAAACATTTTCCTGGTTCTAACTATGCCTCTGATGAGCTGTGTGGCCTGAGGCAAATCACTTAAACTTTCTGGGCCTCACTTTTCTTTTCTTGAAAAATAAAAAAGAATAAATTAGATGAATTTTTAAGTCATTCCCTCTTCTTCAGTTCTGGGATAATATAACTTCAAGAAATATTTGATAGAGAAATTATAGGACAGCCAAAGAATTTGATTGGTTCCAAGAAGGTATTCATCTTTCCATTCATTCTTTTAATTCACTAGGCAAAAATTAGTTTTTCATGTTTTAATTCATTTAATTAGGGCCTTCCATGGTGGCTCAGATGGTAAAAGACCTGCCTGAAATGCAGGAGACCTGGGTTCAATCCCTGGGTCAGGAAGATCCCCTGGAGAAGGAAATGGCAACCCACTCCAGTATTCTTGCCTGGAGAATCCCATGGACAGAGGAGCCTGGAATTTTTTAATGCTAGCTCATCTCTGGGCTAGGCTGTAGATGTGCAAATGGAAATATGCAAATATGATCCCTACACTCACCAAAGGCACAATTTAGCACATTAAGGAAAGTCTTTATCATCTGCATCACAATATTTCTGAGATAAACCTTCTTTTATGTAAATACAATGCTGTTTTCTCCTGTAGCACTCTTCATACATTGATGATGTATGGCTTCTTTTTCTTTGTCTAACTGGGCTAGAAGCCTTCCCTCTCTCAGTGAGACACTTTGAAACCCTAACACTCAGCTGCGAAGGAAAAACATGGCCATGACCAGATAGGGAAATTTCCCTGCTTTTCCATTTTCTTCAGTATCAGGTCTTTCTAAGCAGACTTTCTCTTTAGGTTTGGAATTTCCAAAAACAGCGGAAGCCTTTATGTTGAAGGATAAATATAAAAGCATTGTGGAACACCAGCAGACAGTAATTACGAATTATCCCCCATGTGGACTGTCTTGGTCTCTCTGAGCCACTTGAAGATCATTTCAAGAATTACACAGATGAATCCATGGCAATGATGGGAGTGGGGCCTGGTGAATGTTGCCTACTCACTAGGTGCTGGAGGCATTATTGGTACTAACAGAAAGCTGACATATTTCAGGACAGAATTTCTTAGTGTGTGTTGCTCAGTCATGTCCAACTCTTTGCAACCTCATGGACTATAGCCCACCAGGCTTTTCTGTCCATGGAATTTTCCAGGTAAGAATACTGGGGTGGGTTGCCATTCCCTTCTCTAGGGGATCTCCCCCACCCAGGAATGGAACCCAGGTCTCCTGCATTGCAGAGGGACTCTTTACCTCTGAGCCACCAGGGAAGCCCATGGAATCTAACTCTAGCACTTGAGAAAGTGGATCCACTGCTCACATTTACCCCAAGACTTGGATCAGGGGCCTCTGCTTTGGGCTCAGGGAAGGAGCCTCTCTCATCCCTCCTCTCCTGCAGCCACCCCAAATGTGTGCCCCTACTCCTCGGCCAGCCCGGATTCCCCATCCCTGGGGGGACCAGTGTTTCCCAGGCTCAATCCCGCTCTTCATCCCCACAAAGCGAATCAATGTGTTCTCAGAAAACACAACCCCGGTGGAAATGTTTGCCATTTTCTTGGCTAAGTGTTATTTTTTCCATACTAGAGGTCTGATTTCCTGCCATTCTTGGAGAGTACCGGGAGGAAGAAGGGTCAGGAAGCTGAGCCCAGAGGGGAGCAGTGATTAAGCGCCCACTCATTTCCATCCTTTTCCTTCACAACTGCGGGAAAGGACTCTGCGGTGTTTCTGCATTGGTTATTTTTGTCCAGAAAAGGACAGTGTCTTTGTTAAGAGATCCTAGATGAGATGCACAGCAGACTCAGCATTTTCCCTTTGGTTCTGTCACTCACCAGCAGTGTGGCTTTCCTGAGCGCCGTCTCCCTGGGCGAGTTTCCTCAGCCCTTAAAAGGAGACAACACCAGCCTGAGAAATGACTTGGATTTCCTTCCAAACAAAATGTCAGGCGAGTCTAACATACTATTATTATTGTAAAAGGCTTCTGTCTTGGGAAGTAGCACTCAGTTAGAGGTGAAGAAAAGAGAGGGCAGCCTTGAGAAGGGAAAGGCCCGGGACAGGGTCATGGAAGAAATATTCTGAGACATTGTCTCCTCCAGCCCTCCGCTCTCTCTAAGAGGAACTTAAGAGTAGTTTTCACCAACCAGTCACAGGCTGCACTGCTTGCAAGAGTAAATCTGTTTTAGTCTAATGGACCTGATTGATTTGATTATGTAGATTTTCAGTTACAGCTCTCCACTCATGTGGTTCAGTGCTAAAGAATCTGCCTGCCAGAAGGAGACTTGGGTTCAATCCCTGGGTGGGGAAGATCCTCTGGAGAAGGAAATGGCAACCCACTCCAGTATCCTTGCCTGGGAAATCCCATGGACAGAGGAGTCTGGCGGGCAACAGTCCGTGGGGTCTCAAAGAGTTGGGCACAAAATCAGCGACTGAACAACAACTCCACCCACAGGTACAAAATACAGAGAACGTGATTTATCCAAGTGTTCACTAGTGATATAATGAGATAATGGAGAAGGCTATATACTCTTTTGATGATTGTTTTAATACCTTGTCCAAAACTTTAATATATTATCTCGTTTAATGTTCATAATAAACGTGTAAGGTCAGGAGAACAGATCTTACCCAAGTCCAATTCCCCATCTCCTTTTTGCCTTTTGAATGAGGAAACTCATGCCCCAGGGAGCTTGAGTGACTAGCCCAAAGTCAAAGAAGTGCTAACCAAAAATCAGCGAAGGGGTACATGACTCTGAACCAAGGGAGGGAGAGGCTGTAAGAAGGGGGAAGGGTGCCAACCCCAGGAGCAGGTGGTAGAGATTTGACCCATGAGGACCACAATCGCCCTTGAGGCTGCATACTTGGGTGCTCTCCCATCTCCCTCTTATTGCATTTGGATGCTCCTGCTACTTATCTGGTCTTGCCCCCACAAGCTCCACAAGCTCCAAGTCACCAAATCATAAGATTGTATCCAGTGTCAAGGTCCTGGAGCCTGAGTGATGGTTGAGTATCCTCAAAAGAGATAACAATCATGTGAAAGCCAGTACACTGGCTGAAAGAGTAGAAAAGAACCATACTTCACTCTTGTTAATATGATTAATATGGAGCCTGTTCTGGAAAACAGACTGCTTCTCTTGAATAGTAAACTCTCAGGGACCCAGATTCCTGGCATAGAAAGGAAAATCTATTTTCCGCCCAGCTCATAGCACCTGAAATGTAGTAAGAGTTCAGCAGATGTTAGCTGTTCTTATTAATATTATCATGAACAACTTTCCCCCAGGGGGATAAAGTCGTCAGCCTAGAAACCTCATGACTGATATTAGACCGCAGGGCTGGTGATCATTACAATAGTAGTCCAGGACTTTCTATGGGAGGGCAGAGGGAAAGAGGGAGGAGAGAGAAGGCAAGATGACTGGCAGCCTGGGCTTCTCTCTAATGAAGAGGCTCAAATTGATACTTCAATCATTTCATCAAATGAGATGGTATCCTCAAGTTCAGAGTCACCCTGGCAGAACTGAACAAAGCCATTCATCAAACAGTTTTAAACTTGTGTTCTATTTTCAGATCAGACTGCCTATGGTTCCCCAAGAATAAATATTTTTCATAAATCTTTAATTATCTTGTGAGATTAAATTGCATTATAATCCTATTTAACTCTGATTAGGTTAAATATAAACACAAGTTATGGGATTCAAGATGTGCTAAATTTTTTAAAGATTCTGAAGCCCCATTTTGACTTTCCTTCATTTTAAAAAATATCACATAGGTGCTCCCAAATGTCAGAATTGATTCTGAGAGTTCCTGGCTAGAAATTATCTAGTTTAGTGATTTTTAATGAGAACACATCTGAGCCTCTAGGAGAAATTCTGGAAAAACAATGCCCCACCCACCCCAAAAGTCTGATTCAGGAGGTCTAGGTGTGTCTAAAGCTGCACCGATTCTGAGTTTCTGGTATTCTGACCTCCAGTTTTGATTAAGGTCCAGTGATGGGGTCTAGTAGGCTCCGCCACGTCTCGGTCCAGGGCTCCTCCCTCTAGCTCACGAGCAGAGTGTCAGGTATCCATATATGACCTGGAGGGCCTGCGGCAGGTGTCTTTGCGCTTTTCCAATACTGTCTTTGCGCTTTTCCAATATTAGCAAGCCAGTCGTTTGTTTCTTGCCTTCCTTATTAAGTCAGAGCCCCGAAGCAAGACACAAGGCGAGGGGGCCTCTTAAAAGCCATGTGTATCTGATTTCAGAAACAATAAAAGGAAAAAGCCGTCTCTCTCTCTGGCTTGAAACTTGGTTTGGGAGGCTTATGTCCCCAAACTTGAATTGCTGATGAACTGGGAAGCTTGCTTTACAAACGGACTTTAGTTCCTAATGCCACTGGGCACAAAATAGTGAGAGGTGAATTTCCACTTTCTGAGAGCTCAGCCACCACCACTCCCCCCAGCCCCAACTCTTGTCTTGCCCTAGGGTCACCCCTCCGGAAGAGGGGCTGAAGTCAATAGGCTCAGCTTCTCCCCTCCAGGACACATAGGACAGCTGGGCTTTGTGCTCCAGGAAAAGATGGGCATTTGTTGCTGCGCCTTGGATTCCTGAGGGAACGGTGCAGGACACAGATGCTGCCAGGAGAGAGGGACTGTGTGGAATCCTTGTGCTCTCAGGGGGTCATGGCACATTAGCATTGGTCTTGGTGACTCTCAAAGGGACAGGGCATTCTGTCTCCAGATTTCATTCAAATTCTGGACTTCATGTCTGCATACTTGACACTAAATCATATCCTGCCTCATGAAATCGATGATTGTGTCTTCTGTTGTCCTGTAACTTTGTATGAGTGACTCTCACCGCCCGCATCCGATGGTGGGCTCCCCCAGCAGGAACTGTAAGCTGTTCGTCTTTGTGTCCTCACAGGCTACTGCACAGCGTGGGTGCAACTGATTTCAGATCAAATGAATAAAAGAGTTCAGGAATTAGTTCCAGTTTAATTCCTAATTGCTAGCACTAATAATATTAAGTCACATCCAAAGATGTGATCCTTAGGCCTTGTCTTTAGTTGGCAGAAAAGTGAAGATCAGGAAAGCAGATCATTGAATACAGCACTGTCGTTAAGGGTGGGACTTTGCCAATAAATAAGTCCGGGCTTTGTCCATTATCAAGGAATCTTCAATGGACATCACTATTTCAAGTTCCTGAAGTTTCTTGAATATTGGAAAAATGAAGAAGAAAGATAAGAATGGATGGTAACTGAGGTGGTAGGCTTTGGATTTTTCTTACTTTTAGTCCAGGCTAGGTTTACATAGATGATCTGTCAGTTGCTGAGGGCCTGAGGAAGTGGCACTCTGAAACATAACTGGTAAGAGTGTAAATCAGTATCACCCCATGCAGTCAAGATTGGCACATTTAATCCATCAGTTCTACTTCTAGAAATTCAACCTGAGGAAGTAACAGGACAAGTATGCAAAGACAGACATTAAGGAAAGTGTTGTGGTACAACTCTACACAACCTCATGGACTGTAGCCCACCAGCCTCCCCGTCCATGGGATTTCCCTCCTCCAAGGGATCTTCCTGACCCAGGGATCAAACCCGGGTCTCTTGCATTGCAGGCAGATCCTTCGCCATCTGAGCCACCATTAAGAAACTTCATGAAAATTTGAAAATATTACAATTTACAATATTACAATTACAATTTACAATTACAGTATTACAAAATGTATAATTACAAAAGAAACAATACAAATGTCCACTAGTGGGGGATTTGTTAAGTAATTTATGATATAGCCATACAATGCAATATGATGCAGCTCTCAAGAAGGTTAAGTAAATTTTAATACTGTATGTCATTATTTATAAGATACCTGTTTAATATCTTAACATCTATGAAATTAGGACATGTCTTAGAATCCATAAAGGGCTTCCCAAGTGGGGCAGTGGTGAATAATCTGCCTGCTAATGCAGGAGACACAAGAGACATAGGTTTGATCCCTGGGTTGGGAAGATCCCCTGGATGAGGAAATGGCAACCAGCTGCAGTATTCTTGCCTGGAAAATTCTGTGGACAGAGGAGCCTGGCTGGGTTGCAAAGAATCAGACACAAGTGAGCACACACAGAGTCTACAGAACCTGCTGATTATAATCTATAGCAGTTTTTCCTTCTTACATACAATGTGCATAATCTTAGAGTCACAAGCATCTTTCACTCAATGAAGTGTGGCATATTGACATGGAAGGATGGCCATTGCACATGAAGCTGAAAAGGGATCCTATAGAACACTACCTAGATAAGATCCCATTTATGTTCATGCTGCTGCTGTGAAGTCACTTCAGTCATGTCCTACTCTTTGCGACACTGTGGACCATAGCCCGCCAGGCTCCTCTGTCCATGGCATTCTCCAAGCAAGAATACTTCAGTGGATTGCTATGCCCTCCTCCAGGGGATCTTCCTGATGGAACCCAGGTCTCCTGAGGCTGCTACATTGCAGCATGATTCTTTACTGCTGAGATACTGGGAAATCCCATTTATATTCATATGTATGTTGATTTCCGGAAACATGCATAAAATTCTTGACAGTGATGGTCAGGTTAGGGTCATGTAAGCTTTAGCTTTCTCTGTATTTTGGGGTGATAATTTACAACATTCATGTACTATCAGGGAGAATAAAATATTTTCAAATTTATCCATTGCTTTGCCTTTTTTTTTCCACTCACTGTAAGAACTTTTGGATGGATTGCTCATGAGTCCGGGGAGCAAAATGTCTCTCTCTCCTCCAATGACCATCAGCAATGTAGTCATGGCCACAAGGCTATGGTTCCTGGCTCTCAATGATGTGATCCCAACAGCTTTTTGTGCAGGGAACCTGCAAGGCTGTATTATGTTTAGTTTAACAGGATTGGCACCACGTCTTTCTTATAACGACAGCAGGGAGGTGTTGTCAGGGGACCTGCTTGGTGAGAGGAGGAAGAAGAAACAAGGTAGTCATTTGAGGAAAGAAGCCACCTATTCTGACAATGGAAAAAAGAAAGATGGAGAAGAAAAAAATAAGGCATTTAGAAGCTAAGTTTGCCATTATCTTCTGATTCAACAGCTACCTCTGTTTGGTAAAAATGTAGTCAGTAGAGTATTATTACCTTTACCAGGACTGCAAGATTGAACAGCAAATGCTTCAGAGGAGAATTCAGAACATAAGAGTGATCATTTGAAATTATTAAGGCTTTTTTTTTAAACATTTAATTGTATCATATTATTTAAACAACCATAATTAGATGATAACCAGAGTCATTTAAATTTATTTAATGTGTGATTTTTAAATTCCGAAGCATTGTGCTAAGTATAATGTTATTATCAATTAAATTAGCATTCTTACCACTTTTGCTCTCCATAACTTTTCAGCTGCTATTATCTGGAATTTTAGTAGCATCTCATCAGTAAAGTCTCATTGTGGCTGGCCCGTCTGTTCCATTAATAATTTCTTAATTAAATGAGATGACAGCTGTCCCTCCTTGTCCTCACTACCTTGTCACTCTCTTTCTTTCCAAAGTAATTTTTTTTTTCTGGTCTTTCTTATTTTTTTTCCCCTACAGACAGGCTTAGCTCCTGTTGTCGTTCACAAATGGATCTGGAATTTCTTCTCTGATCCTCACTCCGCCTACCCCAATCTGTTCCCTCTCTGTCTTCTTGATTTCAGTTCCATATTCATTTCTCCCCTTCAAAAGCTTTTCTCACTTTTTGCCATCTCTCATCCTTTCAGTTGTCTTCTGTTTCTTTTCTGCTGAGCTCTCATTTTTTTCCCCTCAAACAATTTAATCATGTTACCTTCCTTTTCTGTCTATTTCTCTGTGTACTTCACCTTATGTTCTAAGTATCTGGTAATAGGAACACAGTTCTTATACAAAGAGACAAAATTAGTGCCAGCTTCATCATGGAAACCCCTTATGACCTGGCAACTGTCAGCATCATATAAACAATCCCCACTGCAGCCATCATTTATTTATTCAATTCCAAATATTTTTCCCCTGGTGATTTTTCTTAATGAGAAATGGAGAATGTTAACTTTGGATCAAGTATTATACTTGATATCAAAATATAACTCCCAAGAGAATGTATTCCATAAGTAGTTCATCTTCTAGGATTGCCTTTTACTTGAGACTGTGTTGTCATTGTTTTTTTTTTTTTTTTGTTATAGCACAACTTATATATTTCAAATGGACAAAAAAATTAGTATCATTTACAGTATCTTAAGATAAACTGCCTTTGAATGGGAGCTTTCTTTCCAGTACTTTGAGGTCTACAAGACGAATCTAGAAAATTTACTACTGTGGAAAATGAAGACTGCTTAAATCGAATGGGGGGCAGGGGAGGGCCTGTGGTTTTTCTTTTTGATTAATTGCTGTAACACTGTCCTTCAGGTGGCTGAGGGAGTTTCATATTTTCTTTAGACATCATTAGGCGCCGAAGCTCTTGCAGGACAACTTTGATGCTATATGAATTCTGCCATTTTGCTAGCACTGATATGGCTCTTGGGTCCACCACTCCATTAGAACTATTAACTCCATTCATATTAATTTTTGTTACAAATCTTACAAAGGGGGGTGCTTCTGGGTATTTAGGTCCACATTCTATTTTAAGGCTGTATATTCGGTTTTCATAAATTGTTCTTGGAGGCCCAATTACCATCCCTGTCCATCTGGTAAGTGTCATGTCTTCGTCATCTTCTAGACCCCAGCTAACTGTGCCATCTCCTACTCCTTTCTGGCCTTCTTCGAGTTCTTCCAACAGTCGGAAATTGCGAGGGACTTTTACTCCCGAGCCCGTGGTGGCTGCCATCTTGCGTCGCTGTCGCTCAAAGGCCGGCCCCTTCTTCCTGTCATTGTTTTAAAGTCTTTCCTCTTGTTGATAAATAAACCAGCTATGAACTTTTAAAAAACACATATGATTATCTTTGATTTGAGAATAAGAAAAGTAACTCTGGATTCAGCTTTTATTTTATCCAAATTGGCTTACCCATTTCTGAATTGTGTATGTAGAAGCAGAGATAGACCTAGAAAAGACCTTAGTGGTCCTTATCAATAAAATGAGAAAATAGAGCTTTGGACTTGTACTGTGCAATACAGTAGCCAGTAACCACATGTAGTTATTTAAATTGAAATTTTAAAAATTAAAATTAAACAGAGTGTTCTTTTGTCACACTGATCATGTCTCAAGTACTCAATAGCCACCATGACTAGAGGCCACCAAAGTGGACAGGAGAGATACATATTTCTGTTTCAGCGGAGTGGTCTATTGGACTGCACAGGTTTTGACTATACAGGGCAGAGGTTCAAGAATCTGGGACTCAGTCTTCCTGTAAGCTGAAGACCCCAATGTCCTATAATAAAATTTATTTTGTGATATTGTCTTACAGTATAGGAACCTGAGAGGTCGTGTACAAAGGGAAACTGAATTAAATACAATTTCATATAGTTAATCGCTCATGAAAAGATGCTTTTCAGCTTACAAAGCATTTTCACATACATCACCATGTTTGATGCTCACAATAACCCTGTATGGTAGAAAGGACAGGTGTTTACATCTTCATTCCCCAGAGGAGGAAGCAGAAGCTCAGAGAAATTAGAACTTGCCCAAAGCCCAAATCCCTTCTTACATACCAAGACATCAACCCAAGTCTCCTGCTCCAAATCCCTTGATCTTTTCATCATGTTGAAAAGTACCAGAAGGATGAGTATTAATTTTAAGAATGTGTATTAAAAACATTCTTGAAGCCAGGTGCTGTGCCGAGGGTTTATGTGTGTTATCTCATGTAACCCCCAGCTGGAGATTTAGTTTTAAATGTTCGACTTCCTACCTTATCACCTCTCCCCTTGAAAGTCTGGTCAATTTTCACACTTACAGTGTCTAAAGTAGCCTCACAATAGCTTAGATCAGAAAAGACAGATTAGAGTGAAAGTCACCTAGTCGTGTCCGACTCTTTGCGACCCCGTGGACTATAGTCTGCCAAGTTCCTCTGAAGAAGGGAAGGGCTACCCACTCCAGTATCCTGGCCTGGAGAATTCCATGGACTGTATAGTCCAAAGGGTCGCAAAGAGTGGGACATGACTGAGGAACTTTCACTTTCACTTTGCATGTTCACGCTCTTCTCCCTGGATCTTTGTCCAAATGCCACCTTTTTAGGGAAGGCTTTTCTTACCATTCTGTCTAAAGCAACCTGCAAGTCCACAACTGAGTCTGCGCTGCCCTGATTATCTCCTTCACAGGGCTGTGTCACAATTACAATGAGCTCATTCACTGATTTATTGCCATGTTTATTATCTGGGGCCTCTGTCACCTGTGTTTTCTGAGCTATCTTTCTGAACTTTGAACAGTGCCTGGCATATAATAGGTGCTCAATAAAATTTTATTCAATGAATAAACAACCTTGGGAGCAAGTTCCATTATTCATTTCACAATTAAGGAGATGGAGGCTTAGGTAATAACTTGTCGATTGTTGCTTACTGAATAGGTGGTACAGCCAGAAATTGTTCCCAAGTATATCTGACAACAAGGTCTGCTCTTCACCATAGATCTATATTGTGTTATTATTTTAAAATATTTCTTGTGTTCATTTACTCATTCATTTATCAAACATTTATTGAGCATTTATAAAGTAAAGACCAGTTACAACAGCCATGTCAGGCAAATTCTGGCTCTTGAAAAATGTGATATATTCCCTGTCTTCATGTAGCTTAAAATCTAGCAGGGCTTTTGTTAAGGTGAAACTTGATTACCAGTTCCTTTTATGTATTTATGAGATCTGCTTAAACCTTCATGTACTGGTTATAATGAAAGAATCACAGGAATGGACAAGTTATTGAAAAGTCATTTCTTTGTCCTCTTCCCCTCCTATTCCAGGTGACAAGGCTCTCTCCTTTCATATAATTTTCTTAAAATGGAGGTTTAGCAAGATACTTTAATAAATGACTGAAATTAAATATATACAACTCATTTGGGACCATCAGAGTGGTTTGTCATAATAATCCAAATGATCAGTGACCCAGGTGTGATCCCTTAAATTGGCACTAAAGAAAACCCCAAGAAGAGGCAGAATGAACACCGAGTTGGGAATTGAAAACCTGGGTTCTAGTTCTGGTTTTATCCCTAAATGAACTTTGGTCAAGTCATAGTCCTTTAAAATTTCTTTTCTCATCAACAAAATAGGTGGGGCATGGGGGCGGGGAGGTGAGTTTATCTACATCATGGCAAAATTGTGTGAACCCAATGAAAGAGTTAATGTGAAAGTGCTCTTTTTTTTTAATTTATTTTTTAATTGGGGCAAAATTGATTTACAATGTTGTCAACACACCATTTGTTTTTGCTGTACAACAGGGCAAATCAGCCATAAATTATACATAAATCCTCACCCTCTTAAGCCTCCCTTCCCTCCCTTCATCCCACCCTGTTAGGTCATCTCAGAGCACCAGGATGGACTCCCTGTGCTATACAGAAAATTCTCACAACACTATTTGCAATAGCCAGGACATGGAAGCAACCTAGATCTCCACTGACAGAGGAATGGAGAAAGAGGATGTGGCACATATACACAGAGGAATATTACTCAGCCATAAAAAAGAACAAATTTGAGTCAGTTGCAGTGAGACAGATGAACCTAGAGCCTGTTACACAGTGTGAAGTACGTCAGAAACTGACAGTTTTCTTTACATAAAAAAGCTAGAAGGGCCACACGATGCGCCTCTATCATTTCAGAATCTCATTTGCTCCTCAGAGGATGGAGAAGGTGGATGGGTCAGAGGTACGAAGGGCTATAGGACTCTGTTCCCCTTTCCAGCCTCACCTTTTCGCTCCTTCATGTCATGATTTCAAGCCCCCAAAACTTTCGACGTGCTGGTCCCTCTGCCTGGAATGCCCTTTCCTCCTTGATGATCCTCTTGCCATTTTTTGAGACTCAGCTTGAACCTGACTTTCTCTGTACAAACTTTCTGATACCCTCTGTTTTTAAAGCCATCTGATATAGTTCTCTAACTGAGTTCCTGTAATGACAGTGTCATTATCTGTGCGTAGATCATGAGATTGGAAGCTTCGGGAGGGTAAGGATTGTCCATTCTTCATGGGATTGTCTTTCCCACCTTGCTCTTCTAGTGACAGCTTGTTTCCCCTATAGCCATGTGGTCGTCAGAGGGTCCTCCATGCTAGTCCAGTGTAGTCCCTCCCCTTTACCTGCATGGATGGATGGATTGGGAGTGAGTACCTTCCTGACGCAGAGTATCCCATCTTGAAGGGCAGAATCATTTTGTTCAGGTTGAGTTCCTTTTCTCAGTTCCAATTCCCAGATTGGACCAGGAGCTCAACCTTTTTTGGTTGTGAAGCAGGAAGCTTTAGCATTACTGGCAGCCATGATTTCAGACATGAGAGCAAAACAATGGGAGTCTTGAGAAAGAGAAGGATGGAATAAATGAGCTGAGAGGAAGAGAGCTGAGGTGGGGGGCCCCGAGCTCTTCCGTCCCCGTTTTCAGAGTTCTAGAAGTCGTGTTCCACTTCTAGGTTTCCACAAAGATACTTTAGTGTTCCTATAATAAATTATGTTGCTGTTTAGTCACTGAGTTGTGTTCAACTCTTTTGTGACCCCACGGACTCCTCTGTCCATTTCCTTTTCCTGGTGATCTTCCCAACCCAGGGATTGAATCCATTCTTCTGCATTGCAGGTGGATTCTTTACTGCTGAACCACCAGGGAATTATACCCCAATCCTTATCATGAATTCCCCTTTGTGTGCAGACCACAAGTGGAATTTCTGTCACCACCAAAAATAAATAAGCAAACATAAACATACAGAACTAAATAATGCAGACTGCCTCAGACGTCTCTTGACTCCCAGTGTTGAACAGTCTTGTGTTCATTAGATAAGTCAGTACATTAAGTAATCCTTATCCCAATTCTTGTGCCATATAGTTTTCACAATACTGAATAAAAACACCTGGTCTTATATCATTCTCTCAGAAACTGCTCCAAATGGTGAATGTTACAAAAAGTTGGATAATTACTATATTTCCCCCCTTCTGTTTTATCTTCCCTTCCAGCGTAAGTCTTACCTTCTCCTTGAAGCTTTCTGTGACTTACCCCTGCCTGAGATTGTAAAATTTCACATTTGTTCATTTCATTTTGCAAAGATGCACTATCCTTTTGTAACCTTTACATTCATCCCCACCCTTCCCCTAGTCGATTGCCAGTATCCTCAGAAAGTTACCTTGACGTATTCTTTCATTGTTGTTGTTTGGTTGTTAAGTTGTGTCTGACCCTTTGCAACCCTATGGACTGTAGCCCACAAGTCTCCACTGTCCATGGGATTTCCCAGGCAAGAATAGTGGAGTGGGTTGCCATTTCTTTCTCCAGGGGATCTCCTTGACCTAGGGATTGAACCTGTGTCTCCTGAATTGGGAGGCAAATTCTTTACCACTGAGCCATCAGGGAAGCCATATATTCTTTAATAAACAGGTGCTTATAGGAATGTAATTTGAACAGACTAATTCACTGACTATGACAGTTTCCTCTATGATACTGGGATCTTAGAAGAGGGGAAAAAAAGTTCTTGGGAAAATAAGAAATGTTTAGTCTAAGGAGAAATCTTATCTCCTTAGGATGTTCTAAAGTGCAAATATGGCCCATTGTTTACCCCCGTGCTACAAATCAATCTTCATGGAATTTCTGGAAGCCTTAGGGAGAGATTTTGGATGAAGGTATCCTACACAGTGTCTCCACCGGGATCCAGAAGGCAGGCACCAGCCACTTCCCAGAGACCAGTTCTTGCCTTAGGCACATTTGGATGCCACCCATCAGGCACGCTGGCAGGTCTGAAATGGTCCCCATAGCGCAACGCCCGATGTCTGGGTCTTGTTGACAGGCTCACAGAGCTGGGGAATATGTTTTAATTTCAGGTGATGCTGGAGCATTGCCCAGTTCTGAAAAGCAGATTTTTCTGTTGAAGGCAGTCTTTCTCTTCCAATTTCCATCCTCCCAACTCTAGGTGCATCAAGGCCAAACTTGCAATTCAGAGAAAGAAGAGCACCAGAGGACCCAATGGGATTTTTATTTCTTAACTGCTTGTGCTGTGAGAGGTCGAAGCGGGTAAGGGAAGAGTGTTTGGAGGAGGCAGAGTAATTGTCACCTGGGAAGCCAGTTATCCACGAACTCCAGGAAATAAAAATGAAAAAGCCCTTTTATATCAATCCCCGTCTCCCCCTGTCAGGGCAGAATACACCAGTAATAATTGCTACTGAGGTGAGCATCTCAAAGCTGAGACATCATTTATTCCTCTTTCCTTTGTCTTTCAATCCACATTAAGGTTTCTTCAGCTTTCTCCATCTGCTAGTTCTCTTTTTAACAATAATTGATATAGCAGGCAACTATCTTCTGTAAGGTTTATCTTTGAATTTGTTTTTTTTTTTATTTCTTCATCCTTTTATTTATATGAAAATGCTGTATTTTCATAAAAACTGCATTTTCCATCGTTCTTATGATCACAGTGTTCAGTCATCATGGCATTTGTTAGCTTTGGGTGTGAAAAGATGTGCCCATAGGGCCTCTCAGGCACTAACACACATGTACCACTCACCAGTTTGTGAAAGGGTCAGCAAGAATATCCTCCCACTCCCCTTTCCTCTCTTCACACAGTCAAATTGAAAATATGGTGTCTGCTAAATGCAGAAATCTAAACAGGAATTTATGGATAGGGTCACCTATATCTACTGATTTTTTGATATTCAAAAACAACCTTTTGTGTACTCAAAAAAGAAAAGAAAAAAAAAAAGGACAGCTAAACAAGCAACACCAGTGTTGTCAAGAAACCAGTGAGTAACAGTAGACCAACCTGCTAACACTGGTATTTCTCAAGTCTTTCCCATTGCCCACTTTTCTGGAAGAAGTGTTGAAGGCAAGTAGCTAGTGGGAGAAACAAAATCAAAGGATTTCCATCCACCACAGACTGGGTAAGCTAGCCCCCCACCCCCCCAGTAGAAAGTTGACTGTTTTTATTTCTGGACACGCCTTTGAGCTGAAGGGCCAAAAGCATTTGGTACACCTCAAAGTAAGCGGGGGGTGGGGGGTGGTGGAAAAGGGTGGGGGTGGGGGTGACAGAGAGGGGCGGAGGGAGGTGGCTTGCAACTTCTCACCAGAGCTTGCTTCCCGGAGGCCAAGGCGACGTATTCACATCCTGCGTGACCATTCTGGACTTCAGACTTGGCAGGTTGTCATTGCTTTTGCTCAAAACCAGACCCTGAGAGGAACATGAACTTGATCCCTGCCATAAATCAAGTTCTAATACAGGGTGAGAGTCTCAACCCCTCTGCTCCCAGCTGCCCCTCCTGGGGCAGTTCTCCACATGCCTTCAGTGCTATTGAAATGATTCAGACAACTGGGCTCTTATTTTTAATCCCTTGGTCCCAAAGGTACAATGGTCGGCTAATTTGGTCCTTATTCCCGACACCCCCTCCCCATATTTAGACAAGGAAGGGGAAAGACAAAGAAAGAAATGCTTAGGCAAATCAGTCTGAACACAAAGCTTAGGACAAAACGGAAAAAGGAAAAAAGAACCAGCAAAGAGGATGCAGCCCTCGTCTAGACAATCCCCCTTTGTTTTCAGAAGCCTTTCTTCCTTCACTCTTATTAATTTTTCTCTGCAGTTTATCTCTCCACCCTTGGATAGGGAAAGATCAGAGCCTGTGCCCTGGCTCCAGAGGCAGGTGGCTCCCCAGGCAGCCGGGACCTGGGGGGAGCGCCGGGAACACACTCCCCGACTGCCCTCCTGGAGTAGAGGGCAATTTTCTCATCTCTCACAAGCACCCTGAGGGAGATTAATGGTCATCCTCAGTTTCAGGCATTTGTCCCTTTCTCTGTGTCCTTGACACATACAAAAGATCCATTTTCATGCCTCTAAGCAGAAGGAATAAGCCCCAAAGGTTAAGGCTGGCAGTGGACAGTATTATTCAAAGACAGCTGCCTGGAACCCTTAATGATTACACTCTGGAGTTGCTGTGTCTTTGCTACTTGGCATTGGTTGTTATTGAAGTGTCCAGAGGGGTTAGAAACTAGCGACTTGAAATGAGCATACTTTCAGGTCAGTGTTTTGCTACTTGTTATATGCAGGACCTTGATCAAGTTACTTAAACTGTCTCAAGCCTCAGTCTCCACATCTAAAAAATGGGAAGGATAATACTACTACTACTTAGCTCAGAAGATTTTTAGAGAATAAGATGAATTCATGTGAGTGACGTGCTTAGTATGGTACTGGCTGCCTGTAAGAACACCACGAGCCAGGGTTGTGTGGAGAGGAAAGCTATTATTACTGATGTGTTTGTGCTATTAACTTTAATTATTGGTAAGGTGATCTGAAACATGATCAAATTGTAATGTGTATCTGTAGCCAATGAAGAGGCTCAGAAAAAAACAGACTGGGCTGCGATTTCAGGGTCCAGTCAGGAAAACAGAAACCATTTGAAGTATTTTAAATGAAGGGAATGTAATACAAGATCAGATGATGCAGGTGGTGGAAGAAAGGACAAGCAAAAACAGAAGACAGGGAAGCCACCCAGAGATGAAAAATAGCAAGAAGCTGCTGCCACACTTGGGGCTGAAGAAACACAGGGGAAAGTCGATGTTACAGAGGCCAAAGGGCTTCCCTGGTGGCTGAGCAGTAAAGAATCCACCTGCAATGCAGGAGATGGAGGAGACGCAGGTTCGACCCCTGAGTCAGGAAGATTCCCTGAATCTGCTGCCCTGGAGGAGGGCATGGTAAGCCACTCCAGTTACTCTTGCCGGGAAAATCCCATGGACAGAGGGGCCTGGTGGGCTACAGTCCATAGGGTTGCAAAGAGTCGGACACGACTGAAGAGACTGGGCGTGAGCACAGAGGCCAGAAGCCAGGGGTTCCCTGGTGGGAGGTGGGACCTCAGAGGGACGGGTTTTCAGGAGGGCAGCTTGAACCACATTGGAGTTCAGCCACTACTGTATACTGCCACCTGAAGCAGAAAGACAGCTTCTTCCCGCCTTCTACTCTCCCGGGCAGTAGAACCTGGCCAGAAGCCTAGTGATGAGGCAGCTTGGGAAATGTAGTTTGCGGACTCATCGATGACTATAGACTCAACAGAGACGCATCCCAACCTCGGAAGAGAACACTCTTCATGGCGGTGAGGTTGAAGAAAAAATTACTTGATACACTGAGAAGAAACCATTTAGATTCTGAATTTCAGCTTTTAACTGGAGATGCCTAAATATCGGGAAGTTTGAAACCAGGTGATGATTTTGTGATGAACGTACCTGAGATATAAGATATTAGGAACACAGAAAAGGAGGCAAATTGAAATCCCACACCTTTGGGGAAGCTTCTTTTATTCCTTATCTCTCTCTCTCTCTTTTTTTTTTTCTTATCTAAAGAGCTCAATCGGCAATCATTTCAATAACTTTCACCAAAAAGCTCCATTATTTTTTTATTTTTTAATTAGAGGATAATTACAATACTGTGATGGTTTATGCCGTATATCAACATGACTCAGCCATGGGTATACATGTGTCCCCTCCCTCTTGAACGCCTCTCCAACCTCCCTCCCAGCCCATCCCTCTAGGTTGTCACAGAGTACCGCACCAGCTTTGGGTTCCCTGAATCATACATCAAACTCCAACTGGCTATCTATTTTACATATGGTAATGTATATGTTTCAATGTTATTCTCTCAAATCATCCCACCCTTTCCTTTCCCCACTGTGTCCAAAAGTCAGTCCTTTATGTCTGTGTCTCCATTGCTGTCCTGCAAATAGTTTCATCAGTACCATCTATCTAGATTCCATGTATATGTGTTTATATGCAATATTTGTCTTTCTCTTTCTGACTTACTTCACGCTGTATAATAGGTTTTAGGTTCATCCACCTCATCAGAACTGACTTAAGAGTGTTCCTTTTTATAGGTGAGTAATATTCCATTGTGTATATGTACTACAACCTCCTTATCCATTCATCTGTTGATGGACATCTAGGTTGCTTCCATGTCCTAGCTATTTGTAAACAGTGAGAAAGCTCCATTATAATTTATAAGTGCTGGTTGTGTGTATTATTGATCAAACCACAACTGACCACTGCAAGAAAATGACTTTGCCACTGCCAACAGTGACTCTCTGACACATTAAAGAGTCCAAAGAGGAAAGAAAAAATCCAATATCTTTGCTTTCTGCAGAGTTGCTTTCAGGCTGGAGGATGTTTCTTTGAAAATGTATCAGTCTTAAGTATGCAAGAGGGCACTAGGTAAAGACTCAATCTGATCCATGCAGGAAATGTTCACCTAGCGTTTTGGCTTCATCTCTCTATCCTAGACCATAACACTTGTTTCTTATAAAGCGCCAGGATCTGGCTCTCTTCCCAGCACAGAGAGGACTCCCTAGCCATTTCATTACCAGAAATCACAATGATCATCTGCCTAACTGGGAATAGCATATCTGAAACACAATTATAAGTAAACTCATGGAAAGTCTAGGTGGCCTGGTGATGACTAATTAGAAATATTACTGCCTGGCACCTCACATCAGGTCATAACTCAGGATCATCACAGATACTCATCATTTTCAGAAGTACCTCAATTACCATGAACATGGCTGGAAGGAATGAAGCAGCTGATAATATCTTCAACTTGGGTGTCCAGGAATTGAAGCACACAAAGGTCCAGGGCATTAGGATCAAAGGCACTGGTCAAAACATTTCCTTAACTCCACGCACATGATAATGATTTGATCTACTGTGATTTCAGCTCTGGGATTCTCACCCAGTCGGAGTGGGAAGAAAGTAACCCTGAAAAATGGGACTGCTCAGGACTAGAGCAGCACTCAGTAGTTTAATGATGTCGTCAGACACACACTTCAGGAGAAGTGAGCTACAGGAATTTCCCAGGCTATGGAAAGCACTGGAATATGGCTTTCTTTGCACCTGAAAATAAAAGTAGGAAAAAAAAAAATCGCCTACACAGGACTTCTGAGGATCTAGCCTCAAGTTCACTGATTCTGCCATGGCCAAGTCTCTCCTCTCTAAGGCAAAACAAACTAACCACAAAAGCAACTGCACACGTTTGCCATGACGGAAGAGAATATGTCAAAGTAGATTGTATGTGTTTAGCTTTATGATCATGCAGTCATGTGACAACAGAATGATTTCTTGTTGTGTTTTATGTCTCAATGTTGGGCCAAAGCTTGCTTCAGGTTAACCCGGGAGACTGAGGACCAAGAGGGCAGACAGGAAAGTCAGGTGCCATATCTAACGTAATCCAAAAGATTAGAATCAAGAACCTTGACCATCAGTGGCCCAAGCCACTGTAGATTCCCTTTTTCTAAACTGCAGGGATCATCAGAAGTGGTGGCAATAGCATTGTGTAGCAGCATCACTGAGTCACTTCTGGAGCCGCCCAAGGACAGCCATGGCGGCGTGTAAGTCTAGCCATCCCTGTGACCCAAACAAGGGTAAAGAATAATAAAATGAAGACTTAGTATTGGCACTCCCCATGCATTAACTATAAGAGAAGTGTCCCCAAATGAATTGCAGTCTTTTTGAAAATGATGCTCTAGGAAAAAGAGCAAATATTGACACTTCAATAATGTTTGCCCAGCAATCAGTGAGCTGTATACAGCACTCAGGGTATCTATGTTACTGGAATCAATTAGGAAAACGGAGAATTGATATCCTCCAATGAGAAATATATGGTAACTGCTGACATTACAGATAATGTCAGCTCTGCAAATCATCTCTGAAGTCATAGACCTACCCGACAGTTGTCATCGATGTTTGGGGAACCTGTCTGAGAACACAGCTTACTTCAGTTATGTTGCTCATTGCTCTCACCAGACACTGTCTCCCCCAATGTGCAGTTTCTAGCCTCTGCAACCAATTCCTTCTATTCATGCATTCACTCATCTGTTCATTCATTTATTCAGTAAGCTTACTGACAGCCTGCCTTGTGGTAGCACTGTTTTAGGACGGACTGTCTCCGGTTCCGGTAGGGTGACGGAAACAATGGAAAAGTGCAAAGTAAGGTATTTTCATAGGAAAATGAAAATGAACAAGTCATGTGAAGGCCTGAGTAAGGAGCATTCCAGCTAGTGGACCAACAAATGCAAAGGACCTGGGGTATATTCAACTGCCTTCTCTTTAACCTGCTGGTGTGTTTCATTGTTCTCTAGTCTGTGGCTGCTTCTCAGACTGGTTGCTCCTATCTTTCTTCCCTTTTCCCTACCTTCTTCCTTCTTTCTTTTCATTATTTATACTGTCAGAGGTCATTTAAGAAAGTCTTATGGCCAGGAAGATCTTACATAATAAAGCCTTCTCTTCCCAAACAGAATTTTGTTGTCATTGTTGATCAGATGCTGCTCTTTCTTCCCACATAGATTTTAAGTTCCTTGAAATAAGGACACACCGAAGTGTCTTACATTTTTATGGATTTCCCGAAGTGTCTAATATAACCAGGAGCATATAGGAGAGGCTCAGGATAATAAATGTTGCCTCAAACTAAAATGTTTCTAGCTGGAGAAGGTTGTTGAGATAAATTTGCTTGCCCAGGACATTTTTTGACTATCCATTCCTGGTCTCTCTCTTTCTGTTATTTATTTGTATTCAGTTTATCTCCAGAGAACTAAAATAAAAATTTAAAGCACTCTGAGGAAGAAACACTTAGATGTTGCTAATGGTTTTTATTTAGCTGCATTTGGGGTATCAACTATTATCCTGTGAAGTAACTGATGTAGTCTTTATGGATAAAGGCAGTCCAGTAACAAGCAAATTTATGCAAGGAGTATATAAGTACAGTATAATCAGGCTGGCCTAAAGTTGAAAGATAAAGTTCATTAGCTGGTCTTAGTAGGAAATTATTCCAAAGAGTCAACCAGCGATTTATAGTATGTTTGGGAAAAGCCCTAATCCTTAACTTTTGGAACCAGAGAAAATTTTTCTCTGGCTGTTCCTCTTTTGAGAGAGGAAAGATATGACCCTGGGTGAGACAGAGGGGGGCGTTAACATAAATTCTCAGTCTGTGGCTTTCAGGATCACAGCTTTAGCCACCTAACCTCAAACTAGTGTAGATGAAAAGGGTTTTTATAGCAGCGGGCTGGTGCCATAGTGATAGGATGGTTGCTAAGGATGTCATTATCACTCTGATTGCAGGAATCGGGGAGTTAATTGGCATGACCTCATTCAAGTCCTCAGGGCCTACCTGTTCACAAATTACAAAGGAGACAAAAAGTTGATCTTTTTATAGTGTCAGGAGGCAGCGCCTGTTAACATTTAACATAGCATTTGAAACAAGATATAACACACATTATTTATCTACCTGTTACCTTTTTCTCACCCTGTGTCCTCCTTTCTTCTCTTTACTACAGGGAATTTAGACTTGCCCTTCTCAAAAAAAAAAAAAAAAATTACTGCACTATTGTTCCTATTCCCTCTAAAGGAGGGGGAATTTTTTTTTTTTTTTTTTGGTCTGAGAATCAGCCGTTAAACTGAAGAAGGCTCAAGGAAATGAACTGCAATATCTTATAGGAAGAAAAATAGCACTATGAACATGAAGAGAAAAAAGAAGGCCCAGAATAATGGAGATTGATCGCTAGATCTATCTATGGCCTCAAATAAAACTGATTGAATTTAACATGTTAGGTTACAGTTAAAATGCTTAGTTGTTTCAGTCAGGGTAATATAGTTTCAAATTTTCATAGGGAACCATTTATTTATTTTTGCATTTGTGAGTCATTTAGTCATTCCCTTGTGAGTGAGAATACATTTATTTTCCAACTCCCTGCTGTTAGGCGTTCTATTAATACCACACTAGTTGAAATAAATGGAGCAGTAGAAACTGTTTGGTGGTGAATTTGTTTTTCAGATTTTTTTTTTTAATTGCTATTTTGGTAAGTTGGTTTCCCAACCTCTTCAGTGGTTTAAATAGAGTCTTAACTTCTCACCCTGTCCCCTCTCTGGCTGCACATTTGATGGTTGCTTTGCCTCAATATTGCCAACTTCGAGGCAACCTGAAGCCTTTTAACCCAAGAAATGCATAAGAGAGAGGGTGTATGGTAAAAGGATTCTAATCAAGCAATAAGGCTGTCAAAAAATATGAACAAAATGACAGCTTTCTTAAACACAAGTTTTCTCTCCACCTCTTTGTACTCTACCCCAAAGGAAAATCCAGCCTAATAAAGAGGAAAATTGTCTCTCAGGGTTATAAGGAAGTGCAAGGGTCATGTTTTCCAGGATTCTAAAAGGGGGTTTTCAAATGTACTTCAACTGTGCTTAGCGGAGTAAGGTTTGCTCATGCGCCTTTGGAGTAAAGCTGAGCAAAGATAATGTCCTTGTTATTCTGGACAGCTAATTACTGTCAGTAATATTATTTGTAGTGAACACGAAGAGAGGTAAAGGGGGTGGGTGGCGTGGGGGGGCGTAGTGCTGGGAGACGGCTCCGCTGGGCTTGGAACCACATCCAGCCCTGATTCCACGGAGCCGCAGGAGGGCTCCATCGGGGACACGTTCAGAAAGGTCCCGAAGGGGCACTGGAGGAAAGCACGTGGATCTACACACTTTCCGGCACTGGCAAAGGTCAGGCAAATAATCGAATCACCCTTCCTCAGCTTTCATTTCATCGACAGCCCTCGTGAGGATGGGGAGGGGTGGCCAGCGCAGGGCGGCGGTAGGTGGCCCCCCGCTCCTCCCGGCGAGGGGAGGGGCTGGTCAAGGACATGCCATTCCATTCGCTGCTCTCTCGGAAGCCTTGGGAAAGAACAAAGAAAGACTGACAAGGCTACAGACATGCTAGGCACGTGCGTTCACAAACACACACACACACACACACACACACACACACACACACACACACACACACACACACACACACACACACACAGGCAAGTACTTGCAGTAAGGAGTCAATAGGAGCAAGGATAATTTATGCCGAGCCTGGAAACGCCGAGAGAACACCAACGCAGAAGTGTGATGTGGGGAGCGGAAAGAGAAGAAAGACAATCCCTTGCATTTCTGAGGGTCACTTCTCTAAGATCTTAAGTGACACCCGTGCCTGAGATAGGTATAAATGGGGTAGCAGCTGAAACTGACAAAGGAGGAAACTGAGGCTCAGAAAAAGGAGGTGAAGCCTTCAGGGACACCGATCAAATATCCAGGGAAGTAAGGACTATACAGCTCAGATCTGTGAGCTGGTGTCCTGAGGCCACAGGATCCTGAGCAGGTGGCAGCAGCTAAAAACATCTGGGTGGAAGAAGGATGTAGGGTGGGGAGCCCATGGGGGCAGGCTTCAGTCTACTTCATAAAGACACTTGCATCTTGGTGAGGCTCTGGACTATCTCTGATTTCTTTCTCTTGTTTTATGAAACCAATAAAGTGAAGTCAGTGAAACATTTTACTGGCAGCTCTGGGTGTATTCTAATTGGCTTATAGTTGGAATTCCCTGTTATTGCCAGGGAGAAAACAACTGGTCCAATTCCCTGAAGATGATTTAGGGGTAGATTTATGAGGGGGAGACAAGAACAGGGGTAGAGACTCAACTTCCTAAAGCCATTTTCTTTGATTGGGGTGGGGAGAGTTTTGCCATCATTTCCTGCCTACATTCCTCAACATTTTAATCAAGGTCCCTCCTTTATTCCCATTGTCATCAATAGATTTGAAATCCCCAAAGATCAGCTTTCAGGGACTACCTCATCCAGAGGTGGACCATTAACCAAGACAAACCTTGGTCACATTCCACCTCTGTCTGCTGGCTGGGAGAACTGGGTTTTAGTGTTTTCCCCATCCCAGCCTCCTCAAGGTTAGTTAATGACGCTGAAAAGGAACTCACAGCCTCTGCTGCCCAGGGCCACAGTGACTTTGCATTATGCTGGGACAATGAGAGTAGTGTTTGTGGCTGAGGCTCTCACAAGCAAATGTCACTGAATGCATTTGGAAGGGACATGCTTAGCTGGACATCACCATGCTATAGGAACCAAAACCAACTGGAAAAGGAAGAAAAAGTGTAGAAGAGTTTAATTTCTTCAACTTCATCATTCAGCGTCTGAACTTGGACCTAGGTTCAGGTTTCAGCTGAAGTAGATTTTGAATCTTGTTCAGGTTATTTCATCTCTTTTGTGCCTCAGTTTCCTTATCTGTTAGAAAACAAAGCAGACATAGCATTTGTACCTAATTTACAAGTGTGTTATAAGCACGCAACTATATTATTTGTGTGAAACAATTAGCACAGAGTCTGAAACATAATTAATACTTGACAAATGTTAGTTTAACAGGCTTTACTCCCTATGTGTTCGTCATGTCTGTTACCCTTTTAGCTCTTCAATTTGTAGAATTTAATACTGTACAGGTAGAGTCATCCTGGGGCTTCCCAGGTAGTGCGAGTGGTAAAGAACCTGCCTGCCAGTGCAGAAGATATAAGAGACATGGGTTCAATCCCTTGGTTGTGAAGATCCCTTGGAGGAGGGCATGGCAACCCACTCCAATATTCTTGCCTGGAGAATTCATAAACAGAGGAACCTGGTGGGCTACAGCCCATAAGGTCACAAAGAGTTGGACACTACTAAAGTCACTTAGCACACATGCACGCACAGAGTTATCCTGAGGAAGTGAAGAATAGAAAAGGATTTAACCTTTGGCTGGAATTTTGTTGCTGATGTTTATTCTAAATACCACTCATTGAAAAGTTAAAATAGCTACTGTAAAATGAAAGAAGCTTTTACAAAGTCTTACAAACGCTGACTTTCTAATTCTGCTTAATCTTATGATTTGATTCAATCAAATGTAATGCCTTGTGCATCATGGGTTTGACATTACATAGACATTGTCAAGTGCCCATGTAGTCACCGCATATTTTTAATGTTTAACAGCTTTGTGGTCAAAATGAGCAGATTCCATTTTGGTGGGTTGTGGAAACATCCAGTCTCACATTTAGACAGGAATCCATTTACCACAGGAAATGGGAGTGAGCGGGAGGCATCCAGCCTGCCTGTGGGCATCTGGGCAGATTTTTGAAGGATACTCCAACTACTGAGATGTGATACAGGTCCATTCCGCTTGTCCACTGGCAGGTAAGAGCCCAGTTGTTTTGTCATCATTGGAGGAGTTAACACAGGGGATCATCGCATGACACTATGAGAAGGTGGAGCCCAGTGGTAGAGTTCAAAGCATTTGAACATCTTGACAAGTGGGCAGGATCAGGGAGCAGAGGATAGTGGGACCACATACACTGGATTCCCTTTCGTGACAGTGGTTAGCGGTGGTTGGGAGAGTCTGGTATGGATCTTGGTTTTAAAAAAACTAAATACTAGGCAAGCTATCAAGACAAGGGCTTCAGGCTTGAGTTAGGAACCAGCTGCCAGCATTGGAGAGCAGACAGGGATTAGCTGTCAGTGACAACAGTAGCAGTAATAAGACACACATGTACATAATACTTCATACCCAATACCCATTCATATGCTTTGGCTGTGTTAACTAATCCCCACAACAAGCCTGTGGGTTGGGTACTATTATTATCATGCCCACTTCTCCAAGGTAGAAAGTAAGGCTTGGAGAATAACTTGCCTGAGGATGCACAGCAAGTAGCAGCATTGGAACCAACTCAGGCAGTCTGACTCCAGTGTCCATATTCAACCACTACATCCAAAACCCCTCAAAGCAGATGCTCCTTTAAGGGTTATAGAGTTTGAGAATCTTGGCCAGGGCTGACCCTGCAGGTGAGTATTAAGGGGCCCCAGCTGTGGAGTGAGAGGGGGACCCAGGGTATAAGAGTTAGGCTTGATCTGACACTCTGTCCCAGTGTCCCTTGGAGAAAGTCTTCCTAGCTCTTCCCAATAAATGACAGCTTATGTTCCAGTCAGAAGTTTCCTCTGTTTCAGCTCAGACCTAGGAATTTTGGCTCAGTTCTCAGTCCTTTCTAATTCAGAAATCCTCCCAGGAAACCAGATAATTTCTGGCATTGATCTGGAGAATTTAAGGCAGTTCTCAACAGACTCAGAAATCCATCTGCCATGTGGTCAGACCAGAGTGAAATTTCAGAGAGAAAAGGGGCAGGATTTGTCCGCATTCCAGTGTATCAATTTGTTTTCTTTGAAAAAGGAAACTTAAATTTATAGAGGTCCTAGTATGCACTTTACCTAAATAATTACTTTTAATATTTACAATGAATTAATTTCCCAGGGCGGCTGTAACAGAGTACCACCAACTGGGTGACTTAGGACAATAGAAATGTATTGTCTCACAGTTCTGGAGGCTGAAAGTCTGAACTCAAGATTATGGGAGAGCCGTGTCCCCTCGGACACCTGGAGAGGAAATATTCTCCCTTGCCTCTTCTTAGCTTTTGGTGGTCCTCAGCAATCCTTGGCACTCCGTGGCTTGCAGGTTCATCACTCCAGTCCTCCATTTTCGCATGGTGTTTGTTCTCTCTGTGTCTCTTCATGTGTCTTTCCTTTGTGCATGTCTCTCTGTGTCCAAATTTCCCCTTCTTATAGAGACATCAGTCATTCTGGAGCCCATCTTAATGATCTCATGTTAACTTGACTACATCTGCAAAGACTCAATTTCCAAGGAAAGTCTCATTCGGAATTTCTGTAGGTGAGGAATTTGTGGGGCACATACAATAACCTCATCAGTAACCCCTCCTCTCTTTTGCAGACCAAGAAAGTGATGCTCAAATTCAAGAATAAAATCAAGTCTAATTCTAAGGTTTCCCTCTTCCTGTCCACATCCTGCTGCCTTCTCAGGAGAGTAGTTTGATCCTCTCCCTAAGTAACACATTTTAAGAACCAATGTGTTTGCTTATGATGTGTCTCAACCTTGCTAGTGACCTGGAAGATCTGGGGCCCACTCAACACTTGTTCTTTGAATGATCCTCCTGTTCTTGCTGCTGAATAAATATGATGTCCACCCGTGTTATCAAGGAGAGTTGTAGATGAACACTTGCTGGGTACCCCAACAGGTAGATGTGACATCCAAAGAGGTCTGCACCACTAAGAAGAGTTTCTCATACTGTACAAGCAGCAGATGCCATATGATGTGTTTTACCCTGGAAAGATTTATTTGTCGTACAAAGAGTCAGAAACTTACAGAGATAATCCCATATTGGCACCTGAGGCCTTGAAATGAAGTGTGTGGCCTGAGGCAACTCACTTAACCTCTCAGCCTCGCCATCTGGGACCTGGGAGTAATGATGGCCGGCCCCTTGGAGGCATCATTTGGGGCAGCTTCAGAAATGGCCTGGAAGACTGTGGCAAATGGAAATGCTATATATTGACAACAAGAACGTTAACTGAAAATAATCAGTATTTATAGAATGCCATTCTTAGGGATCCTAAATTTCTCCTGGCTGTCATCCCCAAGCCTTGGGAATTAAAAGAATTGACCTGGAATGTGGTGAAAATGTTCACTCCTCCCCCTTCCTCCTTGCCATTCTGTCTTCGGTTAGAATCACAATTTGAGTTCTCGCTGAAAACCGAACACACTGGGTCAAGGGGGAGGTTTGGGATTATTAACTGCCATCCATCTTCTGAGAGTGAATGTGCCTCTGCATCAAAGTCTTCTTTCGATTTCCTTCTTTGATAAAATGTATTCAGCATCCAGGCTCTGAGGCAGACACTCCTCTCCCCTAGTCTTCCTGCCTCCCTCAAGTTATTTAATTATATTGTTTCCACTATCCCTTACTGTCTGGCTTTTGGATACCCATGTAATTATCTGATTAGCTCCTATGTAAAATCCTTGCTTTTGGTTTTCCTTCCAATATGCTAAATATACGTCTAGTGGCAAAGAGCTGGCACTGGTACATTAAGCAGCCCAGAATAGAGTGGAGCCAGATGTAAAAGTGTCTTGTCTTACTTTGTATTAGAGCTCCAGGGCTGGAGAAACTCTTTCTTGCCCATGTTGAAGATCTGCTTGGGAGAGATCCACACCATAGTACTATTTTGCAGCATGGGTCCCATTAACCTTTATTAATAAACAGCACATTTACAGGTTCCAAGTAAAGAGAGAAATTTAACCCTGTTACACTAATTGCTCCTTATTATGAGTGGAAACAGCTTCCCTTATAGCTCAGTTGGTAAAGAATCCGCCTGCAATGCAGAAGACCCTGGTTTGATTCCCGGGTCGGAAAGATCCACTGGGGAAGGGATAGGCTACCCACTCCAGTATTCTTGGGCTTCCCTTGTGACTCAACTGGTAAAGAATCTGCCTGCAATGTGGGAGACATGGGTTCGAGCCCTGGGTTGGGAAGATCCCCTGGAGAAGGGAAAGGTTACCCACTCCAGTATTCTGGCCATGGAATGGAGAATTCGATGGACTATATAGTCCATGTGGTCACAGAGTTGGACATGACTGAGCAACTTTCACTTCACTTCACATGAGTGGGAAGATAATGTCTATTTAAAATTATTTGAGGTGCCACCTTTATATTCTGTCAGAACTTTGTACTTGCTTAGGGTTCAGGCCATTCTTAGGGTCTCTATTTGTTCAAGCAGAAGATGAAGAGAGGTTTGGAGCTGCCTGACTTGTGTTGGAACGTTTTTAGCCTGCACATTTTCTGGCAATCAATTATTTGGTTAGATACTAAGGGTTATTTGATTGGGTGTTTAGTCCCCAAATGATGGTCACTGCATGTGAACAAAGAGAAAACAAGTTAACTTATACAAATGCCATTGTTTAAGTTCACTCATCTGCTGTAAACTTGTTTCAAAACCAGTGGAATATTTCCCTAGACCAACACTGTTCCACTACTGCATATAAATGAATAATTAGGCAAGAGAATCTATAAATGGCATTGTTTCCTTCCATTTTAGTTTGCTTTCTGGTGCTGGACTCCTCCAAGAAGTTGAAAAATATACTTTCTGATCATAACACTTTGCAAAGAAATAAAGAGAGTTGTTAGAGGAACCCAAATTGCTGTTTATTCTGAAGTAAAATTGAGATAATTCATGAAACACTCTCATTCTTGCAAGACCCCTATTTTATTTTAGTTTTATTTCATCTTATTTTATTTTGTTTCTAACTTAATTCCCATCACTAGTATCCCTCAGCTCTCCCATCAACACCTTTTAAAGAGTTTTTCTGTAGATCCTTCTTATTTACCTTCCACCTGTTTATTTAGTTTGTTAGTGTTTATTTGGTGGAAGATTTTATTGTGTTGTTTATGTATGCATTTTAAAGTTATATAGATGGTGTGTATGTGCGTGTGCATGCGTGACAAGTCATGTCTGACTCTTTGCAACCCCATGGACTGTAGCCTGCCAGGCTCCTCTGTCCATGGAATTTTCCAGGCAAGAATACTGGAGTGGGTTGCCATTTCCTTCTCCAGGGGGTCTTCCCGATCCAGGAATCAAACCTGTATCTCCTGCATTGGCAGGCAGATTTTTTGCCAACAGATCCACCAGGGAAGCCCATATAGATGGTAATGTGCTGTAAATATACAATGGAATATTACTCAACCATAAAAAGGAAAAAAATTAGGTCATTTGTAGACATGTGGATGGACCTATCATATAAAGTGAAGTCTGTCATATAAAGTGAAGTCAATTAGAAAGAGAAAAATAAATATCGTATATTAACATGTATATGTGGAGTCTAGAAAAATGGTACAGATGGACCTATTTCCAGAGCAGTAATAGAGAGACACAGATGCAGAGAATGGACATTTGGACACAATGGGGGAAGGGGAGTGTGGGACAAATTGAGTGAGTAGGTTTGACATAAATACACTATCATATGCAAAAGAGGCAGCTAGTGGGAACCTGCTATAAAGCACATGGAGCTCATTTCAGTGCTCTGTGCTGACCTAGAGGGGTGGGGCTGGGAGAAGGGGTGGGAGAGGGGACCAAGAGGGAAGGGATATGTGTATCCTTATAGCTGATTCACTTCATTGTACAGCAGGAACTAACACAACATTGTAAAGCAATTATACGCCCGTAAGAAAATCTCATTCTCTTTTTTTACTTTTTATCCAAAAGAATGTTTTGACAGCTATACATTTTTCTCTGTATAAACCCAGTTTATTGCTTTGGAGTCCTGCAGATTATGTCAATACCAATGTATATACCATTTCTGACTCTTACATGGAGCCCATTTTACTTATCCATTTCCCTAGTGGATATCTAATGGGTACTTGGATTCTCTAGAGGGTACTTAGATTGCTTTCAACTTTTTGGTACCACAAATAATGCTAAAACAATACTCTATCATCATGTTTACTTATGGACTTCTTAGCAAGATGTTTTCTAGGGTATATTCCCAAGAGTGGAGTTTCCAAGTTGTTAGGGTATATTCATACTTTACTTCATTAAGTACTTTCAGATTGCTTTATAGAATTTGCAGCAATTAATAATTTCACCACCAGTAAGGGTGAAATTTCTCCACATCCTTGCCAGCACTTTCTAATTTTTACCAATCTGATAGGTATAAGATAACATCTGTTTAAAATTTTGCATGTCTCTGATATGAAAGATATACTTAGTAGCTGTTTCTTTTACATTTTCCCATCTATCAGTTGCCTGTTCATGTCCTTTGCCCATTTTTTTTGTTTAAAATTTGCTCTCTTTTTCTTAATTGTTTGCAAGCTTCTTATATATTCTAGATACCAATTCCACATCTCTTTTGTAAATATCTTTTTTCACAATATTTTGCTGATTTGTCAAAATTTAAGTCTTTAATTTAGATGTGGTCATATCTACCAAATTCTTTTCCATTAACAGATTTTCATTAGCAGCCTTTGTGTAAAATCTTTGGTTTTTGTTCAGTTCAGTTCAGTTCAGTTCAGTTCAGTCGCTCAGTCATGTCTAAGTCTTTGTGACCGCATGGACTGCAGTACGCCAGGCTTCCCTGTCCATCACCAACTCCTGGAGCTTGCTCAGTCTCATGTCCATCAAATTGGTGATGCCATCCAACCATCTTATTCTCTGTCATCCCCTTCTCCTCCTGCCTTCAATCTTTCCCAGCATCAGGGTCTTTTCTAGTGATTCAGTTCTTCACGTCAGGTGGCCAAAGTATTGGAGTTTCAGCTTCAGCATCAGTCCTTCCAATGAACACTCAGGACTGATTTCCTTTAGGATGGACTGGTTGGATCTCCTTGCAGTCCAAGGGACTCTCAAGAGTCTTCTCCAACACCACAGTTCAAAAGCATCAATTCTTCGGTGCTCAGCTTTCTTTAGAGTCCAACTCTCACATCCATACATGACTACTGGAAAAATCATAGCTTTAACTAGACAGACCTTTGTTTTTCATTCTGATATGCTAAATATGTACATAATAGCAAAGAGCTGGCTTTAGTACCATAAGCACCTTGAAATAGAGTAGAAATTAGAGTGGGTCTCATCTTACTTTATATTGGAATTCCAAAGCTTTAGAAGCTCTCACCCATGTTGCTGCATTGCTTAGAACAAAACCACATCATAGCTCTATTAAGCAGTGCAGATTCTACTTACTTTTGTAAATAGTACATTTTCAGGTTCTAAACAAAAAGGATAATACATTCTCTTTGTGCTATATTTACATTCTCTATGTATTATTTTCCATCATGAGTAATGAGTATGTGTGTGCACTCAGTCACTTCAGTCATGTCCAACTCTTTGTAACCCCATGAACTGTAGCCTGCTGGGCTCCTCTGTTCATGGGATTTTCCAGACAAGAATACCGGAGTGGGTTGTCATGCCCTCCTCCAGGGGATCTTCCCCACCCAGGGATCGAACCTGCACCTCCTGGGTCTCCTGCATTGCGGGTGGATTCTTTACTACTGAACCATCGGGGAAGCCCTATAATGAGTATGGAGATGACTAGTATCAATTAGGATATTTTTCAGTGCCACCTGTGATGTTCAGTCTGAACTTTCTACTCACTTATTGTTCCTAAGTGTTGTTTGTTTTGGTATTGTTTTGGGGACATTAGATATATAAGGTTGACTAATCACACTCCTCAGTTTATGTATTATTATCATTAGCTGTCCATGCAAAAGTCCTTTGTTACAAATGTATTTATGTATGTGTCTATGTATCCACAAATGCACATACATAACATCTATCTATCCATCCTCCAATCACAGTAAATGGAATTATTGATTCCCAAAGTTTAACTTTCTGATTGATATATTTACATTCCTGCCAGAGCTTTCTGGTGGATGGAGCATTTTTCCTGATACTTGACTTGGGCTTGGCCATATGACTTGCTTCAGGCCAATGAAATATTGGTCCCATTGCATTATCCTGGTTAAACTCACACACTTGAGCTCCTGTTTCTCATCACAAGGAAAACATACCTTGGGTACCCACTAGTCTAAGGAGGATGAGAAACATATCGAACAGACCTGGACTCAATCTGTACCTGTAACCAAGTTCCAGGCTAGGTCAGTCAACTCCCAGATGACCTGCACATGCATGAGAAATAAATGTTTGTTGTAAACCACTGAAATTCTAGTATTTCTTATGCATTATAGTTGCAACAGTAGCTAACTAATATGGCTTTCTTTCTCCCTCCTCCCCCCATTGGATCCTTCCTTCCTCTGTTTATGTATCTTATTGTATCCTCATACCACTACCAGCCAGGTTATGCTTATTATGTGTATCTTTTTACTTTAATCTGTTCTTGAAATGTATGTATTTTTGAGTATATATAATTTTTAAATTTTTGTAAATGGTATTGTAGTGTATATCTCTTTGTGTTTCCAACTTTTTTGACCAAGCATGTGTATATTTAATCCTTTGATTCTAGTTGTCAGTATTACTCCATGATGTTTACTTGTCACATTTTTTCCTATTCTCATTCACAATAATAAATACTCAGGGTATTCCAAATCTCTTTCATGTCCCTTTCAGACCCAAAGAGTCATTTCCTTGTGATATATGCCCAAGTAAAATTACACACTCATAAGGCTAATGGCTGCTTAATAAGGCTAAGTCATGAAGAATTGCCTCCAGCCTACCATTGCTCTAGCAGTGTGTGAAAGTCCGTCTGTCCCCACTTCCTCACCAATACTTGGCATTATCCCACATTCTCTTTTTGGCCAACCTAATTGTTTCCCTTGGACTGAAAGGAGATTCAACCAGTCCATCCTAAAGGAGATCAGTCCTGGGTGTTTTGGAAGAACTGATGTTGAAGCTGAAACTCAAGTACTTTGGGCACCTGATGTGAAGAGCTGACTCATTTGAAAAGACCCTGATGATGGGAAAGATTGAGGGCAGGAGGAGAAGGGGATGACAGAGGATGAGATGGCTGGATGGCATCACTGACACAATGGACATGGGTTTGGGTGGACTCTGGGATTTGGTGATGGACAGGGAGGCCTGGCATGCTGCGGTTCATGGGGTCGCAAAGAGTTGGACACGACTGAGTGACTGAACTGAACTGAACTGAACTGTTTTAATTTGCCTTTCACCAGTTACCAGTGATTTTGAGCACCTTGATGAATGCTTATTAACTTCTTGGGTTTCCTCTTCTTTAAATTACCTTGTCCATTTAATCTATGAGAGTTCTTACCTTATCGAATTTTAAGAGTTCTTTATATGTTCAAAAAGGTATTCTTAATTGGTTTAGATGCCACAAATATCTTCTCCCGTTTTGATAGGTGTAGGAACTTTGTGCTTAGTGCTCTCAATTGAACTAAAATTCTTAATTTTGGTACTAAAATTTTGTTTAGATATTTTGTTCTGCCTTGTGATTTATGCATTTAAACTTTCATTTAAGGAGTCATTCTCCTCTCCCACACTGTTGGTGTGGATGTGAGTTGATGCAACCACAGTGGAAAATAGTATGGAGGTTATAAAAATAGAATTATGATATGATCCAGCAATCCCACTTCTAGGCATACATCTGGACAAAAGTATAATTCAAAAAGGTACCTGCACACATATGTTAATAGCAGCACTATTACAATAGCCAAGAAACGGAAACAACAATAAACATTGACAGACTGGATAAAGAAGATGTGGTACAAAGCAATTTATGACAAGCCCACAGCAAACATTATCCTCAATGGTGAAAAATTGGAAGCATTTGCTCTAAAATCAGTAACAAGACAAGGGTGCCCACTCTCACCACTACTATTCAACATAGCTATGAAAGTCCTAGCCAGAGCAATCAGAGAAGAAAAAGAAATAAAAGGAATCCAGATTGGAAAAGAAAAAGCAAAACTCTCACTGTTTGCAGATGACTGATCCTCTACATAGAAAACTCTAAAAACACCACCAGAAAATTACTAGAGCTAATCAATTAATATAGTAAAGTTGCAGGACATAAAATTAATACACAGAAATCCCTTGCATTCCTGTACATTAACAATGAGAAGACAGAAAGAGAAAGTAAGGAAACAATCCCATTCACCATTGCAACAAAAAGAATAAAATCCTTAGGAGTAAATTTTCCTAAAGAAACAAAAGACCTATATAGAGAAAACTATAGGATACTGATGAAAGAAATCAAAGATGACACAAATAAATGGAGAAATATACCATGTTCATGGATTGGAAGAATCAATATAGTGAAAATGAGTATACTACCTAAAGCAATCTATAGATTCAATACAATACCTATCATGCTACCAATGATATTTTTCACAGAACTAGAACAAATAATTTCACATTTTGTATGCAAACATAAAAAACCTCGAATAGCTAAAATAATCTTGAGAAAGAAGAATGGAACTAGAGGAATCAACTTTCCTGACTTCAGACTCTACTACAAAGCTACAGTCATCAAGACAGTATGGCTGGCACAAAGACAGAAATACAGATCAATGGAACAAAATAGAGAGCCCAGAGATAAATCTACTCACCTATGGACACCTTATCTTTGACAAAGGAGACAAAAATATACAATGGAGAAAAGAAAATCTATTTAACAAGTGGTGCTGGGAAAACTGGTCAACCACCTGTAAAAGAATGAAACTAGAACACTTTCTAACACCATACACAAAAATAAACCCAAAATGGATTAAAGATATAAATGTAAGAACAGAAACTATAAAACTCCTGGAGGAAAACATAGGCAGAACACTCTCTGATATAAATCACAGCATGATCTTCTATGATCCACCTCCCAGAGTAATGGAAATAAAAGCAAAAATAAACAAATGGGACCTAATTAAACTTAAAAGTTTTTTCACAATGAAGGAAACTATAAGTAAGGTGAAAAGGCAGTCTTCAGAATGGGAGAAAATAATAGCAAATGAAGCAACTGACAAAGAATTAATCTCCAAAATATGCAAGCAGCTCATGCAGCTCAATACCAGAAAAACAAACAACCCAATCAAAAAACCAAAGAACTAAACAGACATTTCTCCAAAGAAGACGTACAGATGGCTAATAAACACATGAAAAAGTGCTCAGCATCACTCTTTATTAGAGAAATGCAAATCAAAACCACAATGAGGTATCATCGCACACTGGTCAGAAGGGCTGCCATCAAAAAGTCTACAAACAATAAATGCTGGAAAGTGTGTGGAGAAAAGGGAACACTCTGACACTGTTGGTGGGAATGAAAATGGGTATGAACAATGTGGAGATTCCTTAAAAAACTGGAAATGGAACTGTCATATGACCCAATAATCCCACTGCTGGGCAAGCACACCAAGGAAATCAGAATTGAAAGAGAAACGTGTACCTCAATGTTCATTGCAGCACTGTTTATGATAGCTAGGACATAGAAGCAACCTAGATATCCATCAGTAGACAAATAGATAAGGAAGTTGTGGTACATATACACAATGGAATATTAGTCAGTTATAAAAAAGAACACATTTGAGCCAGTTCTAATGAGGTGGCTGAAACTGGAGTCTACTATACAGAGTGAACTAAATCAGAAAGAGAAACACTAATACAGTATATTAATGCATATGTATGAAATTTAGAAAGATGGTAGTGATGATCCTAAATGCAGGGCAGCAAAAGAGACACAGATATAAAGAACAGACTATTGGGCAACATCCGAGAAGGCAAGGGTGGGATGATATGAGAGAATAGCAGTGAAACATGTATATTATCATATATAAAATAGATGACCAGTGCAAGTTCAATGCATGAAGCAGGGCACTCAAATCCAGTGCTCTGGAGCAACCAGAGGGATGAGTTGGGGAGGGAGGTGGAAGGGGGGTTCAGAATGGGGGGCATGCATGTGTGCCTAAGGCTGATCTGTGTCGATGTGTGACAGGGGCCACCGCAGTGTTGTGAAGTGATTGCCCTCCAGTTAAAATAAATAAATAAAATGCTTTAAAAAGATATGGTACATATATACAATGGAATACTACTCAATCATAAAAAGGAATGTAATTATGCCATTTGCAGCAACATGGATGCAACTAGAGATTATCATATTAAGTGAAGTAAGTCAGAAAGAGAAAGACAAATACCATATGATATCAATTGTATGTGGAAGCTAAAATATGGTACAGACAAATCTATTTATGAAATAGAATCATGGACAGAGAGAACAGATTGGTGACTGCCAAGGGGGAGAGAGATGGGGGAGGAATGGAGTGGGAATTTGGAATTAGCAGATGTAAGCATATATATATAGAATAGATAAACAACAAGGTCGTTCTATATAGCACAGAAAGCTATATTCAATATCCTATGATAAACCATAAAGGATAAGAATATAAAAAACAAATATATATATATATATGTGTGTGTGTGTGTGTGTGTGTGTGTGTGTGTGTGTATAACTAAATCACTTTCTTGCACAGCAGTAATTAACACAACTTTATAAATCAACTATGGCAACCCTCTCCAGTATTCTTGCCTGGAGCATCCGATGGGCAGAGGAGCCTGGTGGGCTACAATCCATTGGGTCACAAAGAGTTGACCATGACCAAAGCAACTTAGCATGCACACACTTAGCACACACATTTGCATAAATCACTATATTTCAAATAAAAAAAGAAGTCATTCTCTGCCTTATATCACAAAGATGTTACCTTACATTTTATTTTAATCTAATTGTTTTGTCACATTTAGCTATTTTTCTTATTGTTTTAAGTTTTCTCAAATTATGAACATAAGTATTGAACTCTATCAAACAGTGTTTTGCATCTGGAATGATCAGGGATTTTCTATTTTTGTCTGTTAAAGTGGTGAACTATATTTATAGAATGTCTGATTTACTCATTCTTCTATTTCAAGGATAAACCTGAGTTAATTATAAAATTTTTGGTATGCTATTGGATTCAGTTATTTAAGATGATTACATCTCTGCTCACACTTGAAACTGACCTATACATATCTTTATTATACTGTAACAAAGCAGTGCTTATTTAACTAAATTCTTATTTTATTTTAATATCAAGTATATGCTAACCTCATGAAATGTGCTGATCAGTGTTATGGGCTAAATTGTGTCTCGCTGATTCATATTTTGAAGTTCTAACTCTCTGTGCTTCTGAATGTGACCTTATTTGGAGGTAGGATCTTTACAGAAGTAATTAAGTTAAAGTAAGGTCAGTAAGATGGGTTTATTCTTCATAAAAGGGGGAAATTCCAGCAATGTATATGTGGAAAATGCCAAGTGGCCAGGAAGACAGTCATCTGTAAGCCATGGACAGATGCCTGGAACAGATCCTCCTCCCTTCAGAAGGAACCAACACTGCCAACTTGCTTTTGGATTCCCAGTCCCTGGTGGTGTGAGATTGTAAGTTTCTGTTGTCAAAGCTACCCAGTTTGTGGTACTTTTCTATGGTAGCACCATCAGACTAATACAGTCAACTTTCCTCTTTTCCATCTTTGGACACAATTTATATGAAATGGGGATTATTCAAAACTAAACATCATAGTATGTTCTCATATTTTCCTTCTTGTACAGTTTTTCTTTCTTTTTCTTGGCGTTAATAATCGATTTGCTTTTTACATTTTTTTCCTTTTTTAAATTTAATGTTATTTTTAATTGGAGGATAATTACTTTACAATGTTGTGGCAGTTTCTGCCATACATCAACATGAATCAGCCATAGGTATACAAATGTCCCCTCCCTCTTAAACCTCTCTCCCACTTCCCTCCCCATCCTACCCCTCTAGGTTGTCACAGAGCACCAGCTTTGGGTTCCTTGCATCATACAGCAAATTCTCACAGGCACCAAACATTGATTCACCCCTAAAATTTCCACCATGATTAAGTCTTTTTCCAATACTTTCAAACACACCAGATATTCTACAATATCATTTTCTTGGAGGCATTTCTTCCAGACCCCTCTTCTGACTTCTTTCTCTAATAGTAACTTGTTCCTCCCTGGCTCTGTCATAAGACAGTTATCCTGGAATCCCTCTCCCCATTAACTTAAGAATCTCTGTTGCCTCTCTCCTGGTATGAAACTTGTTTCTTGGATCTCGTGTCCTTTTCTTTCCTGGTCACCTCTTTATAGTGTATCACAGACTACCGTAGTAGAGGACAGATGGTGCCAAGGACATATTTTTCCTTCAATTCCAGGAAATTCTTCACCATTACTTTGCAAATATCTTCTTTTCTCTATATGGAGGTTGATTTATCTTCTTCTGCAACTCATAATTGATGGAGTCTATTACTTCTAATTCTAGCTTCCTTATTATTCTACTTCATTTTTTCCAACTTTATATCTTTCTAATGACTTTTAGGATAGTTCTTATGTATAATTTTTGGGGCTTCCTTGGTAGCTCAGCTGGTAAAGAATCTGCCTGCAATGCAGGAGACCCTGGTTCAATTCCTGGGTCGGGAAGATCCACTGGAGAAGGGATAGGCTGCCCACTCCAGTATTCTGGGGCTTTCCTGGTGGTTCAACTGGTAAAGAATACACTTGCAATGTGGGAGACCTGGGTTCGATCCCTGGGTTGGGAAGATTCCCTGGAGAAGGGAAAGGCTACCCATTCCAGTATTCTGGCCTGGAGAATTCTATGGACTGCATAGTCCATTGGGTTGCAAAAGAGTCGGACATGACTGAGCAACTTTCACTCACTTATATATAATTTGGTGGTGTTTTAGTCCCTAAGTCATGTCCAACTCTTGTAACCCCACGGACTGTAGCCTGCCAGGCTCCTTTGTCTATAGGATTCTTCAGGCAAGAATACTGGAGTGGGTTGCCATTTCCTTCTCCAGGGGGTCTTCCTGACCCAGGAATCAAACCTGGGTCTCCTGCATTGCAGGCTGATACTTTGCCAACTGAGGGAATCCCTATGTATAATAATTTATTAACTCGCCAATTCTTTCTTCAGCTGTGTTCATTCACTCCACTATGCAAGCTACACACTGAGTTCTTGATATTGTGAAGCCTATTTTTGGCTTCACACTGCCAATAGTTTACTGGGCTGCATTGCTGCCCTGAGGTCGTACCACCTTGGACTGGCACTGGCTTGCCTTGAGGGAGTGGTGAGTTAGCAGGGATGTGCCACGACAATGTGGAGAAGAGAAAACTTTCTTTGGCTATTGGCCTACCTTCCAAGGCTGTTTTTCTTACTGCTTTTATCCTCCCAAGAGCCACTTGCACTTAGTGGTAAATAATAAAGGCTTTGTGCCTCTTTAGCTTCTTAAACTCTCATGTGGCATCTCCAAGGTTGAGTTGCACTGGGGTGGTTCCTGGCAGCCAATAATCTGAGCTAACTCACTGTGTTGTCTGGACCGTTAAACCCACATCACCATATTTTTTTTTTTTTTTTTTTCATTCTAGGATGTTCATTAAGTAATCTCATTAAGTTTTTTTTTCTTTTTATATTTTAAAGGAGAATGATATATGATTTGTTAATTGAGAGTGAATATTTGTTTTACATTTTATAGGAGTCTTGGCAAAAATAAAATCATAAAATTGAGAATTATAAAATTCCTCTACTGTACTGAGAAATGATTCTAATTATGAAAATTCCCAAGAATGTTGTTCTGATGGTAAAACATTGAAAAAACTGGTTCTATTCTGGTTCTTTGTCTCATTTTCATTTCAGGAGAAGTGATCTTGACCTAGGCAATGTTCCATGGGAGGCATATTATTTATGGTGTTTGGCTTCAGAGATAGATGGACCTGGGTTTAATTCATGGATCTGCCATTTATTCCCGCATCTTAGTCATCTTTGGATTTCCAGGGCCTAGCACAATCTTTGGTCCATGACAAATCTTCAGTAAATGAGTAATAAAAATATTTAATATTTCTAAGTCTCAGTTTTCTTCACTTGAAAAATGGAGATAATAACTTTCTAATATAATACTTGGCAAAGGATATGTTTGATAAATATTTATTTTCTTTCCAACTTTCCCCTCCTTGCGGTCTTAGCCATTCACTATATTACCCAAGTAGCTTATCTCAGTGCCTAGGGAAACATGTGCTAACTTGTTATTATTACCTCAATTCTTAGGACAGAGCAGGGAGTATGATTCTCTCCAGTTTTTATTCATACAATAATTTCCTAAAGAGTGATTTATGAATGAACCCAAATTACAAAATACATCCTAAAGTCTCAATCAGGTTAGAAGATACATTAAAGCTAGTGAAATACCTAATTTGGAAACAGATCTTGAATTCACAAAGTGAAGGAATTGGCATGGTCTGATACAGAATTCAAAATTAATTTCATTCATAAATTCCCAGTGTTGTCTCTTGAAGAGACACTGATAAAAAATATCAGATGAAAATCTCATCTGGTCTTGTTTTTTTGTTAAGTGATATATTTTGTTTACTTTTTATATCAGAATTGAGTTGGACACAGACTACCGTCCAAGGTACAAAATGCAACAAGGCAAATACTAGAAAAGGTTTAAGTCTGGACTCCTTCTTCAATAGATCTGGTAACTAATTAAAAGATTCTATTGTAACTTTTTTTTTCTCCCCTAGATGTTTTTAAAACAACACAAGGGGAAAATGAGATCAAAGCCAGAACTATTTAGAACAAGTCCTCTACATCCCTGGATGAGTTAGACTTTGGTCTTGACATCATTACTTCCAGTTGACTTTAGTATCTTGAGACCTTATATTAGAATATGTGGTTACAAGCAAAAGGAATGCATTCTGGCTAACTTATACAAGATGGGAATAGACAAGGAGGCAGAGGGAAGTACCATTGAGGGCAGATCACAGAACGGAAGGCAAAACTCAGGAACTTGACTGATTAAGTGTTTTTTTTTTTTTAAAAAGAACCAAATTGCTTTAGAATTCTGTTTTAATATTTACTAGACCATCTCACCAGGCTCTACTGCCAGGACGGCTCCAATTGACATGCCTTTTTTTTTTGTTTTTTTCCCTATCACTCTTCTAGAGGAGGATAGAAAGGCTTCATTTATAGTCCCATCCATGACATATACTTTGGGAGGGGGAAATATTTTCCTTTAAAGGAATTTGGATTCCCTTATCAGAAGCCAAGGGGATAGATTGTGAATAATCAAATAAAGAGCAATTGTCCACTACGTATCATTGTATGTGCTTAGTCGCTCAATTGTGTCCAGCTCTCTGCAACCCCATGGACTGTAACCTGCCAGGTTCCTCTGTTCATGGGATTTTTCCAGGCAAGAATAATGGAGTGGGTTGCTATTTCCTCCTCCAGGGAATATTCCTGACGCAGGGGTTCATCGAACTGATGTCTCCTGCATTGACAGGCAGGTTCTTTACCTGAGCCATCTGGGAAACCCATATATATCATTCCAAAATGCAATTTAAAAGAAGAATCTTTTAAATCAAAAAGCTTCCTAATGGAGATTAATTAATTTAAAATTCAAATGTCAACAAGTCATGACAAATTTAGTGTTCTCTTATTGGAATTACTGGGAATGATTTGAAGACATGTCATCGTCTTTATAGATTGGATTAAAGATGGGAATAATTTCCTTGAAGAATAATTTTAGGTGGAGAGAAAGGATAGCAGTTGTAGTGGTAAACAAGTTGACCTTCTGGGCTTGCCTACTAACCCATTTTATAATCAACAGTGAGTAATTCAATTTACCCAGCATTGCAAATCATTAAAAAATAAATAAATAAATAGGCCTGCAAAAATTCTGCCTGGCCTGCAAAATGTGCTTGGCTGTCATCCATATTGCCAATACTTCTGATCTCTATGGCTTCTCTCATGGACAAAAATGAATATATATGCTTTGATACACTCAAGCATACTCAAGCATCTTCCTTGCATCACTTCCTGGGAAGCAAGCCCTTACCAACACTCCCCCACTCCCCAATGAACAGAAATGGGGGAAGGGAGGTAGAGGGAGAAAGGTGATTATTTTCTCATATGGCTTCACATAATTTCTTTTCCACCCAGAGCATGTGGCAGGAGGTGATTTTTGCAAATAAATTAACCTCTGTGCTCTTCAGGGTCAATAATACTTTTCCATTTTACTAGGGAATTTGAATTATTGACTGTCTTGTGTCTTCATTCCCTAGAAGGTGAATTGAAGGAAAGAAGGTTTTTTAAGTAGTTATTTTTAAAATTGTTTGTACCTTTCTAACAGTTAGTATTTTGCTAGTGTTATTTTATTCATCCTTGACTGTTTTGCAAAGTGAAAGTGAAAGTCGCTCAGTCGTGTCCGACTCTTTGTGAGCCCATGGAATTCTCTAGGCCAGAATTCTGGAGTGGGTAGCCTTTCGCTTCTCCAGGGGATCTTCCCAACCCAGGGACTGAACCCAGGTCTCCTGCATTGCAGGTGGATTCTTTACCAACTGAGCTATCAGGGAAGACCCTTTGCAAAATGAGATAGTAACTAAAATCACTAATCCCACTTTCTAAGGAGGCACAGGGAAAATAAGTGTGGGACTTTGAGAAATAAACTGGCTTCAGAACATGCATGAAAACTTCTAGCTCAAACCAGTCCAGCATAGGACATATTACATTCTACATTTATATTCAGTTCAATCAGTATATTCATACTAAGTTTTATATTCCCCTGGCAGCTAATTTCTAGGACTTTAGGTGTGAGGCTTGATCCCTGGGTTGGGAAGATCCCCTGAAGGAGGGCATGGCAACCCACTCCAGTATTTTCACCTGGAGAATCCCATGGACAGAGGAGCCTGGTGGGCTACAGTCCATAGGGTCACAAAGAGTTGGACATTACTGAAGCAATTTAGCATGCACACAATCTTCCAAACTGATCACATGCTGATTTTCTAAGACCATTTTGACTAGTTATGCCTTTAAAGTCCAACTAAATATTTGGAGCAGGCTGGAAAGGATAGAATATTAGACATCTCAGTACTTATCTAAGAATCTAGGTACCTATTTAACTAAAACAAACAAACAAACAAACCCATATTTTAGAAGGCCACGTTTGAACTCTTTATTTAAAAAAAGAGAGAGAGCAACCATAAAATATCTTTACAAAAAGTTGTTGAAAAAAAGCCTGATGATGCAGAATTAAAAGTGGAAGGCTTGGGATTCCAGATAAAATTTCCAGCTCTTCCTCTTGCTAACTGTGGGCAAATTTTATGTTTCCTCTTAAAGCTTTAGTTTCCTCATTTATAAAATGAGGAAAGTAAATAGTGCAGCTTTTGTGATGAAAAAGAAGTCGCCTTCTTGTGAATTCTCTGCATACAATATAAATTCAATAAATGATATCTATCAGAAAAGAGAATCCAAACCTAGTGTGCAAGCTAAAGTGACTTGGGATTTAATATCTATTTGATCTTGCTGATCTTGGTGAAGTAGATCACCAAGTTACTTTTCTTTTGGTGGAGAGTGAATGGGTTCAGAATAAATCACATACCCTAAGACAACTCTCCTGAAAAGAGAGGGTTTTGCCCTCCTCTGCAAGGTCAGTTTCTTTTCATTTTTTCCTCAAATCCTTTCCCACCCCAAACCCACATCTCCTTTATATGTTTGTTTATTCCATAGCTTTTCTCTGTAGTCTGTGTTGTATGCCCTCTCCCCTCCGCCCTCACTCACCCCTGCTACCGTGTAAGAAAGATGGCTTACTTGATGGTATTTCTCATTCACTAAAGAAAGTGCTAAGTCAAACAGTGATAGAATCTGAAGAGGTGACTCTCCCCTTATCAGTAGAGCCAATGGCTAATAGACATGTGAACTTTAAGTATAGATTATTATTATTATTGTGCTTATAGCACCTTGGCTGTTTGCCCAGTGTGTCCTTGCTAACACAGGATCACAAGGGAAAAAAAAGGAATTCTCTGCCACAACTCAGAAGGATGTGGGATCTGCATGATTAAAATGGTCTTAGCATTTGGAACCCTGAAATTAATGACACTCCAAATTAAATTTAAAACAGGTTAGGTTGCTTTCGGTGAAGAATTGCTATTACCCTCTACCTTTCTTCTTGCTTCTCTACAAAGTCTTCATTGATTTCATTGTTGTTCAGATATGATAACACCTGTCCTATCGTTTAGAGGAATTGAAGATACAAAGTCTTAATCAAATTAATGAATTAATGGAGGGAGGTTGGAGAAACAAAGGAAATGAGGTGATTTAAATATGTACAGAGACACACATCCCTAACAGAGGTTGCTGCCGTGGTGGTAGACACTTTTTTGATAAAACCAGAGCAGAATTCTTTGTTTGATAGTCACTTTTTGGGTAAATGTGTTTAGTCAGGGCATGGGACCACTGGCCCTTGGACAACTCTGGCTCATTTGGCCCACAGGGACCACAGAGCCCACACAGACCATTTTGCTAATTCAGTTCCCAGCAAATCTGTTCTGAATCACCAAATAATTGAATAAATTTGTATTTGGATGCCCTTGCTGATGAGAATAAAGCACCATACGATAATGCTTTCCCTTTCACCATGGTTTTATTACCTTATTGGACAACCAGGGACCTGGTACATCCCAGAGGGAATACTTTTCAATTTAATTAACCTGCAGACATTTAGTTTAAAGAGTAATAAATAATAAGCAAATACTCCCTTTCCCCCTATTTGTCTCTTATGGAGAATTACAACTACTAATAATACAATAATTGAAATCCAAAATAAAACTACAATGCCAGGGAGGTGATCAGATCCTGTGGTGGGTGGAATGTTCTGCTGCAGAGAGAGAGGGGGAACGTATGGACACTAGATATGGTGAAATAGGGGTCTCCTTTGCTTTTAGCTACTAACTTGATGGCAGGGAAGGATTATTTACCTTCATGGGTAAGATTTCAGGAGTCTCACCTAAGGGCCCCTGCTTGCACAGCCTCTTTCCTCCCTAGCACGCTGAGCCTTTAACCAGAAACAAAGCCATTCTTCCTATTGTTACATAAAAGGCTTGGAATGTAAAGTCTCCCTCGCAAGGGAGGGGATGATGTAAGCTCATTAACAATCAGAAGCAAGTGACTGATGTCACATCCTCTCCTTGGAGCTGATTTTGAAGATGAAAAGAGGAGAGGAGGCCTGGGCTTTGGAGAGGGAGGGGGAGGGAAACGGAGTCTGAGGTTGGTCATACTTCATGCTTTCACCTAGGGCTGTTTAGTGAAACATCATCCCTCCATCATCTGGAAGGAACGCTACTGGTATGTGGATCTGGATTGCGTGTTTACTGGGTGCCAGGTTTTGTGAGAGCTGTTTTCCCACACACCCTCCTAATTATCACAACACAGCTGCAAAAGAGGATTTCTAGTCCCCTTTTGCCGGATACTTCCTGGTGGCTCAGATGGTAAGGTGTCTGCCCGCAATGTGGGAGACCCGGGTTCGATCCTTGAGTCAGGAAGATCCCCTGGAGAAAGAAATGACAACCCGCTCCAGTACTCTTGCCTAGAAAATTCCATGGATGGAGGAGCCTGGTGGGCCACAGTCCATGGGGTCACAAAGAGTCGGACACGACTGAGAGACTTTTCACTTCACTTTTCACTTTCACTTTGCTGGATAAGACATTGTGGTTGGTATAGCTAAATTAATATATCGACAATTACTGTTCTTAATGGCAGAACAAGGATTAGAATCAAGGTCAGCGTGCATCCAAACATACAATTTTTGCTCCCACCATGATTAACTCATAATAAGCTTAATTGGGCTTCCCTGGTGGCTCAGATAGGTAAAAAATCTGCCTGCAATGTGGGAGACCCAAGTTCAATCCCTGGGTAGGGAAGGTACCCTAGAGAAGGAAATGGCTCTCCACGCCAGCATTCTTGCCTAGAGAATTCAATGGATAGAGGAGCCTAGCAGGCTACAATCCATGGGGTCACAAAGAGTTGGACATGACTGAGCGGCTAATGCTAAAATTGGGGGATGATTTTGTTTTGTTTTCAAAGTACAAATCGAGTCAAATTTTTGCCATTAACTTTGGAATATTTTGGTGACAAGAGTCATAGGACTAAGTTCATTTTATAGATGAGACTGAAAAAAGATATGCAGGAACCAAGCCAAGTTTCTACTGCAAAAAAATGAAGCAATTAGGATTTTTTGTGTTCTGATGTTATACTCAATTCCCTATTTGATCTCTCCTAGTGGGTAACTCAATTCCTTAGCTACCTCAACTCAGTCTGTGCAAAACTGAACCCAAGATCTTGTGTCAGCCCATTATCCATACCCATTTCCTGCCCTAACCTATTCCCTCTTATATTTCCTCTCTTGATTATGGGACATTCACATTAATCTTTAGTCACTGAAGACAAGAATCTATATTTCTCCCTCTGCTGTACTTCTCTATTCTACTCCCCACATCTACCAGTCTTATTGAGCATACTACCCAAATTTCTCTCAAATCAGCTTCCTTTGTCCTTTTATCTCCAATGTCAATGCCCAGGTTCATGTCCCAGTCACTTCTCTGTCTTAATACTAAAATCTCTCAACTGAATTGGCCATGCTGCATTCTACGCTCACATGTGTCCCTGATCATTCTCAAATTGATGACAGACTGGTACCTCTAAAACCCAAAGCCTGGCACATAGAGAATGCTGAATGAATGAATAATAAACAAACAAAGAGGTCTACTCTCAAGTACAAATACTAGAAAAGCAACAACTCAACTCGAAAAAAATACAAGCTGTTTATACACCTTTAAAGTGAGGTAAGATATACATGGTGAGATATTAATCTTATGTGTAAAGTTCAATTTGTTCTGTCAAAATATAACCTATGTAAACAGCACCTCGATCACAATACAGAACTTTTCCATCACATTGCAAATTTTCCTCATGCCTTTCCCTGATGATTAAGGATGCTGAGGATTTTTTCACATGCTTCTTGGCCATCCATATATCTGCTTTTGCGAAATGTCTATTTGTGTTTTTCACCTGTTTTTAAATTTGGTTGTTTGTAATTGTGGCTTTGTAGGAGTTCTTCATAAACATAGATGAGATATTTGTCAGATAAAATAATGGTGAACATTTTCCCCCAGGCTCAGCTTTTTACTTACTTACTGCAATTTTTGAAAAGGAGAAAATCTTGAATTTTGATAAAAAAGATCACTTCTTGACAGTTAGTGCTTTGTTTGCCTTGTCTGAGAAGTCTTTGCCAACCCCAGGATTCAATGATATTCTTTTTTTCTCCCCTAGAAACTTGAAACTTTCAGCAGTTATGTTTAGGTCTGAAAGCCATTTAAAATCAATTTTGTGTATGGTAAGAGGTAGGGGATCATAGTTTTGTTTTTTGTTTTTTTTTCTCCTACATGGATATCTAGCACCATTTGTTGAAAAGATTTCCTTTCCACATTGAATTGCCTTGGTGCCTTTGTTGAAAACCAGCTGACTTTCTCTGTGTCTATTTCTGGATTCTGTTATGTTCTACCATCCTGGTACCACTTTCACACTGTTGGTTAATATACTTTTATAGTAAACTTTTAAAACTGGTAGTGCATGTACTCCAGCTTTCTCAAAATCATTTTGGCTATTTTAAGTCCTTTGGCTTTTCCAGTATATTTCAAGAAATTATCTTTAAATTGTCACAGTGAAAATCAATTGAGATTTTGATTGAGGGTATGTAGAAAATTTCAGATCTGTTTAGGGGAGAATTAACGTCTTAGCAGTACAGGTTTTTCCAATCCAGGAGCAATGATGTATTTCTATATATTTAGGTTTTATTTTCTCATAAGTATTGGTCTTGAAAATCTTTTATCAGATTTATTCTTAACTATTTGGTGTGCTTCATGCTATTATAAATATTATTTTTTAAAATTTCATTTTCCAATTGCTACCGGTACATAGAAATAGTTTGGAATATGTACACAAACAATCATGTAAATAGATGAATAAACTGAATTTCGCTTTTTCTTTCCAATCTTTATGCTCTTTTTTCTATTTCCTTAAGACTTCTAGTGAAATTTGCATACAAGCGATAAAATTTGCATTCTCTCAGTGTTAGAGTGAAGAAATCCAGTGATTCAGCACTGAACATGATGTTAGCTTTAGACTTTCTGTAGATGCAGATGTAGATTAGGGTAATTTTTCAGCTTAGTGGAAACCCATGAATGAGTGAGTGTTGAATTATGTCAGATATTTTCCTGCCTCTAATAAGATGATCATGTCATTGCTCTCTTTTTTACCATTTGTTGATATGGTAAACTATATCGAATGATTTTTTAAAATATTAAACTAGTCTCTTGTTCCTGGGAAAAACCTCACTCACTCAGGATGTGTCATTCTTTTCAGATCTCACTGCAATTAATTGGCTAATAGTTTATTAAGGATTTTTGTATCCATGCTCATGAGACATATTGGTCTGTAATTGACACTATTTATAATGTCTTTGTCAGAGTTTCATAGCAAGGATAGAATGGCATCATAAAATGCTTTTTTGCTTCTATATTCTTTTCTATTGATCTCTATCGCCCTGGAAACACATCGTTCTAATTTTTTGGTTTGCTTTTTGTTGCTCTAAGGCAGTCATTCCCAAACCACCTAAAAATTTTGTTAAAGCAAAAACTGATAAGCCCATTACTGCCGGGAGCCAACACACGAGACCCTACCCCTAAAAAGGCCATAAGGGAGAAAACCTGACCGGCAAGGCGGATCAGGTTTTCAGGGGTTTCAAAAAAGTGACCTCACGAGACCCTACCCCTAACAAGGCCGTAAGGGAGAAAACCTGACCGGCAAGGCGGATCAGGTTTTCAGGGGTTTTCGAAAAGGCCAGCTCACGAGATCCCACCCATGACAAGGTCACGAGGAGAAAGCCTGACAGGCAAGGCAGATCAGGTTTTCAGGGATTTCGAAAAGCTGCCCCCGGAGCTCACCTTAAAGATGATATCTGTCTTTCTGATGCCTGGCTCAATGGACTACTCCCTAATTTCTCTGACACAGGCAGGAAGGCCTCCCGATCTCTTCCCAAATAAGAATCAATTTAAAACTTTAATCAATAAGTTTCCCAGGTGGTGGTATTTTATGAGATTATTCAGGGTGAAAAGAGTGTTTTAATTTAAACTCCTTTGCTGGTAGTTTGTTAGCCAAATACATTTATGCGCTTGGTACTAATATGCATGATTGCTTATAATATCCTAATCATAAAATAGCATAAAGAACCTGATTATATAAAAGCCCTAATAGATATAGAGCCCTTTTAAGGGGTAAAGGAGTCCTATTAGAAAACATAAGAAAAATTATTCTATAGGTAGTTATTGGGTTGTGATTTGCTTGCTGTGTTTTTGCTTGCTGTATTTTTGCCTTTAATGTGCTAAGATTGTGTTATAGAAACCATTGTTAATATAGTTAAAGATCTAGAGAAATAAGAACTTAGCCCTAGTGTGGTAACAATGAGATGGTTGTTAATTGTCAGTCAGGAGTTCTAGGCAGAAGCTGCCTCACTGAAGCCACAGAGTCTGTATGGGGTAAACTTCTTAGATAAATGCAACTGACAACTTTTGCAGAAAGATTAATTTTTGTATTAACAAGAATATAATTCTACTCTGTACTATTTCCCTATGACACTGTTACCTTTCAGTTAAGGTCACCATAAAAACGGAAAATAGGTTTACAATCACCTGACCTGCATAAAATGTTAATAGCCCCAAGGCCAGAAGATCATGTGCTAAGAATTACTATAGAATTAGAAAGCAAAAAAAATCCTGCTTTTCCTAAAAATCAAAATGATGTAATGCTAATCCTGTGTAATCATGAGTAAGCATCTTGTACCTTAAAAATGTTCTGTGAAAGGGTATAAAACCAGTTGTCAAAAAGTAAAACACAGACTTGGCCCTATCAAGGCTGGTCTCACGTGTCTTCTCTCTCTCTCGCCGACGCCGTTCATCCTGAGGGTACCCCCTGGATCCTGCCGAGGCTGGACCCCGGCACCTTACTCCAGAGTTTCTGATTCAGTAATTCTGAATAGAGACTAATATTTGCATTTATAACAAATTCCTAGGTGTTGCTGATATGGTTATTCTGCAAACCAAACTTTGAGGACTACTTTACTAGGAATTAAAGCTTGCAACTTTAATTTATCATAAGTTACTTAAAGTTATTATTGTATTACTTCACATAAAATGTATGAAAGCTTCAACAGTGTTCTATTTAATCACTATCTTTTGTGCTATTATTGTCATGTGTTTCATATGTACCTAAGTAATAAAAACAAAATATGAGTTTATTATTATGTAAAGAATGAACTGTTTTCCAACAAAATTAAGAGAGGGAAAATATATATTTTAAATTTATCCTACATTTACCATTTTAGATTCTCTTCATTCCTTCTGGTAGATCTATATATTTAACTGGTATTATTTTATTTGGATTGAGAAACTCTTATTTCATATTTTGTAGTGCTTACATTCTGGAGTTCTGTCAACTTTCATTTATCTGAAGTTGTCTTTATTTCAGTCTCATTTTCAAAGGTTATTTTTATTGCATATAGACTTCCAGTAGAGAAATGTTGCTATTGCTGTTTTTACCACATTAAAGATGTCAATGTCTTTTTACCTCAATTGTTTCTGGGGAGAAATCTTATATTTTCATATCATTATTCTCTTAAATGTAAGATGTCTCCTTGTTTCCACTGGCTGGTTTTAAGATCTCTTTATCTTTGGTTTTCATACTCTGCTATGATGTGCCTGTATGATCTTTAGTAAATATTATTTTTCTTGGGCTTGTCAAGATTCTTGGATTTATAAATTGATACTTTTATACAAACTGAGGAAACTTTGGCCTTAATTATTTCTATATTTCTTTGTATTTTCCCACCATTCTCTTTCCTTCCTTTTGTATATCCAATTATATGTATATATATTAGCATGTGACATTGTCCTATAAATCAATAAATCTTTGTTAATTTTTCTCCTCTGTTTTTCATATTGGATAATTTTCTTGCTCTATCTTGATATTCACTAACTTTTTCTTCTATAGTTTCTAATATTCCAACTGTTAAGCCTATCCAGTGAATGTTTCATTATATGATTTGTATTTTTCAGTTCTAGAATTTTATTGAATCTTCTTATGGTTTCCATTTCTCGGTTGAGAATTCTCATCTTTTCCTTTAACCCCGTGAACACATTTTTAATAGCTGCTTTCATGGTCTTGTCTAGGCTATCTAAGGATCTGTTTCTTTTTACTACTTTTGTTCCTTATTGTGGGTTGCATTTTTCTGCCTCTTCCCACATTTCTTAATTTTGTACTGTATGATGAATGTTGTCAATGATTTGTTGTACGGACCTAAATTATGTCATCTTCTTTTAAAGAGTGTTGAGTTTTGTTTTGGGAAGCAAGTAAATAATTAGGGGGCTTACCTGGTGGCTGGACTGTAGAGAATCCGCCTGCAGTGCAGGATACCTGGGTTCTATCCCTGGGTTGGACTAGACACTCTTTTAGGTTCTGTTAGGCTTTGTTTGGGCTTCTCTTAGTGGCTTCTTTAGTGGCCTCTTTAGTGGTAAAGAACCCTCCTGTCAGTGCTGGAGATGCAGGATCACTTCTTGGGTTGAGATGATCCCTTGGAGAAGGAAATGGCAACTGACTCCAGTATTCTTGCCTGGTAAATCCCATGGACAAAGGAGCCGGGTGGGGTAGACTCTCTAGGGTTGCAAAAAGAGTTGGACACAACTTAGTGACTAAACAGCAGCAAGGCTTTTTTGAATTTCTTTTTAAGGACAGGTCTTCTTTGGTTTCAGCCTTAAACTTGTGCTATGGCTTTATTTTCAGATATGATTCTTGCTCCAGAAGTGTGACCTTTTGGGGTTCTCAACTGAATGCCCAAGGTCTTGGTGAGGTCTCCTCACTCTGTCTGCACCAGAGCTTTAATGATTTTAGCACTATACAACTTTCTGTTTCTGCAGTCAGTTTTCAGCCCTGCAGCAGCTGCTCTCTACAAGACTTTCTTGAGTCTTGTCCTGCAAAGTCCCAGCCCAACCTTCAGCCAAGGACATATGGTGAATCCCACACAGACTTTTGGAACACCCACTTTTGGAGCTCCCTTCTTCCTAGTACCCTAAAAAAAATCCAAGGACTTCTACAGTCTGGAATTCTGATCTCTGCCTTTTCAACTTAGCAAAAGTGCCAATCCACTCCAGTTGGGCTTTACTTTGTTCTTTTAACATTAGGAAAATGCCCCTAATAGAAAACATGGAGGTTCACCTTATATGTTTCTCTTCTCTCAGGTATCACAATCCTTCACTGTCTGTTGTTAATGCTTAAAGAAAGATACTTCATATACTTCGACCATCTTTATACTTGTTTATGGTGGGAGGGCAAATCTGGTACCATTTACTCCCTTATGGTTGGGAGCAGAAGTTTGAATGCTGTTTGTAACCACAGGGAAAGATTTTATAACTAACCACAAATGCGTTTGGTGAAAACAATGCAGTAGAAATTGAAGTCTTTCTCACTGCCCTCTCCCCTCATACCCTCAAACACATGCACCAATCATCGGAAATTCTGAGCTCTGATTACCACTGGCTATTCCAGTGTGGCTAATGTCTTGACTCCAGTGGTGTTCTAAATATTTTCATGAGTTGCCATTAATTAAAAATTTAAGAAGACTGACCTAAAAGTCCACAGTTTCTACTCTATTTTAAAATGAAAATATCTGGTGGCATTAAATGGCAACAGTAACCTGGAGCAGAGTAGTGGTTGCCTTCCTTAGAGAGAATGTGTGTTTTCTGATCTGCCATAGGCTTAAACTAGTCCATTTCACTCATTATGTTGTCTGCCTGATCCCTGTAGCTATTTATATATGTGAGCCTGACATGTGGGCAGATAATCTTACACATAAGTAGCATGCCCACAATATCCAACATGATCTACCCCATCACTACCACATTCTCCATGATAGCTTTATTCCATGAATATACCCAGTTTTCCCAAGCTCCTGCTGGCCATGTAAATATTTCTCTAGAGAAAAGAAATAAAGAGACAGGGAGCAGATATGGAATGAAGTTAAATTTGGCCAGTGTACCTTGGTCTTCATGTAGGTAGAAGTTCATCAGGAAGTGGTCAGGGGCCAGCCATGCTGTCTGTTTCCATTCTGATTCCAAGATTAAGATGTGTTTATGCCTTTCAGCCAGAAAACCTCTCTATTGCTTAAAAGCTTCTCAGATATTACTTTCCTGGAAATTCAATTTGGCCCTGCTCTGAATTTTATACCCATAGTTTTGCTTGAAACTCAAAGAAATGAAAAACCATAATTGTTTTGCTTATGCAATAGGGAAATAGTCTTTGTGTTTTGTAATCAAAACATTGCTTTTTCTTGAATTCTGTGTATAGTGGGGGGGCATGTGTTTTGAGGGATAATAATATTAACCAACATGTTTTGGATACTTACTATGTACTAGGGATTCTGCTAAGCATTTTTTATGAAAAGTGAAATTTTGTCTTCAACAACAATCCAGAGAGGTAGGAAGGAATGTTCTTTTCTTTTTACAGATTAAAAAAAGTGAGGCAAAGAGGTTAAACACTTTGACTGAGGTCAAATAAGTGGTGATGGTGGAATTTGAAATCTCTGAATTGAAAATGAAATATGTGAATCAAGTGCTAACCAGGTTGTGCTCTTTGACTTTCTAAGTGTAACGGTTGCCATCAAGGGTGTAGAGGATTCCCCACCCACCACCACTCTAGCAAGCCCCTGGTTTATGCCATCCAGAGGGTCTTTCATACCTAGAGTTATACTCAAGTATTCACTATGAAAAGGAACTCGTTCAAGTGCATGTCTCTTTTGTGTATAAGTCAGCAAAACCTGCAAAATGAACTACAGAGTGTCCCAGCGAAATGTGCAAATCCCATAGGAAGTGAATTTCACCTACTGTGCTCTACACTGACTTCGCAGCTCATCCCTCTGTATTGAGCTCTTAGATTCAGAAAGCAGGCAAGACAGAGGCATAAAGAAAACCCCTTTAGTTTCAGGGCCAAAAAGCCTGCAAAGACTTGGCTGAGGGGATCAGGTAAGCCTTGAGGAGTATTCTTTCTTCCCACTCAAGTTCATAAAACATGAAAGCTAGAAGGTCCCAAGGAGATATTTTCCTCCAGTCTTCTCATTTTATAGATGGAGCAACTGAAGTCCAGACCCCAGTCAGCTAGGGTGTGACTCCCTAGCCACTGAGTCAGCGATGGCGGAACAGAACCGATACCCAGACCTTGTGATTTCCCCAGGACAGTGTTCTCCGCACAGCACACACAGTGGGTCTGATGGGCAGGACTTAAGGGTCTCCTCAGAAGATGATTGCATTCTATCTTCTGGCCGCAGAAACAGAGGGAGACCAAAGCATCCACAAAGAAGGAGCCGGCAGCGGAAGAGCAGTGATCATTCTATCAATAGGCAAAATACCACACTATTAAAAGCAGAGCTAACTTTTCCTCTTCTATTACCACCCAAACTTTCATAGACATTTCTAAGCTGTCTTCCAAGAGATCTGAAGTAATAGGAAACTGAGGATATTGTTTTATTTTATTGGTTCTTTCTCTGATGATTAGTGCCAGGAACTTATAATAGTGAGGGTCCTGACTTGGAACACCTCTCTTGTTTCAGTACTTTGACACAATTCTTGCTGCTTGACCTCTTTTATGTGTAGTATGGTGTCCCCTTGTCATCAATGGAGAAAATGGGCTGGCAGAAGTCAACAGATGTTCTGAAGTTTGTATATCTACTAAGTTCAAACTCTGGACCTGGAACCTCTGCATTTCCAGTTGTTTCTTCTCATAGGTGTTGCTGCTGCTGCTGCTGCTAAGTTGCTTCAGTCATGTCCGACTCTGTGCGACCCCGTAGATGGCAGCCCACCAGGCTCCGCCATCCCTGGGATTCTCCAGGCAAGAATACTGGAGTGGGTTGCCATTTCCTTCTCCAATGCATGAAAGTGAGAAGTGAAAGTGAGGTCGCTCAGTCATGTCCGACTCTTCGAGACCCCATGGACTGCAGCCTACCAGGCTCCTCCGTCCATGGGATTTGCCAGGCAAGAGTACTGGAGTGGGTTGCCATTGCCTTCTCCTCTCATAGATGAGAACCCATCAAATAAAACACATTGAACTCTAAAGGAGACATAAGTCTGAGGAGGCAAACTTGGAATAGTGGACAGAGATGGAATATATTCTACCCATGGACATATGTCAGCTCACTAGCTGTATGACTATGGCCAGCCACTCAACTTCTCTAAGCTTTCATTTTCTCATCTGCAAATTAATAACAATCATAGTTGCCTTATGGGGATCAACATAAATATTGCATGGTTGTCCTTACATTACATAAAGTAGTTGTCATGTAGTAGATTGTTCAATAAATGTTAGAGAGTGTTCTCTCCAATAGTCTTGGTCAACACTCAAATTATTCAAGAGTAACCAGAACAAAAGATCTATACCTGGTTAAGGAAAATCAAGATACAAACAGAAATACCAAACCTTGACTGCAGTATGGCCTCTGATCAGGCTTCTCCACAGCACAGATACATGTTTCCCTCTTTTGATGACCTTTCAGATATTCCTATTGGCAAGCATTAAGGCAGAATAAAGATTTTCAATCTTTTCTAAGCCTCCTTATTTAAATTCTTCACAAAAAGCTTTGTATCTATCTTTGATATGCTGATTCAGTATGTGTATGGGTTTTAAAGAAAGAATAGTTGAAAAGAATAAAGACTGGAGACAGTGATCTTCTGAGGCTATGGCCTGTGCATACTGGATGGCATCACTGACTCAATGGGCATGAGTCTGAGTAAACTCCGGGAGTTGGTGATGGACAGGGAGGCCTGGCGTGCTGCGATTCATGGGGTCGCAAACAGTCGGACATGACTGAGTGACTGAACTGAACTGAACCATGTCAGTCATGCTCTCAGGTCTTGGAAATGGGAAACAGAATTCTGAGAGGTTGAGTTCTAAATGACAATGATAAATTGTAAACTCTAGTTGAGGATAAGGTTATCCTAAATGTGGGAATGGGGATGGGCCATGAAAAAGAGCTGTGAGTGTGGAAACAAGACAGTTGGGAAAAGGGCCCCAGGGCGCTTGCTTGAGCAAGGGCGATAAGAGGCCAACCTCCATGATGGACCTGTCTCCCCAGTGACTGACACTCCAATCTCACATTTCAGACAAAAATAAGGATTATTGTAGAAGTGGGAGAGGAGTTAAGGGTCCTGATACCAGCCCTGCCACCTCCCCTGTGTGACCAGGGTGGACAAGTGACCCTGGTTGTTTCTGCTTCCTTTGCCGGATTATATTTTTAATAAAGTGAATATTATTTTTCCCTTAAAAAATCTGCCTATTTTTATGGGTTTGTATCCACAGAAATGATCATAAATAAAAATATTTCGCAAACTGCCAAAATCAATATAACAATTGTAACCAGATTTTGTAGTAGATTTTGGTGCATCTGCCTAGTCTCTATTTCACCGTTTTTCTAAGAACTATCCACCTACCCAAGTGGATAGGCTTTTGTTGCTATATGTTTGCTGACTGACACTTCTTTTACTGGTTGTAAGTGGATTGGATTAGAGATGGAGAGTGGACCCAAACTGGACTAATGAGATTCTCTTTTAGGATTTTGGTATTCAATTAGTTGGAAACCTTGATGGGTGGGAGGTGATGTGGTTCTAGGGCTGGGCCTGTGATATTCCACCATGTGCAAAAGGAACTGATATAAAGAGAAAAAACTAAAATAAAATAGGCACTTGGGGAGAAATAGAACTTCCCAGATGCCTCAGCAGTGAAGAATCCACTTGTCAATGTAGGAGATGTGAGTTAGATCCCTGAGTCAGGAAGACCTCCTGGAGGAGGAAATGGTAAACCACTCCAATATTCTTGCCTGGAAAATTCCATGGACAAAGGAGCTCAGTGGGCTACAGTCCACAGGAGTCAGACACTACTGAGTGACTGAGCATGCATACAGAAGCAAATAACCTCACCGTCACAGAAAACCTGGCAATAGCCCCCTTGGTTCTGGTGGATTGTCCAGTCCCTATATCCTTTTTTCCTGGAGCCTAAGGGTTGTTGAATTCTATGAGATATACAAGGATTCTTTCGACAAGTTTTAATTTTCTCATATCTGAGTCTGTCACTTGTACCAAAATTCTAACTGAGGTAGTGTGTATCATAGTACTGTGTATGATAATTGAGTGGTCAAGATTATTATCCAGCTACTCCGTACCAAAGGTGTCCTGTAGGGAAGGATGAGTTTCTCATGCTCCCTCCAAGAAAGCAGGGCTTCTGCCAGAAAAAAGCTACAACAATTGCTTTGTTCAAGTTCACTCACCATGCAGTTCTATTTTCCCTTCCATGTACGTGCATTCTCTCCAACTAAACTGGAAGCATCTTTAGGGAGATGATTGTACTTACTCATCTTTTCATCCCCTGTAGCACCTGGCCTGTGATACTATTGAATTTGCTGATGGTGTTCATGTAAAAAGAAAAAAAAAGAAACTTTCTACTTCAACAATTTTCCATTTGGGCAAAACTTCTCTTACCTTGAATTAGGAAATAATCACATTTCTGTCTCTTTTTTTGTTATAACTGATCTCTCTTCTTAGCTTTGTGTCAATGAGGAGATAGGTTTATTTAGCCAGTAATTTCCACTGCAGAAAATCTTGGTCCCAGATTGCCCTGCAAAAGCAATATGTTCTGTTTTATTTTTATATTACATTATATTTATTTTAATTGCATTCTCCATCTGGTCAAAGATAGCATTAGGCATCATACATGGAGAAAAGAAACAAAGAGATATCTAACCATCATAATAACTGGAATTATTATTTTTTAAAACTATCCTGGGGTACTATAACCTCTAGGAAAGAGGTGAAAAACAATAGCCTTTTTGTTAGAGAGCTCTAGATTGATTCTGTAGAGGAAGAGAGAGAGGCAAAATGAATCAAATGGACCCCTAGTGTCTCCTGAGTGGCCCTGAGTGGACTCTTGCAATGGTCCCACACCTGGAACTGGTTCCAGGACAGTGTGGACCATGGTGTGAAATGATATGTACAAATCTAAGCTATCTCAAGCACTTTTACTATTTCCCAAGTAGTTTCAGCAGGACATTAATGCACAGTTTCAATCACATATTTTATTAATAAACTTTAGAAGAGACCCCCCAAAGGGGAGGTCATTTCCTTCTCATTTCAGAAGATGTTTCTGCAAAACTCTGCTAGCAACTGGAGGTCTTCCAAATGAAGCTAATATTTTGTCAATGGTTTAGCATACTAGAAATAAATCCTAAATTGGATGCCTGCACTAAATTGGGTGGCTAGGCACTTGGCTTCTGGGTCAGGATGCCAGTTGAGGGGTTATCAGGGATGTTGAATTATTTATTCCTGTGTTTAAATCTGAAAATGATGGGACTGGAGGGGAAGGTTTACACATGAAAGTTTGCCAAGAAACTGTGAGTGGTAACATTCCTTGATGAGAATCCATTCTTCCAGCCACTCCCTACAACCTACCACTTAGGATATTTATGTTTCAAAAAAAAAAAAAAACCAACCTATCTGAAACTGGCATAGGCAAATAATGGCATTTGTTGGCTCAGAGACTGATGATTCAGGGGCATGTATCTTCTGGTGAAGTTTGACTCAGAGATTCACCACATACTCCAAGGCTCCATTGATCTGAGAACCTTTTGTCCATCTTTAGTGTCAGATCTTTTCTTCAGGTTGGCCCCAGGCTCAGGTTCCAGAAATGGTTTCACAGTTTGAAACATCCTTTTCCCATGCCAGTCAAAAGAGAAAGTACCTTTCCTAACCTTTAATAATGGTAGGGAAGCATTTCCCCCCCGAAATCTCAAAGAAAATATCCTTTGCACTTATTGGTCCAGCTGGGTCATGCACTCATCTCTGAGGCAATCCTTGTGCCTGAGATGGGGGTGGATGGCTTTTTCAGATCAGCTTAAGCTTATCAGAGCTCATACCAGAAACAGTATGGGCCTAACAGAAGAAGAAGATATTAAGAGGGGGTGGCAAGAATACACTGAAGAACTATACAAAACAAGATCTTAATGACCCAGGTAACCACGATGGTGTGATCACTCACCTAGAGCCAGACATCCTGGAGTATGAAGTCAAGTGGGCCTTAGGAGGCATTACTATGAACATGGCTAGTGGAGGGGATGGAATTCCAGCTGAGTGATGATGATGATGCTAAAAGATGACGCTCTTTAAGTGCTGCACTCAATATGCCAGCAAATTTGGAAAACTCAGCAGTGGCCACAAGACTGGAAAAGGTCAGTTTTCATTCCAATCCCAAAAAAGGGCAATGCCAAAGAATGTTCAAACTACAACACAATTGCACTCATTTCACATGTTGGCAAAGTAATGCTCACAATCATTCAAGCTAGGCTTCAACAGAATGTGAACCGAGAACTTCCAGATATATAAGCTGGATTTAGAAAAGGCAGAGGAACCAGAGATCAAAATGCCAACATCTGTTGGATCATAAAAAACCGAGAGACTTGCAGATAAACATCTACTTCTGCTTCATTGACTATGAAGAGCCTTTGACTGTGTAGATCACAACACACTGTGGAAAATTCTTAAAGAGATGGGAATACCAGACCACCTTACCTGCCTCCTGAAAAACTTGTATGCAGGTCAAGAACTGGATATGAAACAACAGACTGGTTCCAAATTGGGAAAGGAGTACATCAAGGCTGTATATTGTCACCCTGCTTATTTAACTTATATGTAGAGTACATCATGAGAAATGCTGGGTTGGAAGAAGCACAAGCTGGAATCAAGATTGCCGGGAGAAATATCAATAACCTCAGAAATGCAGATGACATCACTCTTATGGCAAAAAGTGAACAAGAACTAAAGAGCCTCTTGATGAAAGTGAAAGAGGAGAGTGAAAAAGTTGGCTTAAAGCTCAAAATTCAGAAAACTAAGATTGTGGCATCCGGTCCCATCACTTCATGGCAAATAGAGGGAGAAACAGTGGAAACAGTGGCTGACTTTATTTTTCTGGGCTCCAAAATCACTGCAGATGGTGACTGCAGCCATGAAATTAGGAGATGCTTACTCCTTGGAAGGAAAGCTATGACCAACATAGACAGCATATTAAAAAGCAGAGACATCACTTTGTCAACAAAGGTCTGTGTAGTCAAGGCTACGGTTTTTCCAGTAGTCATGTATGGATGTGAGAGTTGGACTATAAAGAAAGCTGAGCACAGAAGAATTGATGCTTTTGAACTGTGGTGTTGGAGAAGACTCTTGAGAGTCCCTTGGACTGTAAGGAGATCCAGCCAGTCCATACTAAAGGAGATCAGTCCTGGATGTTCATTGGAAGGACTGATGTTGAAGCTGAAACTCCAATACTTTGGGCACCTGATGTGAAGAGCTGACTCATTGGAAAAGACCCTGATGCTGGGAAAGATTGAGGGCAGGAGGGGAAGGGGATGACAGAGAATGAGATGGTTGGATCGCATCACTGACTCAATAGACATGGGTTTGGGTGGACTCCTGGAGTTGGTGATGGACAGGGAGGCCTGGCGTGCTGTGGTTCATGGGGTCACAAAGAGTTGGACATGACTGAGTGGCTGAACTGAACTGATGCGAGGAGCCAACTCGTTGGAAAAGACCCTGATGCTGGGAAAGATTGAAGGCAGGAGGAGAAGGCGATGACAGAGGATGAGATGGTTGGATGATATCACTGAACTCAGTGGGCATGAGTCTGAGCAAAGTCCAGGAGAAGGTGAAGGAGAGGGAAGCCTGGAGTGCTGCAGTCCATGGGGTCACAAAGAGTCAGATATGACTAAGTGACTGAACAACAACAGCAATCGGAACTTCTACTGGAAGTGGGACTTTTCCCCAATGGAAATCTGGAATGCTATCATCATGAAAGAGGAGGAAAGGGGTACGGGAGCAAAATTCCAGGTATGTTCAGAGTCATGACCAGTACCACTGACTACCCTCTGTGCTAAATGGTCCCCTTTCACTTGATAGTTACTACTCTTGATGCCAATTTTGGTGTATTTTACAGAAAAATGAAAGAATTTTTCTTGTATTCTGTGAGATCTGATAGGAACTATCCTTGAAAGAACATTCTAAAATAAGAAAGATGGACTTAATAATTAGAATAATCAGAAGGCTGTTATAGACACAGTTGGTGCCCCATTCATATCCCTGTTCAGGGGCCCTTCTGGGGCCCTTCCACAGCTGCTTTGAGAGGTGGCTGCTAAGAGCTAGTTCTCATCCTTCTCTTTGGGGAACTGTTGTTGGCCGATGGGAGCTGCTTTATTCAAGAAGTTGACCTTGGCTCGCTCCCAGACACCCAGCCAATTGGTGACTAATGGGATACAAAATTCTTGCCCCCATTCCTCAGGCTGAAACAAATCTGGTGAGCAGTTTGTCTTCTGAGCCCCTTGTGCCTCAGACCACGTCTAGGTTTTAGCTGACACCCTCCCCACTCTGATCCCCTCACTCCCTGACAGCTTCTTCCTGAACAGCAGCCTCTCAGATCACACTACCCAGATCTCTGTCTCAGGCTCTGGTTCTACAGAACCTGACTTGGTGTAGAGGAGGAAAACGCAAAACACAGACGAACACTCAAATGGAAGTCAGAAGCCATGGTTTCAGATGAGTTTGATGATCTAACAAGTTACAAAAGTTGGAAGGAGCCTGAAATAATGTACGACTTTGCTATTTCCAGCTAACCACCCCCTCCCACCCTACCCCCACCCAAGTGAGTCAAATGTAAAAGGAAGGATGCCTTATAGAAATGGAGGTGGCACAGATGAGCTCAGGGTTGCAGGTAAGCCTTGGGAGAAGTCCATTAACATCATTGGCCTCAAATGCTCCTCTCCTCCTCTCTCCTCTCTGCATCTACTTCACTGTGTCCCTTCTCTACTCCCCAGGCCACGTTGGGGGAAATCATCACAGTTAGGCCAGAGCTCTAAATAGCTTTCTCTTGCACTTAGGATTGGACAGGACTCCACCATCCCATTGTTTTGCTCCAGAAGAAACTTTAATTGGCCCACTTGTATCCCTGGACTTATATCCAGAATCCCTGGACCAATTAAGGACGAGGCCTGTGGAGGCTTGATCTGCCCCATGCTGCCATGTCACACAGCAGCAAGCCAAAAACATGGAAAATTGTGCACTGGCTATTGGAACTTCTGCCTAGAAGTGACATGGGTACTTTCCACTCACATTTCTTTGGCCAATACATGGTCACACCCAACTTCAAAGAAAAAAATGAAGCACAATCATATCACATGACCAGAGGTAGAAAGACAGATTCAGGATGGCACCAATAGGATTGTGATAACAGTAAATATTGAAGGTTCATATTAAGTTGACAGGAAGTAATTGTGATAATGAAGAATTCCTTAAGGAAATTGTGAAAAGATAGTGTAGGCTTCATTACCTCAAAATTTGGGGAATAATAACTTAAATCTAATCATCTGAGATTGCCAGATTGTGAACCAGGTTGGTGGTTTTTGTTCTATGCCATGGGTGGAATGACTGCTTCTGAAGCCTCCGTAAGAGGTTAGGGATGGGGTTCTTGGTACTCCTATTTTTCTTTCTTTTTCTTTTTTTTAACTATTTTCATCTGTTGTATTATGTATGTGTGTATTTGATGGGATTTTGCTTTTTAGCACCCATTCATCCTCAGCACTCCAATTTCTATTTGGAAAATTATGTCCTCCGTGCTGTGTGCAACCTCAAAATGTCCTGCCCATCAGCCACAGAGGCTACTGGCTTCTTCTACCAGAAGCTCTCACCACTTGGTACAGCCAAGCACTTGCACGCATGTATACGCAGTCTCTTAGTAGTGTCCGATTCTTTGTGACCCAGTGGGCTGTAGCTCACCAGACTGCTCTGTCCAAGGAATTCTCAAGGTAAGAATACTGGAGTGGCTTGCCATTTCCTCCTCCCGTGGATCTTTCCAACTCAGGGATTGAACCCACATCTCCTGAGTCTCCTGCATTGGCAGGCAGATTCTTCATCACTGAGCCACCTGGGAAGCCCTCCAAGAATGTGACCCAAGCTTAATCAGACTCTCTCTCCTGGATTTTGACCCTCAGATCAGTAACTACAAAGGCAAAAATAGTGGTCTGAGTTAATCTAGCACCACTTCTGCTCCTGCTGTTTTGTTTATTCTCAACCTCATGCTTCCATCCTCCCTTCAATCACAAATACCTTTCCAGTACATCCCCTTTTGCTTTATTTAGCTCACTAGTTTCTGTCGCCTACAACCAAATAACCCTAGGTGGATAAATTTTCAGTAAGATTGGTTTTTGTTTATTTTTTACTGCTAAAATATTAGAATTTGGACAGGATAATTTTAGATGTTGTTCCTAGTCCCATGCATTTAAGCTTGAAAATCACCAACAGAAGAAAATATTTATTGCAGCTCTGGGAGCTGACACAATGCAAATGTTACAACCAACAGGAACCACAAAGAAACCTAGGTCAGTAATAGGCTCATGTAAAAGATTTCTCAATAGCTTTCCCACCAATCTTCCGGTGCTGGCCTCTGAAATTTAACCCTTTCTAACATCCAAATGGTCAAACGCTGCAGACTTGCACATCTGGAACTGTGTAATCTCAGTTTTGCTTGTGAATTTCACTCTACATTTCTCTCTGTGATGGAGGGGAAAGAACATTGTTCTGTGTGCTTGCTGAATTTGAATGAGGTTTGTACAGGGCATTTCTGTAAAATAGAGACACCATTTTTGGTGAATGATTTGTATAATCCTGGCACCACCTCCTCAGTCTTCCTGGCTGATATTTACAAGTTTAAATATGGTTAATGATATAACATTCCTGCCAGATGGTCAATAGGAACTACATGGTTTCAGATATTTGAGCATCAGACAAATGCTTGATTCCTTTGATGGAGACTCAAACATGAGGTCTTTTTTGGAAAATAATTTAAGCCTGAGAGTGCATAAACATTATGAGAGGTAAACAGAATTAGCCAGCAGAGATAAATGTAGCAAGAATGTGCTTAGCATGGACCATACCTGCTTCTTACCTGGGTTGGTAATTGGTGTCTTGTCAGGGCTGGTCCATGTCTTCGGACTCTATTTGTGTGTTCTGTCTAGAACACCTGTTGTTACATAGGTTGCAGGGTGTTAATATGCAATCCCTCTGTGATCTGCCCAGTGTTCATTTATTTTGTTTATAGGACTTTGCTCCCTCCCACTATAAATGTTTATAGGTTTTGCTGATCATTTTCATTGCCTCCACGGTCTCCACCGCCTTCCTCCTGTAAGCATTCTATGGCCGTAGTCTGAAAACTCTGTCTCACGCTGCCTAGAGGATACTCCACTTCATTCCATCCCTCTGCTGAGTGTCCACCCTGCATGTCTGTCTTCCCAGCCTCCATCTCCCTACCTCACTCACTTGATTATTGGTAATACTCCTTGAGGGCTTCTCAGGTGGCACAGTGGTAAAGAATCTGCCTGCAATGCAGATGTGGGTTATATCCCTGGATCGGGAAGATCCCCTGGAGAAGGGAATAGCAACCCACTCCAGTATTCTTGCCTGGAAAATCCCGTGGACCAAGGAGCCTGGCAGGCTACAGTCCATGGGTTCACAAAGAGTTGGACATGACTTAGTGACTGAACAACAACAACAATGCTCCTTGAACAGCCACCACCCACAGGGAACAGCCCGGGTATTCTCTGAGAAATACTTCTCACTCTCTGCAAAATGGTTACTTCTTCCTCCTTACCCAGAAAGCAACCTGGTTTCCACCAGGAAAGACTGACCTCTTGGAAAAATATCACCCCAGTCCTCAAAACAAATTTTTATATGTGAATTTTTGTTGCTTGCTTTGTCTTCTTTTAATGCATCACTTGGCTGTGGCAAATGCAGGCACATTTCAAGTGCTAACAGCAAAGGGTAGAAATACTATTGTGTGTTTCCTGTCTACTCTTTCCAGGTTCTAAGTGAGGATGACCCTTGAACTTAGGTAAGAGGGTGGAATAAGAGAGAGTTTCATGGAAGAGAGGATTTGCAGAGAATATAGAACAGAGTCCAGTGGAAGAGGGTTAAGGAAAACAGAAAGCAACTAGTTTTGGACAAAAAATTAAAAGGAAGCCACACACAGACTCTGGAGGTGTTCAAAGCTGATCAAAGACTGGTCTCTTTCTCTTTAAGGATCAATTTCCTTTGCACAGATTTCCTAAACAATCTACCCACCCGGCTGACCTCACTGCTCTCTCCTCCACTTGCAGGTCTCTGGCAAAATCCAAGGAGCAATAAACAAAAACTACAAATAAGTGCCCCGGAAGTAGAGGTTCAACTCCTGAACCATGAACACATCTAGTAAATTACATGACATTACTGAACAATCATTACTGTCCTTCTGACCCTGATCTTATCAGGCTCATTCATTCCTATAAATGTGCCTATATAAATCAGCACTTCAGCCAACAATCTCTTGCAGGGGAAAGGTATTTGCTTACCCTGTCTCTCTCTTTTTTTTTTTTTCTTACCCTGTCTCTTATCCCTCTGTCCCTAGGTCTGTCCTGAGATGTCATTGTCAGGTCCTGGGAAGTACCGGGTCTGCTTCATCAGTTATGCAGTCACGTGAATTCATTTCTTACGTGTGCGTCACACAGGGCAATTCTGTCACTAGCCAGTATTCTCTTTTGGCTCGTCTCCCCCCTCCACCACCCCCACACCACCATTCCCCTAGCTGTCTGGAATCTGGGGCCAGCTTCGGGAATAGCCCTGCCGCTTAGGAGAGAGAGTGCTTTGCTATGCTCTTCACCCTGAACAAGGAGATCTTTCATTTCCAAAGGAAAGATGTTTTATTTTGCCCCTGAATTAGAATAATGAAACATTTCTTGTAAACCTGGAAATTAAAATGCAGACAATAAACGTCCTTCAATTTCCTTTTATTGGTCTTCAGAGGTGAACCAAGGAACAGTTGTAAATATGTATCAGGGTAGCTCCTGGCCTGGAGGTATTGAAACTCCACAGATAGCAAAGCCGAGTGCGCTGTCTGGCGTCTCCACGGGCCCCCTCCCATGTGTCCCCACCCTCCATCTCCCTTCCATCTCTCTTCCCTGTTTACAGTGACTTTGAGGCTGCTAAGAAGCATTTTGAGGTGACACTCGAGCAGCTGTGTGGTCCAGAATGCATTATCATGTTATGTCTCAATTACAATATTCTTCAGTGGATGGGGAAGGCCGGCACAGCCAGGATCCAACCTTGGAGAGCACTGCCATCTCCTGGAAAACCCTCTATCCTTGGGGCCTGCCGTCCTGGCTCCCCCAATGCCCCAGGAGGGAAACAAAGCCTTAGTCATGGTCTTATATCTTTAGAACCCAAGATCTGGGTACACAGAACCATCTTCTCCTGCCCCTTCCACTTGTAACGCTCCAATTCCCTGAAGGATACGAAAAGGTGTGGCTTTGTCCTGTTAATTAAAACAAGTAACTAGGTTGGGGAGGCCACTGGTGCTGAGACAGTGATCATTACTCCCGCCTTCTGCTCCCAAGGCTGGTAGCAGACGCTGCTTCCTGTAAATGAGTGCCTGGCACCAGTACAGTCCTGCCTCCGGGATCTTCGGAAGAAGCTGTAACCTTATTTACGCTGTTGAGGATGGTGCTGAGAACTTGGGACCGAAGTCACCTGCTCAGGCAGAACTTGGAAGAGTTCTGTGGCAATTTCTTATTTCCACCTTACAGACGTGATGCAATAACTAGTGAGATATTTTTCAGAAAGCACTGAGGACATAGAAAAGCCTCTCTGAGTTTCCACTGAAACTCAAGGCATGTGAAAGCCAGCACACACTATTGTGTCTTAGAGGTTCAGTGGATCTTCTGTAACATAGCTTTATTGATTAGAGCTGGCTCGTGGTCAGGCTTGGCCTAGAAGAACAAAATACACTTGGGAAGATATCAGCCTCATCGTTATGAACAAGAATGGGGTAATGGATTTGTCTACCAACAGCTTTGCTTTGAAATAAAAATGTTGTCAGCATAAAGGCAAATAAGAAAATATTCTCATTAACTGATTTAATTGATTTCAGTTAATTAGCTGAATTGTTTAAATTCAACTAGCATCCCTCTGAATCAGTAGTTCTTATCTTTTGGAAGACCCTTTGAAAAATGTGAAAATGTCTGTATCCTTTCTACAGAAAAATGAAGACACATTCTGCATTCGATTTAAAAAATTTCATCACCACCTGGACAAAGCCAGAGTGATCTTAGAGGCACTCAATTTAAAATGCCCTTTGTAGCTTGACTTTGCAACTCCAGGTTTAAATTGTGGGTTTCCTGATTATTTGGGGGAGAGATGGAGGCCCTAGAAATATTTACAAATAAGCTGACCCCTACATTGGCACCCACAAGGAATGGACAGGTATTCCCTTCTCTTTCACTCCCTGGACTTATACTGAAAGTAGGTTTAAATGCTCATCTTTTGAAAATCCTGGGCTTGTGAAGGTACACATCTGAAAAGCTCTGATAACGTCTTGTTTTCAGCCTGGCTCCAGGAAAACAAAGCTGAATCAAGGGTTCTGCTATAGCACCTATTTAGACGCATCCTGTGTCTCTGAGCCTGGAGAGAAACCCTAATGAAAGTGATTTGGGAAAGCGGCTTTCCACTTGGCCGAAGGATGCAACACCACCTCTTCTGACACGGTCATGTTTGTATTCCTGCAACCCTTCCAGGGGACTGTTGTGTATGAAACAAAGGGCAAATTTCATGGCACCAAGGTGAGGTGAATCGTCAGAACTCCTTTGAAATTGCAGTAAAATATGGACACACAGGATTTATTCCCGGGATCCAGGCTTCTAAGCCAAGGCTTGTGTCCTTGTCTTCTTGTTTTTATATTTATCAACAGTTTCTTCAAGGAAGCCTTCTCTTTCCCTTCCTGATTTGTTGGCAGATGCTGTGTGGTTACATGGGTAGTTTCTGGTTTGAGTTTCCAAAGATGTTTCACCCTCCAGCTTCTCTCCTGCCTGGGCCACTTCAGCAGGTCACTGGGAGCTCACTTTCATTTCTGCACTTCACTATTTAAACCTCACCTCTCTCCACTTAGCAGATGGAAAAGTGAAGCACACATAGATAAGGATAATGGACATAAACTCCTGGCACTTAGTAATGATAATAACAGATAAATACCAATTGGTTCTTGTGTATCAGGCAGCTTATTTAGCACTTCATGTGCTTTTTCTCATTTACTCTCCCCAACCACCCTATAAAAGACACAATTATGAACTCTTCTTTTCAAATCATATAAAAGAAAATTCAGACATTGAGAGAAGATTCAGTTAACTGTTATGCAATAATGCTGTGTAACAAACAGCTACACATTCTCCACGTCAGACAGCAGTAAGCACCTAGTTAGACTGTATCTCTGGGTTTACAGGAGGTTGGAGTTACACTAAGCTGGATTCAGCTGGAGCAATTCTATTACTTGCGTTTTTCATCCTTTTTAGACCAATGTGGTGGCTGAGGCATAGTCTTCTCATAGGGATGGTGGAGATGAAAACAGCAAAGTGGAAACATATGAGGCCACTGAAGTCTTAGGCTCAGAACTAATACAGGGACACCTTTACCTACACAAAATTAGCCAACACACGTCACATGGGTGAGCCTAAATTCCAGAAATGAAAAGGACACTCTGCCCAAGATGGAACTATGGCAAAGTGGATGTAGAAAGGGTGAAGATACCCTGAGAAAACCATAATTCAAAAAGTTATAGATATCCTAATATTCATTGCAGCACTATTTACAATGGCCAGTACATGGAAGCAACCTAAATGTCCATTAATAGATATAGATAAAGAAGATGTGGTACATAATTACAATGGAATATTACTCTGCCATAAAAAGGAATAAAAATGGGTCATTTATAGTGATGTGGATGAACCTATAGTCTGTCATACAGAGTGAAGTAAGTCAGAAAGAGAAAAACAAATATCATATATTAATACATATATGTAGAATCTAGGAAAATTGTACTAATGAAACTAGTTGCAGGACAGGAATAGAGACACAGGCATAGAGAATGGACATCTGGATACAGAGATGCAGAGGGGAGGGTGGGATGAACTGGGAGAGGAGCACTGACATATATTCACTCCCATGTGTAAAGTAGATAGCTAGTGGGAAGCTCTATACCACAGGGCGCTCAGCTTGGTGCTTTGTGATGACCTAGACAGGAGGAGAAGGGAACGACAGAGGATGAGATGGTTGGATGGCATCACCGACTCAACGGACATGAGTTTGGGTAAACTCCAGGAGCTTACCTGGACAGGGTAAGCCTGGTGTACTGCAATCCATGGGGTCGCCAAGAGTCGGACACGACTGAGTGACTGAACTGATTGACTGGGAGGGGTGGGATGGGAGGCATGGGATGGAGGCTCATGAGGGGAGGGGATGTAAGTATACATATAGCTGATTCACTTTATTGTATGGTAGACACTAATGCAACATTGTAAAGCAATTATATTCCAACTAAAGAAAGAAAAAAGTGAAGAACTGGAAACAAACCTGCTAAGGGACAGGGTCAGAATTTGAACCAAGGCAGCCTGGCTTTAAAACCTAAGTTCATAACTTGTTATGAACATAAGTTCATACTATGTTATATCAGAAAGGCCACTGTTGCTTTCTTAAAAACACAGCTTGTCCCTCACAGACTAGTGGGATTAATGTAGACAAACAAATGAGAATAGGAGTGGAAAGCTATTAATAAGGAGAAAAACTGGAAGAATAAGAAATAGGACAGAGAGGGAGGTCGTAACTATGGTGTTAAATCACAATTACCAATATTCACCAGTTACTGAACACTTGCTTACATTTTATATCATCATTTCAGAGTAAACAGACTCCTGAGCATCTATACTGACATGTGTCAAATGTTTTGAGACTCAGAGTCACTTTTCAGTAATTTGGGAGATATATCCCATTGTGGCAGCAGCACTCATTTGGACAGGTCAGGGATACTGACCTTTTGGAAAGGGTGCTGGGTCAGAAATATGAGGATCCAGGCTCACAGGGAGCAGCAAGAGAGCAATGCCAACCTCAGGAAATCAGATGAAGACAAATCGGAGGGACAATGCCTTAGAATGACCTTTGAGAGCCAGTAGGATTGGGATAAAATACAGGTGATGAATAAAGGGTAGATGACTGAGCATAGGTGAAACCTTTGACTATCAGGGAAAGGCAATCTCGTTTCTCTAAATTTGTGCCTCAACTCAGAGCTAGATTTCTGCTTGTTGCTGTTGTTGTGGTTGACTCTCAGTTGTGTCCAACTCTTCAACCCCATAGATGGCAGCACGCCAAGCTTGCTTCCCCGCCCTTCAGCATCTCCCAGAGTTTGCTTAAACTCATATCCATTGAGTCGATGATGCCATCCAACCATCTCATTCTCATTATTCACAGATTGCTGGTGGCAACTGCAAATAATCTGACAAGGGAGAGCAATCTATGTCAAGGCCAGGTATCCAAATTCCTGGTCATCTTCAGGGAGGCCCATTCAGTCCGTATTTGGGAATTTGATGGAAACTATTGGAAAATAAAAGCACTTTTCCTCCAGTGTTGCAGAGAGGGTAAAATATAGGCCTGGAGCTGTGGGTGGTCACTGGCACCTATGTGGAAAGAACCTGCTTCAGTCAAACCAACAGAAAAAAATGTTGATGCAAAAGCGAAAAATGAAAAATTACTAATTCTGATAACACTTGGAATTGCCAGATCCTTTTCTCCCTGAACTCCTTCTATACATTTCTATGATCCAAACTGGTAAATCCCCTTTTATTGGTTTAAAGCCAGACCATTTGCGGTTCCAGTCCCTTGTATCTGAAAAAAATCTCCCTAAGACATCTGTGGTTCCTTGGAAGAAGGCATGCTCCTCAGTCCTAGGGTTTAAGAACTCCATTCCTGCAAGGGTCGGATCCTGAGGATTTCCTCCTGTGACCGGGGAGAGCAGCCAATATCAGATGCTTGGCTTTTTATTTTAAGAGGCAAACATCCAGAGACAACCAGGTGTTTCTTCACTCTTCTCCCCGACTCTGAGAGAGGGTTTGTGCATGCTTGTCCCCGCCCCCACCACTCTCCTCCTAGCTCCTGATTCCCAACAATACTCCCCCTCCCCATCCCACCCTGCCTCATTCTGCTTCGTAAAAGACTGAGAATACTTTCATTACAAAAGCATAACTGAATGGAAAATCCATGGCTATTCACAAGCTCTCAAATGAAAGAATGTGTCTTGCATAGAACACATATCATTTAAGCAATCAGACCCTTTCCAAGTATTGCTCCAGCTTTAAGGCAAGTAGGGGAAATCTCCCCGGGGCCACCCTAGATACTGTCACGGAGCCTGAGGTCGTGGCTCTTCTACTCTTAGCTCTGTGCACGTGGCCCATGTGAGGCGTTTACTTGCTTTTCTGTATTTTGAACTAGACTCTAAGGTCCTTGAGGGAAGAAACTTCTTTTCACACTTTATCCCCTTTTACTTAAGAAAATAAATCAAGGTACCCTCGATTACCCGGTGGCATCTATATCCCAATGATGAGCCAAGTGTTCTTGATTAGGGTTCTGCAGTGTGTTTCCTAGAGCAGTAGCCACAGTATCACCTGGGAACTTGTTAGAAATGCAAGTTCTCAGGCCCCACTTGCTGAATCAGAAACTGAGCTGAGCCCAGCAAGCCATGATTAACACCCCTTCCAGATGATTCCACTGCCCTAGCCTCTTGCTATTCACCAATAGTAGCAGCCTCATCTGGGAGCTTGTTAAACACGCAAAATTTCATGCTCTACCACAGACGTGTTGCTGTGCCTGAGAATCTGTGTTTGAACATGCTTCCCAGGAAATCTGTAGCTCCAGTCATGTCCAACTCTTTGTGACCCAATGGACTGTAGCCCACCAGGCTCCTCTGTCCATGGGATTCTCCAGGTGAGAATACTGGAGTGGCTTGCCATACCCTCCTCCAGGGGATTTGACCAACGCTGGGATTGAACCCACATCTCTTATGTCTTCAGCAGTGGCAGGCAGCTTCTTTACAACTAGCACCACCTGGGAAGCCCCATACTCTAAAGCAGTGTTTCCTGTATTTTTAAGAATATCACTTTACTTAAGGAAAACTCAAGTTTTGATGCCTGAGAACTGGAATTTTTAACAAGCTGCCAGGTGAGACTGATGCTTTTGGTTCATGGACCACACTTTGAGTAGTAAGTGCCTAGAAAGAAAACAGCAAGTTCTTCAAGACTCAGGGAAACTGGGGGCAAAGGAGAGCAGAGAAACATCTCCAGACCTACTTAGTAACCATCCTCCTCCCAAGATCAGGCAGAGCAAATGTGTCTTTATCTGATTTTAATATCACACTTTAAGGAAATTTTTGATTTCAAATAATAATTCTGCTGCAAAACAAATCTTCTAGGCAACTGCATTACAGAGAATAGTCAGCCTTTAAAGTGATAGATGTGCACATGTAATTCTAAATTAAATGTCATAGGGCAAATTAGTGTATGTGCAAGAAGAAGCTGGTGGATTCAAATGAAGGTTGCTTGTTCCTGGAGACTTGGTTTAAAGTTGCAAAGCAAACCTTACGTTTTAACAGATACTTCAGTGAGACAATTTTGCTTTTCCTATTTCCTGTCTGAAACGAAATGGCTCATCATTTTTCCATACTGCTTCCCTTTGGGCTCCATGGATCTGTAAGTCTGTATTCAGCGTTGGTCTATGTTATACCTTTCTTGGTAGTGATGGGGTAAAGATGAATTAAGACAAAGTCTCATGATCTTCTAATACCACTGTTTTTCTGTTTGGCCATGCCCAACGATTCCAATCCTCCTTTTTCCACATTCCCATAATCAAAAAGACCCCACACTGAATCTTTCTGAACAATATCTCTGATGTCTGTTTGTTTCCATCTTTATGACCACCAACTCAACTGAAGTCTTATTCAATTATGTATGTGCACCACACACTATATTCTTAACTGTTTGCCTAATATGTCTCTCCTCCAACTGTCTCATTCTAATCCGTCCTTTGAGACTGATCTTCGTGTTAGGAAAAACACACTGACTGAAACCGCCCACCCTGGCCAGGCACCATGGTAACCGTTTGCATGAGTTATTTTACGAAAGGAGGTCCTAGTAAGGAACATGAAACTAACAAGCCACCCCCAAGCGTTAGAATTTGGGAAAGGTCAAGAGGAGACGCCATGTGTCCTACCGTCTCCCAGAATCCTTCTCTCTGGCAACCGTTTTGGCTGAGCAGTGTGTATGTCCCACCAGTAAAGACCCTGAGTTAGAGTGATGGGCCAAAGACAACCCAGAAACTAATCCCACCACCATAACCCCTGAGACCATGAGCCACTTGGCAGGGCAGTTCTCCCGTGTTCCCTTAACTTACTGCGCTCCACCTGGGCACCTTCCCAATAAAGTCTCTTGCTTTGTCAGCTCGTGTATCTCATTGGACAATTCATTTCCGAGTGTTAGACAAGAGCCCACTCTCAGGCCTTGGAAGGGGTTCTGCTTCCTGCAACATTTACACAACATGTGTTTAATTACCCTCTTTGTGCAAAAATATGGGGACTCCCTGCAGTCTATAGGCATAATGGCTAAACTCCTATCCAGTGCTCAGGGCCATACAACAAACTGATTCCAGCTTGACTTTCCACCTCACTTTCTCAGGATCTTCCACCTAATCAACCAGATTTTGCTGGTTCCAACCCCATGAATACACATTCCAACCCCGTGAATACACATTCTTCTTTGCCTCCTCTGTGTTTCTGTGGTTGCTTTTGTACCATTTATGTAAAGAGGGAGGGAGACTTTTTTTTTTTTTAAATTGGCACCATTTTTAGAGCTGACTTGCACAAATGTATTTTTTTTTTTAAAGAACAAATTCTCAGGAAAAAACATAATAAGAGCTCCAGAGGAAAGGAACATGCAAGTAGGAAAGGAGTTAGTACATTCACCATTTAAGCTCTTTGGAGCTTTATTTTTTATTAGTATTATTTTAAATGAATGACTCCTTGGAAAGAAAGAAAATTCTTTTTTCAGGGGAGCTAAGAAAAGACTATGCAGTCTTGATTATGGCAGAGTGGAAAACTGTTATAAGTGGCTATTATTTTCTCGTAAAGTCTTATCATAATACCAGATATTTCAAAATTTACAAGTCCATAAAGGCTAATCTTTTTTTTTACTGTGCCTTCAATAGAGACCAGACTGGAAATGCATATGTTTTCCTGAAGTGAAAGTCTTTTCTGGAACAAGATTCCTCATGTTCCAGAATGGTTACATCTTCAAAATAGGAAATATTTCTGTCCATATGATGTTGTAATCCCCAGGCATATTCTGAATATTAAATATAGTAATACTTAAAAAAATTTATCTCTAGGTTTTTAAAATTAAAGTATAGTTGATTAACATTCATTTTCATTTCAGGTAGATAACACCACACATGATTCAGTTATATATTTTTTAATATATTATATATATAATACATATGTAATATACATGGGGCTTCCCAGGTGGTGCTAGAGGTAAAGAACCCAACTGATGCAAGAGACATGGGTTCAATCCCTGGGTCGAGTAGATCCCCTGGAGGATGGCTTGGTAATCTACTCCAGTATTCTTGCCTGAAGAATCCCATGGACAGAGAAGCATGGCAGGCTGCAGTCCATAGGGTCACAGAGTCAGACACGACTGAAGTGACTTAGTACACAAGCACACATATAATATACATAATACATATATATATTATAGATATATATGCTTTTATTAAAAGCCATTTTAGGAAATTAATAAAGTATTATGTTTTGGTAATAATTCCCAAGGAGATTGTCTTATGTTGGGTTCCCTAGAGGTAGATCCAGAAGTGAGGATTCATGTACAAATGGCTTGTTTAGGAGGTACCACCAAGAGAAAGTGACACAGAATGAGGAAAGGTGGAAGCCAAGCATGGCTGTAATCTCAGAGAAAGGCTTTGGAGAGTCACATCAACCGTATCCCACAGGAACTCTGGGACGTGAGTGATGCTTTGAAGTTTTTCCCAACCTACTGCAAGGGGCTGGGTTTCATATTATTGGACCCACGTGTTTCTATCCAGGCAGAAGCTGGGAGTTTTGGGTGGTGGGTAGAACTCACAAATGCATCTAAGCTCTCTGTGAAAGTGAAGTCACTCAGTTGTGTCTGACTCTTTGAGACCCCATGGGCTGTAGCCTACCAGGCTCCTCCATCCATGAGATTTTCCAGGCAAGAATACTAGAGTGGGTCACCATTTCCTTCTCCAGGAGATCTTCCCCACCCAGGGATTGAACCCAGGTCTCCCACATTGTAGGCAAATGCTTTACCGTCTGAGCCACAAGCTGAGAGAGAAGCTCTCTGTAGCTGCAGGCAAACCACGTGCAGCAGCCCAAAGGCAGACATTGGATAAAGAGTCACAGAGACACATCAAGGACAGAGAGAGATACAGGAGAAGGGACCTGACAGGATCTGAAGGAAGCACTGGCTGGGGCCACTAGATAGTACTTTTAACATGGTAGAACCAAGAAGTTCCTATCTCAAGAAATTATTTGATCAATCAAGAATGATTAAGAACAGTGTGACCACATGAAGGGTGCAGATGTGTTTTCTTGGACCTGTGTGGCCTTGTAAAAATAAAGACATTTGGGGACTTCCCTGGTGGTCCAGTGGCTAAGACTTTGCACTCCCAATGCAGGGGTCTGGTGTTCAATTCCTGGTCAGGGAACTAGGTCCCACATGTTGCAACAAAGTGTTCACATGCCCAACAAAAAGACCCCTGCATGCTGTAATGAAGGTCAAAGCTTCTGCATGCCGCAACTAAGACCTGGAACAGCCAAATAAATAAATAAATGTTAAAAAAAAACAAAACACAAAAAAATTTAAAAAATAAATGCAAGAACATTTGATAGAAAAAAAAAAGTACAATGTGACCATAGATATGCTACTTACATTCTCTTCATCGCAGGCTCTTCATCAAATTAATAAAAGTGCCCAACTCAGGATTCTTGTGAGTATTATGCAAAGGAATACACGCAAAGGATTCTAATCACTACCTATAGTATCAAATTAATAATAATTAATTTAATTTTTAGAAACTCTTTCATATTTAATATTGTAATTTTATATTCTTGGGCAGTGGGCCTCTCTTAGTGACATAATAGTACTATACCAGATTCAAATTATATGCAGAAGATAAGAATAATACCAGGCAATATGAAGAATGTATTTTCAGTAACATATCAGGAGATTGCTAAACTGCATAAGAAAAGGAAGGGAAACAGAGCTTGGCCGTACCTAATGTAAGCAAAAATATAACTCATTTTGACACTGAGGTAGAAAAAAGAGCTAGCAGCTTGGATACCATCTGAGTTTATCATTTTGCATCATTTTAAACTCTAAATTCCCCTATGGGTCAAGAAGATCTCAATCCTTTGTAGGGATTGTTATAAGAAAAAAAGCATCAATCAAGTGTAATGGAAAGAAAGAAATAGTAAAAAAAAAAAAAAAAAAGCAAAATATTTAAACTTAGGAGTAAGGTGTGTGTGCACACTCAGCCCTGTCTGACTCTTTGTGACCCCATGGACTGTAACCTGCCAGTTTCTCTGGTCCATGGAATTTTCTAGGCAATAATACTGGAGTGGATTATCATTTACTTCTCCAGGGGATCTTTCCAACCCAGGGATCAAACCCATGTCTCCTGCATCTTCTGCACTGGCAGGCAGATTCTTTACCACTGTGCCACCCAGGGAGCCCTGGAAACAAAGGAAACAAATGTAAATATGCTGATGTTCACGCTGTTCCCTATGCTGCATGTGATAACTTCCTGTCTCTGACTCAGGGGGTTCATGTTTTCTAACAATCCTGAAACAGCAGCGAGCTAACTTCCTAGCTTTAAAATGTGTCTTGTGTGCTCAGTCACATCAGTCATGTCCGACTCCTTGCGACCCTGTTGCAGGAAGGGGGACCCCTTCCAGGGCCTGAAACTGGGCTCTTGTCTAACACTCAGAAATGAATTGTCAGAGGAGACACATGTGCTGACAAAGCAAGAGATTTTATTGGGAAAGGGCACCCGGGCGGAGCGCAGGAGGCTAAGGGAACCCAGGAGAACTGCTCTGTCACATGGCTTGCAGTCTCGGGTTTTATGGTGATGGGATTAGTTTCTGGGTTGTCTTTAGCCAATTATTCTGACTCAGAATACTTCCTGGTGGTGCCCGCCTTGTTCAGCCAAGATGGATGCCAGAGAGAAGGATTCTAGGAGATGGTCAGACATGTGGTGTCTCCTTTTGACCTTTCCGGAACTCTTCCGGTTGGTGGAGGCATATTCGTTCTGTGTTCCTTAGCAGGACCTCCTGTCGTAAAAACAACTCATGCAAATGGTTACTATGGTGCCTGGCCAGGGTGGGCGGTTTCACTCAGGGTGCTTCCCCTAACAACCCTAAGGATTGTATTCCGCCAGGCTCTTCTGTCTGTGGGATTCTCCAGGCAAGAATACTGGAGTGAGTTGCCTTGCCTTCCTCCAGGAGATCTTGCTGACTCAGGGATTGAACCCGTGTCTTTCCTGCATCTCCTGCATTGCAGGTGGATTCTTTACCCACTGAGCCACCTGGGAAGCCCTAGCTTTAAAGTAGGGTAAAATAAAATTTCAGACCCAACAAAGCCTCAGTACAGGCTGCCGCTCCTGCTGCTAAGTCGCTTCAGTCGTGTCTGACTCTGTGCCACCCCATAGACGGCAGCCCACCAGGCTCCTCTGTCCCTGGGATTCTCCAGGCAAGAACACTGGAGTGGGTTGCCATTTCCTTCTCCAATGCACGCATGCATGCATGCATGCTAATTCGCTTCAGTCGTGTCCAACTCTCTGCGACTCTATGGACAGCAGCTCACCAGGCTCCTCCGTCCACAGGATTCTCTAGGCAAGAATACTGGAGTGGGTTGCCATTTCCTTCTCTAGTACAGGATACTTTCAAAATTGCATTAGTTGCATCAGTTGTGAAGTTTTCCCAAACTACTACCATTTAAGACCAGAAAGTTGAAAACATCCTTGAGAAAGATCAGTGTAGTCATTCATCACTGTTCTAGTCTTGCTTTTAATATCCTTTCACACAGAGTAAAATACTTTCAGAAGAAGTAAAAAACATGTCATGGCCCTCAGTCTCCCATACCCTCAGAGAGATGTGAAACCCCTGAGAAAGCTACAATTGTATCTGAAACTTTTGGAAAGATCCCTGTAGGAGGTTTCAGGCAAGCTTGCATTTCCATCCATTCCCTACCAGCTTTATTTGGCCGTGGACTCAATCTTTAGACATGAATTGAGCTTTGTAGCTCCTATAGTACTCAGAGGTCCAACTTGTTAACAGACAGCCTTAGAAACTAAAACATGGGCTGAATGAAAGCTAATAAACTGAGTCTCAAGCCTCAGCATCTCAGCTCTTTTCTAGGATATGGCATTGGTGACCATACTAGTTTTCTTCCTTCACAGGCTGACCATTGATGAAACCCAACCATTTGCTCCCCGACAATGCCACAATTGTGGAGCTGGCATTTTTATGTAAATAGCTGTTCTCTGATTCATTAAGCCCCGCTGCCCCTGACATTTTCCTTTCTGACCCTTATCAGCCACACACTGGCAAAACACAAAAAAATAAGGACAAAGAAAGGCAATAAAAGGGTTACAAGCAAGAAGTGTATTGTGACTGTGATCAACAAGGAAATTCAGAAATGGGTGACTGAACACCCATGGATGCCTTGTCAGTCGGTCACAGTGACAACATTTGTTCAAAGCCTGACAAGTGCTTAGCATCATTTCAAGGTGTCACCTAGAGATACATAGGAAATGACAGTCATAGGTGCTACCTGAAGAGCATGTAAAATGTCATGGACAAGATGGCACCATTAAATGGCTGTGTACCTGGAAACATACAATCTGGCCCTTACTTACCTCTCTACTTACTCTTTATTTCTTTCCTAGCCCCTGTTACAGCTGCTATGGTTAGTTTATATATTTGTGTTCTTGATTATAATGGCTCCCCAGAAAGGAGGTTTGCCTGGTAAGCAACACTGTCCATTCCAGTCAATCTTACCCATTGGAACAGAAATTCAATGAGAACAGGGACCATGTCTACTTTACTCATCATTGTAAACCCAGAGCCTAGCAAAATGTACCTTGTAGATTCTCAAAAAAATTTTTTGAATAAGTAAAACATTAAATAAATAAGTAAAACGAGCAACAGCTATAGAGAAATTATATAACTTTATCTTCTGACTGCTGCTACTAACACAGTTACACAAAATTAAGAGTAAACTTGGATCAAAGGCATGAGCAATATTTTCAAAGAATTTAGATAGGAAAAAACTTTCTAGACCCTAAGGCAACTGCCTTGAAACTGACCACAGATCAGTTTCTGTGAGCACAGGCAAGATCAGAACTTCCTAGATGACCTATAGATGTGTGAGCCACTGAATTGTAGAATGGTACCTGGTGAAGAATCTGCCTGCAGTGCAGGAGACCTGCGTTCGATCCCTGGGTTGGGAACATTCCCTAGGGAAGGGAACGGGTGCCCGCTCCAGTATTCTGGCCTGGAGAATTCCATGGACTATAAAGTCCACAGGGTTGCAAAGGGTCGGACACGACTGAGTGACTTTCACTTGTAGCATTACTCTACCAATAACTAATATTATACTCTTTTAAAGTAATAAAAATTAATTACAGCAGAGCAAACATGAACATACAAAGATGATTCATCTTTATTGAAAGTATTTCTAGTTAAATTATTTGATTTCTCTGTATTCGCAAAAGCACCTGTTGGGCAGCCATATCCATGTCACTGGGGCTGAGCAGGCCTGGGGAGGATGCACTCAGAGAAGAGACATGAAGGACATCAGCAAGCTCAGCACCAGAGCAGTAGATTTTGCCTTTCTGGCACTGTTTGTGTACCAGTATTTTTCATATACATCATCCAGGACTGAAAGCACAGCCTCCATGGTTTCCTCACAGGTGGCCTGAATCTGAGCTTCTGGCAGGACAAACCCATAGGTACCATTGTCCCTCAGTTCAAATGTGTACGAAAAGGGGATCCCAATGTCCCGAGCCCAGTCTCTTGAGGATCCTGACGTAGCGTCTACAAATAAAACATGGAGGCAGAGTTAGAAGTTACTCTGGGAAAAGATAGATTTCTACAGCCATTTAAGGGACTAAAGGTTCAGCCTAGCAAAGTCAACTCTTCATACTAGGATCTATGGACAGCTGCCTTCTTCCTCTCTTTGATATTTTCAGCTTTGTCTCCACTCACCATCCCAATACCTGGCATTATAGCAGAGGTTTGGTTAAAATTTGTCAGCTGAATCAGAGACAAGACAATATGATATGGGATGGTAAGAGTCAACTGACATATCAGGGACAGAAACAAAATGACCTATAGGAAAAATATTAGGAAAATATCATCTTGCTGGTTCTTCAGTGCTTGGAGGGGGTGGTAGCTGGGGATTGGGAAAGCAATGCACTGTTCTTTCAACTAAATCCTTTTTTAAAAAAAACTCCAGGCCCCACCTCTTTTGCTTTCTTAGCCTGATGGTCCTCTGGGAACTAAATCAACTGATCAAGGGTCACTGGAAACGGTCTTTCCTGTTAACTCCTATACCTTCTCATGGTTAGCTCTTTATAACTGAAGCCAGAGGGAGTACTGGTCTGAGCCAATGTATTAATTTTTACCTTTAGTTAGCTTGCACCTTATCCCTAGAGAACACAATTCTGGATTTGGACAGACTGCCTTTTATCCTTGATCATTTTGATTTGTACAACTTCCTGTTGATCCATGGAACATTTTTATCCTGTCCACCCCACCCCACTCCAAAGTCCACTGACTTCTTTTGTGCCTTAGATACTATTGAAGAAGCAAAAAAAAAAAAAAAAAAGATACTTACATAAAATATCTGCACTAGATCCAACTCTATAATTGGTTCCATGCTTTGCTTTCAATGCATTTGCTGCCTTCTGTCCAACTTGGATCTGTAGGTGGGAAATGCAGAGACAGATATCTGGTGTTAAAAATAAATCTAACAATCCAGAGGGTTTGCTATTTTGTCCAAATCCATCCTCTGAGTTCCAGACCATCTTTCTAACTTCCCACTGAACACCTATACCTGGGTCATCTGCTGATACTTCAGACTCAACATACTCAAATCCAGTTTCATCATCTCCTCCACTAATAAGGCTGTTTTGATTTTCATCATTCTGTCTTATCATGTGCCCCAATATGTAAATTCTGACAATCATCTTTGACTCTTCTCTCAAATGATGACCAAATTGCACTTCACTCTGTTTCAGTTTTATTAACTCTGAAATGGACTGTTGTCATCTTCTCATAAGTTTTCCTTCCTCTCACCTATCCTTAATCCCAGCTGATCTCCCTGACTTCAGGGTGAACCTTGGAAAGCAGGACCGTGATCATGATCCTGCTGAAAACCCTCACTGACTCTTGGTTGCCCGCTAAGTTAGGGTACACTGCTCAGTGTAGTATTTCAGATTCTCTACAATAAGGACCTAACCCACCTTTCCAGCATCACATTCTCTTGATCCTACCCTAGATTATAGTCAAACTCCAGTTCTCTGACAGTTCCCCAGATGTGCACCCATGTCACTCAGCTTCTCTGCCTTTTCTCAAGATATGCCCTCTACCTGGGTTGTCTCATTTCTTATCTCTGCTGAAATTGCATACCACCTCAAAACCTTCTCAAATGCCAAGTTCTCTGTAGGTCTTTCTTGAGCACCATGACTAGATTATCTCTCCCCACTTTTTTTTCTCCCATAGCCCCTTGTTCATACTCCTCTTATTGCCTCCCTCTTATTTTTATTTAAAGGTATTTGATATTTATCTTTCACAAGCTCATAGATTTTCAGAATAGGAAATGACACCCTTTTCCATACCTATCACCATGTCACCTGACTGCTTTGGAAACCCTTCAGAACTAGATGATGTCTAAGTTCTCAGCCTTGCTCTCTGAAGACCCTTTCCTGAGATCAGAAACACTAACTGAAGTCTAAGTATATTGGCTATGTTTATTGACCATGCAATAAATCTCCTTTCATACCCTACTGACAGTCTAAGTATTCCCCACCCTAGATTCCCTAGTGCTATATTCTAGTCACCTGATGAATTACCCCACTACTTCCCCTTGGGTTCTACATAAGACACCATGAAAATCCCCTTAGCCACCACCTGCCTGGATCCACCATTCCTTCACCCCTTAGGGCAGCCAGACTACACTTTCAGGAGCATCAGTTCCCGTACTTCTTCCCTTGACCAGTGACAGATCTTGTTTTAGATTCTGTCTTTTTTTGCCCTGCTCCTGTACTGTCCCACTGAATCCTAATGTGTGACAGTGTGGTTTTGGGTAGAGTGGATTTAGGCACAGTGACATTCAAAAGGAAAAGCAGGAGAGGTAATAAGTGGCAGTAGGGTTCCATGCAACAGTGGTAAGACTTAGAACTTTAAACTGAACATATTTGCAAGCTTTTTGCCTCCTCTCCACTCACTACTGAGTTTTACATTCTCTCTCTCTTCTGGAAAGATTCTACATCTGCCCTAGTTCCTGGTTCCTAGTTCCTGTTCCTGTCTCCAGAACTGAAATGATGGGTAGGAAGGGTTAAATAAGTGCAAGGAATAAACCTGGTTTTAATCACTTACACTGGAAAGAAGTTGTTGTTTTTGTTGTTCAATTGCTAAATCATGTGTGACTCTTTGTGACCCGCCAGGTTCCTCTGTCCATGGGATTTTCCAAGCAAGAATACTGGAGTGGATTGCCATTTCCTTCTCCAGGGGATCTTCCTGACTCAGGGATTGTACCCTTGTCTCCTTCATCGGGCAGGCTGGTTCTTTACCACTGAGTCACCAGAGAAGCCTCTGGAAAGGGGTACAAGAGCTGTCTGCAGAAAGAAGAGGAAATTATAAGAAGGAGAAGAGAGTCAGAGAGGGGATTTCTGGAGAGAAAAATTCCATTAAGGAAATCAGAAAGAAGAGTAGAGAGAAAGGAAGGATTCAGGGTAGCTGCTGTGGTGAGTGAAATTAAAACACACACCCTGGAGAAAGAGTTGCTAAAATTTAGCAGCTCACTCCTTTTTGTAGTTCTTTGGGAGTCTCTGGTAGAGATATGAATTGCTTTTAATTATTCTTAATTCCCATGTGTTTCTGTGTTTCTTTGAATGAAACTCTGCTAACTTGTCCATGTGGGGTCTTAACTGTTATTGGTTTGCATGAAGCAGCTCCAGGCTACATTTTCTATTCAGATGGGTTCTTGCACTCATTTTTTCTTTCTTGCAACTCACTCCAGACCAAGATTCCTTCTTCTCATGGCCAAACTTAATTTTATATAGTTCCCTCTCCTTAAATCCTGCCTATTGGGTAGGAAAGAATCTTTCCAGTTTCCTTTTCTTTATTGACAAAAGAACTTGTGATTTTTTTTTTTAATGATTACAACAAGAATTACAATGGATAAGTAGATAGGGATAGGAAATATAACATCTATGAGAAGCACGCAGCTGTGATACTTAGCTTATGAGTTTGGTCCTTTCTGAAAAGATGAAATGATTTCCCTATCTCTAGGGGTCGACCGCCTGATTATTCTTCTGCCTCCTTTTGACACTATACTGCAAGGCCATAGAGAGCCAATTCCTCTGCTGTCCTTCTTCTTAGCCTAAAGTTTCCTTCTAGTCAAAATAATAAAAAATCTCTTTGCTAGTAGTGTGTAATTTACATTGTTAAAGACCTCATGCATGCTTAATAACTTCTTTCCTGGACCCAGAGAGTTTCCTATAGGCATATATTCACAGGCAAGATTGATCAAGGCCCTGGCATCTGTGTGGGAGGATGGAACTTGGAATGGGATACAGGGGTTGATATGGAAAGAGTTCAAATGGAAAGAATGTCAGCATTTGAAACATTAGACTTCTTATAGCTATTCTAATTTCCAGAGAAGTTTCGAATGAGGCTATATATAGTTCTATTTCCCCCTACTTAGTGATTGCCAAGTTGTCTATCATGCAGTACAATATTTATCATGATTTCTACAAATTTTTGGTTTTGTAAATACATAGAGATTAATTACTAGTCTCTGGTGGTTGTAAATACACCAGAAATGGAAAACTCCTGGAACAGTTGGTGTGATTCTGTCTTTGTGGGCTCTATCAAAGCTTACCACTGAGAACCTAGAAACACCACTAACTAGCTTCGGTGAGTTTGACACATGGTGGCAACATTTTCTGACTTTTTACGGAGAAGTCTTAGTGATGAACGTTATGCTAACTTTTCCACACCTGATGCTGTAAGAGACACAGAATTGAAGCAATGTTTGTCAATTCAATTTTCCAATCTCCACATAGAGTATTAAGGATTGCCAGTAATTCTCATCTTAGTGTTCCACCTTCCACTAGTGGTAAAGTCAGTGTCCACCCTGTGGTCAGAGGGTTCTAAGGAGACAGCCATCAGTAGCCCAAGACCCTGTGACCTTTGAATGCAAACCCTGCAACATGGTGATGTAGTATTTGTTTTTCTGGACCAAAAAAGGGAATGAAATTGCCTAGAAAAATACTGGGATGTATGAGCCAGTATTTTTTTTTTTTTTTTTTTGCTGGTAGAAGACCTGTCCCATCAAAGAGCTACAATGGCCTGTCTATGGTGGTTCATTTGTATTTGTCATAGAATCCTTTAAGAAGAAATCAAACACCTATGGCGAGATGGTTGGATAGTATCATTGACCCAATGGACGTGAGTTTGCACGAACTCTGGATGATAATGAAGGACAGGGAAGCCTGGGGTCCTGGGGTCACAAAGAGTCAGAAACAACTAAGCGACTGAACAACAACAACAATGGCAAACATCACGGGAACGGGGAGATAAGAAAGGGTCTGGGCTTCTTGACTGAAATCCCTGTTTCTGTACATTCCTGAAGAAATAGAATTTCTGGGGCACAGAAATGAGGAGAATATAGGACACGGTGGCCCAGGCATCAAAGTCAATGACAGCTTCCAGAAGTTGCAAACCCTTCTTAAGTGGAGAGGAGAGGCAGTGTCTGGTGGCCTGATGAATGTGACCCTTGGAATCTGAAGATGTGAGCTCCAACCCAGACTCCACCATTTACCATCTACAGGGATTTTAGAAATACTATTAACTCAAGGTCTTAATTTCTGCAACTCCAAAGTGAGCTTACTATATTGTCATGAGGATCAGATAAGGGCCATAAAATCTCCTTGTAATTTTTAAAGTTCTAGGTAAATGTTATTTCTACCTCGTACAAAATAATCAGGTAGTACAAATGCCCAAAAACAATTGTGGAAAGACACTGGGGTACTGTTGGGTATTTTTGACTACTGGAGGAGGTAGTCCCCTCAGCAAAGATCTACAGTGGTTTTTCTTGTAGAGCCCCGACATGTGTTTTATAAGTGATGTTCCAGGGGGTGAGAGACAAGAAGAATGACAGAGTCCATGGGCCGCCAGCCTTCTGTGATCTTAAGAACAGAGCAAGCCAGGCCCCCATCCAGCCCAGCATTTGTTGATAATGAGAAACTTGTTTAAAAAATATTTTTAAAGGGTATACAGAAAATAACAAGTGTTGGTGAGAATGTGGAGAAATTGGAACTCTTATTCACTATTGGAGGGAATAGAAAATGGGGTACTTGCTCTGGAAATGATGGTTCCTCAAAAAATTGAAGATAGAATTACAACATGATTCAGCAATTCTACTTCTGGATGTGCCATGTGCTCAGTTGTGTCTGACTCTTTGCGACCCCATGGACTGTAGCCTGCCAGGCTCCTCTGTCCATGGAGTCTTCCAGGCAAAAATACTAGAGCAGATTGCCATTTTCTCCTCCAGGGGATCTTCCTGATCCAGGGATCGAAACTGCATCACCTGTGTCTCCTGCATTGCAGGCAGATTCTGAATTGAAAGCAGGGTCTCAAGGAGATATTTGTACACTTGTGTTCATAGCTGCATTATTTGCAATAGGTAAAAGATAGAAACAATTCAATTGCCCATTGATTGATGAATGGGTAAAGAATATGTGGTGCATACATACAATGGAATATTATTCAGCCTTGAAAAAAGGAACTTCTGACACATGGTACAACGTGTATGAAGCTTGAAGATATTATGCTAAGTGAAATAATCCAGTCACCAAAAGGACAGATGCTGTAAGATTCCACTTATATGAGCTACCTAGAGTAGTCAAACTCAGGAGTCGGAGAGTAGAATGGTGGTTGCCAGAGACAAGGTGGATCTGGAGTTGTTGTTTGATAGGTAGAGATATCTGATGATGCAAGGTGAAAGTTTTGAAGATTGGTTGCACAATAATGTGAATATACTTAACTACTGACCTGTCCACTTAAAAATGGTTAAGATAGTAAATTTTATGTTATATCTATTCTACCACAACTAAAAGTTGAAAAAATAAATTTTAGGAAAAGATAACAAATATTACAACAATTCTAAATTGACCCTTTCTTTGACTTATGTCTATTGTTTTCAGGTTCACAAAAGGGCAAGAGCCCAATACTTTCCAGCAATTCTGCCCACCAGGGCTTGGGTAAACAGAGCTTCAGAAAAGGACCCCAGATAAGACAAAGCAGAATTTCCCTGCCCCGGCTTGAATTTCACTGGCACTTCCCCTTACAAATATTCCTAGGCAGAAACTAGAGGCAGAGTTCAGGAGGAAATAAAGCATTGTGTTGAGCAGAGAAGAGAGCAGATATTATTTAGCCATGTTATTTTAGATATGCCATATTCCACTAACAGCTGGCAAGCTCTTTAAAGCACAGTTCAGAAGCTATAATTGCTGAACTGAGCTTCAAGAGAATTTACAGAAATGAAAGCACATTCCTACAGATTATTAACATAATCATCTCATTTATATTATACATGAATACCTAAGATGTCTCCCAACTTGACACTTTTCGAAACAGGTAGTTAATTAATGGAGGTAAAGCAGCATTTAACCTGAAGCCTTCCCAGCAGGCGTCTGGCAAGGTGAGAAAAGCAGGAGAAAGAAAGTAAGGAAAAGCAGAGGGAATAAAAGCAGGGCTGGAGCCAAAATCCTATTAAAGGAAACGAGGGGGGAAAGGAAGGCAGAGTCCTATCGAGGCTTCTCAGGGCTCCGGCACGGTGTATGGGCTTACCAGTTCTTCATGGTTATTTGATTTATTTTTGGTATAGCCATAAGGCACGAGAATGAGCTGCCCGTAAGAGTGCATGGTCAGGAAGCAGGCAATGTTCTCCTTCTTGCTCTCGATAAAGCTGGAAACAGCTTTTGTCTCTGGTTCAGACACGGGTCCTGTTCCACAAAATGTTAAACTTTCACAGTCGTTACTTGCACCAATACCTGAAATATACAGGAAACCCCAAGAAAGGCATCATGATCTCTGTTTAGCACTGACCTGGGTGGGGGATGAGATGGCGGGGGGTTGGGTTGCGAGGAATCACTCTTACTCAGGGCATCTGTGGGTGGAATCAAGGCTTGCCTTTGCTTGTCTAAGTTTGTCCTGGTTAAATAAGTCATTTAAGGAGGAGCATAGAAAGGCAGGAGGGCTGATGTTCACATTTAGAAACAAACTCCCTGCTTATGTGGCTGGGGAAGGAAGATGCAAAAAAGGAAGAGCATTTTCAGCAACCTTTCACTAGAATTTTTGGTGAACCATGAAACAAATGCTTGGGAACCAGTTCTTGGGTCCCAGGATCAGCCTCTGTCATAGTCTTATTGTCCTAAGTTTCTCTTGCTGTTTTATTGGCATGAGTCTCTCTAGAGCTATTTTGCAAGGATAGAAAAACAGTTATTTTCAGTCAGTTGTCCTCACCAGTAATAATAAGGACCATCAACAGAGCACCTTTTCCATGCTGGGCACTGTACTCAGCCCCTTTTGTGAGACATCTGAGAAATGGGATATTTCCTGCCATATCAGTAAACAAGGATATCACAGTCATCACCAATTGCAGCCCTCCAAGGTGAGCTGAGCCTTGAGGGAACTCGGGAAGGGGAAGAATACTTGCCATCTAGCAGCCATCAAAATGCAGCCACTCTCTGCGGTGAACCCCAAGGAAGTTCAGGAGGAGAAAAACAGACAATACTGGCCCCAGATAGCTGAGGTGCATATCAAAGGAGATTTCAGTGAGTCCAAACTCTTGCATCTTCCCATACATAGAAAGGGTTAAATTCCATATCTTGATATATCTGGTTTTCTTTCATTAACAATAATATTTTGACCTTCAGATCACCTGCTGTTTATTGTGAAACTCTACATAAACGTGGCTTTTCCCCTCACCTGCTCAGAGCAGTTCTTTCAAGGTTGCTTCATACACTGTCTCCCAGGCTTGAAATCCTAAAAATTCTCACCGAATAAAACATAATTCTCAACTTCTAGGTTGTGAATGTTTTTCAAGTTGATACATCTCATTGAATCCCCACGACAACCTCCTGATAAGATGGTATTATGTTGAGCCACATTTAAAAAAAAAAAAAGAGAAAACTAAAGCTGAGATAGAGCAATTTTTCCAAGATCACACAGCCACCAACTCTGAACCTTTGTCATCTGGTTTTTAACCAGACTGCTCTTAACCACCCTTATTTCTGTTTGCTTCCAATATATTGAGTGTGTTGGGATTCAGAAACATGAAAATGCCTTAATGAGAAGAAAATGTTTGTCTTGTTCTGCCCCCATGTTGTAAAAAATATCTGCAAGGATAATTCTCTGACTTATCTTTGTAACAATTCATAAACAGATTCTTGATGAAGGTGAAAAAGCAGAGTGAAGAAGCTCGATTAAAACTCAACATTCAAAAAACTAAGATCATGGCATCCGGCCCATCACTTCATGGCAAATGGATGGGGAAACAAGGGGAACAGGGACAGATTATTTTCTTGGGCTCCAAAATCACTGTGGATGCTGACTGCAGCCATGAAATCAAAAGACATTTGCTCCTGGGAAGAAAAGGTATGACAAACCTAGATAGCATATTAAAAAGCAGAGACATCACTTTGTCAACAAAGGTCCATATAGTCAAAGCTGTGGCTTTTTCAATAGTCATGTACAGATGTGAGAGTTGGACCATAAAGAAGGCTGAGCACCAAAGAATTGATGCGTTCAAATTGTGGTGCTGGAGAAGACTCTTGAGAGTTCCTTGGACAGCAAGGAGATCAAACCAGTCAATCCTAGAGGAAACAAATCCTGAATATTCATTGGAAGGACTGATGCTGAAGCTGAAGCTCAATACTTTGGCCACCTGATGTGAAGAGCTGACTCATTGGAAAAGACTCTGATGCTAGGAAAGACGGAGGGCAGGAGGGGAAGGGGGCAACAGAGGGTGAGATGGTTGGATGGCCTCATTGACTCAATGGACATGTGTTTTAACAAACTCTTGGAGATAGTGAAAGTCATGGAAGCCTGGCATGCTGCAGTCCACGGGGTCACAAAGTCAGACATGACTCAGTGACTGAACAATATATTTTAAAACAAAGTGATGCAGAAATTCCTTGCATTCCTATATACTAACAATGAAAAAACAGAAAGAGAAATTAAGGAAACAATACCATTCACCATTGCAACAAAAAGAATAAAATACTTAGGAGTATATCTACCTAAAGAAACAAAAGACCTATACATAGAAAACTATAAAACACTGATGAAAGAAATCAAAGAGGACACAAACAGATGGAGAAACATACCGTGTTCATGGATTGGAAGAATCAATATTGTCAAAATGGCTATTCTACCCAAAGCATCTATAGATTCAATGCAATCCCTATCAAGCTACCAACGGTATTTTTCACAGAACTAGAACAAATAATTTCACAATTTGTATGGAAATACAAAAAACCTCGAATAGCCAAAGTAATCTTGAGAAAGAAAAATGGAACTGGAGGAATCAACCTGCCTGACTTCAGACTCTACTACAAAGCCACAGTCATCAAGACAGTATGGTACTGGCACAAAGACAGAAATATAGATCAATGGAACAGAATAGAAAGCCCAGAGATAAATCCACGAACCTATGGACACCTTATCTTTGACAAAGGAGGCAAGGATATACAATGGAAAAAAGACAACCTCTTTAACAAGTGGTGCTGGGAAAACTGGTCAACCACTTGTAAAAGAATGAAACTAGAACACTTTCTAACACCATACACAAAAATAAACTCAAAATGGATTAAAGATCTAAATGTAAGACCAGAAACTATAAAACTCCTAGAGGAGAACATAGGCAAAACACTCTCCGACATAAATCACAGCAAGATCCTCTATGACCCACCTCCCAGAATATTGGAAATAAAAGCAAAACTAAATAAATGGGACCTAATGAAACTTAAAAGCTTTTGCACTACAAAGGAAACTATAAGTAAGGTGAAAAGACAGCCCTCAGATTGGGAGAAAATAATAGCAAATGAAGAAACAGACAAAGGATTAATCTCAAAAATATACAAGCAACTCCTGCAGCTCAATTCCAGAAAAATAAATGACCCAATCAAAAAATGGGCCAAAGAACTAAACAGACATTTCTCCAAAGAAGACATACAGATGGCTAACAAACACATGAAAAGATGCTCAACATCACTCATTATTAGAGAAATGCAAATCAAAACCACAATGAGGTACCATTACACGCCAGTCAGGATGGCTGCTATCCAAAAGTCTACAAGCAATAAATGCTGGAGAGGGTGTGGAGAAAAGGGAACCCTCTTACACTGTTGGTGGGAATGCAAACTAGTACAGCCGCTATGGAAAACAGTGTGGAGATTTCTTAAAAAACTGGAAATAGAACTACCATATGACCCAGCAATCCCACTTCTGGGCATACACACTGAGGAAACCAGATCTGAAAGAGACACGTGCACCCCAATGTTCATCGCAGCACTGTTTATAATAGCCAGGACATGGAAGCAACCTAGATGCCCATCAGCAGATGAATGGATGAAGAAGCTGTGGTACATATACACCATGGAATATTACTCAGCCATTAAAAAGAATTCATTTGAACCAGTCCTAATGAGATGGATGAAGCTGGAGCCCATTATACAGAGTGAAGTAAGCCAGAAAGATAAAGAACATTACAGCATACTAACACATATATATGGAATTTAGAAAGGTGATAACGATAACCCTATATGCAAAACAGAAAAAGAGACACAGAAATACAGAACAGACTTTTGAACTCTGTGTGAGAAGGTGAGGGTGGGATGTTTCAAAAGAACAGCATGTATACTATCTATGGTGAAACAGATCACCAGCCCAGGTGGGATGCATGAGACAAGTGCTCCGGCCTGGTGCACTGGGAAGACCCAGAGGAATCGGGTGGAGAGGGAGGTGGGAGGGGGGATCGGGATTGGGAATACATGTAAATCCATGGCTGATTCATATCAATGTATGACAAACCCACTGGGAAAAAAAAAAAAAAAAACTATAAAAAAAAAGAAAAAGGAAAAAAAAAAATAAAACAAAGTGATGGATTTCAAACATATTCACACAGATCAAAGTCATTGTTGCTCTTTTTTAGGCAATCTCACTTGAAAAGTCTTGCATATGAGTGTTGCTGTTCTTATTGCATAGATAATATCATCTCTTTAGACAGAGTAACACTGACCAGGAAGTCCAGAAAGCTATACAAAATTTGATGTTTATTTCAAAAGTTGCATATATAAATAGTACTAACTCTAGTAATGCACGTCTTTCCTGGCTTCTCTGCTCCATTTTTTTGTTTTTTGTTATTCATCTACTTACTAATGATGTACTTAGTAAGCGTGTACTTACTACACCAGGATGCATCAAAGTTTCGATTGAGATCTGTTCCAAAACACGTGCCATTATTATGGGATGAACGGGACTTCCTCCAAAGCCGATCCTGTAACAGGGAAACAAACAGGGATGCTGTCATTCTAAGGTCTCATAAATCACAGTGTAAGTGATAATGGGTGGTCCTCGAACACGAAAAATAGTTCCTAGGATTGTCTGGAAGAACCTGCCTCAACATTATGAAGCTAGTGCATTTAATTTTTAGTCCCCCAGATGGGTTAGTAACCCCCAATAACAGGAACATCTGTACCACACTAAGTGCACATGTGTGTAAACCATCACTTTGGAAGGGTAATTTGGCCTCTCCCTCATGGGCGGATTAATAGTGCCTGGTGGGTGTAATCTGCTTAATCAAGAAAAGCTTCAGAGAGTCATTTTTTTAGGTCCAAGTGATAAAGAATGAAAGAGAAATGGCTTGGCAGATGGAAAAAGGCTCTTCCAGGTGCATCAGAGATGGTTTGTGCACATTTCTGGAGGCAGACAACTGACGAGTAGAGATAGGGCTAAAGACATGTTTCACCAGACAAGCCGGGAGGGAAGGGCTTGATTTATACTGGGCCAGAGAGGCCGTTACAGAGAAAGGGGTCCCTTGAAAGTCTGGGGGAGCCGGAAGAAGTGGGAGGAATGAAGACTCCCTAGAAACAGGGGCTCTGACTTCTGGAGCAGTATGCTTTAGAAACATTTTAAAAGAGGAAGTTGTCTATTAAATAAAAATCTTGGATTTCCCTGGTGGTGTAGTGGATATGAATCCGCTTGTCGCTGCAGGGTTCAATCCCTGGTCAGGAAGACCCCCACATGCCACACTGCAACTAAGCCTGTGCCCCGCAGCTCCTGAGCTGCGCACCCGCAATTCTGTGCTCGGCGACAGAAGCCACCGCAGTGATACGTCCGCACACAGCAACGAAGAGTACCCCCAGCTTACCGCAACTGGAGAAAGCCTGCACAAAGCAACAAAGACCCAACGCAGCACCCCCACCCAAAAAAAAAATGATAATGTTATGAGATGCTCCCCTGCCCCCAACTCCATACGCATGACCATCATGGAAAAATAAAGGTTGGGTTAGAATTTATAGATTATTTGTGCCACTCGTGTTTCAAGAACTGATTTAAGGATACACGGTAGTACGGGAATTTTATACCAACATAATCCTTATCAGGTGACAGGCAATCCACAAATTTTATTTTATTTTATTTTTCATTTATTTTTATTAGTTGGAGGCAATCCACAAATTTTAAGGAGATGGAGTTGAAGAAACATTAAGTCTGAAAAACTGGGAATATGTCAAAAACAAACAAAAAAACATGTTCAAAAAAGGCCTTCAGCGTCCCCAATCCTTAGATTGTTGACTTAAAAATGTGGATTTTAATCCCAAATGAGGTTTCTTCCTTTAAATGACCACAAAACATTTTTATAGTTGCAGTGACTGAAGTCAGAAAATGAACCTGAATCAAGATCTAGTTTGTGAACCCATCCCAGGACCAAACTCAATGTACTCACAGCCGTCCAAGTGTAGATGTAACCATCTATGTTAAGAACTGGAAGCACATAGAAGTCCAGCTTTTTAAGGAGCCTTCTTATCCTTTGGTTGTCTTTATAGTTCTGTAGAATCTGGACATTTAATAGGAAAATGTTTGGAATGATCCTGGTAAGAGGTCTTTTCTCTCAATTTTCTAACAATTTCAGCTTAATCGTAGGAGGTGAGTGTGCACTGGCCTTTGCCCATCAATCCTGCCTCAATTGTCCTGTTCAATGTTGTAGTCTTTCTGAAACCTCTGCATGCATCAGAATCACCTGGAGGCTGGCTTGTTAACATACTGCCCACCTGGCTACACAGCCCCATCTCCACCCCCAGCCCCAATTCACTAGGTATGAGGTAGTGAGGTGGAAACCCAGAATTTGCATTTTGAACAAGTTCCCAGTTACGTTGATGCTATGGGTCTAGGAACCAGATTTTGAGAACTACTCCTTGTGGATGTCATCCTGTCTGGGCTTCTGAAAAGGCTTGACACAAAAGTATCTTATACTAATTTTAAAGTCTTGTTCCCTAAGGAGGGGTACAGGTAATATGTGAGAATTCACGGAGCAAGGTATTGATAGTTTCTATGTGCTAATCTCTTAATCACAACAGGCACTGAAGCAGTCATTTCACACAATTTTTGCAGGTGAAAAACTAGGGGTCCTGGTGTTAGAAATTGTGCACCAGACTGTTAGAAAGAGATGGCTCTGGGATTTAAACTCATCTCTGACTCCCAAGATGTATTTTCTTCTCCATTTACATTTGTTTACCTTCCAATAAAAGTGATTTGGGGTGCACTAGAAAGACAACAGAACATCTAACTCAGTTTTCAGTGAACCTACTTATGAATTCCATTCACTTTGAGGTGAAGGAGCAGTTCAGTGGAGAGCTGCCTTGCCGATATGTGAAAAGAAACATGCTCTCCAAATAGCTGAGACGTGACAGGTATTTTGTAGGGTAGTTAGCCACCTGGTGGCTCAGACAGTAAAGAATCCGTCTGCAATGTGGGAGACCTGGGTTCAGTCCCTGGGTTGGGAAGATCCCCTAGAGGAGGGCATGGCAACCCCCTCTAGGATTCTTGCCTGGAGAATCCCCATGGACAGAGGAGCCTGGCAGGCTACAGTCCATGGGGTTGCAAAGAGTCAGACACGACTGAGCAACTAAGCACAACTAGCCATTGTGAGGAAGTTAAAAACACTTACGTCTTTCACAAACCACTGGCAGAAAGCAGGGGCAATCCATTCCCTGGCATGAATTCCACAGTCCATCCAAATAATCTTCTTGGGGTTATTGGATGGTTGGCTGATCTGGAGGGGACATTTGTGTTCCATTATCAAACAATTGCTTATGATTGCAAGCCACTGTGAAAAGTTACTAGATTTTGTTTTATTCCCCTCCATTTTATTCTGTCTCTCTCCATTCTGTGGTTTCAAGGATGAGGCAAGGCTGCTGGCAAAGACACCCACCAATATGACCCTCCTATGGTTACACTTGCTGTCTTTCTGTTACCTTGGTTGTTGTTCTTAGGACAGCTTACTGACTCCCCTGTGTCCCCTTCATAAAGCCTGGTCTCCCCTATACCTTAAATTATTCCCTAAGTTTAAATAAAGGCTAAAACTTCCAAGCCAAAAACTGTGATGCTAAATTTCTATAAACCTTATGAAACCTTCCCACGTAGAGTTCACTCACAGTGAAAAAGTACACAAGTAGTAACATTCAAGAATCAAAAGAAGTAAAATTGAATCCCAGTCTACATTTAAGGACTTCCCCAATGGCTCAGCAGTAAAGAACCCCCCTGCCAATGCAGGAGACATAAGAAACACCGAATCGATCTCTGGGTTGGGAAGATACCCTGGAGAAGGAAATGGCAACCTGCTCCAGTATTTCTGCCTAGAAAATCACATGGACAGAGGAGCCTGGCAGGCTATAGTTCATAGGGTCACAAAGAGTTAGACATGACTGAAGTGACTTAACATGCACACATGCACTACATTTAAACTTCTTGAAAACTGTGAAAGGATCCAAATACACAATGTCCTGCGATACTTATTAAATTCATTAATTTCTCCTTTCCTTAGAGACTCCTCCAGTACCAGCTGACCCAGTCTTCTTTCTCCTCTTCCCACTTGTTCTTGTCTATCAGGTTAGCCTCACTCAAGCAATAGAGATCCTCTCCTCTTTCGGGGCAATTAAAGATTCTCTTTGACGGAGAAATTGTGAACATGCCCATGTTTGTAACAGTCACATCTGGTTCTGTTTTGTAAATGTCCTGGACTCTTGATCATTGAAAGCTCTCGGGAGTTGGACTGATGAAGGTTCTCCCTCTGTATCTTTGAGAAAGTTACAAATTTTGAAATATGCAGCTTGAATTCATCATATTCAAGGAATTTTTCCTTTTAGCCTCACCCATTTTCAAAGCTCCTAATCTACCTTTTACCTTAAATTCTGTCTTATAATTCCCTCTTTTATGAGTATATATATATGACCATAAGTTTATCTTTATTGCCTCCTTATTACATGCCAATTCTCTTTTTAAAAAGATGTCCTGTGCAAAGGATGTTTAGATGTCTTCTTGGCTGACTCAGCTCAGCTTAACAACCTATGGAAAGTCACATAGGTAGGTGGCCCACATTTAACATAGCAGTCAACTCCTCGGTAAATTCTGTTTTAAAGTCAATAGACATTTTTGTAACTGTGAGTAACTAAAATTTGAGGATGTGCTTTGCAAAATAACATGTCTATAATAAGTAGTAAGAGGACAGCAAACAAATAATGCTAGTTTTTAATGCCAAACTGCTTTGGTGGTGGTTCTGGAAGAGCAGTCCTGGGCCAGTGATATCAGCACCAGCTAGGAACTTGTTAGAAATGCATTGTGGTCCTGAAACGTGTGCCTGGGGTGTGCCTCGTCGCTCAGTCGTGTCCAACTCTTTGTGACCTCATGGACTGTAGCCCACCAGGCTCCTCTGTCCATGGGGATTCTCCAGGCAAGAATACCAGAATGGGTTGCCATGCCTTCTCCAGGGGATCTTCCCAACTCAGGGATTGAACCCAGGTCTCCCACATTGCAGGTAGATTCTTTACCGTCTGAGCCACCAGGGAAGCCCTCTGAAACTTGAGTGTGCATCAAAATGGCCTGGGGGAGGGCTTGTTAAAACACAGATTGCTGGGCCCAACCCCAGAGTTTCTGATTCAGTAGATCTGCAGTTAGGCCCAAGCATGTGCATTTCTAACAAGTTCCCAGGTGACGCTGATGCTGCTGGTCCAGGGCCGCCCTTTGAAAACCCGCTGATTAGGTGCAGCAGTCATCAACCCTGCTTGTACCTTAGGGTCATCTAGGGAGCTTTCAAGGGGTGCCTGGGACCCATCCTGGAGCAATTAGCTCAGAATCTCTGTGAATGGGACCCAGGCATCAGTATTAAGCAAGCAGGATTGAAAAATCACTGGTCTGAACCTGAGAGTCTGTGGAAAAGTGGTTAATCAGCCTCAAACACTTTTCATTATGTCATATGCAAAAGGGGCAGAGAACTTTGGGACCAGCTTATTCCTCTGGCTATGCTATGATCTGACATTGTGACTTTGCACAAGTCACTTTACTTCTCTGGGTCTTTGTTCCCTCATAAAATGAGGGAACCAAAAATAAAGGTTGTCCATAATGTTCAAATATTTTTTTATGGAAAATAATGTGTTAAAGAAAGCTGAGTGCCGAAGAACTGATGCTTTTGAACTGTGGTGTTAGAGAAGACTCTTGAGAGTCTCTTGGACTGCAAGGAGATCCAACCAGTCCATCCTAAAGGAGATCAGTCCTGAATATTCATTGGAAGGACTGATGTTGAAGCTGAAACTCCAATACTTTGGCCACCTGATGTGAAGAACTGACTCATTTGAAGAGGCTCTGATGCTGGGAGGGATTGAGGGCAGGAGGAGAAGGGGATGACAGAGGATGAGATGGTTGGATGGCATCACTGACTCAATGGACATGAGTTTGGGTAAACTGGGAGTTGGTGACGGACAGGGAGGCCTGGCATGCTGCAGTCCATGGGGTTGCAAAGAGTCGGACACGACTGAGTGACTGAACTGAACTGAATGTGTTAAAAAACAATTTTGTAAAAACTCAAAAGCATGAAAAGTGAACTGGGGATTTCACCCTTCTGCAGACCATACTTCCTGCCCCCGCCCACCCCAACTGTGGGAACACTGGAGGAATCCAGGCCTTCACAGAACACAGTCTGGAAACCGCTCAGCCAGAATGTCTTAAGTTCTTTTCAGCCACCATCCGCAATTCTAAGTTCCTCAGTTTTAGCAGGGACAAGGGAAGCACAGCAGGAAGAAAAACTAAGGAGTAAGTTCTTATTTCTGGACCTTAGGTAGTGCAGTGGTAAAGAATCCTAGTGCCAATGAAGGAGTCTGAAGAAATGCAGGTTTGATTCCTAGGTCAGGAGCATCCCCTAGAGAAGGAAATGGCAACCCACTCCAGTATTCTTGCCTGGGAAATCCCATGGATGGAGGGCCCCAATGGGCTACACGGGGCTGCAGAGTTGGACACGACTGAGCGACTGAGCAGGCAAGCCCATGGTGTCACACAACCATTCCAAGTTCTCTTTGCTTCCGAACATGATTCCACCCAGGTGATTAATATGTAAGCATTTACAAGTTGTTAATTTTAAAAGCCCAGTTTGGGGTGGAAAAGTCAGCATCTCTCTGTCCTGTCTCTTTAACCTTGTCCGTACTTGTGACTAGAGCCCCTGAATAGTAAGCAAATATCCTTGGGTAAGGCTGTAACTCTCAGCCTTCTCACTCACCTTCAAATAATACATGGGCCGGCTCTCATAGGTCATTCCTAGGAAATGCTGTGTCACCACTTCAGTGTACTTCTCCCTTATCTCACTCATCCACTGGTAGATCTGAAACAGCCAGGGAGGACTGAGGTTATCAATCAGAAGATCCTTTGCTTGCCTCTAATTAAGATAATTGTTTCTTTCATCAAGATACTGAACTTTCAACTCTTGGCTCTTCATTAGCACACAAATGAAAGACAACCAATGAATTACAACTGTCCTTTCTCCCCTTTTCTTTAACACCACCCAGGCTAGGACACCCTGTTGAACTTCACAAATAAATGATTGAGAATGATCAAGTTCAACAATGCAGAATAACACTTCCGAAACATTGTCCAATCACACAATCTTCAAATAGCCACCAGCCTTCTGGACTTTGCTGTGGCACTCAATCATGCCAGAAATTTCAGGATAAGCTTATTTTGTGGGATCTTCTTTGAATCCCCAAAATATCCTTTGTTAATGTCCATGAATCCAAAATTAGAGAAGAGTCTGGGTATGCCCCTTCACAGAACAGTGAAATTTCTAAATCAAGACCAAGTTAATAACTTTAAGGAGAGAATGAAATAAGGTCCTTTAAGGGTCCTTTAAGGGAGAATGAAATAAGCAATTAACCAAGATAAGACATATTAGGACAGTCCTCAGCATATGATACCCTCCACATTCAATTTCTGTATAGTAGAATTATCTGAATGATAAGAATTATGGTAAATGATAATAATTAATTTGGCATAACAAATTCTATTTGGATTTCTGTGTCTCAATTGACTTTGTCTCAATTCTGTCTCAATTCTGACACAAATTTCTGTGTCTCAATTGACTTTCATCTTAGCATGGAATATCTATGGATAAAATGCATTATTAAATGAGGGAAGAGATTAACAACTCATCACATGGGTACTATATGCTTTTCTGTGATGAGACTGGATCAGATGCAGGTGCCCTGAGTCCTGGGAGAGAGATAAATAGCACATCACAGTTGCAGCTATCATTTTATTTATTGCTTCATCAGTAAAAGTGTAGCCTATTTCATTTACTCTCACAACCAAACTGCGGGAGAAGTACTGCTATTCCTTTTTCACATATAAGGAAACTGAGGAACAAAGAGATTAAATGCCTTGGACAAGGTCAAAGAGCAAGTAACCAAGCCAAGTTTATCTCGTCTCTGATACCAGCACATACACTTCTCATGGGTCTTACTGGATCTTGTTAAGAAAAAAAAAATCTAAGAGACTTTAGTATTTTGGGGTGAATGTTACAGAGGAAAGTGTAAGTTTTTTCTTGTACTCTTTGGAAAAAAATATGGAAAATATTAATATATTTCCCAAGACTGAGGAAATAAGTGGTAAAGCCTGGCTGGAGGGCAACTTGGGCATTTATATAAAAAATGTAAATGATTGTTTAACCCAGCAATTCTATTTTTAGAAATTTATACTTCAAAAGAAGTGTTACATAATATCACATACATATATACACTGCATATATGCATAAATACTTTTTACTGTATCCAGTTTCAGAAACCACTAAACATATCTTCATAGCAATACAAATATTTCTTTTGAGAGAGGTTGCCTGTGTTTCTTCTATTCTACCGGAAATACCACTCTTTTAGCTAAACAGGATTCAATCAGAAGGCTTCTCCACCCGTGTTTTACATCCATATACACACTGATCCTGCCCTACTTAAAGCAGCTAAAAGACTTGATGAACAAGAGTAACATTTAATTTTGACCCATGTTTACACTAGAAAAACTGGGGCATTCTTTTCCATTTTTTTTCTTTTGGTTGTTGATTTACTTTTTTATTTCTATCACTAGATTTGTATCTGTAATGGTGATGGTCACAGAATGATGTTTGTGAATCCCTTGACCTCAGTGCACAGACAAATCTCAACTTCTCATTTTGAGGCCCTCTGGTCTGCAGATATTAACAGTGAACTATGCCTTGCCCACCATAAAGCAGTTGTAACTACCACCAACCCCCACACCATGCGTCCGTGCGCGTCCGTGCTCACCTCCCCCATGGGGTGGTATCTGTTATAAGAATATGTCTCCAGGATCCTCCATGGACTCGCCACTTTATCCACAACTTCTTGTCTCTGTTGTGTGAGGGATCTGCAAAGACAAAAAGCAGCAATGAAACCAGGATTATCATGAGGGTTGGAAGGTTGATGATAAAAGTAGTGGAAACCAACATGCACAGAACCCTGAGGACAGAAGTCAGTCCTCATGTCTCGCCTGTGCAGCTTACTCACTGTGAGACCATGGGTACCACTAAGCCCCTCTGAACTGCAGTTTCTTCATCTGCAGGTTGGGGACAGCCATTCCCACTTTGCAGGGAGGCTGGGATAATTCAGCAAGATGTTGTAGATAAGAACACTTTTTAAATTTGTAAAATAAAGAATAAGATTTATTGAACTGAAACTTACTGTGAGACATTCATTAGATTAACCAATTTGAATCTCTCACTTTTCTGGAAAACTCTAAGATGAGATATTCTTTTTTTTTTTTTTTTTTTTAGCCACATCCTGAGGCATATGGAACCTTTGTTCCCAGACCAGGGATCAAACCCATGTTTCCTGACCTGGAAAGTGAAGTCTTAGCCACTGGACCACTGGTTAAGTCCTAAGATAAGGTATTCTCTTTTTAAAAACATAATTTTATTTATTTTTGGCTGCACTGGGTCTTTTTGTTGCTACAAGTGGGCTTTCTCTAGCTGCTGTGAGCAGGGGCTACATTCTAGTTGCAGTGCTGGTGTTTCTCATTGCAGTGGCTTCTCTTGTTGCAGCTCCCAGATTCTAAAGCACAGGCTCAGTGGTTGTGGCACATGGGCTTAGCTGCTCCACAGCACACAGAATCTTCCCAGACCAGGGATCAAACCACACCTCATGTGTCTGCAGGTAGATTCTTTATCACTGAGCCACCAGGGAAGCCCCAAAGTATTCTTATTACCCTCATTTCAGAGATGAAGAAATTGGGTCACAGGGAAAGTATTGTTAGGACTTAAACTCTGATAGCCTGAGTGAAAAGCCTGAAGTATTAACCTCAATACTGTATACAGTTGTAAGAATCTTTATGCAGTGGTTTATATTTTTTTAAAACAAGCTTTGTTTTTTAGAGGAGTTTTAGGTTCACAGCAAAATTGGATGAAAAATACTGAGAGTTCCCATATACTTGCTGTTCCCTGCCCCCTCCGACACACACAACCTCCCCCATTACCAACATCCCACACCAGAGCAGTCTATTTGTTACAATAAACCTACATAGACACATCATTATTTCCCAAAGTCCATAGGTTACACGAGGGTTCACTCTTGCTGTTGTAAATTCTATGGATTTGGACAAATGCATAATGATGTGTAGCCACCATTATATTAATAGTATCATACAGAAGAGCTTCACTGCCCTAGAAATCTTCTCTGATCTGCCTATGCATCTTCCCCTCCTACCTAACCCCTGGCAACCACTGATCTTTTCAGTTTTAGTTTTGCCTTTTATAGAATGTCATGTAGTTGGAATCATGCAGCATGTGGCCTTTTCAGATTGGTTTCCTTCACTTAGTAATATGTATTTAACTTTCTTCTATGTCTTTTTAGGGCTTGATAGTTCATTTCTTTTTGTGCGTGCTAAGTCGCTTCAGTTGTGTCCAACTCTGAGCAACCCTATGGACTGTAGCCTCCAGGCTCCTCTGTCCATGGGGATTCTCCAGGCAAGAATACTGGAGTGTCCCCTCCTCCAAGGGATCGTCCCAACCCAGGATCCAATCCAGGTCTCTTATGTCTCCTGCCTTAGCAGGCAGGTTTTTAGCGCTGTCTGGTCTACTGTCTATCTTGCCATAGTTTATTTATCCATTCACCCACTGAAGAATATCTTGGTGGCTTCCACGTTTTGGAAGTTATGAGTGAAGCTGCCATAGATAGCTGTGTGCAGTGTTTTGTGGACATAAGTTTTCAATTCATTTTGGATCATACCAAATTGGATCATACCAATTCATTTTGGATCCTACCACGGAGCATGTTTGCTAGATCATATGGCAAGAGTATGTTTAGTTTTGTAAGAAACTACCAAATGGTCTTCCAGAGCAACTGAAAGAACTGTGCCATTTCTCATTTTCTCCAGCAAGGTTTTCTATGTTTATTTGCCACCTGTGTATCTTCTTTGCTGAGGTGTGTCCATTCAGGTCCTTTGTCCATTTTTAAAATCAGGTTGTCTCTTTGTTATTACTAACAAAGAGTTCTTTGTATGTTTTAGATAACTATGCTTTATCAGATATGTCTTTTGCAAATATTTTCTCTCACTTTGTGGCTTGTCTTCGCCTCCTCTTGACATTATCTTTTGCATAAGTTTTTAATTTTAATAAAGCATAAGCTATCAATTATTTACTTCATGGTTCATGTCTTTGGTGATGTATTTAAAAAATCATCACTATTCCCAAATTTATCTAGACTTTCTCCTACATTATCTTCTAGGAGTTTTATGGTTTTACATTTTACATTTTTTAGGTCTATAATCCATTTTGAGTTAATTTTGTAAAGAATGTAGGTCTGTGTCTAGATTCACTTTTTGTGTGTGTGTGGATGTCCAATTGTTCCAGCACCATTTATTGGATTTTTTCAATTTTTTTTCCTTTATCTACTGATATGATCATGATTACATTAATTGGTTATCAAATGTTAAACTAAACTTGCATATCTGGGATAAATTCAGTCAGTGGACATGGTGTATAATTCATTTTGTACATTTTTGGATTTAATTTGCTAGTGTTTTGTGATGGATTTTTACATCTATGTTCATGAGAGATATTGATCTATAGTGTTTTTTCCTCATGATGTCTTTGACTGGTTTTGATATTTGGTTGGCCCCAAAGAATGAATTAAAAAGTATTCCCTCTGCTTCTATTTTTTAGATGAGACTGTAGAGATATAACTTTTTCCTTAAATATTTCATAGAATTCACTGAACACATCTGGGCTTGGTGCTTTGTTTTGTAAGGTTATTAACTATTGATTCAATTTCTATAACATATTCTTTGTTGCTTAGTTGCCAAGTCGTGTGACCCCATGTAGCCCACCAGGTTCCTCTGTGGGAACCCCATGTAGCCCAGGTTCCTCTGTCCTTGGGATTTCCCAGGCAAGAACAATGGAGTGGATTGGGTTGCCATTTCCTTCTCCAGTGGATCTTCCCAACTCAGGGATAGAACCCAGGTCTCCTGCATTGGCAGATGGATTCTTTACCACTGAGACACCTGGGAAGCCCATAATAGATAAAGGCCTATGTAATGGATTGCCATGTATGGCTTATATTTTAACAAACAGTTTGATAAAAGTATTCAATGCCTCTCCTTTGTGCCAGAACAATAATATACAATATATGATTTATTCTCATTACAACTCTGTGAAATGTCATCATCCATGTTCTACAAATAAGGAAAGTAGGCCAAGAGAAATCAAGTAACTTGCAAACAGTCACAGAGTTAGTAAGTCATAGAGCTAATTCTCTGTCTCCAAACCACACAAATGTTTGAGGAATGTTTTGGTTCCCTAACTAAAAGTCTTTACCTAAGTTAAAAGTAGGGTTATATTTTCATTATGAGAGCATAGTAATTGATCATTCATTTACCCAATAACTATATTTGGAGTGATTTCTTTCTATGTTAATAGCACTAGGATGTGAGTTTTTAGTGAAGCTAGGATGTGAACTTTTGGATAGAGAGAAAGAAATGTGTTAGTGATCTAATTAGCTAATGTTTCAATGATTTTATCTATTTTCTCACATTTTTTTTTCTCTGAATGTTCTGGCATTATATTTAGCCTCATTTTATAATCTGTAAAATGGGAATAATACCTTTCCAAGGGGTTCTTATGAGGATTAAATTAGTTAGTCCATGTTTTAAAATAAGCTAATTTCTGGAACGTAGTTAATGCTTAATGTATGTGAAAACATAGTAGCAATTCAAAACAATGCTGAGTAAAAACCCTATTTTGCTACAATAATATTGAAAATAATAATTATATGGAGAATAATTTGCCATCTAACTGATATTATCTTCAAACAATATCAAACTACAAAATATTTTGATAGAATCAGTTAAAACTCAAGTTCAATTCACATTATATAACTCCAATGTAGAACTGACTATATTTAATTTTTTAATCTGTTCAATTAGCACCATGTACCATAATAATCACCCACTGGAGTAGAAATCAATTTCTCTACACAATTCCATGATTTTAATTGTTACTAATATTAATAATAATAATCTGAACTTAGCAGAAGCTCTTTATCTTCAAAACTGTAAATGTTTTATTGTTAAATGAGTAGTATTTCATTTAGGTTGTCCAAGAAAAGCTCACAAGATATGATTGTCTAGATAATTAGTTAAAACAATGAAATGAATTTTAAAAGGAGATTACAAGAAACAAATGCTGTTAAAATTGTAATTGTTGTGGAGCAATACACTTTTCCACTCAAGGATGAATCTCTAATGCTTATCATCTATTCAATTTTTTAAGAAAACCAGAGTGCTTCAGAATGAACAATTTCAGTTTAAAAATACTATAAGTGTAATATGTTGAGGCCGATTATTTACAAAACATATTATCATTTTATAAAGAAAACACATACATCCCTTGGTGTGTTTAAAATTTAAAAAAATTCAACTTACCCATAAATTTTCAGAAACTCATTTCATCTGCTATTATCAAATAATCATCTAGTATATATATGTTATATTAATGTTTGTTAACCCTTTTGGGCACTATAGTCTAGGCACCAGTCTAAACATTTACATTATTATCTTATCTAATTTATTCAATGACCCAATAGGTAGGCACCCTTGGGACTCTATGCAAAAGTGATAACACAGTAATAGTAATAGAATATAGATTTCTTCCTTACAGAGCTTAAAATCTACTTAAGGAAGTGAGATATAAATACATGAAAAGCAAAATAACTTAGCTATTAAGAAATATAAAGTGAGGTATGATGAGCTAGAGCCTAACTACCAATTAAATAGTGCACTAAGTGTATTGAGGACAGGAGAGGGAGAATCCCAAACTGAAGAGTAGTTGGTAATAATAGCGACCAATATTTTACAAGCAATTATGCATGTCAGCACTGTTCTAACTCTACATATAATTCTAACAACAATCCTTAAGGTAAATTCTAGTATCCTAGGTTGTTGGATTTTTTTTTTTCTCCTGTGAAGATTTTGTTACAGAGGCTAAATTAGGCATTTGCGTGCATGCTAAATCACTTGAGTCATACCTGACTCATTGCGACCCCACGGGCTATAGCCTACCAGGCTCCTCTGTCCATGGGATTCTCCAGGCAAGAATACTGGAGTGGGTTGCCATGCCCTCCTCCAGGGGATCTTCCTGACTTTGGGATCTAACCCACGAATCTCACATCTACCTGCATTGGCAGGGGGGTTCTTTACCACTAGTGCCACCTGGGAAGTCAAATTATATGTTTATTATACTCTAGAAAACATGCATTAAAATGTTTATTAGCCTATTTTTTTAAATTATCGATCTCTAATTTGGACTACAAAGAAAGCTAAATAAATGTTAGCACTATAAATGCATCAGGACCTCGTTTTGGTGCTTTTGCAGAATGGGGAGAGGAGAGGAAATGAAGCTAATGAGAAGAGTCTTTTCAGCCCTTCCTTCTCACTCTTCACACTGGCTGTCCAACTGAGAAAGGAGATCACTGCAGATGCTTTCCTGTGGGGTTGGGACCAGGGATAGTGGTTGTTCAAGGCAACACGGTTCTTTCCATCACATAGTTCAGCAAAGGTCTGTTTCGATCACAGTCATCTACTTGGTAACATATAAAAGTGAGTACACTAAAAAGCAGCCTGGCAGCTGGTGAATTCCTGTTTCAACTGAGCTGGTATTCCCAGGCAATTTCACAATATGGAAAGGAATAAATGAAAGGTCACTGGACACTTTCAAGCACCAACCTTCAACTTTGCCCCAGTTAAATGTCTGGAAAATGTGTGAGTGTGATGCTTCCTAAGCCCAGCATTGAATGACTGGGTGCATATGATATACAAAAAAAGTGAGCCATATGAGATTTGAACGAAAACCCCTAATATTGGAAGTGCTGATTATTTTACATGAAATTAAACACAGTGCTTACATCTCAAAACCCCAAATGTTACTTAGTTCAAGCAACATATAAACCATATACTTAGAAAAGGCAGCTTCCTGTTTCCAGGCAATTTCTTGGGTGATGCATAATACATGTAGAGAGGGAAGGAAAAAGCTGGCTAATCCCCCGAATTATCACCAGTCTCATCTCACGATCAAATGAAAAGATTATTGTACGTTGTGTATTCTTTTTGAATAGGAATTCATAAAATGTTTAACAGAGAAAATGATCTCTTGGGGTACATTATTAATAAATACTGCAGATCAAAGATTGTCTGATGAAATTTTTTTGGGGATGTTGAAAGAGGCAAAAATCCTAATGTATATTGAGGCAAATTTTGTATTTAAATACTTAGGAAACAGCTACATGAATATTTCATGACAGAAATGTATTTTCAATTTTTTTTCTTTCTTACAAAATTAGCATTTGCTTATAAGTGGAAAATTTAGGAAGTACAGAGAGAAGAAAAATAGAAAAGAGAAGGAAGGAATAATCCTCCCATCTTCCTGAGTTAACCACTGCTGATATTTTGACATATTTCCCTTCAGGCTTTTATCAGTGAATATTTTTTCATAAACAGTGCAAATTATCTCTATATATAATTTTGTATTTGCTTCTTTTTATTATATATTCTACCAGAGACATTTTCTCAAACTAATAGAAACTCATTATAAATATTTTTATTGACTGTATAGTATTTGACAGTAATTACTGGAGCTTCCCAGGTGGTGTTAGTGGTAAAGAAACTGCCTGTCAATGCAGGACATGTAAGAGATAGAGGTTCAATCCCTGGGTTGGAAAGACCCCTTGGAGGAGGGCATGGAAACCCACTCCAGTATCCTCGCCTAGAAAATTCCGTGGACAGAGGAGCCTGGTGGGCTACAGTCCAAAGGGTCACAGAGTTGGACATGACTGAGCATGCAGAAGCATCCGTCCTTGATTCATAGTGCTAGATCCAAACAGTTCTACATATTGGGAGTATGTAATATATATAATAGACCACCTCCCTAAATGATCAAGGGAAAGATTACAAAGCTTGTCATCCTTGTTGATTGTAGATTTTCTGGACTACTATTATATCAGATGTTCAAGCTGGTTTTAGAAAAGGCAGAGGAACCAGAGATCAAATTGCCAACATCTGCTGGATCATCGAAAAAGCAAGAGAGCTCCAGAAAAACATCTATTTCTGCTTTACTGACTATGCCAAAGCATTTGACTGTGTGGATCACAATAAACTGTGGAAAATTCTGAAAGAGATGGGAATACCAGACCACCAGACCTGCCTCTTGAGAAACCTATATGCAGGTCAGGAAGCAACAGTTAGAACTGGACATGGAACAACAGACTGGTTCCAAATAGGAAAAGGAGTACATCAAGGCTGTATATTGCCACCCTGCTTATTTAACTTATATGCAGAGTACATCATGAGAAACGCTGGGCTGGAGGAAGCACAAGCTGGAATCAAGATTGCCAGAGAAATATCAATAACCTCAGATATGCAGATGATACCACCCTTATGGCAGAAAGTGAAGAGCAACTAAAAAGCCTCTTGATGAAAGTGAAAGAGCAGAGTGAAAAAGTTGGCTTAAAGCTCAACATTCAGAAAACCAAGATCATGGCATCTGGTCCCATCACTTCATGGCAAATACATGGGGAAACAGTGGAAACAATGGCTGACTTTATTTTTCTGGGCTCCAAAATCACTGCGGATGGTGATTGCAGCCATGAAATTAAAAGACGCTTACTCCTTGGAAGGAAAGTTATGACCAACCTAGACAGCATATTAAAAAGCAGAGACATTACTTTGCCAACAAAGGTCTGTGTAGTCAAGGTTATGGTTTTTCCAGTGGTCATGTATGGATGTGAGAGTTGGACTATAAAGAAAGCTGAGCCCAGAAGAATTGATGCTTTTGAACTGTGGTGTTGGAGACGACTCTTGAGAGTCCCTTGGACTGCAAGGAGATCCAACCAGTCCATTCTAAAGGAGATCAGTCCTGGGTGTTCATTGGAAGGACTGATGTTGAAGCTGAAACTCCAATACTTTGGGCACCTGATGCGAAGAGCTGACTCATTGGAAAAGACCCTGATGCTGGAAAAGATTGAGGCCAGGAGGAGAAGGGGACAACAGAGGATGAGATGGTTGGATGGCATCACTGACTCAATGGACATGGGTTTGCGTGGACTCTGGGAGTTGGTGATGGATAGGGAGGCCTGGCGTGCTGCAGTTAATGGGGTCACAAAGAGTTGGACACGACTGAGCAACTGAACTGAACTGATTACATCACAAAGTACAGAAGGAGGATCAAAAATGGCAGCTAACCTATGTTTTGAGTTGGTAAGAGCATTATGAAAGTGGATGTTATTTTATGTAAGTAAATAATAAAATGAAACCCATCAACAAGGACCAGGACTAGCAGATTTGAAATGTTTTGCTCAAGTGCTGGGATGAGGAGCTGTGCACTGGAAGCCATCTTGTCCGATTCCCCGTATCTGAGCCAAATCACTTCCATAATTTAACTTGGGCTTGTCAATCATTTTTAAAATAAAAATTTTATGTATCTACTTTGTAGATATTTGCAAAATGAAGAATAATTGAGGGAAAAGGAAAAGAATTAGCAGCCAAAGATAACAGTGTCCATTTTGGTACTTATCTGGTTTCTTCTATTTTTTTAAGTATTTTTATTACATTTTGTATTCTGCATCTTTCTTTTAGCATAAAACATGTCTTTTCCCATGCTATTAATTTTTTCATAGTTATTATTCTAATGGATAAATAATATCCTACTGTCATCTGTCATGTATCAATATTTACATACCTTAATATGGGGCATGTAGGTTGTTTCCAAATTTTATAATATTTAATATCATGTTTATCTTATAAATAAAGCTATATCTCAGTGCATATGAGTCTTTCCATAGTTTGTTTTCTCAATATAAATTTACAGAAGAAGGAATACCAGTTCAAAGAATATGTATGTTTGTTTTGCATATAGGGTTATTGTTACCATCTTTCTAAATTCCATATATATGCTTTAGTATACTGTATTGGTCTTTATCTTTCTGGCTTACTTCACTCTGTATAATGGGCTCCAGTTTCATCTCATTAGAACTGATTCAAATGAATGAGACAAGTGCTCAGGCCTGGTGCACTGGGAAGACCCAGAGGAATCAGGTGGAGAGGGAGGTGGGAGGGGGGACTGGGATGGGGAATACGTGTAAATCTATGGCTGATTCATGTCAATGTATGACAAAAACCGCTACAATATTGTAAAGTAATTAGCCTCCAACTAATAAAAATAAATGGAAAAAAAATGGAAAAAAAAAAGAATATGTACGTTTGGAGGTTTGTGATATTTTAAGCAAGTTTTTTATTCCAATCAAAGTCCTGTGTTATATGTAAGTCTTTGTCTATGATTTATGAATGAAGACTCTCAGAAGAGAAGATAAACACAGTATCTATATGAAACCCAAGTAAAGTAATGAAAACATGAGATAGTGATGTCCAAACAGCTTTAGGTATCACATAGATCCTGGACTTCCTTTACGTATCTGAAATCAGACGGTCTATGAAGCTGAGGGACAGGCTGAGGTCATACAGTTAATCTGGGGCAAAAATTGGACTGGATTTCCCTGCTCAGTGAGAGCGTGTTTGCTGTAGGATTAGATTAAACATGGAACTAAAGAAGAAACACTGTTTCTAACCACACATGCATGATGAGACATATTAAGTGTGCAGAATAATAAACTGTGCATAATACTAATAAAGGAAAATACACTTAATGTTGGAATTACACATACACACAATGTTTAATATATATTATATATTCCAAAAATTTATTCATTATGAGTGGAGAAAGAACACAAAATGGCAAATGACATGAATGAGCAATTTATAAACTGATAAAATGAGTAATAAATAAGACAAAATACTTAACCTTATAAGAAATAAACAAAATGAAAAATAAGTAACTGTGGCTATTTTTCACTTGTCAAATTGGAAAATGCTTAAAAAGTGCTTTCATACACTGTAGTTGGAAGTGTAAATCAATGCAGCTTTCTAGAGGGCACTTTGGCAATATGTAGCAAGATTCTTGAGCTTTTTGCAGCTTCTAACCCAGTGATTCCACTTCTTATAACTTATATTAGGGAAATAATAAAAAATTTGCAACAATAACAACAAAAATTATCATATGGCTGGATGTGCATCACAGCATTATGTATAAAAATGACAGTAGAAATCACTCTGCCTTATAGGGTAGCAATGATGGAATATTATTAGTGATTGCATTATGCTTTCAATAAGTTATGAATGCCATAAGAAATTTTGTATAAGACAACTTAACTGAAAAATGTTTGCAGTAGTACTATATGCTTAATTAGCTACCTCACTATCTGTTCAAAAACATCAACAGTAATTATGTCTTAGTGAAGTTGTTTGGTAGTTTTAAACACTTGAAACATTTTCTGAATAATTAGAATAATGTGATTTATCAATGGAGAAATTATGTAAATGAGGGATATAGAATTTTCATTACGGTTTTCTTTTTTCAATTACAAAATATGACATATCTATTGGTATTTATCATACACTGTGCTAGGAAATCTTTGTTGAAGATCTATATATTTATTTAAAGATTATTAGAGTAATGCTCTAGAGAAGGGAATGTCTCACTCCAGTATTCTTGCCTGGAGAATCCCATGGACAGAGGAGCCTGGTGGGCTACGATGCATGGGGTTGCAAAGGGTTGGACACGACTGAAGTAACTTAGCAGCAGCAGCAGCAGAGTAATGCTCAGTTTGATTCCTGGATTGGGAAGAGCCCCTGGAAAAGTATTCTTGCCTGGAGAATTCCATGGACAGAGTAGCTTGGCAAGCTACAGTCCATGGGGTTGCAAAGAGCCAGACACGACTGAGTGACTAACACACACACACACACACACACAGAGTAAGCTCAATGATAAAATTTCAGTCATTATTATTCTCATTTCATGGTGGTGTGCGTAATGGGTAGGAAGAGTGGAGAATCCAACTGCACTGATCTTGAAGAGAAGCTTTCCATTCAGACAATCCAAATCATACCAGTAACCCCTCCTTCCACTTCATACTCACCTATCATATCCCAGCCAACCAGGAACCAGCATACCCAACAGGTAAAAGGTTCCAAGCAGAGGTTTCATTCTTCTGTAAAGAGAGCTAGAAAATCCTGTGCTTCTCCTGCAGGTCAGTGGATCCTGTGTCTCTGAGAATGCATAAGGGCATAGGCTCCCACAGTCAAGATAAGATAAGTCCAGATGTCTCAACAGAAGTTAATACGTAAGCAGTTGCTTCATTAACTCCATCGTGTTGTCAAACAACTTTTTTTTAATAGTGGAAAATTATTTGAATTTTTCTCCTTTAAAACCAACTATATCAAAGCTCTTGGCTCCCCTAGATCCAGAAAGAAGTTTCTTCCCTGTGTAAAGTCCTCAGTTCTAGGAATCCCCATCACCTATACTCAAGAGCAGACTACTCCTGCTCTTTCTTCCACACAGGTCACTGAGTATAATAGCGGCTGTGTCTTCTGCTGTGGTCATGGTGGGCATGATTATTATTTGGGGTCTTCACTTCACTCTGCAACCTAAGGCTTTATCTGGTGTCAAAGGTCTTCTCTTGTTCTGATGGACCACATCATCAGCTTCTTAAACAAACTCAGGCCTCTCCATATCTGAGCAATGAAAACGTTTTAAATCCTTTCCCAAGTGGATTTCCCCATACATTCTTCTTACATAAAGGACTCTTGTCAGACACTGCCTCCCACCCCCATGTTTTTAGACAAACCCATGTTTTAGACAAACAATTTTAGATACGCCTCAAATCTCAAACAGTGACCAGTAAAACAAAGGTTCAAGTTAAGATTACTGATAAAAATCTAACTGAGCTAGGCAAATTTTAGTGCAGAGACGTAAAGGGTTTAAACAGAGTTCTTAGCATCTGGGTTGTGTGTGTGTTCGTTGTTCAGTCGTGTCTGACGCTATGCAGTCCCAACAGGCTCCTCTGCCAATGGAATTCTCCAGGAGATCTTCCTGACTCAGGAAATGAACCCGGGTCTCCTGCATTGCAGGCAGATTCTTTACCATCTGAGTCACCAGGCCATCTCAGCAGTAAAGAATCCGCCTGCAATGCAGGAGACACGAGTTCATTCCCTGAAACAGGAAGATCCCCTAGAGGAAGAAGTGGCAATCCACTTCCGGAACAACCGTGCCTGAAAAATCACATGGACAGAGGGCAGTAGCTGGCTATAGTCCAAAGGGTCACAAAGAGTCAGACACAACTGAGCCACTATTAGAGCATCTCCCCTCATGGTGGGGGTTAGGGTTCCAGAATTTGGGGATCCATCTAAATCCTTTGCCATGTATGATCATTCATCCATTCATTCTTTCTACAAAAATGTAATGAGTACTCTCCAGGTACCAAGCACTATTACAAAGATCAATACATACAAGATGAATGAGGTTCTTTAAATGGAATTCAACGTAGAATTGAGAAGAGAATAAGCAAGTTCACAAACAAATAATACAATTTTGAGTAAAAGAAATCACAGTAAGGAAAGATATGGGTCAAGAATATATTGAGATAGAGAGCCATTCCTGACTGATGTAAGACAGTTCTGAATGATGTGGTTCTTCAGAGGTCTGTAGAAAAAGTATTTTAAGTAAAGGGGAGCAAAGGTGTAGGGAAGAAATGAGCTTGGCGTGATAGAGGAACTGGAAGGAAATCAGTGTTTAAGTGAAGTGGGAGCAAGAGAGAGTGATGGAAAATGAGGTCAGAGAGAGAGGCAAGAGGCAGATCTTGTAGAAACCATGGGCCACAGTATGGACTTAGGATTTTCTTCTAAGAAATCATTGAACAGGTTGTGTTTTGATATTTTATTTTTAATTAATCTTATTGATGTAAAGTTGCTTTACAATTTACAGTTGGGCTACCCAGCTGCCACTAGTGGTAAAGACCTGCCTGCCAATGTGGGAGACATAGCAGACATGGGTTCCATCCCTGGGTCAGGAAGGTCCCCTGGAGGAGGGCATGGCAGCCCACTCCAGTATTCTTGTCTGGAGGATCCCTATGGACAGAGGAAAATGGCCAACTCGAGTTCATAGGGTCACAGAGTCGGACATGACTAAAGGGACCACGCACATATGCTGTGTTAGCTTCTACTGTACAGCAAAATCAATCATGTTTATACATATACACCATCCCGTTTGGATTTCCTTCCCATTCAAGCCACCACTACGGATGGAGGTTCATAACACTGCACAGGAGGTGGTGATCAAAACCATCCCCAAGAAAAAGAAATGCAAAAGGAAAATGGCTGTCTGAGGAGGCCTTACAAACAGCTGAAAAAAGAAGAAAAGCAAAAGGCAAAGGAGAAAAGGAAAGATATACCCACCAGAATGCAGAGTTCTAAAGAATAGCAAGGAGAGATAAGAAAGCCTTTTTAAGTAAACAATGCAAAGAAATAGAGTAAAACAACAGGATGGTAAACACTAGTGATCTTTTCAAGAAAATTAGAAATACCAAGGGAACATTTCATGCAAAGATGGGCACAACAAAGGACAGAAATCGTATGGATCTAACAGAAGCAGAAGATATTAAAAGAAGGTGGCAAGAATACACAGAGGAACTATACAAAAAAGATCTTCATGACCCAGGTAACCAAGATGGTGTGATCACGCATCTAGAGCCAGACATCCTGAAATCAGAAATCAAGTGGGCCTTAGAAAGCATCACTATGAACAAAGCTAGTGGAGGTGATGGAATTCCAGCTGAGCTATTTCAATTCCTAAAACATGGCGCTGTGAAAGTGCTGCACTCAATATGCCAACAAATTTGGAAAACTCAGTAGTGGCCACAGGACTGGAAAAGATCAGTTTTCATTCCAATCCCAAGAAACACAATGCCACAGAATGTTCAAACTACTACACAATTGCACTCATCTCACACGCTAGCAAAAGTAACGTTCAAAATTCTCCAAGCTAAGCTTCAACAGTATGTGAACCGAGAACTGCCAAATGTTCAAGCTGGATTTAGAAGAGGCAGAGGAACCAGAGATCAAATCACCAACATTCGTTGGATCATAGAAAAGTAAGAGAATTCCAGGAAAACATCTACTTCTGCTTTATTGACTTCGCCAAAGCCTTTGACTGTGTGGATCACAACAAACTGTGGAAAATTCTTCAAGAGATGGGAATACCAGACCACCTGACCTGCCTCTTGGGAAATCTGTATGCAGGTCAAGAAGCAACAGTTAGAACTGGACATGTAACAGCAGACTGGTTCCAAATTGGGAAAGGAGTACCTCAAGGCTGTATATTGTCACCCTGCTTATTTAACTTATATACAGAGTACATCATCAGAAATGTTGGACTGGATGAAGCACAGCTGGAATCAAGATTGCCAGGAAAGATATCAATAACAACAGATATGCCGATGACACCACCCTTATGGCAGAAAGCAAAGAGGAACTAAAGAGCCTCTTGATGAAACTAAAAACAAAGAGCTAAAAAGCTGACTTGAAACACAACATTTTAAAAATGAAGATCATGGCATCTAGTCCCATCACCTCATGGCAAATAGATGGGAAAACAATGGAAACAGTGAGAGACTTTATTTTTTTGGTCTCCAAAATCACTGCAGATGGTGACTGCAGCCATGAAATGAAAAGACGCTTGCGCCTTGGAAGAAGGAGCATATTAAAAAGCAGAGACATTATTTTGCCAACTAAGTTCCATCTAATCAAAGCTATTGTTTTTCCAGTAGTCAGGTATGGATGTGAGAGTTGGACCATAAAGGAAGCTGAGCACCAAAGAATTGATGCTTTTGAACTGTGGTGTTGGAGAAGACTCTTGGGAGTCCCTTCAACTGCAAGGAGATCAAATCAGTCAATCATAACAGAAATCAGTCCTGAATATTCATTGGAAGGACTGATGCTGAAGCTGAAACTCCAATACTTTGGCCACCTGATGCAAACAACTGACTCATTGGGAAAGACCCTGATGCTGGGAAAGATTGATGGCAGGAGGAGAAGGGGATGACAAAGGATGAGATGGTTGGATGGCATCACCAACTGGATGGACATGAGTTTGAGCACACTCCGGGAGTTGGTGATGGACAGAGAGGCCTGGCATGCTGCAGTCCATGGGATTGCAAAGAGTTGGACACGAATGAATGACTGAATTGAACTGAACTTGCACCTTGGAAGAAAAGCAATGACAAACCTAGACAGCATGTTAAAAAGCAGAGACACTAATTTGCCGACAAAGGTACATATAGTCAAAGCTATGGTTTTTCCAGTAGCCATATACAGATGTGAGAGTGCCAAAGAATTGATGCTTTTGAACTGTGATGCTGGAGAAGACTCTAGAGTCTTTTGGATGGCAAAGAGATCAAACCAGTCAATCCTAAAAGAAATCAACCCTAAATATTCATTTGAAGGATTATGAAGATGATTATGAAACTGAAGCTCCAATACTTTGGCCACCTGATGCAAAGAACTGATTCATGGAAAAGACCCTGATGCTGGGAAAGATTGAAGGCAGAAGAATGAGACGACAGATAATGAGATGGCTGGATGGCATCACCGACTCAATGGACATCAATTTGAACAAGTTCTGGTAGATGGTGAAGGACAGGGATGGCATGTGCAGTCCATGGGGTCTCAAGATTCAGACACAACTGAGTGATTGAACAGCCTCAACAGGTCACCACAATGTACTGAGTAGATTCCCTGTGCTATACAATACACTCACATTAGTTATCTATTTTATACAAGAAGCTCAATATTTAAAAAAAGCAACCAAATAAAAATGTGGGCAGAAGACCTAAATAGACATTTCTCAAAGAAGACATAGAGATGGCTAATAAATGCATGAAAAGATGCTCAACATCACTCAAAATCAAAAGTACATCAAAAATAAATCAAAAGTACATCAAAAATAAATCAAAAGTACAATGAGATATCACCTCACACCAGTCAAAATGGCCATCATTAAAAAATTCTAAATCCTGGAGAGGCTGTGCAGAGAAAGGAACCCTCTTGCACTGTTGTTGGGAATGTAAAATGATACGGCCACCATGGAAGTCAGTATGGAGATTCCTCAAAAAATTAGGAATAAAACAACCATATGATGCAGAGATCCCACTATTAGGCATGTACACAGAAGAAACCAAAATTGAAAAGATACGTGTACGCCAATGTTCATTGCAGCACTATTTACAATAGCTAGGACATGGAAGCAACCTAGATATCCATCAACAGTGAATGAATAAAGAATCTGTGGTACATATATACAATGGAACATTAGTCAGCCATGAAAAGAAAGGTATATGAGTCAGTTCTAATGAGGTAGATGAACCTAGAGCCTATTATACAGAGTGAAGTGAGTCAGAAAGAGAAAACAAATATCATATATATGCATATATATAGAATCTAGAAAGATGGTACTGATTAACCTATTTGCAGGGTAGCAATGGAGATACAGACATAGAGAACAGACTTATGGACATAGGTTGGAGGGAGGAGGGCGACCTGGGGATGAATGGAGAGACTAACATGGTAACATATACCCTCAGTTCAGTCAGTCAGTTCAGTTGCTCAGTCACGTCCGACTCTTTGCAGCCCCATGAATTGCAGGACGCCAGGCCTCGCTGTCCATCAACAATGCCTGGAGTTCACTCAAACTCATGTCCTTCAAGTTGGTGATGCCATTCAGCCATCTCATCCTCTGTTGTCCCCTTCTCCACCTGCCCCCAATCCCTCCCAGGATCAGGGTCTTTTCAAATGAGTCAGCTCTTCGTATCACGTGCACAAAGTATTGGAGTTTCAGCTTCAACATCAGTCCTTCCAATGTACACCCAGGACTGATCTCCTTTAGGATGGACTGGTTGGATCTCCTTGCAGTCCAAGGGACTCTCAAGAGTCTTCTCCAACACCACAGTTCAAAAGCATCAATTCTTTAGCGCTCAGCTTTCTTCACAGTCCAACTCTCACATCCATACATGACCACTGGAAAAACCATAGCCTTGACTAGACAGACCTTTGTTGACAAAGTGATGTCTCTGCTTTTTAATATGTTGTCTAGGTTGGTCATAACTTTCCTTCCAAGGAGTAAGCGTCTTTTAATTTCATGGCTGCAATCACCATCCGCAGTGATTTTGGAGCCCAGAAAAATAAAGTCAGCCA